>NC_057812.1:635579403-636179403 GCF_018294505.1 Triticum aestivum
GAGGGGTGCCCGTGGAGGGGTGGTTGAACAGGACCTCGTGGTGTGGAGGGCTGGATGAACAGTAGACGGTGGAGGGGTGGTTGAACAGTAGCCGGTGGAGTAGCGCACGGTGGAGGCAGGATGAACAGGAGCCCGTGGAGGCTGGAGGAGGTCGACGGTGGAGATGAACAGTATCCCGTGGAGTCCCATTTTGCGGTATGCCACGCCCCTCCCGATGAATAGGACCCCCGTTTCGACCGTAGTGCTCCAACACAAGTCCGTTTCGTCCGTTTTGCGGTACGCCACACCCCTCCCGATCAACAAGACCCCCGTTTTGACCGTAGGAGGTCCGTTTCCTCCGTTTTGCGGTACACTAGACCCCTCCCGATGAACATGATCCCGTTTCGAACGTGGCCGGTCGAACACAAGGCTGTTTCCTCCGTTCTGCGGTACGCCAAGCCTCGTTTCCATCGCCTATTCCGTCCAAGCCCTCCCAATGAACACCACGCATTCCGTTGCCTCCCCATAAACACGACGTATTCCGTTGCCTCCCCATGAACACGACACATTCCGTTGCCTCCCCATGAACACGAGGACGACGCTGTTTCTCCATTCCGACCCAGCCATGTACACGAGCCCTGGCTGTACGTATGCGCGAGTAGGCATTCGAGACCCCGCCCGTATGTACACATATGTGGCCGTATTTTCTTTCTTGCACCCTGGCCGTTGTACATACATGTAAATGCTACGTGCGTGCGTCTACTATGACACGTGCGCGCCTCTACTACGACACGTGCGCGCCTCTACATCGACCAGTATGTACATACACGTTCGCGACCAGAATGACAACGCTACGTACGCTTCGACCAGGTGGGTCCCGACTGTCAGGCACTTCCTTGCATGCGAAGATGTAGCTGGTCGGTCCCAGCAGTCAGGGGCGAATCGTTTTTTCGCCCGAATGCACTTCCTTGCGTGCGAAGATGTAGCTGGTGGGTCCCATCAGTGAGGGGGAAACGTTTTTTCGCGAAATATAGTGGCCCGTCCGATGGGTCCCAGCTGTCAGGTGGAGGAATCATTATTTTCCGCGTAATAAGGAGGCACTTCCTTGTTGCGGCCATGGACCCAGCTGTCAGCCTCTCCACGTATAGTCCACGTCCGATGGAAGTCGTTCCTTGACCATGTTGACCATGCCGCGCCGAGAGCACCAGGGCGGTGGACGACAGCGAGGCTTAGGAAGGGGACGACACGGAGGCAGGGAAGACTCGGCAGTTGTTTCCCACGCGGAGGGGAGTACGACTGTACGAGGGTTTACTGGTTCGTCTGCCATCGCCAGAGAATAACAACAGGTGTGGGTGAGTAGAGGGATGACTAGGCCAGCGATGGGAGTACGGTCGGGTGGTGAGGCCTACGCGGCAGCACAGACGGCCGTGAGGAGGAGGGAGCAGGCAGTCCCGCCGGTGCTTGTTTGAGCGGCTGGAGCAGGAAGAGCAGAGATTGAGGAAGCACGATGGCCGTTGGATGGGCATCCAACAGTCAGTGCTTGTGCGTCAACCTTTTTTTAGGAAAGCCTCAAATCTGTGGAAAATAGCATACAACCCATCTACCATTATTTCTAATAATTTATAGCCCATTTGCTAATTCTTAAGGTTTTTTTGGAGCCCATATTCTTTTTGTTAGCATTACAGCCCATATTCTGGCAACGGTTAAAAAATTATACGAAATTTTGCTTATTTCGGTGCGGTCCGAACTGTTTTTAATCCCAAAATTTCGACTCACATTCAAACTGATTTTAAAAATAAATGTATATCAATATAAAATCCAACAAATTCTCCACGCATAAAAATTAATGTAATTTAAAATCTTGAAATGAAAAAAAGATATTTGAAACTAATTGCCGGTTTGATGTGTTTTAAAAATGTACAACCCATTGCTCATTACTGATGGGCCATTTTCTCGGCCAGCCGAATGAAAGCTCTCCTCGTCTTGAAAGATTTGCAGCCCAACAGGCCTGACAAAGTGACTTACTTGGCAAATCACAAAAAAACTGGGCTGTGGCCGTGGACCCAGCTGTCAGCCTCTCCACGTACAGTACTCTTCCGATGGAAGTTGTTCCTTGACCACGTTGACCACGCCGCACGGAGAGCACCACGGCGGTGGATGACGGCGAGGCCTAGGAAGGGGACGACGCGGCAGTGGAAGCCCGCGCGGAGAGGACTACGAGGGTTCACTGGTTCGGCTGCGGTGTGAGGCTACCGTCGCCGCAGGGCCTGGCCAGCGGTGGGAATAGTAGGGGGCGGTGAGGCCTCTGCGGCAGCACAGCCGGCCACGGGAGGCAGGAGCATGCGGCACGACCGGCGCTGCTTTGGGCGGCTGGAGCAAGAAGACCAGAGGTTGAAGAAGCACTACGTCCGTTGGATGGACATCGTACGGTCACTGGAGCTAGAATCGTTCATATTGACTAAGTTGACAAAGCCCTTCGTCCCCGTCAACTTAGTAGGCCCACAAGTCAGCCTCCAGCAAGGTGGGTCCCAGCTAGCCGGGGGAGTATTCATTTTTTTGTGCGTAATAAGGAGGCACTTCCGGTGGGTCCGAGCTGACAGCGGGGGAACGTTTTTTCGCGAAATACGGTGGCCCGTCCGGTGGGTCCCAGCAGTCAGGGGGAAACGATTTTTTTCGCAAAATACTGGTGGCCCATCCGGTGGGTCCCCGCTGTCAGGTGGAGGAATAATTATTTTCCGCGTAATAAGGAGGCACTTCCTTGCGGCTGCCGTGGACCCAGCTGTCAGCCTCTCCAGGTACAGTACTCTTCCGATGGAAGTCGGTCGTTGACCACGTTGACCATGCCGCGCCGAGAGCACCAGGGCGGTGGACGACGGCGAGGACTAGGAAGGGGACGACTCGGAGCCGGGGAAGACGCAGCAGTGGATGCCCACGCGAAGAGGAGTACGAGGGTTCACTGGTTCGGCTGCGGTGTGAGGCTGCTGTCGCCGCAGAATAACAGGGGGTGTGGGTGAGTAGAGGGATGGCCTGGCCAGCGGTGGGAGTAGTAGGGGGCGGTGAGGCCTCCGCGGCATCACAGCCGGCCACGGGAGGCAGGAGCACGCGGCACGACCGGCGCTGGTTTGGGCGGCTGGAGCAAGAAGACCAGAGGTTGAAGAAGCACTACGGCCGTTGGATGAACATCGTACGGTAACAGGAGCTAGAATCGTTCATATTGACTAAGTTGACAAAGCCCTCCGTCCCCGTCAACTTGGTAGGCCCACAAGTCAGCCTCCCACTATGCTGGGTTCCAGCTGGCAGGGGGAATATTCATTTTTTGTGTGTAATAAGGAGGCACTTCCTTGCGTGTGAAGATAGCTGGTGGGTCCGACATGTCAGCGGGGGGCACTTTATTTCGCGAAATACAAAGGCCCTTCCGGTTGGTCCCAGATGTCAGGTGGAGGAATCATTATTTTGCGCGTAATAAGGAGGCATTTCCTTGTGTGCGGCCGTGGACCCAGCTGTCAGCCTCTCCACGCACAGTCTACTTCCGATGGTGTCGTTCGTTGACCACGTTGACCATGCCGCGCTGAGCGCATGCAAGGTGGTGGACGACGGCGAGGCCCCGGACAGCAACGAGCCGGAGATGGGAAGACGCGGGAGTAGAGTCGCAGACAGAGAGGTGTACGAGGGTTAACTGGTTCTAGTGCGGTGTGGTTCGGCAGTCGGTGGAGAAGAACAGGAGGTGTGGAGGGGTGGAGGGATGACCTGGCCAACGGTGGAGTAGCACTTCATAGCGAAGCGTGCTAAGTAGAGCTGCTAGCAGCAGGAGGCGGGAGGTGGTCCCGGCGGCGCTGGAGGAAGAAGACGAGAGATTGAAGATGGATGCCGGTCGTTGGATGTAAATCCAACGGCTAACATGTCAGAATCATTTGTTGACTAAATTGACAACGACTTGCATTGGCTTCGACCTATTGGCCCACATTTCAGCCTCCAAAAATGTGGCACGTATTCAACCCATTTTTTCAAAATTTACAGTCTTTTTTCGCGGTAGAATTTACAGTCAATTTGATCTTTTTTTGAATTACAGCCATTAGCTGGGCTGGGTGAACAAATAATGTAGCGTCCATGCGGCCCGTTTATTTTATTTCCTAAAAAATTACAACCCATTTGCACTTTCTCGAAATACACGATTTTGCTGGGCTGATTCTAATTATAATGTTGGGTTGGGCCAGCAATGTTATCAAAAATAAAAAGGGGCTGAGCATTTTGTTATAAATATATTTAAATAATAAGTGATATTATTACATTCGTCCTTAAATTTACAGTCTTACCAAGCTTTATATAATAACATATAAAATAATTTTTTTAGAAAAACAGGGAGCATCTCCCGGTTCCATTGCTGAGAACGAAACCACAACATATTCTGATACAGCAGCTCAAAGAGCAGTTCGAAAGCAAAGGTAGAAAAGCTACAAACTAGGGGGTGGATGAACAAGTTCTCTGAATAACACAAATCACCCGAGCGGTGCCAAAGGCAGAGCGGATAGAGCACTCAAATGACACAAGGAGGGTCCAGCGAAGCCTTCATGGTCTTCAGCCGAGGGGCCGTGTCAGCCTGCGGCGACCAGTAAGCAAGCGGAGACACCGGGCTGGAAGGCGTAGCATGGTGGATGTCCCTCTTTTTCGGCGCCAGGTGCCCATCATCTTCATCAGAGATCTTGAGACGAGCCCACGGGTCCAGCCCCAGAGCAGGTCGAGCCTTGTTCAGCCACAAGTGATCGCCAACGGTTTCTGGAGGGATCTTGTTAGGGTTTCCACGAAGCTCATCAACTTGTCCTTGTCCGATCCGGAGGAGAGAATCGCCCAGTTCCTCACCATGTTCCTGATCAACCTCAAGACCTGCGGAATGGAAATCCAGGAGGTGTTACTGAAAATCATAGCATTTCTATATTTCCAGAGGCACCAAAGGACAGCTGAGCTAACAGTGTTTAAAACTGAGCACTTTTTGGTAGCAATCCAGAATCTGGCGACAGATTCGAAGGATGAGCCAATCTGACTAGAGAAATATTCCTCAATGTGGGCCCAGAGATGTTTAGCAACTATACATTCAAAAAATAGGTGAGAACAAGACTCTTGTTCCAAGCAGTAAACACAATCAAGGGGTTTGATGATGTGTCTCTTCCTAAGGTTATCCCTAGTCATCAATTTGTTTTTGGAGAGAAGCCAGAGAAATACATGAATTTTAGGGGGAACTCTCAATTTCCAGACAGCAGGGATAAACACGGGTTGAACCCCTCTAAAGTTGATAACATGATAGAGGGAGCTGGAGGAATACTTCCCCTTATTGTCCAGCTGCCAAATCAGGGCATCGGCTCGGCAGTAAAGGTAATGCTTTTGGCAATTTCCTCCAACTGGAACCATTGTTCCATGAGACTATCACTAAAGTTCCTTCTAAAAGAGAGTTTTAGGCATTGACCGTCCCAAACTTCATTGACACTTTTGTTAAGCTCATTGCGGACAGAGTAAATAGGCCAAAATTGGACTGCTAGGGGGATGTGCCAAACCAAGTATCTTCCCAGAACCTGGTTCTGCTCCCATCCCCTATGTTCCATCTGTAGCCAAATTTCACAGCATGCATAATAGATTTTAATCCTTTCCAGAATCTAGAGGTCTTAGGGTTGGAGGAAGGGACAAAAATATTAGGTTTATTTCCTAGGTATTTATGGGCAATAAGAAGCTTCCAGGGTTTCAGGTCTTCCTCATAGAATCTTTTAATCCAAGACCCTAGAAGACAGATGTTAATTTCTTGGAGGTTAGGTATGCCTAGGCCTCCAAAATCTTTTTTCATAGAGACTAGGGCCCAATTAGCAAGGTGTAGCTTCCTATTTCCCTCAAAATCATTCCACAAGCAATGAGACATCTGAGAATTGATGAGGTTCACTGCCCATTTAGGGAACTTGAAGAAGGAGAGGAGATACACTGGAATGCTAGCCAAACAAGCTTGTATGAGGATCAATCTACCTCTGTAAGAGAGAAGTTTGCCCCTCCACCCAGCAATCCTTTTAATGATTTTATCCAGAAGGGGTTGGATATCCTCTCTCCTCAGTTTATCATAGTGGAGAGGGATACCTAGGTACTTAATGGGGAAGTTACCTTTATTACAGACTAGAATAGAGAGGAAGTCAGCTAACTCCTGATCATCCATGTTGATAGGGATGAGTTCACTTTTAGAGTAGTTGATTCTCATGCCTGAGACTTGTTCAAACCAGGTTAGAACAGTTTTCAGATTGCTAGCATGTGTGGAGTCATTGTCTAAGAAAAGGATGGTATCATCTGCATATTGAAGGCAGATGATGCCACCAGGGCAGACCTCAGGACAGAGCCCTGCAATCAGACTATGATCAGCAGCTTTGCTCAGCATTTTAGTAAGAACGTCCACTACTAAATTAAACAAAAGCGGGGAGATGGGGTCACCTTGCCTAAGGCCTTTACCAGCAAGGAAAAAATCACTTTCACAGTTATTTAACTTGACCCCAACAGACCCCCATGAGTAAGTTGCTGGATCCAACTCTCCTCTATGAAAGGCTTGGAAAAGATCTAAGAGATCATTTTTCACCAAGTCCCAAAAATGCTGGTAAAACAAGAAGGGAATCCCATCAGGACCAGGAGCCCCATCAGGATAAGAGCTAAAAATGGCTTCCTTCACCTCTGTCTCTGAAAAAGGGGCTTCTAGCAGCTCATTTTCAGCAGGAGAGACTTTTTCAGAAGCAGAGAAAAAATTGTTTTGTAGAGAGAACCCAGAAGGGTTTTCTTTCTTAAACAGGTCTTTGTAGAAGTCACTAGCCACTTTCAGCATCTCATCTACCTCAGTAACAGGGCCATTAGGGCCATCAAGGGAGTGAATGAGGGTTTTCCTCCTCCTCTGGTTAGCTACTGCATGGAAGTAAGCAGTATTTCTATCACCCTCCTTAATGTTCCTATCTCTAGACCTTTGTTTGGCTTTGATTTCTTCTTGAAGCCAAATTTTCTTGAGCTCTCCATGGACAAAGTTTAATCTATTAGTCTCAGCCTCAGAGAGGTCAGTGGTTTCTGCCTTAATATCTAGAGAATCAAACTCAAGGAGGAGAAGCCTTTTGTATCTTCTAAGATTAGCTTCCTCATTGGAGTTCCACCCTTTGGTAGTTCTTCTAAATCTCCTGATTTTGATCTGCCAATTTTCTAGGGGGCAGCTGCTCCCAGTAGGCTCATTCCAGATTTTCCTGACTAGCTCAGTAAAATCTTCTCTAAGCAACCACCACTTTTCAAATTTAAAACTATTGCTCTTTGGAGTTTGGTTAAGACCAGAGTCCCAGAGCAAAGGAGTGTGGTCACTACCACATCTGGGCAGAGCTCTACAACTAGAAAGGGGAAAAACTATCTAATTCTGTGTCACAGAAAATTCTGTCAATGGTGGACATAATCCTGGAGCAGCACTTCCAACATATCTAGCAGAACTGTGGGTTTTCCTTCTGACAGGGCAATTCTCAACTTTATGGGTAACCATTTTGCAGATAAAACAACTCTTGGGCTTGACACATTTATCCAAATGATGCCCTGGTTCCCCACAGTTGTAGCAGATCACCTCAGAGTATGCCATAAGGCCCGAAGCAGGGGCAGGAGCAGTTTTCTGGATGTCCTATCTCTTCTTTTGCTGATTCTTGCCTTGAGATTTCCCACTGATCTGAGAGTCAGAACCACCAGCAGATTGATCTTGGGCAATTACAGGAGCCTGCCCAGATTGTGCCCCCATTTGGGGCGGAGGTGGGCCGTACCACTGCCCAACCGGCGCTCCCCCCATTGTGATAGGGGAAATTCATCGGAGTTCCTGGTTCCTTCTCATCCTCCAGCCAGATGTTGTCTCTCAGGAAGCAGAAATAACCACCAGACAGCTCAATTGAAGCAGATTGCAAGCCTAATTTCAATCTTCTGCAGGTTTGGGGGAGAGGTAAGGTAGGGGATCCACCTGCTCCGGCTCCGGTGGCGTGCTGGTGGGCAGGAGTCCAGTCAAGCATTCCCATCTCGCAGCACGGCGTGGATCTCCTGAATTCACTTCTCCTTTCGCCCATCGAACGAACGCAATCGGCGGCTCACTGGGGTGGGGCATCCTGTGCTTCTCCGAGAAATCTCCTTCGAAGTAGATCCGCAGGGCTAGATTCAGCAGCTCCCAATCCACATGATCCTTGCACATCCGAGCATACCTGCGCGAGTGAGAGAACGGATTCGGTCCCTCCTTGGCTTCCTCCCTCGCAGCTTCCTCCTCTGCTTCCCTCCATTCGCGCGTGCACTGGGTCCAGGAGAGAGCGTCGTCGCGGATCCGCATCGCCCGCTCCCTCCATCTCCTCCCTCGAGTCTCCCGCAGCACCGCCGGCGCGACGGAGTCGAGCGGCTGGAGCATCCGCGGGAAGGCTTTGTAGACATGTGGGAGATGCATCTTGTACATCTGCCTGTCTTCCAGCCATTCCCCCGTGGATATGGCCGGCGACTCCATGGGGCGCGCGAGCGGACTTGCTGAGGGGGGCAGGCGCGCCCGGAGTCAGGAGGCGGGGGGTGGCGGCGAGATCTATGGCGGCGGCGAGGGTGGAGGTAGTGGCGGGGGCGGCGGCGAGGGTGGAGGTGGTGGCGGGGGGCGAAGGGGATCGCGAGAGCGGTCATCTATTTGCCAATTATGTGAACTAAACAGTCAACATATAAAATAATTTAAATATATATAATATAGTTAGAAGGGAAACATAAGTTGGACCTGGCGTTCCTATTCTTATATAGAAAAATAGAACAGACCTCTGCGTTTTCTTCAAAAAAATACATAAATTGGGCTGCCAAAAATAAAACCTCGGATGGGAGGTCCATAGGCCGGTCGATACATGACGGCCCTAAGAAAATACAAACAGGCCTATGGACCTCCCATCCGAGGACGTGGGCTGCGCATGTTAAAAATGAAAGCCTAGACGGGGCAGCCCAAAACCACGTCCAACACTTGCCAAAACTTCGTCCCTCGTTTTCTCTGTGTTTCGCACACTCGACATTGTGTGGGCATTTTGACTGTGCATCATATGAAGATGTGCTATGCATGAATGTTGATCAGCATGATGTTAACTGGCTGGTAGTTCCATTTTCGACCATGAATAAAACTTCCAACATGATGTTAACCCTGTTTGAAAAGGCCGTGTTAATATAAATGCTCTGCCTCTGAAAGTTGCAGTTTCTTATCTGAAACTGAACTTGCAGTTTCTTATCTGAAACTGAAACTTGCAGTTTCTTCTCTGAGAATCACATTGTCTGCACTTTTATACTCCTATGAAACTACATTTTTTAAGTGCTAAAAATAGATATCTAGAATTCATAAAATACTTCATATGCTCAATACTGCAAATCTGAAATTCAAAAGACATTCATATCTGAAAGTACTCTCAAAATACACAACACAAAACACAATTCACAACCTGCAAATACTGACAACCCTAAGCTCCTCCTGACAATTCACAACCTGCCCGACTATTGGGCTGGGGGGCAGCCCCCTCCTATTCCTCGGCGGCAGACAGCCGCCCCGTGAGACGATGTGAACGGCGAGGGAGACGATGGCGGGGAAGCGTCGTCGGGCCAACTGCTTTTCTCCTCTTGCAGTTGGGTTCGGTCGACGAAGACTCCACCGGCTCGCTCTGGCAGGACACCCTCACAAACGGCACCCTGTAGATGCTCGATCCTTCAATCTCTGGTGGATGCTCCATCTGGGATCGATACTCCCACCACCGCTCCCTCACGATCGGATTCGGTGAATCTGTTTGCTCCATGGCCCAGAGGAGCAGCTCTATGTACTCCGGCGCGACTCCCTCCGGGAGTATCGCCGCCTTTTCGCTCTGTTGCAGATATTTGGCCATGGATGTCGCCGGCGCTGCTAGTTGGTCCTTGTTGTCAAACCAAGACTGTATCTCCAACATCCTAGCTAGCTTCACAGGGTCGCCGTCTGCGATCCTCACGTATCGGTTGTACTCCTCCATCGATCTACTTCTCCACAGCACCTTCACTCGCCGCCGGTGGTTTTTGAATGGAAGAGGAGAGGAGCAGCGCTGGTTTTGGATTAGAATGGGAGAGGAGCGATGCTGGTTTTGCACTGGAATAGGAGAGGAGGGGCGGTGGTTTTGAAATGGAAGAGGAGAGGAGGGGCGCTGCATTTAGATTGGAACATGAGAGGAGCGGCGGTGGTTTAAGAGGAGAAGAGCGGAAGAGTGGTGCTGGTCTTGGAAGTATATTTTTGTTGTTTCGCGTATTTTGGGTCAAAGTTTGACCAATTATGAGTTGGGCGCTTTAACCATTCAGCCATGGATGCTTAACAGGGATCATCGTACATCGTAAATAACCAATTTTCATATAGAAAGACATATCATAGAAAAATGAAATTAAACGTATTGTATTTGACAAGCAAAATGTGAATGCATGTCACCACAAATTGTATCGTTTGGTTCGTATCTGAATGTACTTTCAAATTATACTCCCTCCATTTTTGTATACAAGGCCACAAACTCATATTACAGGTACCAAGGTAAAAATCAATGCTATGTTTAAGTCAATGTTGCAAGCTAGCTTGTCACCTTGATTGTCGTGTTAATTAATGTGGTTTTTCTCTCCCAAGCACAACAAGCCAACCCTCTTACTCCTCATTGGTTGATTAATGTTGGGAATGCAAGCTAGCCTTCTCACTCCCGCATGCACACAAGGGATATTAATGTCCTCGGGTGCTAGTACGAGGCAAACGCCATCAATTTTGCCTCGATTAATGTTAGTGGCCTTGTATAGTTGCAAATTGTAATTTTGATAGTGGCCTTGTATACAACGTATAACATATATTTTATGTGCGAAAATCATGGTCAATTATGACCCAGAATAAAAGGGAGACTAGTTAATGTGGGGTCGCTTTCTTAATTGAAGGGTAAATTGATTTTGATTTTGATCCAGTCAGAGCGCGCCGGCCCTCTCGTCCAATCCTAAATCGCTGCCGCACGCTCCTCTCCCTCTTCTCCATTGCAAAACCACCTCCTCTCCTCTCCATCATCTCCATTCCAAAACCACCGTCTCGCCTCTCCCTCTTCTCTATTGCAAGACCACCGTCTCTCCTCCGTTTTCTAGACGCTTTGCTCCATGGCGCGGGCGCAATCCATGGATACAAAATTAGTATACTGTATACTATTTAAAAGTCGAGGGCGGGGCTTTTCCTGCGCGGTAGGCGGCGGGGCAGTTCCGCCTAGTCGGTTCGACAGAGACGCGAGAAGACGAGGGAGTAGGCTGCTGCAAACGTAGGGCTGTGTGATTTGACAGCGAGTTACTGCTGGACAGGTGGGGCCCCGTGATTTGACTTGCCATTATCATTTTAACTGCGGCGCTACGACCGGCGTGAGTCTCCCAGATTCCTGACCACCTCCATACAGGTGCCTCTCCCAATGCTCCACCATGTAGTAGAGGCTGGCTCTTGCATGAGAGCCCACTTCTCCACTTTTTCCTTGCCTCTCTTTCCTCCACATATGCAAAAATGCCATGTAAAGCGCACTATTGTACTTACTTTTACTTGCTCCTACAGGTGCTTAAGCTTGCCACATAAGCATAAAGTCTGATGTGGCAAGTTAATCAAGAAGAGAGAGACTAGTTTGGTGACCCAAGGAAGAAACGGTGCTAAGCGCGTGTACCTAGGTGAAAAGACAATTTTGAGTCTATAGCTAATTAAATGAAGCAAACTTAGCAACACCATTTCATTGGAAGAGGTCACTCCTTGGCAAATGCAATAAATACACGCGCTTAGCACCGTTTCTTCCTTGAGTACGAAGAAAGAGATAGAGAGGAGTAAAAAAATACACTTATAGCCAACCTTGTTGTAGTATGAGTGACTAAGTGATGACTATGTATGACATGCCAACATCAGATAGCCTAACGCACCGTGTTAAATCTCCAAGGGCGCGACCGCGCGAGCGACGCGACGGTCGTGGTAGGCGCGACCATGATACGGGCTGCTGGCAGCCCTTGGATCTGAGATCAAACGGTCGCATGCTAAGTTGCTGAAAATTTGCAGAATAACCCTCCAGGATAGGATATTCACCCATAGGTCTAGAATCACGCCATGCAACCGTTCGATCTCAGATCCAAGGGCTCTCGGAAGCCCGTATCATGGGAGAATGGAAAGCCACTACCCTGCCGTTCGCACGCTGGCAGTTCGCTCCTACTCGTCCCCGCACGTCCTTCAATACTACGGCGGTTCGCTCCTAGTCGTCCCGTCCATTCACATTACGGCAGTTCCACTAATCCTAACCCTCCTCCCAAATCCATGGCGTCCCAAATCTCCACGATCGGCGGTGAGTACAAGGTTAGAACCATCACCGGCGATGAGTTCGACGTCATCTACACCCGTTCTTCCGCGACGGTGAAAGGATGCCTTTCTCGCTTCAGACGCATGTTCGAAGACTCAGATGATGAGTGGGTCGCTGGGCTAGATGTTGAGTACACCACAGTCCTGGGACGAGAGAAGGATCTAAAGGACGAAGAGAGGAAGAAGCCCGCCGTGATCCAGGTTTGCGTGCATGACTTATGCTTGGTCTACCACATATGCCATGCCGACGTTGAGTGCCAGGATTTTAAGGACTTCCTCGAGAGCAACCTAGTCAAATTCGTTACTGTAGACTTTGGTAACGACAAAGAAGTCCTGCATCGGATAGGCCTCGTTGTAGGCAACACCTTCGACCTCCAGAAGAATCGGCTGGTGTCCTCTCGTCAGCCTTCAATGCTGACCCTGGCAGGAGCCATGGTTCATCCTTCGTACGGTAAACTGGAGAAACCTCATTACACGTTTCATCGTCATGCATGGCAGCGGAATTTACTAGATATAGACCACATCCACTACGCTGCAATGGATGGCTACCTTTGCTTCAATATCTACAAGGGTTGGATGAAGAGCAACAGCCAAGTGTGCGGTTCAAGCAAAGAAGTATCGGCCAAGAGGAACAGGGACAAGGACGAAGTCGAGGACGTGGACGAGGACTCCGAGTAAGGTGGCAGTGTCGTTGCTCATGGTGGTTCTAATGCAGTGTCTACCGGAATAGTTGCAAAGTTTAATTTCAGGTGTGCTTAATTTAATTTGAGGGGTGTGTTGTGCTGAGCCCCCAGCAGAACTATGTTATGTTTCTTCTCGTTACTTTAACTCTTCAGTACGTACATACTAGTATTTCTTACATTTCATCTTTTAGTTGGTATAGTACTACCACTCGTTTCTTCACATTATATACGTACAATATATATGGCCAACATCATATAGCCAGCAGTTTAGTTGTCAAAGAATTTCAGGGTGCTTAGTTTTGTCAAAGAATTCCAGGATGCTTAGAGGGTGCTTGGATCCAAGGGACTTATTTTAGTCTGACTAAAAATAGTCTCTTTAAGAGGCTAAAGTTCCAAGCACCCCTGACTAAAGAGGGGCTAAAACTAGTCTTGAGACTAAAATTTTTTAGTCAGGGGTACCCCTACTAAAATGTGGATTAGTCCTCTCTCTACTCATTTAACTCCTCTCCTTTAACACAGGCGAGTTCTGGATTGGAGGGTTTGGAGGATAATAAATGCTCATTAACTTGATTTTAGCCTTTTTAGTATTTGGATCCAAGCATGGGTGAGGCTAGCATGTTTTAGTCCCACTACTTTTAGTCATGGGACTAAAACGTATCCAAGCACCCTCTTAGTTTTATTTGAGGGGTGGGTTGTGCTGGACACCATTATTGTGACTAGCCTTTTTAATAGTACTATATGCATAATTTGGCGACGAGCGCTCTCTATATGTACCACCTTTTTTTAATTTCAAGTTTTGCTCCATGGCGCAATCCATCGATACTACTGCTGTACAAAAGTATACATTTTTTAAAAGGCTAGAGGGCGGGGCAGTCTAGCTTGGTCGGTTTCACGAGAGGCGAGGGCCTTTGTGATTTGACGGCTCATTACTGCTGGAAGGCGGGGCCTTGTGATTTGACTGCTCGTATAAATGCGCCGACGACCTGATCGAGGAGGAGCAAAGAACCGTGCGGTATACTCAAGTTTTCCACTGGAGTAGTACTGCGACGGAGGAGCACGAAACACGGCAGCCCAGTGCCATATGGCGATAAAAAATGATCTAATTTGCTAGTCATCTCATTGTTAGCATTGTTCTATTCATTCCCTCAAAAAAACATTGTTCTATTCATGCCTCGCAGAGAACGTGACACGTGCGGCGAAACACCCGAAGCAAAAGATGAAACACAGGAGCAAAAGAAGAAGGAAGATTATCACCCCAAATGATCTAATTCGCCGCGGAGTCGTAACTGCTTCTTCATCGCCTCCACGACCTCCATCTCCTTGCGCGTCTCCTCCGCCATCTTCATCATTGTGTCCATGACGCGGCATTTCTCGACGCGAGCCTTCATCATCTGTTCCACGGCCATATTACGTACCTTGACAGCAGCCGGGTGCTCGATGCGGAGCTTCGCCAACTCTTCCTTCTGTTCCATGGCGAGGGCCTGCAGCATCTTCATCGAGGAACTACTATTCTCATGCAGCTTCTTCCAGCCGGCGTTCTTCTCCTTCAACAGGTCGATCTCGTGGCAGAGCTTCGCATTGTCCTCCCGAAGTCGCAGGATTTCGCCGGTCGCCTTCTTCTCCGAGGCAATGCTCTTCTTCAGCAGCATCACCAAGCCGGCGGTCAACTCCCCCTGCTGATTGAGCTCAGCGGGCATGTCGTCGAGGCTCTCCTTCAGCAACTCCATCAAGCCTTGGATGAACTCCTTCTGCTTATTGAGCTGATCGGGCATGCCGTCGAGGGATAACGACTCCAGCTCCGCCGGCTCGGCATGTTCGCCTCCGCGGCTAGGGCGCTCCTGGGAGCCATCGCCTGCCCGTGAGAGATCTTTCGAGGTCTCTGCGTGGCGGCGAGCCCTCTCTTTTTTTCCGCAGCCTTGGTTGCCGCTCCCTTGTTACGAGTAGTTCTCGACCTAGAGCTCTGCTCACCGGCCATGGCAACGACGGACGAAGAAGAAGCACTTATGAGGAGGAAAGGTAGAGTGATTTTCGGTTAGGTAGTTCCCCTTTTTATAACCTAAGTACTAGCACTAGTACTAATACCTGCATAGTGGGAACACGTTCAGGTTTGGTACGTACTACTAGTAGGTGTGAGCAGGCTTTCGAATGTGATGGGAACAAGGTAAAGATTAATTGATGGTTTTGGTTTCGAGGCCCGAAACGGCTCCCGATGAGTTTAGCGGAACATAAATTTCAAGTACTACACTGCTCAAATGCGTAAATATTATGTTACTGTCAAAAATTGGCACAAAATACGAAGGAGACCAATGGAAGTACTACTAGCAACCCACGATTTAACTACTCGCATGCGCGCAGTGGAGTAATAATGTCTTTCTTCCGCCCTCACGTCCACTCAATTTGCATGCGCTGTATTAATTGACCATCAATGAAGTGAACGACTTTACACGCGTCAAATTATCACATGGGGTGGATCTTGGTACAAAATTGCGTCCGCCCGTGTACCCGCGTGTGCGTGCGAGGAATGAGTGCGTGCATGGCGTGCGTGCACATCTTCGCTTCGTGCATGTACCGCCAGTATGGCTCAGGGAGGACGAGTACATTCTTCTGGAACCAGCAGCACGTCACTGTGATCAATCCACGCAAGGAGGTCGCGACAACGCCTACACATGTGCCACGTGGCTTCATGAACTGTAAGAGAGACACTGTGTAGCGTGCCATTGGTATTCTAATTTACGTGTTTTGCACATACTCGAAGTACTAGTAAGGTACACGTGCATTGCACGCATCAGATTTTGCAACCAAATTATGAATAAATACCACACTATAGCATGTAAGCTCTGAGTCATATATGCCTGATGTAGCCCTTCGTTTAATTCTTATAGTTCATCTCATTCAAAATCAATTAGTTTTTATAAAAAAGCTAAGAACGCGGGAATAGGAAAAACATGGGATTATAGTGGAATGTCGTCTTGAATCCTACAGGATTGTACGAGTGTTTGATTGTGCATAGAAAAAACGCAGAATTCTTTCAAAGAGGTTTGAGTGGATGGGATGTTTCCTATGAAATCTAGTGCAAATGAATCATATGGAAAAATTCCTATGGTTTACAATCCTACGAATCAAACAACCAAGATAGGAAAAATTCCTAATGATTAGAATCCTCCAAAATTCCTTTGAGAATCCTTTGAATCAAAGAAGCCCTTAATCTATTTTATGATTCATGGAATTGTGCGTTGTAAAGCATAAAGTAAAAACAAATAATGGCAATTCAACTAGAAAAAAGTTTGGGCAGTTATGATACGGAAGATTCTAGAACAAAAGAGAACCACTGTTGTTTTGAGGTTTGTGCATTATGCTTAAGTTCAACCATGGAGTCTGCTAGATTGTACATGTGGCAAAATCCGGTGGGGGCTAGAAGATGGTGCGAGGGGCCGAGTGGAGGGAGACTATGAAGGAATGCACAAGTGCGAGATCGATATTTAGAGAGAGGGGGCGAACACGTGCGCTGATGCGCGCAGTGGCGGAGCCATGAAAAATAAATGAGCTAGGGGGCCAAGCATTGCTAATCCTTTACGAGGAGGGTCAATTCATGAACTTAAACCATTTTTAGCAGCAATTGTCTAATGATCACATTCATATTAGCCTTGATATATAGTGATGTTAGGGGGGAGGGGGCAGGGCCCTTACTGCCCCCTGTCTTCGCCATTGTGCACGCGTCTGAGAGATGAAGCGGAAGGCATGGATGATGAGAGGGGGACGTTGGATACATAATTAATGTGGGTGTATTAGCTATATATGTTAATCCTATATAGAGAGGTATAGATTGATCGATGTGGACGTGGGAAAGAGGGTGAGACCTCACTGGATATATCGATTGATCGGTTTGTGTGGAAAACTATGAAAGACCTAGCTATATACACACATACATAGAGGAACATCGATCGTTGCGCATGCACGCGTGAGAGATAAAGAATGCCCGATATGATGGAGAGGGGGATGTGTGTTGGTGTGTGCCTTCATGGGAGACCGACCTGAAGAAAAAGATTGCATGCGTGCGATGGATAATGCCGACTGGTAGTGTGTGTGCATGCATGCACGAGAGAAAGTTAGTGGTACAATTATAAAGAGAAGACTACTGTGTGGGTGTAAAAGAATAGCTGAATAGGTGAGGTCACAATCAATGTAAAGTTGAATTCAAATATTTGAATAAGAGATCCTGATGTTTGAAACCCATGCATGCATGAATATAACGGAGATCTGCGCGGTGTGGTTTGGAAACGAGCATGTTGTAATGTATACACATTGAACAAGGTCAGACTGATTTGAATTTGAGATACCGATGGCAGACATCATTTGGCCACGTCGCATCCGTGCATGGACACACTATTCTAATTGGAGATGATGGGCGGCTTTTGCATCACATATCTATATCTATACCCCTATATATATATTATATTATATATTTTTTATATTGTGTGCGGGTAACTTTAACTTTGAAAGATGGTCGTTGGATGAGGCGAATCCGATGGTCCAAAGATGGCAAATTTGAGCACTACTGGCCGTTGGATATCATCTAGATTCCACCAGATTTCGCCACATGTATAATCTAGAAGACTCCATGGTTGAACTTAAGCATAATGCACAAACATCAAAACACAAGCACTTCTTATTTGTTCTAGAATCTTCCGTATCAGAATTGCCCAAATGTTTTTCTACATGATTTGCCATTATTTGTTTTTACTTTATGTCTTACGACGCACAATTCCATGAATCTTAAAATAGATTAGCTTTCTTATAAAAACTAGATGATTTTGAATGAAATGAACTATAAGAATTAAACGAACATCTACATCATGCATATATGACTCAAAT
Organism: Triticum aestivum; assembly: GCF_018294505.1. Classification (NCBI taxonomy): domain Eukaryota; kingdom Viridiplantae; phylum Streptophyta; class Magnoliopsida; order Poales; family Poaceae; genus Triticum; species Triticum aestivum. The sequence continues at coordinate 635,597,308 of NC_057812.1, forward strand.
CTTGCATGCTATAATGTGGTATTTATTCATAATTTGGTTGCCAAATCTCATGCGTGCAATGCACGTGTACCTTACTCTAGTCTAAATGGTGTTTGTGTGTGTGTTGTGCGTGTTGAGGTGCAAATTGTCTTTTTTGGGTACACGTTAAGCTTGTTCTTCCGAAATTTCAAGCCGCGCCTTGTTATGCCGAAAATTCAAGCTAGCGTCTCTGTCTATCGTGCTGCGAAACTCCCGCCTCTTCAACCCGCGCCTTGTTAGCCCGAAATATTTAAGATATATCTTTGTCTCGTTGTGCTCCGACAACTCCCTCCATCTCAACCCGCGCCTTGCTATTCCGAAATTACAACGCGCGCGAAAACTCCCACCTCCTGTGAAATCCCGACACGCGAAATGCCCGTGGTACCCCTGAACCGAAAGAACCGCCTCAAATCGGTGGGGGTACTTTCGTAACTTACCCCACATTTCGGACAAGCGCGTCTCTAAGCCATGGTTCCCCACTGCCATCCCATCCGCCCACCCATTCGTACACCGAGGCCGCGAAAACCCGCGACGAAACCCCACACCCTGCTCCGTCCGCCACCCAGCCGGAGCCTCTTCCCCGACGACGTCGTCCACAGCAACACCTCGACGTCCCTCATCCACCGTACCGGATGAGGATCCGTCGTCGATCTCATCGTCCCGCCGGTTCATCCACACCGTCCTCCACCTCCAAGGAGCTGCCCCGACGTTCCCCTCGTCTTTCGCGCCACCTCCATTCCCACACCGCCGTCTTCACCTGCACCACCGGAAGAGCATCATCATCACCGTTTCCTCGGATGAAGTTGCGGCCTAATCGGCGCCACCAAAGAGGTTGTACACTAATCGCCGCATTTTCTTCTTGATTCGATCTCACGGTGCTGCCGGCGCTCGGTCCCGAGCCGACACGCTGCGGCTCCATCCACGGCGGCATTGCCGGCCACTTCCTCCACGGCGTCGCTCCCTCGGCGGCGACGTCCACATCAGTAGGACCTGCTGCTGCTTTAGCTCTCGCTCGCGCTGCTGCTCTGCTCTTGCTCTCGGTCCCCTGCCTGGTCTGCTCTTGCTATTGCTCTTGCTCGCGCTGCTGCTCTCGCTCTTGCTCTTGCTTGCGATGCTGCTCCGATTTAGCTACACTTCACTCCGATGCCGCCGGGGTGAAGGAAGAACCAGCCCCAGCGGGGAGGGGGGCTCGCCGGAGAGGTACCCCACTATCTATCTTAGGGTTCAGGATGGGGGCGATGGTCGCTGGCGGTGGCGGGGCGTTGGTCGGGGGTGGCGTGGGGATCGCCGGAGAAAAAGCTCGGCACGGGGGGGGCTAGAGGGATGGCCGGGGTGGCGGCGGACCGGCGGTGGGGAGTGTTTTCGGGGCGGGCGGGGCGGCGCACCGCCGGCCGCGGGCGGCGGGGGGCTGCTGTTTGGCCGGCTCAGGGGGTGGAGGTTGAAGATGAACCGCAGGCCCTTGATTTCGTATCCAACGGCTGCAAAATCGACTGACCAGAGATGAAAAAGTCAGTCGACCGACGTGTAGCCTCACCTTGCTAGTGCGTTCAGTTTCGACAGCAAAATTCAGTTTCGACAGCAAAATTCAGTTTCGACAGTTAAGTTCAGTTTCGACAGTTAAGTTCAGTTTCGACAGTTAAATTCAGTTTCGACAGTTAAGTTCAGAGATGAGCGGCTGATGTATTTTACATCTAGCACTTTGTGTTTATGTATTTTACGTCATGTATTGGAGATGCTATTAGAATTCCACTCAGGTTAACGTTGTTCGTTGTCTCTCTTGTCCTGCTTCAGCCTCGGCGTCGTACAACTCACCGGAGCTGCTCCAACGACGAAACCCTCCATCACAGCGGAGCAGTACCTCGGGCTCCATCTCCAGACGCCTAAGATCTTCTTCCCCTCCTCCGACAGCCAAGTCAGCCGGAGCATCCTCACCGGCCAACCCAATCACGCTGAGATCGACATGGCTTCGCCAAAGAGGTTGTACACTTGTTGCATCTCTTTTTTACTCTACATGTTATATATATTGTCCACTGAGCACTCGTAGTAACGGGAAATACGATTATTTTATCCTACTATATGACAAGCAGTGAGGTACCAGGCAACTTAGCTATCCGTGATGGACTCTCTTGAACGCCATCATTATTTATCTCTGCGCGTTTGAGCTGTGCATTTGTCGATGGGCCTGGGAGTTGAGCTAGTATGGCAGTGGCCTGGGTCCAAAGTAATAGAAGTAGCACAAAAACATTTTTTTAGTGTAGGATTTTCCTTGCTCAAGCCTGCCTACTAGAATCGCCAGTGCTTGAAAGGAAAAGTGAATGAAAAACATCGGAATTGGAAAGTTTCCTATGGTACTACTTTTCATGAATTTGGTGCAAAGGAATGGAGCAAAGGAAAACTGTAGGATTTGTTCCTTTAGTGTCTCCTTGAAAGAAAAACCGTAGGAATTCTAATTTCCACTTCTCCTCCTTTTCATATTCCTATTCATCAAGCACAAGACTAAGAGATAGTAGCATAATAGCATTATAACCGTACATTTTCTTGTGGTTTGACTTAATCTCACCATGCTTTTTTGCATCCTGTGATCTTCCAATTGTTGTGAATCAAACACCCAGATTGGCAGAAATCCTGTGTTTTTAAATTCTCTGTTTTGCACGTGCATTCCTATCCTATTCCTGTCTATTTCCTATCCCTGCATTGTTAGAATCCTCAAATTCAAACAAGCCCTTACTCAATTACTTCTGTTACAGATATGTGTCAAAGAAAACCTTGTGTGGTTTGTCCTGCTCCTGCGGCGCTGTGTTCCACCCCAGCTCAGCTGCTCCAACGACGGAAGGGTTCACCACAGCAGGGATCCGCTCTCCAGACTGTCTTTCGCCGCCTCAGATCTTCTTCCCCGCCGCCGGCAGCCACGGCAACTGCATTACCATCATCAACTGAGCAGATGACCTTGAGGACTACACGGGTCCGCAAGAGAGGTCGCACTCTTCCGTGTCTGCTTACGTTATGCGTCGCTTAATATGATGACATGCTACATTATCGTCGTGTTCACCTATTAGACTCCGAGTCAGGTCCAAACTAATGCTGAAACTTGAGTTTTTAAATGGTTGTGGGGTACATATTGGGGCAGCAATCAGTACTATCTGTCTACTATCTGGTTAATCTCCGGTGTCTACTATGAGTTTCATGTTGGGTGCAAACAAACATTAAAGGAGCCATTATCTGTATTTTTTAACTAAAGCTATTATCTGCCTGCTATCATTGGTTTTGGGTCTATCCACAGTTTGCTACCATCACTCTGGATTTGTGCATGCACTCCTTACATAATCTCACTATGTTTTATTCCTATGCATGCCAGTTATTGTACACAATGGAACTGATCATGTAGAGCAAAAGAGACGAGCCTTGCGTGGCAATAAAATTTCATGCAGACGTCGTTCCATGGTGGGCGCAAAGGCAGCCCCCCTCCACCCATTTCGGATCGTAATCAAGAGGAAGATAACTGTTATGAGGGGGATTCAGAAGGAGAAGACCACTCCTATTTACCCCATGAGGTCTTCGCTCTAACTTGGCATGCTGATGTTGGTAATATCATGCATATGGTGCCTTGCATTGCTTACTGTATACATTAAAGATGTCATCTGCTTAGTTTAGACATGCTTTGTGTCAATGCCATCTGTTTAGTTTCTTTATCGTATATGTGAATCATGCAATGCCATCTTGTCTAGCCAGGCATCATATATGTGAATTTTGCAATGCCACCCTGGTTAGCCAGTCATCTTATATGTGAATTATATCATGCCATCATTTTTTATTACGTGTTAAATTTGTCAACAATTTTAGTACATTCAATTACTCTTCCTGTGCATCAGCCATTTGGCACGGTCATGGAAAAATCTGGAGTGGAAACAAGGTCTTCAGAGCAGACAATGCTATCTGACGAAGCGCATGTCTTGCTGGTTACCGATAGCTCCTCAGAGGAGGATTCAGAGACAGATGACCAGTCATATTCCCCCCCCCGAGGTGCATGCCCTAACTTGGCAGGGTTATGTTGCTCATATCGTGCGTATGGTATCTTGCATTGCTATGTCATTTGCTTAGTTTAGACATGCTTTGTGTGAATGCCACCTGTTTAGTGTCTAATTACCATATATGTGAATTATGCAATGCCATCTTGTTGCAAGACATTATATATGTGAATTATGCAATGTTATCTTGTTGCAAGGCATTATGTATGTGAATTATGCAATGCCATGCTGTTTAGGCAAGCGTCATATATGTGAATTATATCATGCCGTCCTTTTTTTGTATTTCTCATTGCTTTTGTCGACAATGTTTGTATATTCAACTGCTCTTCCTGTGCATCAGCCATTTGAATTGGTGATGGAGAAATCTGGAGTGAAAACAAGGTCTTCAGAGCAGACAATGCTACCTGCTGAAGCAGATATCTTGCTGGTTACAGATAGCTCTTCAGAGGAGGATTCAGAGGCAGATGACCAGTCCTATTATCCCCCTGAGGTGTATGCTCAAACTTGGCAGGGTTATATTACTCATATAATGCATATGTTGTATTGCAATGCTTAGTTTTTACATCATATACACAATATTGAATGCCATCTCCTTAGTTGACACATCATATATGCGATTGCCCTCTGCTCACTTCCTTAGTATATAAATCATATATTTGAATTATGTCATGCCATGATGTTTACATAGACAGCATGTATCTGAATTATGGCATGCCAACCCATTTTCTAAAGACATAATATAGTTATATCATCTCATCCTGTTTACATAGTCATCATATTTAAATTATGTCATTCTATCCGTGAATTATATCATGCCATCATGTTTCCATCGACGGCATGTTTGTGATTTATGGCATGCCAACCACTTTAATAGACACATCGTATAGTTATATCATGTCATCCTGTTTACATAGTCATCATATTTTGAAGTATGTCATTCTATCCTGTTTAGTTAGCCATCATACATGTGAAATTGTGTCATGCTATCCTGTTTAATTAGCCATCATATATGTGAAATTATGTCCTGCTATTCTGTTTGCTTAGACAACATAAATGTGAATTATTTCATGCCCTGTTTTCTTCCCTACTATCCATTGCACCTGTCTATCTTACAATGTCTGTACATTCAATTACTTTTCTTGTTTATCAGCCATTTCAATTGGAGGGAGTGATGGCAGTATCTGTGGGAGTAAAAACACGGTCTTCAGAAAAGATCGTGCTACCTGTCGATGCAGATAGAACCACGGTTGTACTTGCCCAAGAACCAGCCCCACCACACATAACCCACACTCATGCAGATTGTACCCCTACCCAGTTGGACAGAGAACCAGCTACACCCCTTCTAACCCCAACCCCAGCAGATAGACACCCAGTTCCCGTTGACACAGCACCGTCTCCACCACAGAGCACCCAAACACGAGCAGTTAGTAAGGCAACTGCAGTGCCCAAATCACGAGGACCACCACTCCGAACCCGAAGTCAACGCTTAAAGCAGAAGAAGAATTGTTCTCAGGTCAGGTTCCGTAGCTATGGTTCATACTACTTTGCTCTTGCATCACTGTATTTACTGATACCAACTAATTTCAAATTTGAAGGATGCAATTGAAACTCCAATGGCGCAACAGGTATGTTTTAAACCTGTTTCTTCAACGTGTTTGGCTGTTTGCTGTTGTAACTTGCTCTATGTTGATTTCAGTTTCAATTGAATAAACAGTTATGTTCTCATGCCATGCACATTACAAGTGTTGTTATTGCTGTGTAGTTTCCCACACTTATATTCTGTCTATGCTGCTTTGTCTTAAATAGATATGATTCGAACTGTATCTATCTTGATTTGGCAACATAAACTAGAATGATATAGACCATACAGTGACCATACTACATAGATATATGTTTGTTTCATGCTGTTATCCTGTCCACCTTACTACTGAACTGGTTTACCAAAATGAGTTTCATATACTACATTGTAAACCTGAGATGTGTTTGTTTGTTTCTCTTTTAGAACGCGGATAAAATATTGGAGAAGAGTACCCTGTTATGCAATGGTAAAGGAAGTAATGCAGATAAGGTTCAAGATAGTGAGACATCCCTGTTGGTCTCCAAGAAAGCTGATAAAAACTATATTGAAGACACTGAGACAACCCCAAAGTCCTGTCTTGATGTAGTGTTCGAGTTACTGGCTACCACTGCTGGCACCAGCTCTTCGAACTCATTGCCTGAATCAGTTCGGCTTCTTGAGTCTCAACTTCAAGTTGAAAGACATCGATCAGATGTTATGCGACAGGAAGCCGAAGGACTGAGGAAGTCCCTGCAGAATTCAGATGCATACTTTCTGGTGCAACAGCAAGCGCTGGAGGACTTAAGCGCCAAACAAGAGAAAGTTAATAAGCTTGCTAAGCATCTTGCCAGCATTATGGGTACCCAGGATATTGTTTCTTGAGCTCTTCTGAAGTGGTTTCAGTTCTGGACTTGTTTTGCTGCGGCGTTTATATGCTGCTGTGTTCCCTATATTTGCACTGGTGGCGAACTTTGATGCCCAGTGGATGTAATATGTGTAATAGCCGTGATAGCCTAGTGTAAGTTGCTTGCTTATTTATTTCCTTGTTGTCTTGTTTATTTGTTTGCTTGTAGTCAGTGCAGTTCTTTTTCTGCGGTTTGCTAGTGGCTGCAATAACCTATTTTTTAAAACTAGGCCACAATAACCATGGGCTAATATTTACTGTAGTGACACTGGGCCTCCTACGGGCCGTAGAAACAGTGGGCCTTCTACGGGCCGTATAAACAGTGGGCCTTCTACGGGCCGTAGAAACAGTGGGCCTTCTACGGGCCGTAGAAACAATGGGCCTTCTACGGGCCGTATCATCAATGGGCCTTCTACGGGCCGTATCATCAATGGGCCTTATACGGGCCGTATGATCGATTGGCCAAACATGGGCCAAACAGACCGCATTCTGGCCGTAAACGGGCTAGAGTTGGAATCGTCCGTTCATGGGCCGACCATAACGGGCCATCGTTAATAGGCCGTATTTGATGACGCTATGAAAACGGCCCAACGTATTAACGGACCACAAACGGGCCGACTGTAACCACGGGCTGAATTTGGCCCACAAGCAGAAAATGACAGTAACGGGCCGTAAGTAAACGAATGCTGGAAATGAGCCCAAGAATAAATGGGCTCTGAGAAGGCCGAAAGATAACATGGGCTGGAGACGGCCCAACGGAATAACGGGCCGTTAATGGGTATAAAGTGATACACTGTTCATTACGGGCCAGTTTCACCACGGGTTGTTAATGGGTGTAAAGTGATACACTGTTCATTACGGGCCAGTTTCACCACGGGCTGTTAATAGGCCAAGAGTTACATAGGGCCTCATATGGGCCGAAAGACGTCATGGGCCATACATGGGCCAGAAGTGAAAACGGGCTGGAATCATATTGGATGGCCCAGATGACGCTACTGGGCCTAATTCGGATAGGGCGTAATAGGCCTTGGGTTAGCGGGCTGTAAATGGGCTATATGCGAACATGCCGTTAATAGGCTTCCCATGGCTGGCCCGCCACCTTTTGACCAAGTCAAACGGGCCGGCCTTTTCACATGAATGGGCCTCTGCTGGGCCATGCCACATGTCAACGTATCATAGGCGCCTTCTGTCCAATGAGTGGATGACATTTGTCCCGACGATGAGCCGACACATGTTTCCTCCAGCCAATGATGATTTTACACGTGGAAAATCCCCATTGGTCGGGGCTGTTAACGGGTTATCGGATCCAAAACCCGACCCGATAGCTTAACGGTGTTCCGTTACGGTGGATGCCACGTATCGGTCACCCTTGATGAAAGCACTTCTGTGACGCGCGATTTATCGTCATGGAAGTGGGCACTTCCGTGATGATAATTTTGGTAATGTCATGGAACACTTCTATGATAGCACATGCATGACTATCTTGATTCTGTCATAAATTTGTCATGGATGTACATGCATGACAAAAAATGCGACCTACTGTGACAAACACGTATCATCACGGAAGTGTATTTTTTTTGTAGTGTATGCTTCAGTCATAGGTTCTATCATGTATGCAATGCTGTGTACCAGACCTGATGTGTGCCTTGCTAATAGTTTAGCAGGGAGGTACCAAAGTAATCCAGGAGTGGATCACTGGACAACAGTCAAGAACATCCCTAAATACCTGAAAAGGACTAAAGATATGTTTCTCGTTTATGGAGGCGACAAAGAGCTCGTCGTAAAGGATTGAGTCCGTCATGTTGGAAATATGAGCAAGTTACTACGAGATTTAACCCGAATAATTAGAAGATAAATCATGACTACAGTAGCAGAGATTAAACTAATCATGCGAACTAGCATGGCAGATGAACAGATCACATCTAGGGCACATACTAAAAACATGAATTCTACCACGATCTCGAACAGGAAGGATAGAATCACATATGGTGCAGCGGGAGCAGCACCGCCGGCGTTGACGTTGTCGCCCATGTCGTTGAGGATGAGGTTGCCGAGGTCGGGGAAGAAGTCGTCATTCGCGAAGTCGCCGCTGCCAGCAGTCGCGCGAGTGCGCCCCCCCCCCCCCCCCAAACCTGATCGCCCCTCTCCCGTACAGGATCACGAGAGGCGGGGTTCCGGAGGCCTGCTGTCCCTTCTCCCGGTGCACGCCGAAAGGAGGGATGGAGAAGACTCGCTTGGCGGCGCAATGATCTGGAATGGTGGTGAGAAACCATACGAAGCGGCAGTGGCTAGGGTAGACGTCTGCCTGACTATATAGTGCGGGTCGGGTAGGTCGTGGGAGTAAACCCCACGTCCGAGTCGTCACGATCCAAAAGAATCGGAAATGGTTTAGTAATTGATGTGTCCGTTAATTATTAATTAATGACTCGTTAATTTTTCCCGAGCAGCAAAAATATAAACAACGTGCATAGCTCTGTCCTCGGCTCGGCTCAATCCCGCAACCCGCGGCGCGTCGTGACGAGGCGTGGCGTGGCGAGGCGAGCAAGGAGGAGGAGCGCGCGTGTAGGTCTCCTCTTCTCATGCTCATACAAGTGGTAGAAGAGCTCACATTATAAAGAGGTGCAACTCTCTCTCAACTTCCGGGGTGGGACTAAACTTTAGCCTCACTCACTCCACTCATATGTCTGCATGAATGGGCCAAGAGAATTTCAGAATTTTAGTTGGGCTTTGGGCCAAAGGCCTACTAGCAAAATTCCAACAATCCCCCACAAAGTCTCATTGACACATCTCATCATTTAGTTCCAAAACATTGTTTATATACCGGTGCTTAGTGGAGAATGTGAAGTTGAACTTCCACTTAGAGATTTATGCTACACTAGATCACAACTTGAATAGTGGACTATGCCTTGAACTACAAGTTTTCTGCGAGACTAGTTTCACACTAATTCTTGACCGATACTAGGCTGCCGCAAGGCTTCCCTGCGGGTGGAGCGTATACGTCATACTCCAGGGCCTTTTCATGAATTTAATAGAGAACACCCAATTCTCACAGACTACGACGTTAACAGTCAAATTCATATAGGTGTGTTCCTCAGATGATGTTCTGCAGGACAACATCTCTGCTTACCTGAATAAGCCACTTGGAACACATTAAGATAAGTATCAACCTGCCATGCAGATCAGGAGAGTATTGCACCTTCATGGAGTGGGATAGGTAATATAGGGATACTCTCCTCCCAACTGACCAACAGCTTTTCTCCCACTTCTACTTCACGGGATCTACGATCACATAGAGTGGGTTACCAATATGGACAACTCATGCGGTGGGTCTCAAGCCCATCTCCATCGATGCATTATCTATCACGTTATGTGATAGACCCTTTGTGAAGGGATCTGCTAAATTTTTCGACGTTTGGATATAATCCAACGTAATAACTCCGGAGTTCCTCAATTTTCTGACAGATTTCAGTCTCCTCTTCACATTCCTTGAGGACTTCATATTGTCCTTTGAACTGTTTATCTTGACGATCACAGTTTGATTATCACAGTTCATTAGGATAGGGGGTATTGGTTTTTCAACCATAGGTAAGTCCATCAAGAGTTCACGAAGCCACTCTGCTTCAACAGTGGCAGTGTCTAATGCTGTGAGTTCTGCTTCCATAGTTGACCTCGTTAAGATGGTCTGCTTGCAAGACTTCCAGGAAATAGCGCCACCACCAAGTGTGAAAACATAACCACTTGTGGCCTTAATCTCATCAGCATCAGATATCCAGTTTGAGTCACTATAACCCTCCAGTACCCTTGGATACCCGGTGTAGTGAATCCCATAGCTCACAGTGCCTTTCAAATAGAGCATAACTCTCTCAAGCGCATGCCAATGATCATCTCCCGGTTTTGACACAAACCGACTCAGCTTGCTCACATCAAAAGAGATGTCAGGCCTCTTGGCACTCGCCAAATACATAAGCGAGCCAATAATTTGAGAATACCTCAGTTGATCTCTAGCAATCTGTCGGTTCTTTCGAAGCAACACACTAGCATCATATGGAGTTGGAGAAGGCGTGCAGTTGCTATACCCAAAACGACTCAAGACCTTTTCCACATAGTGAGACTGAAGCAGTGTGATCCCACCATTCTCATCTCTCAACAGCTTGATGTTTAAGATAACATCAGCTACTCCTAGATCCTTCATCTCAAAACAGCAAGATAAGAAATCCTTAACCTCCTTGATTAAATCAAGTTTGGTTCCAAAGATCAGTATGTCATCGACATACAGACAAAGAATAACTCCTTCGCCCCCACCATAGCGATAGTACACGCACTTGTCACCATCGTTTACTACAAAGCCGGCAGCAGTTAATGTTATTTCGAACTTCGCATGCCACTCCTTAGGAGCTTGTTTAAGGCCATATAAAGACTTTAATAACTTGCACATGTTTCCTTCCTGACCAGGTACTACAAAACCATCTGGCTGATCCATGTAAATTTCCTCCTTCAACTCTCCATTGAGGAAAGTTGTCTTAACGTCCATTTGATGAACGAGAAGACCATGTGAGGCAGCCAGTGATAGTAGCACCCGAATTATGGTCAGTCTAGCCACGGGTGAGTAAGTATCAAAGAAGTCTTCATCTTCTTTCTGGGTATAACCCTTGGCCACAAGCCGTGCCTTGTGCTTTTCAATCGTACCATCAGGTCTAAGCTTTTTCTTGAACACCCACTTACATCCTACAGGTTTGAACCCATAAGGACGGTCAGTGATCTCCTAGGTACCGTTAGCTAAGATGGAATCCATCTCGCTATGTACAACTTCCTTCCAGTAGTCAGCATCAGGAGATGCATAGGCTTCTGAAATAGTCCTGGGTGTGTCATCCACGAGGTACACAATGAAATCATCACCAAAGGATTTTGCAGTCCTCTGTCTCTTACTCCTCACAGGAGTTCCATTGTCACCCTCAACTGGATTCTCAACGTGTTCCATTGCAATGGTGGGTTCAGGAATTACAGTGAATTCCTCACTAGATGGAGTAGGTATCTCCTGATTTGATGAACTCGACATATCCTTCATAGGAAATATGTCCTCAAAGGAAGTTGCATCATTCGACTCCATAATCGTACCAACATGCATGTCGGATACCTCAGATTTTATTTTCAAAAATCTATAGCGATGCTATGAAAAGCATAGCCCAGAAGAACACAATCCACGGTTTTTGGTCCAAGCTTGCGCTTCTTGGGAATTGGTATATTTACTTTTGCCAAACAACCCCAAGTACGTAGGTAAGAGAGTTTCAACCTTTTCCTTTCCCATTCCTCAAATGGAGTCATGGTCTGCTCTGTGGGAACTCGGTTTAGAACATGACACGCAGTCATTAGCGCCTCCCCCCACCATTCTTTGGATAGACCCGAAGTGTCTAACATGGTGTTAACCATATCAGTTAGAGTTCGGTTCTTTCTTTCGGCTACCCCATTTGACTGGGGTGAGTACGGAGGTGTCCTCTCATAGATTATACCATGTTCCGCACAAAATAGATCAAATTCATTGGAAAAATACTCTCCACCATGATCGGACCCAAGCCGTTTAATTTTCCGATCAAGTTGGTTCTCTGCCTCAGCTTTATAGTTTTTGAAGAAAGTCAAAGCCTCATCTTTTGATTTCAGAAGATACACATAGCAATATCTAGTGTAGTCATCAATCAACGTCATGAAGTATCTCTTTCCACCTTTTGTCAACACGCCATTCATCTCACAAAGATCAGAATGTATAAGCTCTAGTGGCGCCAAGTCTCTTGCCTCTGCAGTCTTATGGGACTTGCGAGGTTGCTTAGCTTGCACACATACTTGGCACTTAGAGACTTTGACAGTAGAGATTTTCGGAATTAAATTCATATTGGCTAGCCACGTTATGCAACCAAAGTTAATGTGATAAAGTCGTGAATGCCAAATATGTTGGGGAACGTAGTAATTTCAAAAAAAAATTCCTACGCACACGCAAGATCATGGTGATGCACAGCAACGAGAGAGGAGAGTGTTGTCTACGTACCCACGCAGACCGACTGCGGAAGCGATCACACAACGTACAGGAAGTAGTCGTACGTCTGCCCGATCCGACCGATCCAAGCACCGTTACTCCGGCACCTCCGAGTTCTTAGCACACGTTCAGCTCGATGACGATCCTCGGGCTTCGATCCAGCAAAGTGTCGAGGAAGAGTTCCGTCAGCACGACGGCGTGGTGACGATCTTGATGTTCTACCGACGTAGGGCTTCGCCTAAGCACTACAACGATATGATCGAGGTGGAATGTGGTGGCAGGGGGCACCGCACACGGCTAAGGAACGATCTCAAGGATCAACTTGTGTGTTCTATGGTGTCCCCTGCCCCCGTATATAAAGGATCCAAGGGGTAGGGGCTGGCCGGCCAAGGGAGGCGCGCCAGGAGAGTCCTACTCCCTCTGGGAGTAGGATTCCCCCCCCCCCCCAATCCTAGTTGGAATAGGATTCATCAAGGGGGGGGAAAGAGAGAGAGGGGGACCGGCCACCTCTCCTAGTCCTAATAGGACTAGGGGAGAGGGGAGGCGCATGGCCACCTTGGGCTGCCCCTTTCTCCTTTCCACTAAAGCCCACTAAGGCCCATATGGTTCCCGGGGGGTTCCGGTAACCTCCCGGTACTCCGATAAAATCCCGATTTCACCCGGAACACTTCCGATATCCAAACATAGGCTTCCAATATATCAATATTTATGTCTCGACCATTTTGAGACTCCTCGTCATGTCCGTGATCACATCCGGGACTCCGAACAACCTTTGGTACATCAAAATGCATAAACTCATAATAACTGTCATCGTAACGTTAAGCGTTCGGACCCTACGGTTCGAGAACAATGTAGACATGACTGAGACACATCTCCGGTCAATAACCAATAGAGGGACCTGGATGCCCATATTGGCTCCTACATATTCTACGAAGATCTTTATTGGTCAGACCGCATAACAACATACATTGTTCCCTTTGTCATCGGTATGTTACTTGCCCGAGATTCGATCGTCGGTATCCAATACCTAGTTCAATCTCATTACTGGCAAGTCTCTTTACTCGTTCTGTAATACATCATCCCGCAACTAACTCATTAGTTGCAATGCTTGCAAGGCTTATGTGATGTGCATTACCGAGAGGGCCCAGAGATACCTCTCCGACAATCAGAGTGACAAATCCTATTCTCGAAATACGCCAACCCAACATCTACCATTGGAGACACCTGTAGAGCTCCTTTATAATCACCCATTTACGTTGTGACGTTTGGTAGCACACAAAGTGTTCCTCCGGCAAACGGGAGTTGCATAATCTCATAGTCATAGGAACATGTATAAGTCATGAAGAAAGCAATAGCAACATACTAAACGATCGGGTGCTAAGCTAATGGAATGGGTCATGTCAATCAGATCATTCAACTAATGATGTGACCTCATTAATCAAATAACAACTCTTTGTTCATGGTCAGGAAACATAACCATCTTTGATTAACTAGCTAGTCAAGTAGAGGCATACTAGTGACACTCTGTTTGTCTATGTATTCACACATGTATTATGTTTCCGGTTAATACAATTCTAGCATGAATAATAAACATTTATCATGATATAAGGAAATAAATAATAACTTTATTATTGCCTCTAGGGCATATTTCCTTCAGTCTCCCACTTGCACTAGAGTTAATAATCTTGATTACACTGTAATGATTCTAACACCCATGGAGTCTTAGTGCTGATCATGTTTTGCTCGTGGAAGAGGCTTAGTCAACGGGTCTGCAACATTCAGATCCGTATGTATCTTGCAAATCTCTATGTCTCCCACCTGGACTAGATCCCGGATGGAATTGAAGCGTCTCTTGATGTGCTTGGTCCTTTTGTGAAATCTGGATTCCTTTGCCAAGGCAATTGCACCAGTATTGTCACAAAAGATTTTCATTGGACCCGATGCACTAGGTATGACACCTAGATCGGATATGATCTCCTTCATCCAGACTCCTTCGTTCGCTGCTTCCGAAGCAGCTATGTACTCTGCTTCACATGTAGATCCCGCTACGATGCTTTGTTTAGAACTGCACCAACTGACAGCTCCACCGTTTAATGTAAACACGTATCCGGTTTGCGATTTAGAATTGTCCAGATCAGTGTCAAAGCTTGCATCAACGTAACCTTTTACGGTGAGCTCTTTGTCACCTCCATATACGAGAAACATATCCTTAGTCCTTTTCAGGTATTTCAGGATGTTCTTGACCGCTGTCCAGTGATCCACTCATGGATTACTTTGGTACCTCCCTGCTAAACTTATAGCAAGGCACACATCAGGTCTGGTACACAGCATTGCATACATGATAGAGCCTATGGCTGAAGCATAGGGAACATCTTTCATTTTCTCTCTATCTTCTGCAGTGGTCGGGCATTGAGTCTGACTCAACTTCACACCTTGTAACACAGCAAGAACCCTTTCTTTGCTTGATCCATTTTGAACTTCTTCAAAATCTTGTCAAGGTATGTGCTTTGTGAAAATCCAATTAAGTGTCTTGATCTATCTCTATAGATCTTTATGCCTAATATGTAAGCAGCTTCACCGAGGTCTTTCATTGAAAAACTCTTATTCAAGTATCCCTTTATGCTATCCAGAAATTCTATATCATTTCCAATCAGTAATATGTCATCCACATATAATATCAGAAATGCTACAGAGCTCCCACTCACTTTCTTGTAAATACAGGCTTCTCCGAAAGTCTGTATAAAACCAAATGCTTTGATCACACTATCAAAGCGTTTATTCCAACTCCGAGAGGCTTGCACCAGTCCATAAATGGATCGCTGGAGCTTGCACACTTTGTTAGCTCCCTTTGGATCGACAAAACCTTCTGGTTGCATCATATACAACTCTTCTTCCAGAAATCCATTCAGGAATGCAGTTTTGACATCCATCTGCCAAATTTCATAATCATAAAACGCGGCAATTGCTAACATGATTCGGACAGACTTAAGCATCGCTACGGGTGAGAAGGTCTCATCGTAGTCAACCCCTTGAACTTGTCGAAAACCTTTTGCGACAAGTCGAGCTTTGTAGACAGTAACATTACCGTCAGCGTCAGTCTTCTTCTTGAAGATCCATTTATTCTCAATTGCTTGCCGATCATCGGGCAAGTCAACCAAAGTCCATACTTTGTTCTCATACATGGATCCCATCTCAGATTTCATGGCTTCAAGCCACTTTGCGGAATCTGGGCTCACCATCGCTTCTTCATAGTTCGTAGGTTCATCATGATCTAGTAGCATGACTTCCAGAACTGGATTACCGTACCACTCTGTTGCGGATCTTACTCTGGTTGATCTACGAGGTTCAGTAGTATCTTGATCTAAAGCTTCATGATCATCATCATTAACTTCCTCACTAACTGGTGTAGGTGTCACTGAAACAGTTTTCTGTGATGTACTACTTTCTAATAAAGGAGCAGGTACAGTTACCTCGTCAAGTTCTACTTTCCTCCCACTCACTTCTTTCGAGATAAACTCCTTTTCCAGAAAGTTTCCGAATTTAGCAACAAAAGTCTTGCCTTCGGATCTGTGATAGAAGGTGTATCCAATAGTTTCCTTTGGATATCCTATGAAGACACACTTCTCCGATTTGGGTTCGAGCTTATCAGGTTGAAGTTTTTTCACATAAGCATCGCAGCCCCAAACTTTCAGAAATGACAACTTTGGTTTCTTGCCAAACCACAGTTCATAAGGCGTCGTCTCAACGGATTTTGATGGTGCCCTATTTAACGTGAATGCGGCCGTCTCTAGAGCGTATCCCCAAAATGATAGCGGTAAATCAGTAAGAGACATCATAGATCGCACCATATCTAGTAAAGTACGATTACAACGTTTGGACACACCATTACGCTGTGGTGTTCCGGGTGGCATGAGTTGTGAAACTATTCCACAATTTTTCAAATGTACACCAAACTCGTAACTCAAATATTCTCCTCCACGATCAGATCGTAGAAACTTTATTTTCTTGTTACGATGATTTTCAACTTCACTTTGAAATTCTTTGAACTTTTCAAATGTTTCAGACTTATGTTTCATTAAGTAGATATACCCTTATGTGCTTAAGTCATCTATGAAGGTGAGAAAATAACGATATCCGCCACGAGCCTCAATATTCATCGGACCACATACATCTGTATGTATGATTTCCAACAAATCTGTTGCTCTCTCCATAGTACCGGAGAACGGTGTTTTAGTCATCTTGCCCATGAGGCACGGTTCGCAAGTACCAAGTGATTCATAATCAAGTGGTTCCAAAAGTCCATCAGTATGGAGTTTCTTCATGCGCTTTACACCGATATGACCTAAACGGCAGTGCCACAAATAAGTTGCACCATCATTATCAACTCTGCATCTTTTGGCTTCAACATTATGAATATGTGTATCATTACTTTCGAGATTCAATAAGAAAAGAGAACTCTTTAAGGGTGCATGACCATAAAAGATATTACTCATATAAATAGAACAACCATTATTCTCTGATTTAAATGAATAACCGTCTCGCATTAAACAAGATCCAGATATAATGTTCATGCTCAACGCTGGCACCAAATAACAATTATTTAGGTCTAATATTAATCCCGAAGGTAGATGTAGAGGTAACGTGCCGACCGCGATCACATCGACTTTGGAACCGTTTCCCACGTGCATCGTCACCTCGTCCTTAGCCAATCTTCGCTTAATCCGTAGTCCCTGTTTCGAGTTGCAAATATTAGCAACAGAACCAGTATCAAATACCCAGGTGCTACTGCGAGCATTAGTAAGGTACACATCAATAACATGTATATCACATATACCTTTGTTCACCTTGCCATCCTTCTTATCCGCCAAATACTTGGGGCAGTTCCGCTTACAGTGACCAGTCTGCTTGCAGTAGAAGCACTTAGTTTCAGGCTTACGTCCAGACTTGGGTTTCTTCTCTTGAGCAGCAACTTGCTTGCTGTTCTTCTTGAAGTTCCCCTTCTTCTTCCCTTTTCCCTTTTTCTTGAAACTAGTGGTCTTGTTAACCATCAACACTTGATGCTCCTTTTTGATTTCTACCTCCGCAGCTTTCAGCATTGCGAAGAGCTCGGGAATAGTCTTGTTCATCCCTTGCATATTATAGTTCATCACGAAGCTCTTGTAGCTTGGTGGCAGTGATTGGAGAATTCTGTCAATGACGCAATCATCTGGAAGATTAACTCCCATCTGAATCAAGTGATTATTATACCCAGACATTTTGAGTATATGCTCACTGACAGAACTGTTCTCCTCCATCTTGCAGCTATAGAACTTATTGGAGACTTCATATCTCTCAATCCAGGCATTTTCTTGAAATATTAACTTCAACTCCTGGAACATCTCATATGCTCCATGATGTTCAAAACGTCGCTTGAAGTCCCGATTCTAAGCCGTAAAGCATGGCACACTGAACTATCGAGTAGTCATCAGCTTTGCTCTGCCAGACGTTCATAACATCTGGTGTTGCTCCAGCAGCAGGCCTGGCACCCAGCGGTGCTTCCAGGACGTAATTCTTCTGTGCAGCAATGAGGATAATCCTCAAGTTACGGACCCAGTCCGTGTAATTGCTACCATCATCTTTCAACTTTGCTTTCTCAAGGAACGCATTAAAATTCAACGGAACAACAGCACGAGCCATCTATCTACAATCAAACATAAACAAGCAAGATACTATCAGGTACTAAGTTCATGATAAGTTTAAGTTCAATTAATCAAATTATTTAAGAACTCCCACTTACATAGACATCCCTCTAATCCTCTAAGTGATCACGTGATCCAAATCAACTAAACCATGTCCGATCATCACGTGAGATGGAGTAGTTTCATTGGTGAACATCGCTATGTTGATCATATCTACTATATGATTCACGCTCGACGTTTCGGTCTCCGTGTTCCGAGGCCATATCTGTATATGCTTGGCTCGTCAAGTATAACCTGAGTATTCCGCGTGTGCAACTGTTTTGCACCCATTGTATTTGAACGTAGAGCCTATCACACCCGATCATCACGTGGTGTCTCAGCACGAAGAACTTTCGCAACGGTGCATACTCAGGGAGAACACTTCTTGATAATTTAGTGAGAGATCATCTTATAATGCTACCGTCAATCAAAGCAAGATAAGATGCATAAAAAGATAAACATCACATGCAATCAATATAAGTGATATGATATGGCCATCATCATCTTGTGCCTGTGATCTCCATCTCCGAAGCACCGTCATGATCACCACCGTCACCGGCGCGACACCTTGATCTCCATCGTAGCATCGTTGTCGTCTCGCCAATCTTATGCTTCCACGACTATCGCTACCGCTTAGTGATAAAGTAAAGCATTACATCGCGATTGCATTGCATACAACAAAGCGACAACCATATGGCTCCTGCCAGTTGCCGATAACTTGGTTACAAAACATGATCATCTCATACAATAAAATTCAGCATCATGTCTTGACCATATCACATCACAACATGCCCTGCAAAAACAAGTTAGACGTCCTCTACTTTGTTGTTTGCAAGTTTTACGTGGCTGCTACGGGCTTAAGTAAGAACCAATCTCACCTACGCATCAAAACCACAACGATAGTTTGTCAAATAGACTCCATTTTAACCTTCGCAAGGACCGGGCGTAGCCACACTTGGTTCAACTAAAGTTGGAGAGACAGTCGCCCGCAAGCCACCTGTGTGCAAAGCACGTCGGGGGAACCGGTCTCGCGTAAGCGTACGCGTAAGGTTGGTCTGGGTCATCTCGTCCAACAATACCGCCGAACCAAAGTATGACATGCTGGTAGGCAGTATGACTTATATCGCCCACAACTCACTTGTGTTCTACTCGTGCATATAACATCAAACCATAAAACCTAGGCTCGGATGCCACTGCTGGGAACGTAGTAATTTCAAAAAAAAATCCTACGCACACGCAAGATCATGGTGATGCACAGCAACGAGAGAGGAGAGTGTTGTCTACGTACCCACGCAGACCGACCGCGGAAGCGATCACACAACGTAGAGGAAGTAGTCGTACGTCTTCCCGATCCGACCGATCCAAGCATCGTTACTCCGGCACCTTCGAGTTCTTAGCACACGTTCAGCTCGATGACGATCCTCGGGCTTCGATCCAGCAAAGCGTCGAGGAAGAGTTCCGTCAGCACGACGGCGTGGTGACGATCTTGATGTTCTACCGACGCAGGGCTTCGCCTAAGCACTACAACGATATGATCGAGGTGGAATATGGTGGCAGGGGGCACCGCACACGGCTAAGGAACGATCTCAACGATCAACTTGTGTGTTCTATGGTGTCCCCTGCCCCCGTATATAAAGGATCCAAGGGGGAGGGGCTGGCCGGCCAAGGGAGGCGCGCCAGGAGAGTCCTACTCCCTCTGGGAGTAGGATCCCCCCCCCCCAA
This sequence comes from Triticum aestivum, assembly GCF_018294505.1. Taxonomy (NCBI): domain Eukaryota; kingdom Viridiplantae; phylum Streptophyta; class Magnoliopsida; order Poales; family Poaceae; genus Triticum; species Triticum aestivum. The sequence goes on from NC_057812.1 coordinate 635,617,277, forward strand.
TCCTAGTTGGAATAGGATTCATCAAGGGGGGAAAAGAGAGAGAGGGGGGCCGGCCACCTCTCCTAGTCCTAATAGGACTAGGGGAGGGGGGAGGCGCGTGGCCACCTTGGGCTGCCCCTTTCTCCTTTCCACTAAAGCCCACTAAGGCCCATATGGTTCCCGGGGGGTTCCGGTAACCTCCCGGTACTCCGGTAAAATCCCGATTTCACCCGGAACACTTCCAATATCCAAACATAGGCTTCCAATATATCAATCTTTATGTCTCGACCATTTCAAGACTCCTTGTCATGTCCGTGATCACATCCGGGACTCCGAACAACCTTCGGTACATCAAAATGCATAAAATCATAATAACTGTCATCGTAACGTTAAGCGTGCGGACCCTACGGTTCGAGAACAATGTAGACATGACTGAGACACATCTCCGGTCAATAACCAATAGCGGGACCTGGGTGCCCATATTGGCTCCTACATATTCTACGAAGATCTTTATCGGTCAGACCGCATAACAATATACGTTGTTCCCTTTGTCATCGGTATGTTACTTGCCCGAGATTCGATCGTCGGTATCCAATACCTAGTTCAATCTCGTTACTGGCAAGTCTCTTTACTCGTTCTATAATACATCATCCCGCAACTAACTCATTAGTTGCAATGCTTGCAAGGCTTATGTGATGTGCATTACCGAGAGGGCCCAGAGATACCCCTCCGACAATCGGAGTGACAAATCCTATTCTCGAAATACGCCAACCCAACATCTACCATTGGAGACACCTGTAGAGATCCTTTATAATCACCCATTTACGTTGTGACGTTTGGTAGCACATAAAGTGTTCCTCCAGCAAACGGGAGTTGCATAATCTCATAGTCATAGGAACATGTATAAGTCATGAAGAAAGCAATAGCAACATACTAAACGATCGGGTGCTAAGCTAATGGAATGGGTCATGTCAATCAGATCATTCAACTAATGATGTGACCTCGTTAATCAAATAACAACTCTTTGTTCATGGTCAGGAAACATAACCATCTTTGATTAACTAGCTAGTCAAGTAGAGGCATACTAGTGACACTCTGTTTGTCTATGTATTCACACATGTATTATGTTTCCGGTTAATACAATTCTAGCATGAATAATAAACATTTATCATGATATAAGGAAATAAATAATAACTTTATTATTGCCTCTAGGGCATATTTCCTTCAAAATATCAGACTCATTGTTGTGGCAAACATTATTAATAACTTTAGTGCAAATATCTGACAAAGACAGGCGGAACAAGCCTCCGCTCTCATAGCCTTTTCTAACAAATTGTCCATACTTAGAAATTACAACTTTATTGGATTCGAAAACCAACTTAAAACCATCTCGACATAAACGGGAACCGCTAACGAGATTTTTATTTATGGACGGCACATGATGAACGTTCTTCAGACGCACAGTCTTCCCCGAAGTAAACTTCAGATCGACTGTACCAACACCTCGAACGATGGCATGTGACCCGTTCTCCATCAGCACGGGTGAAGTCCCTGTTGCCTGGTAAGAAGAAAACATGGAGGCGTCAACACAAACATGTACATTGGCACCGGTGTCAATTAACCAATCAAGGGATTGAAATACTGAAAGGATGGTAGGTAAAATACCATACCCTCATTCCTTCATATCAATATCACCGATGACAACATTAGTGGACTTGCCGCTCTTTTCATGTTCGCGCTCCTCAAAGCGGTTAGGACACTTCAGAGTCCAGTGATTAGGATCACTGCAGACATGGCAAAGTTCCTTCCCCTTCTTATGAGAATTCTTCTTGAAATTGGTAGAATGTGATGGCTTGTTCTTTGTATCAAACTTGCCTTTGCCCTGAATTTTGTTCTTATTGTTTTTGAACTTGTTGGGCTGGGAGTTCTTCTTATGTACCATGTGGGCACTAGAAGCTCCCTCAGCAACTCGAGCACGTGTATCCTTTGCTCTCGCCTTCTCTTTAACATCAAGAGTACTAATGAGATCCGCAACGGAAAACTCCTGTCTCTTGTGTTTCAGGAAAGTAGCAAAATTGTTCCACGAAGGTGGAAGTTTGGCAATGATGCCTCCGGCAACAAATTTGTCCGGCAACACACACTTGAAGTACTCAAATTCTTTTGCGAGCGACTGTATCTCATGAGGCTATTGTACAACAGAGCGCTTATCAGTCATCTTGTAGTCATAGAATTGCTCCATGACGTACAACTCGCTGCTGGCGTCCGAGGCACCAAACTTGGCCTCGAGTGCAGCCCACATGTCCTTATTGTTTTCAAACGATATATATGAATCCACAATGGAATCATCCAGAACACTCAGAAGAGCGCCTTTAAAGAGAGTATCGATCTTCTCAAAAGCTTCCAATTGTGCTGGATTAAGATCACCCTCAGGCTTGCCCTTGGTGGCGTCATAGCAGCCCATGGTCTGAAACCAGTAGACTGCTCTCGTGCGCCACCTCTTATATTGCGCCCCCTTAAAGGCGGGCGGCTTCAGATGCGCAGCAAAACCACTCGGAGTAAATTGCCTATAATCAGGTTTTTGGATTGTTGGAAATATGAGCAAGTACTACGAGATTTAATCCGAATAATTAGAAGATAAATCATGACTACAGTAGCAGAGATTAAACTAATCATGCGAACTAGCATGGCAGATGAACAGATCACATCTAGGGCACATACTAGAAACATGAATTTTATCACGATCTCGAACAGGAAGGATAGAATCACATACGGTGCAGCGGGAGCAGCACCGCCGACGTTGACGTTGTCGCCCATGTCGTCGAGGATGAGGTTGCCGAGGTCAGGGAAGAAGTCGTCGTTCGCGAAGTCGTCGCTGCCAGCAGTCACGCGAGTGCGCTCCCCAAAAACCTGATCGCCCCTCTCCCGTACAGGATCATGAGAGGCGGGGTTCCGGAGGCCTGCCGTCCCTTCTCCCGGTGCACGCCGAAAGGAGGGATGGAGAAGACTTGCTTGGCGACGCAATGATCTGGAACGGTGGTGAGAAACCATACGAAGCAGTGGCGGCGGGAGTAAACCCCACGTCCGAGTCATCACGATCCAAAAGAATCGGAAACGGTTCAGTAATTGACGCGTCCGTTAATTATTAAGTAATGACTCATTAATTTTTCCCGAGTAGCAAAAATATAGACAACGTGCATAGCTCTATCCTCGGCTCAATCCTGCAACCCGCGGCGCGTCGTGACGAGGCGAGGCGAGGCGAGGCGAGGCGTGGCGAGGCGAGCGAGGAGGAGGAGCGCGCGTGTAGGTCTTCTTTTCTCATGCTCATACAAGTGGTAGAAGAGCTCATCTTATAAAGAGGTGCAACTCTCTCTCAACTTTCGGGGTAAGAGTAAACTTTAGCCTCATTCACTTCACTTATATGTGTGCATAAATGGACCAAGAAAATTTTCAGAATTTTAATTGGGCTTTGAGCCAATGGCTACTAGCAAAATTCCAACACGTCGAGGGAGCAGCGTCGCAGGCCCTGAAGCCTATCTGTTGTTACGCGCGCGCTCGGCCTCTTCACTTTTTATTCCACCGCATCAAACATCATCCCCAGCCATCCTGGCCTCCTTTCCGTGTGTGCCAACGTAGGAGAGCAGGAGCGTTGGGATAGAGGATGAAAATGACGGGTGGGCCAACTTAGTAAGTGAGAGTCGCGATTTATCCCGGGCAGGATCATCTTTTTCTCAGTCCACCAAACGGATGCAGGTCTAGATTAATCGGGATTGATGAATACAGGATATCGACTTTAGGGATTTTAAGGTCGAAATTCATTTGCGTCCTCCTCTACAATCTTAGGGTTCAAAATAGATTTCACTCAACGAGGAGGAGAGAGCCCACGATGCGCGTCCCACCGACACGGCGCCCCTCGCGTGCACCGGCAGACATCTCTTTCTGCCCCCGAGCCCGATGCACCATCTTCTGACACTTGCACGCGGGGCGAGGCATGCCTGCATACGACAACCACGTCCACGCTGACGCCCAACACCGTATTCACCGAATCTCTGCGGCGCTCCCCGTCCACCTGCTTTCCTCCAGACGACCGTTCGCCCAACACCGTATTCACATGTCGCGCTCCTCCTTCTCACCTGCTCGGCGCACAACGCGACCAGTCCCAGTCCCAGTCCCGGACGATCCCTTCGCGGCAGAAAAAGAGAGGGAGAGAATGCCTTCAGATCTCACGAGGGGTTGAGAGAGTATATTAAACACAGCTCATATTCTTTTTTTTGCGGGTCGTGTAGTAGTAGTACATGAGTCAAATACAGAAAGACTGTCGCGTAACTCGTTTGTTCGTTCGCAAAAAAAAAAACAAAAAAAAAAAACAAGGGCGTCTTGTTCCTGTTTGACGTTGGTCCCGGTAGGAGTAGGCTGAGTAGAGTTGACTTGCCAGCTCGGTCTCATGCGCCGATCCGTGAAGGAGAGGAGCTTGTGGGAGCAGTGGAGCGGTGCGACGCAAGCTGGCCGGGCTGGCCATATCCATCACGTGGCCGCACCAGACCAGAGTGCCACTCCCTCCCTTCGTACGCAGGAGAATGGAGTCGGGCAGATCGGTCCAGGAGCAATCAATCCAACACTGGGCAGGGCCGCGACAACAACACTCAAACTCGCATGCACGCTCACGCGCATGGTGGCGCATGCATTCAATACAACGTGTCCAAACATGGTTTTTGTCTCTTTTCTTTTGTGAATTAAACATGGTTTTTGTCAGCACGCAAGCCACAGCCGCTCGCGTCTCCGCATCACCTTCCCATTTTTGCGTGCAACGGCGTGCACCGCCCATCCTATCTTTCCACTTGTGCGCAACGCCGCGAACCGCCCGTCCCAAAATGTCGGTGAAGGCGAAAGTTTCTTCCATTCGCAGTAGATTTTCTCGTTTTTACGATCGGTAGGAGTAGGAGTAGTATACATTTTTTTACGCCGGTCTCGCTCTGTACCACCTCACATGCCAAAAGGTGCCGCTGATGATGGTTGGTTGATCGATGACCGATCCCAGACTTTACAGCCAGCCTTTCACTCGGGGCCAAAACCCACCCCCCATCCACCTTTTTCACCCCCAAAACCCTCATTAAATACGCCCCCCACGAACCCCACAAAATCACTCCAAGCCTCTGCGCAAGCTCACTCCACTGTCCACTCCAGTCCAGTGCAGCGAGTGCGCGAGCAAGCGGCCAAGAAGCGCACACAGGAGATGGCGACGGTGACCACCGGCCTCGTGGCCGCGGCGTCGCTCCTCCTGCTGCTCGCGGGAGGCGCGTCGGCGGCGACGCTGGCGCTGTACAACAAGTGCGGCGAGACGGTGTGGCCGGGCATCCAGCCGGGGGCCGGCAAGGAGATCCTGGCGCGCGGCGGGCTGCAGCTGCTCCCCAACCGCGCCACCTCCATCCGCCTCCCGGCCGGCTGGTCGGGCCGCGTGTGGGGCCGGCAGGGGTGCCGCTTCGACGCGGCGGGCCGCGGCAAGTGCGCCACGGGCGACTGCGGCGGCGCCCTCTACTGCAACGGCGCCGGCGGCGAGCCCCCGGCCACGCTGGCCGAGATCACGCTCGGCGCGTCCGCCTCCGCGCTCGACTTCTACGACGTGAGCCTGGTGGACGGCTACAACGTGGCCATCGACATGCGGCCCTACCACGGGTCCGGCGCCAACTGCCTCCCCGCCGGCTGCGTCAGCGACCTCAACAGCGTCTGCCCCGCCGGCCTCGCCGTCCGCGGCGGCAACCGGGTCGTGGGGTGCCGCAGCGCATGCGCCGCGTTCGGGAGCGCCGAGTACTGCTGCACGGGGCAGTTCGGCGGCCCGCAGCAGTGCAAGCCGACGACCTACTCGCGGCTGTTCAAGCGGGCGTGCCCCAAGGCCTACTCCTACGCGTATGATGACAAGACCTCCATCCTCACCTGCGCCGCCGGCACCTCCTACGTCGTCACCTTCTGCCCCCACCGCCGCTAGACCATGCCACCGCCACGGATCTAGACCTGAAGACGGTGGTAGTATGTTGTTGTTTCAGTTGAGCCGGTGCTCGGTGCATGGCATTGTTGCTGTGTTGTTCTTTGGTTCTTGCTGTCGTTGCGTCCTGTGTTAGTGCCGGGATCGATAATAACAATAGTGGTAGTGGCAGCGAAGTGAACCAGTGATGGTTTGTGGTAGGCCTGGATGGATGGGTATAATAGTATGGTAGTAGTATAATGGCAGTATATGCAGATCGAACTACTTATATTTTTCATCTGGGCTCCCCGGTTGATTCTGTCCTCGTGCGAGCTTGCATTCATTCATTCATTTTTCCTGCATTGCTAGTACTATCTTGGATTGATTTCTTGATCGTTCAGGTCTGAATGGTTGATCGCTGTACTTTAAAAAGTGCTCTTCAGATCTGAACATTTTCAGCAGTGGGCGGTGCTCCTGGATGAAGAGAAGACGACTGTCGTCCGTACGGGGCGTCGTGCAGCTAGGGAGGGGAGGGAGCTTTTGTCACGGAACATCATCGTAATCGAGGACGTGAAGGATTCGAGGAACACACTCCAGTTTGTACTCCGGTGCAACTGAGGCGCTGGATGGAGCAAAAGCTCGTTGGATACTTGGATTCCGTCTCAATGCAGCGACTCTTCTACAGTCTCCCCCACGAAGACGTAGTATAAATTTCCCGTGAAACGCTGAAGAAATACCAGTATACATATTCATCTTTGTTTGTAGATATTCTGGAACCTGAAGCTCGAAAGAGTTTACGAGCAGAAAAGCTCACCTCATTCATTTCATTTCAAGCTCACTCCTGCCTGCCCTCTACTACCAACCGGAGTCCACGGCTACAGCCAGTAGAGTGTACTCCAGCATTCACGTCGCAGTTATGGACGATCATAGGATCCTCTGCTGAAAGCTGTCGCGACCGACGGGCTGGCAATCACTCCAGCTTTCGCCTGCTTTCCGCTTTCCGGAGCAGGCGCATCAATTTTGAACAGCCCTGGAGCCACTGCCAAATGTTACCGTTCAAACCTGAAAGTGCTGCGTGCCTCGCACCTGCATTGCACGTACTACCTGCGCATCAGAGATCACGGCGATCTCCGTGCTAGTCCTCCCGCTCGCCTTGTTACCAGTGATCGTTGCGGTGGTGGTACTGGTTTGAATCGTGGCGCACGCGGCGGTTGGTTTCGCTTTTGAACAAACCGTGGTGGTGGTGCGGTGCTGAAAAGAAGCGGAGCTCTCTGGAGAAAAGGCACGTGACCGGATCGGAGCTTTTTCGGAGGCGAAATGCAGCCGTTGCGTTACGTGGTCCGTACTACTGCAGCACAGCTTCAAGATCCAACAACTACGCAGAGAGGAGTAGGTTAGATCGATCACCGTAGCAAAGATCATGTGCTTGGATCAGGCGTGACGGGAACCTTTTCCCCTCCGCTTTCTCGCTTCTCACAGTCACGTGGGCGGTGCATGCATCGGCGATGGACAAACTCTAGAGGGAGGCCGCACACGATCTCGTGGCCACATCCGCGTCGAAGGACGGGCTCGTATTGTGTTGTGTGGAACACAGGGTGTTTTGTTTTGCACGGTGCATGGCAGCATGGGTCCTGCACTCTGTCTATTACTCCCTCCATTCCAAAATATAGTGCGCCCGCGCTTCCCGAGGTCCAACTTTGACCATAAATTTAACCAACGAGACCGACTGCGGCGGGAGAAAAAATTATATAATTGAAAACTTCTTTTGAATATGAATTCACTGGTATAACTTTTGCTCCTGCCGCAGTCGGTCTCGTTGGTTAAATTTATGGTCAAAGTTGAAGCGCGGGAATAGAGGAAGCACTATATTTTGGAACGGAGGGAGTATTATACTTTGTGCACGTTGCACTTTTCTCTAGCTAATTACTTTTGCCCCTCCGTTCTTCGAGCGATTTGTCACGGAACTTTACGGTGTCAACGGCAAGAACAGGCTAGCTGGTGAAGGTCGTGCCCGAAAAGATGGAGCCAGCAGACCTAAACAAGTCGTAGTAGCACTAGAAAGAAGCAGGATGGAATGTTGACTTCAAAGGCCATCTCGCATCGTGGACCCTTAAACCACCCACAATTATCCGGATCATTCAGTCGCGTGGTCCGAAAGTGTTTAGCAATCCAACGCGGGTTGGTATCGGTCCGTAGGTCGGTCTAGACGTGCTTTCTCTCGAAAACCGGAGACAACTTTGCGGGCGTTCAGGCCTGCCATACCCGCTCCTAACTACTCTTGCCTACCAAAAAACCCTCCCGCAGCCGCACACTTTCCCGCCTGAAGCCAGCTGTCCACGTCACCGCTCTAGAGCGGCCGATCCGCATTGACGCCGATCTAGAATAGACGTGACCGCTCGCATATAGGAGTAGGTTAGATCGATTCACCCTAATGTGGTAATGCCCGCTGTAGCAAGATCATGTGCCTATATCGGGTGTGATGAAAACCTTTCCCCATCTGCTTACGCACTCAGGGTGGGAACGGGTCGACCCGGACCTGGCCTTGGACCCGGCCCCGTTGGCCTCGAGGCCAATTTTAGAGGCCACGGGTCGACCCAATTCAAAAAAGTCAATGGCCTCGCCGGCCCGATGGGTACTTCGGGTCGACCCAAATTTTATTTTCTTATACAATATTTGGTTGTGGTTACACATAGAATATTCTCAAAAATATGTTATTAAAAGTAAAAAAAAATTATGACCTAAACATGCATGATTGAAATAATTAAAGTTTACAAATGAACCACAATATACAATTTCAGCTCTTTACACGTCCGGTTTATAAAGGAGGATTGGGTTAATGGATTCCAGTACGTGTACAAATGTTAGCTAGTTGATGTTTCGGCTAATTAGTATACTGTAATTAGCTGATCGCTAGTTGTCGTATAACGGTATAAGCTAAGCTAAAGATGAATTTGGTGATACCAATGGACTCCAGTACTCGGAGATGGGTCGGCCCTGCTGGCCCAATGGGTCACTTAGTGCCGGCTCTACTGGCCCGATTTTTGTACAAGGCCGACCCGACTGACCCATCGGCTTTGTTTTCTTGGGTCGGGCCAAAGACCCGATGGGTCGCCCCGGCCCATTCCCACCTTGATTACGCACTTCCTACTTCTCAGTCATGTAATGAACACTAGTAAGAGCATCTCTAATAGAAACACGGTAGCGCGGCATGTTAAAAAAAACTGCAGCGTTGAAATAGTGTTTTAGCCCGTGTGGGAGGATGGTTGCTTTTCCAGGCTCTGCAAAATTTAGCTGGAGCAGACGCCGAAACTTTTCCAGGCATAAAATACCCAACGCGCGAGCGGGCACACCAAATATCCAGCGCGCAATGCAGTTTTTCATAGCGCGCTGAACCTTGTTTACCGCGCACGGGATTATAGCGCGACTGCTGAAGCGCTACTCCCAACGGTGCACATGGCTATATACCCTTTTTTCTGGTGCACGGCTTATCTAGCGCATATGTTGAAGATGCTCTAAAGAAGTGATTATGGACAAACTGGGGAGATAGTCACAGGATCTCGTCTTGTGGCCGGTGGGTCGGGTCCGACATGGGCGTCGGTTGGGTCTAATATGGCGGACGTGGCCGAACACACTTGGGTGCTCCCATATCCGTCCCATATTTGAGTTGAATATGTAAGGTATCGATTAGCCCGGACGTTTAAAAACCGTTTAAAAGATTTGTCTAGGTCAAAAAATTGTGACCGGACAGCTCGCCCGGACGTATGAAGCTGACCATCGACAAACTCGGGAGGCAGCACATGATCTCGTCTTGCGGGCGGTGGGCCGGCGAGCGCTCGCCTCGAAACATCAACATCTGCATCGAAGGACTATATTGCGTGGAACACAGAGTGTATTGCATGGTTTGAGTACGGGTTTACCCTTTTTTCCAATTCATTACTATTGCCCCTCCATTGTTCGAGCAATTTGTCACGAAACTTTACGGTGTCGACGGCAAGGGCAAACTAACCGGTGAAGTTCGTGCCCAAAAGATGGAGCCAATAGACCTAAGCAAGTCGTAGTAGCACTAGAAAAAGAAACACGGATGGAATGTTGACTGTAAGCGAAAGTCATGTTCTGCACGAGAGCTCATTTGAGCTCGCGATGAACAGTATAATCATAAATGAATAAATCCGAGTTTCTTTTATGATAGACTTTGACAAATGTTTCAAGTGCTTATAAAATTTCAGCGTGAAGTCACATTCGTGGAAGTAGTGCAAAAGAAAAATCAGGACCTCAAAATGCTTTAAAAAATAACACTTTTGGGGCATTGATATTTTTTTTCCACGAGTTCCACAAATGTGATTCTTTGATTAATATTTGTAAGCACTAAAAACTTTTATCAATGCAATTTTTTTTGGAATTTATTGTTCACTGAGCTCAAGCTCAAAAATTATGTTTCCGACTGTAAACCATTATCTGAACTGGTTTGCCTACTGAGCTCCATGCCCAACATGGTTAATTCATGGATGTGAATTACTTCCATTTTTAGAATTCGATTTTCGTTTCTCTACTTTTATTAAAAAGACTCAGTTGATGATGATGATGTGTCTGTCATCCGTCATTTCTGACCCTTAGATCTGTATCTAACGACTGTGAGATAAGCTGTGTTTTTTTGCAATAATAGTCCACTTCTCTGCTCCAGCTTGCAGAAAACCCTCATTATCTTGAAACCAACCACATCCCTCCCTCACCTCATCAAAACAGCTCAAGGAATATATTTTGAGTGAAACATAATATATTTTAGTGATATATGTATATCAAAACTAGAGTGTTTTCTTTTAAGTTTGTGAATAAGTACTATTCTACTTTAAACCCGTTGCAACACACAGGCACATTGCTAGTAAGTATAAAAAAACTATGTCTACGCAGCGTACAAATATTAATAGTTCGATGAAGTCAGCTCAACACTAGAGTGGTGGCAAATCATTGTGCAGAAGGCCCATTTGAGTTGCATGGCAAGTGTGTTAATTTAGTTTCATACAACTAGTGAAGTGGAAGAAACATTAATATAAAATGTGAGATGTTCTACCACTCCTTGTAGTATGAGAAAAGAGGGCAATAATGTGCGCGCTTACTCATTCACTTTACGCCATGCCACACAACACAATGCATGTCACGTTTTCTGAATCAAATTCGAATTCGGGCTAATGTTATGTGCCAGTAAAATTTTAAAATTTTGCTCGGCAGTGTGATAACCCACATGTATAGGGGATCACAACAATTTTTGATGGTAGAGTATTCAACCGAAATTTATTGATTTGACACAAGGGGAGCCAAAGAATATTTTTAAGTATTAGCAGTTCAGTTGTCAATTCAATCACACCTGGAGATTTAATGTCTGCAGCGAAGTGATCAGTAGCACAGTAGTATGATAGTTTGATAGTAGTACTAACGATATCAGTGGTAACGGTAACAATAGTGTCAATAATTTTGTAGCAGTTGTAACAATAGTAGCAACAATAGTAACTTAGCAAAAACAATAAGTGAAAAGCTCGTAGTCATTGAATCGGTGATAACGTTGGATAATATTCATCATATAATAGTCATAACCTAGGGCAACACAGAACTAGCTCGAGTTCATAAATATAATGTAGGCATGTATTCCGCAAAAAGTCATATGTGCGTATGGAAAAGAACTTGCATGATATCTTTTGTCCTACACTCCCGTGGCAGCGGGGTTTATAAGGAAACTAAGGGATATTAAGGCCTTCTTTTAATAGAGAACCGGAACAAAGCATTAACACATATTGAATACATAAACTACTCAAATTACGGCAATCACTGGAAATAATCCCAATTATTGTCACCTTGGGGAATGTGGATCGTGACACGTAATAGGTGCATATAATTTGCAAGATTGGATCAAGAACATAGATATAATGATGAAAATATAAATGGTTCAGATCTGAAATCATGACACTCGAGCATTAAGCATAGCAAAGTCATAACAATATCAATATCAGCACATAGTGGATACTAGGGATCAAGCCCTAACAAAACTAACTCGATTACATGATGAATCTCATCCAACCCACCACCGTCTAGCAAGCCGACGAAGGAATTGCTCACTACCGGCGGTGAGCATTATGAAATTGGTGACGGAGGATGGTTGATGATGACGAAGACGGAAGGACCCCATCTCCGGAGCCCAGAATGGACTCTAGATCTGGCCTACCGATGAAGAACAGAAGGTGGCGACGGCTCTGTATCGTAAAACATGATGAAACTTCCTCACCTATTTTTTTCTTCAAAATTAGGATTTTATAGAGTTGGAATTAGAGTCAACGGAGCCTTGTGGGCCCCACTACCCACCAGGGTGCACCAGAGGGGGTGGTGCACCCTGGTGCCTAGTGGACAGCCGGGCCCCCCCTTCCAGTGGGTCTTGGTTCCAATAATTTTTATATATTCCGAAAAAATTCTCCAAAAACTTTTATCCAATTCCAAGAATTTCTATTTATGCACAAAAATGACATCATGGTAGTTCTACTGAAAACAACATCAGTCCGAGTTAGTTTCATTCAAATCATGCAAATTAGAGTCCAAATCAAGAGCAGAAGTGTTAGGAAAAGTAGAAACGACGAAGACGTATCACAGTGCACTACCTAGTTCTGGATATACCTATCAATACTTGAGTTCATTTTGGACATGTTTCTACCCTTAGAGTGCTTCCATAACTTGTCAGTTTCATCTCTTCACTCTCCCCAAGCATCCGTCTATGTAGAGGAGATACAAGGAGAGGCTACGCATTGCACAACACAAAAACACACACATGCCGAGTTCCTCTTTATTGAGATGCTTTTGGGGCTACTCCATTCCGATGACTGCATTCACAACCGTCCGAGAGAGCAGGCCTCCAAAATCACGTCCCTTGAGAACCTACACCTAGTGATGGATGATGTCTACTACACAACCCTCTTCTTGTAGACATTGTTGGCTCTCCAGGTGCAGAGGTTTATAGGACAGTGGCAAATTTCCCTCAAGTGGATGGCCTAAGGTTTATCAATCCGTGGGAGGCGTAGAATGAAGATGGTCTCTCTCAAGCAACCCTGCAACCAAATAACAAATAGTCTCTTGTGTCCCCAACACATCCAATACAATGGTAAATTGTATAGGTGCACTAGTTTGGCGAAGAGATGGTGATACAAGTGCAATATGGATTGTAGATGTAGGTTTTTGTAATCTGAAAATATAAAAACAGCAAGGTAACTAATGATAAAAATGAGCATAAACAGTATTGCAATGCGTTGAAACAAGGCCTAAGGTTCATACTTCCACTAGTGCAAGTTCTCTCAAGAATAATAACATAATTGGATCATATAACTATCCCTCAACATGCAACAAAGAGTCACTCCAAAGTCACTAATAGAGGAGAACAAACGAAGAGATTATGATAGGGTACGAAACCACCTCAAAGTTATCCTTTCTGATCGATCTATTCAAGAGTCCGTAGTAAAATAACATGAAGCTATTCTTTCCGTTCAATCTATCATAGAGTTCGTACTAGAATAACACCTTAAGACACAAATCAACCAAAACCCTAATGTCACCTAGATACTCCAATGTCACCTCAAGTATCCGTGGGTATGATTATACAATATGCATCACACAATCTCAGATTCATCTATTCAAACCAACAGAAAGTACTTCAAAGAGTGCCCCAAAGTTTCTACCGGAGAGTCAAGACAAAAACGTGTGCCAACCCCTATGCATAGGTTCATGGGCGGAACCCGCAAGTTGATCACCAAAACATACATCAAGTGGATCAGTAGAATACCCCATTGTCACCACGGGTATCCCACGCAAGACATACATCAAGTGTTCTCAAATCCTTAAAGACTCAGTCTGATAAGATAACTTCAAAGGGAAAACTCAATCCATTACAAGAGAGTAGAGGGGGAGAAACATCATAAGATCCAACTATAATAGCAAAGCTCGCGATACATCAAGATCGTATCACCTCAAGAACACGAGAGAGAGAGAGAGAGAGAGAGAGATCAAACACAGAACTACTGGTACATACCCTCAGCTCCGAGGGTGAACTACTCCATCCTCGTCATGGAGAGCGCTGGGATGATGAAGATGGCAACTGGTGAGGGTTCCCCCCTCCGGCAGGGTGCCGGAACAGGGTCCCGATTGGTTTTTGGTGGCTACAGAGGCTTCCGGCAGCAGAACTCCCGATCTATTCTGCTCCCCGAAGTTTTTAGGGTATATGTGTATATATAGGAGGAAGAAGTACTTCGGTGGATCTCCGGGCTATCCACGATGCAGGGGGCGCGCGCAGGGGGTTGGGCGCCCCCCCACCCTCGTGCGCAGCCCGGGACTCTCCTGGTCCATCTCCGATACTCCGTGGGCTTCTTCTGGTCCAAAAATAAGTTCCGTGAAGTTTCAGGTCAATTGGACTCTATTTGATTTTCCTTTTCTGCGATACTCTAAAACAAGGAAAAAACAAAAACTGGCACTGGGCTCTAGGTTAATAGGTTAGTCCCAAAAATCATATAAAATAGCATATAAATGCATATAAAACATCCAAGGTTGATAATATAATAGGATGGAACAATCAAAAATTATAGATACGTTGGAGACGTATCAGCATCCCCAAGCTTAATTCCTGCTCGTCCTCGAGTAGGTAAATGATAAAAACAGAATTTTTGATGTGGAATGCTACCTAACATATATATATCCATGTAGTTCTCTTTATTGTGGCAAGAATATTCAAATCCATAAGATTCAAGACAAAAGTTTAATATTGACATAAAAATAATAATACTTCAAGCATACTAACTAAGCAATCATGTCTTCTCAAAATAACATGGCCAAAGAAAGCCATCCCTACAAAATCATATAGTCTGGCTATGCTCTATCTTCATCACATAAAATATTTAAATCATGCACAACCCCGATGACAAGCCAAGCAATGTTTCATACTTTTGGTGTTCTCAAACTTTTTCAATCATCACGCAATACATGAGCGTAAGCCATGGATATATCACTATATGTGGAATAGAAGGGTGGTTGTGGAGAAGACAAAAAGGAGAAGATAGTCTCACATCAACTAGGCGTATCAACGGGCTATGGAGATGCCCATCAATAGATATCAATATGATTGAGTAGGGATTGCTATGCAACGGATGCACTAGAGCTATAAGTATATGAAAGCTCAACAAAAGAAACTAAGTGAGTGTGCATCCAACTTGCTTGCTCACGAAGATCTAGGGCATTTTGAGGAAGCACATCATTGGAATATACAAGCACTACAAAAAAAGACACATCCAGGACAGAAACTTTGGCTGTAGTGCATGAATTTTAATTTTTTACTGGAACATCAAATGGTTCTGATTCTTTTTGCACTGTCTTGATGTACAATTTTTTTATTGTTCCTAATTTTGGCAGAATTTTTAAAGTATCCTAAGTATGGTGAATGTTCAAATTGCTACAGACTGTTCTGTTTTAGACAGATTCTGTTTTTGATGCATAGTTTGCTTGTTTTGATGAAACTATCAGTTTATATCAGTGGATTAAGCCATGAAAAAGTTATATTACAGTAGACACAATGCAAAAACAAAATATGAATTGGTTTGCAATAGTACTTAGAGTAGTTATTTGCTTTATTATACTAATGGATCTTACCGAGTTTTCTGTTGAAGTTTTGTGTGGATGAGGTGTTCGATGACTGAGAAGGTCTCGATGTGAGAAGAAGGAAGAGAGGAAAGAGCTCAAGCTTGGGGATGCCTGAGGCACCCCAAGTAAATATTCAAGGAGACTCAAGTGTCTAAGCTTGGGGATGTTGGGGAGGCATCCCCTCTTTCTTCAACAAATATCGGTATGTTTTCGAATTCGTTTCGTTCATGCGATATGTGCAAGTCTTGGAGCGTCTTTTGCATTTAGTTTTCATTTTTCTTTTATGCACCATGCTGGTACGAGATAGTCCTTGGTTGATTTATAGAATGCTCTTTGCACTTCACTTATAACTTTTGAGTATGGATTTATAGAATGCTCCATGTGCTTCACTTATATCATTTGAAGTTTGGATTGCCTGTTTCTCTTTACATAGACAACCGCCATTTGTAGAATGCTCTTTTGCTTCACTTATATCTGTTAGAGCATGGGAATATCTTTTTTAGAAAGAATTAAACTCTCTTGCTTCACTTATATCTGTTTAGAGAGATGACAGGAATTGGTCATTCACATGGTTAGTCATAAAATCCTACATAAAACTTGTAGATCACTGAATATGATATGTTTGATTCCTTGCAATAGTTTTGCGATATAAAGATGGTGATATTAGAGTCATGCTAGTGGGTAGTTGTGGATTGTAGAAATACTTGTGTTGAGGTTTGTGATTCCCGTAGCATGCACGTATGGTGAACCGTTATGTAACGAAGTCGGAGCATGATTTATTTATTGATTGTCTTCCTTATGAGAGGCGGTCAGGGACGAGCGATGGTCTTTTCCTACCAATCTATCCCCCTAGGAGCATGCACGTAGTACTTTGTTTCGATGACTAATAGATTTTTGCAATAAGTATGTGATTTCTTTATGACTAATGTTGAGTCCATGGATTATACGCACTCTCACCCTTCCACCATTGCTAGCCTCTCTAGTACTGCGCAACTTTCGCCGGTACCATAAACCCACCATATACCTTCCTCAAAACAGCCACCATACCTACCTATCATGGCATTTCCATAGCCATTCCGAGATATATTGCCATGCAACTTTCATCATCATCATATACATGACTTGAGCATTCATTGTCATATTACTTTGCATGATCGTAAGATAGCTAGCATGATGTTTTCATGGCTTGTCCGTTTTTTGATGTCATTGCTATGCTAGATCATTGCACATCCCGGTACACCGCCGGAGGCATTCATATAGAGTCATATCTTTGTTCTAGATATCGAGTTGTAATATTGAGTTGTAAGTAACTAAAAGTGTGATGATCATCATTATTAGAACATTGTCCCATGTGAGGTTATCAAAATAAAAGTGGCCAAAGAATACCCCCAAAAGAGAGAGAGAGAGAGAGGCCAAAGAAGCCTACAAAAAAAGAAAAAAAAGAAAAAAAAAGAGAGAAAAAGAGAGAAAAAGAGAGAAGGGGCAATGTTAATATACTTTTACCACACTTGTGCTTCAAAGTAGCACCATGTTCTTCATATAGAGAGTCTCTTGAGTCATCACTTTCATATACTAGTGGGAATTTATTATAGAACTTGGCTTGTATATTCCAACGATGGGCTTCCTCAAATGCCCCAGGTCTTCATGAGCAAGCAAGTTGGATGCACACCCACTTAGTTTCAGTTTGAGCTTTCATATACTTATAGCTCTGGTGCATCCGTTGCATGGCAATCCCTACTCCTCACATTGATATCTATTAATGGGCATCTCCATAGCCCGTTGATACGCCTAGTTGATGTGAAACTATCTTCTCCTTTTTGTCTCCTCCACCCATCATATTCTATTCCACCTATAGTGCTATGTCCATGGCTCACGCTCATGTATTGCGTGAAAGTTGAAAAGGTTTGAGAATGTCAAAAGTATGAAACAATTGCTTGGCTTGTCATCGGGGTTGTGCATGATGTGAGTATTTTGTGTGGTGAAGATGGAGCATAGCCAGACTATATGATTTTGTAGGGATAACTTTCTTTGGCCTTGTTATTTTGAAAAGACATGATTGCTTTATTAGTGGGCTTGAAGTATTATTGTTTTTATGTCAAATGATAGACTATTGCTTTGAATCACTCGTGTCTTAATATTCATGCCATGATTAGACATATGATCAAGATTATGCTAGGTAGCATTCCACATCAAAAATTATCTTTTTTATCATTTACCTACTCGAGGACGAGCAGGAATTAAGCTTGGGGATGCTGATACGTCTCCGTCGTATCTATAATTTTTGATTGTTCCATGCCAATATTATTCAACTTTCATATACTTTTTGGCAACTTTTTATATTATTTTTGGGACTAACATATTGATCCAGTGCCCAGTGCCAGTTCCTGTCTGTTGCATGTTTTTGGTTTTGTAGAATATCCATATCAAACGGAGCCCAAATGGAATAAAAACGGACGGAGGTTATTTTTGGAAAATATGGAAAATTCGGAAGGAAAATCAATGCGAACCAGTGCCCGAGGTGGTCACGAGGCAGGGGGCGCCCCCCTTAGGGCGTGCCCCTACCCTCGTGAGGCCATCGTAAGGCGGTTGATGCTCTCTTTTGCCGCAAGAAAGCTAATATTCGGAAAAAAATCACGGCGAAGGTTTCAGGCCAATCGGAGTTACGGATCTCCATATATATACGAAACGGTGAAACAGAGCCAGAGAGAACGCAGAACCATAGAGAAACAGAGAGATAGATCCAATCTCGGAGGGGCTCTCGCCCCTCCCACGCCATGGGAGCCAAGTACCAGAGGGGAAACCCTTCTCCCATCTAGGGAGGAGGTCAAGGAAGAAGAAGAAGAAGGGGGGCCCTCTCCCCCTTGCTTCCGGTGGCGCCGGGACGTCGCCGGATCCATCATCATCACCGCCATCTTCACCAACAACCTCACCGCCATCATCACCAACTTTCCCCCCCTCTAGGCAGCGGTGTAACCTCTCTCTTACCCGCTGTAATCTCTACTTAAACATGGTGCTCAACGCTATATATTATTTCCCAATGATGTATGGCTATCCTATGATGTTTGAGTAGATATGTTTTGTCCTAATGGCTATTTGATGATCGTGATTGGTTTGAGTTGTATGTTTTATTATTGGTGCTGTCCTATGGTGCTCTCCATGTCGCGCAAGCGTGAGGGATTCCCGCTGTTGGGTTTGCAATATGCTTATGATTTTCTTATGGTGGGTGGCGTGAGTGACAGAAGCACAGACCCAAGTAAGTAGGTTGTTTTTGTATGGGATAAAGGGGACTTGATACTTTAATGCTATGGTTTGGTTTTACCTTAACTAGAAGAACGCCCGTGCGTTGCAACGGGGCCACATTAACTTTAAGAGTTCAATATTAATCATGTTAATAATACATTTAATATTCTCATACATATCAAGTGACACTGGCGACCTTTTTTGTCAATTTAGCAACAGGCTCAATTGCAACGGGCTCTTTATACATATCAGACAACTCGCTACTACTTAAACTACAACTATGGCTACCAATATTTTTTTGTCTATTTAGCTCAGCAATAGTGCCTGGCTTAATAGACTGCTTTGCATTCACCCCCTCAGAAGACAGAGAGAACCAACTCAACATGTCAGAATATTAACAGAAATTTCATTTGTATGGCATGAACATATAGCAGGAGCACCAACACATAGATCAGCAGAGAGCAGAGCACAGCATGCACACACTCGGGCCATCTATATCATACACACACAGCAACGCACACACGCATCACGCTGGCATACACATACAGAAAAGCAGGCACACACTCATTATGCGCATTGGCCGGTGCGACGCACGCAGAGCAAGTACGTACGCACGGAGAGCAAGCTAGCAAGCACGCACGCGTCCAACCCCGCCGCTGCATGCGCTGGCAGAAGGTGAGGCAGCAAGGGAGACTGCACATTGAAGCTGTCCATGCAAGGCTGGAGGTGCTGGGCCGGCGACGGCGGTGTCGGGACGGCGCTTGATTCGTTCCCGGTGGCGTGGAGCTTGGGGCGGCAACGCGGCGATAGCTAGTGCTCGGGGATGGGGGTTTGGGGCGGGGGCAGTCGACCCGATGGCTGGCGAAGTTAACGGGCTCGGGCGGCTGGAAATTCGGCGGGTGGCGGCGGCACAGCGCGAGGATGGGACAGGCGGAAAACCTAGCGGGCGTTCAACTACCAATACCCACGTCTTTTTTTAGGGGAATTGCTTGTGAAAATAACGTGCGACGACGACTTAGCGAGCGGATCCCCTTAAAAAAGACATAGCGAGCAGATTCCCTTAAAACTGGTAGGAATGGATACGATTGATGATGTTGATAAATAGTGGTGAATGTTGGCCTAATTTACTATCATCATGCATGGAAACGAATCATCAAGAAAAAGAATACTTCCTATTACTACACTCATAGGAAGCTTCCTAATCTCTGCTACCAAACAGTTTCTGCCCAAACAAGGAAGGAAAGTTATGGACGTGATTCGGAAGGAAACAAACGTTATGAAGATTAATTAATTTAAATTTGATCTTTAGAGATTGATTGTGATTGATTCTTTTACATAAAGACATTACTAAATAATTTGCGTTAGTATGGAAAGTTCTGATCCGTTCAATTTTTTTCGTTGTGTGAAAGGGTGAAGTGAAAATAAACCGATGAAGTGGGGGAGGCGACGAAAAAAATCTACGACGGTTAACCTACGAAAAAAAACCGGACGAAAGTGGTGGGACGAAAAAAACCCTGGAAGCGAGACTACCAACTGCTCCATTAGGAGTAGAGATGAATCTTTAGTAGTTGCGGATGCTTGCTAGAGTTCCAATCATAAGTGCATATGATCCAAGTAGAGAAAGTATGTTAGCTTATGCCTCTCCCTCAAATAAAATTGCAATAATGATTACCGGTTTAGTTATCGATTGCCTAGGGACAAATAACTTTCTTGTTGACAAAAGCTCTCTATTAAAACTAATTTAGTTGTGTCTTTATCTAACCAGCCCCTAGTTTTATTTACGTGCTCGCTTATCCAAAAACACCTACAAAGTACTTCTAGTTTCATACTTGTTTCCGGTAAAGCGAACGTCAAGCGTGCGTAGAGTTGTATCGGTGGTCGATAGAACTTGAGGGAATATTTGTTCTACCTTTAGCTCCTCGTTGGGTTCGACACTCTTACTTATCGAAAGAGGCTACAATTTATCCCCTATACTTGTGGGTTATCAATTTGCAGTCCAACAGGCCTGACAAAGCGACTTACTTGGCAAATCACTAAAAAACTAGGCTCTGGCCGTGGACCCAGCTATCAGCCTCTCCATGTACAGTACACTCCTGATGGAAGTCGTTCCTTGACCACGTTGACCTCGCCGCGCTGAGAGCACCACGGTGGTGGATGATGGCGAGGCCTAGGAAGGGGACGACGCGATAGTGGAAGCCCGCGCGGAGAGGACTACGAGGGTTCACTGCTTCGGCTGCGGTGTGAGGCTGCCGTCGCCGCAGGGCCTGGCCAGCGGTGGGAATAGTAGGGGGCGGTGAGGCCTCTACGGCAGCACAGCCGGCC
Source organism: Triticum aestivum (assembly GCF_018294505.1). NCBI lineage: Eukaryota > Viridiplantae > Streptophyta > Magnoliopsida > Poales > Poaceae > Triticum > Triticum aestivum. The sequence continues at coordinate 635,638,431 of NC_057812.1, forward strand.
ACGGGAGGCAGGAGCATGCAGCACGACCGGCGCTGCTTTGGGCGGCTGGAGCAAGAAGACGAGAGGTTGAAGAAGCCCTACGACCGTTGGATGGACATCGTACGGTCACTGGAGCTAGAATCGTTCATATTGACTAAGTTGACAAAGCCCTTCGTCCCCGTCAACTTAGTAGGCCCACAAGTCAGCCTCCCAGCAAGGTGGGTCCCAGCTAGCCGGGGGAGTATTCATTTTTTGTGCGTAATAAGGAGGCACTTCTGGTGGGTCCGAGCTGACAGCGGGGGCAACGTTTTTTTCGTGAAATACGGTGGCCCGTCCGGTGGGTCCCAGCAGTCAGGGGGAAATGATTTTTTTCGCAAAATACTGGTGGCCCATCCGGTGGGTCCCTACTGTCAGGTGGAGGAATCATTATTTTCTGCGTAATAAGGAGGCACTTCCATCTGCCACCATGGATCCAGCTGTCAGCCTCTCCACGTACAGTCCACGTCCGATGGAAGTCATTCCTTGACCACGTTGACCACGCCGTGTCGAGAGCACCAGGGCGGTGGACGATGACGAGGCCTAGGAAGGGGACGGCACGGAGCCGGTGAAGACGCAGTAGTGGATGCCCACGCGGAGAGGAGTATGAGGGTTCACTCGTTCGACTGCGGTGTGAGGCTGCCGTCGCCGCAGGGCCTGGCCAGCGGTGGGAATAGTAGGGGACGGTGAGGCCTCCGCGGCAGCACAGCCGGCCACGGGAGGCAGGAGCAGGCGGCACGATCGGCGCTGCTTTGGGCGGCTGGAGCAAGAAGACTAGAGGTTGAAGAAGCACTACGGCCGTTGGATGGACATCGTACGGTCACTGCAGCTAGAATTATTTACTAAGTTGACAAAGCCCTTTGTACGTTAATTTAGTAGGCCCACAGGTCAGCTTCTGAAACGGTACGCCCCAGATGTCAGGGGGAGGAATCATTTTTTGGGCGGGTGAAGCTAGAATATTCGAGATTGAAGAAGAAGCACGGCATCCGTTGGATGGACATCCAACGGCCACTGCTGCTAGAACCGTGTGTTGACTATAAGTTGACAAAGCCTTGTATACGCGTCAACTCTGTTTTTTAGGGGACGTGTCAACTTAGTAAGGCCACAAGTGTGTGGTAGAGAACTTATAGTCCATTTAAGATTTGTAAGAATGTGTAGCCCATTTTTGAATTCTAATGGAATTTACTACAGCTCATTTACAGTTTGTTAAAAGTACAGCCCATTCCAACCAACCATTCAAAACAGAATTCAATAAAATTTCCCATATTTTGATGGGATCCGAAATATTTTTATTCTGAAATGTCTAGTCAGATTAAATACAATTTCAATATAAATTTATATTATGTAAAAATCCAATGAAACATTACGTTCGCAACAATAATATTTTATAAAGTAATCACGTGTTTGGTGCATTTTTTTATAGTTACTGCCCAGTTTTTATAATTACATCCCATTTATTATTTCTTAAACTCATTTTCTTATTAAGCCTAATGCATCCCTCCTAGGAAAGATTTGCAGCCCAGCGGGGCGGAGAATAACAACTTGACCTTACCTGGGTATTCCTAAAAAAATATAGCTGGGCTAGCCATTTTCAGCTTGAATAATAATAATATCTGGGCTGGATATCTGGCCTGGGCTAGACGGGCCACAACTCGCCCAGTTAATACCTGCAGCGATGTTTTCATTGTTGTTCAGAGGAGAAAAATTAATATCTGGGCTAAACATCAAAAAACTCTGCAGTGCTCACACCTCAAAAACACAAATACTGCTCGAGCTGCTTGGTCCCAGCTGTCGGCCGCTTCTTGTGCAATTCTCTCGTTTATTGACTACTATATAGGTTGACAATGGTGTGGGATCGTGATGTCAGGAAACCAGGAGGAAGCAAAATAAATTACTCCAGCGAGCGCTTCCACCTCTGCCTCATTGTCTCCCATGGAAACCCCTTTCCTCCCTTTTTTTGCTCGGGCAAGGACCAATGCATGCAACACGTCCATGCGGTTATTAGGCAAGAAATAAAAGCGCTTTGCATGCTATGAATTACGATGGCCTGCATGGGTAGCTAATAAGGCATCCTCTTAATTGCTGTGATTAAATGTTGTGTTTAGAAGAGAGAAATATTCTTATTTTCCACCAATCTGCTTGCACCTCGGTCGTGATGCACCTTCTAATACGACTTATTCACCTAGACGGAGGGAGTATAGTTTTATACATATATATATAAAATAAGGAGGCACTTGCGTACGTGAGGCTATGGACCTGGTGGGTCCCCATTGTCATCCTCTCCAAGTAAAGTCATCTCCTCGCCCGCGCGTGCTTTCCGCTCGAAACAGTCAGCGCCACCCGCCCCGCTTCCCGGTGCAGGCGATTGCTCTGCCTTCAAACGACATAAGTGCCGTCCGTCCGTCCATCTGCCGTCCACATTAATAATACGCGGTTGCCGAGGCGGCTACTCCGGCACCACACGTCCGTCCCTTCGCCCGCCCACCATTGTGTGACGCCCGGATAATTAGGCTACAGCAATCCCCGTTAATGATGCCACGTCACCGCAGTTACGAATGATAATCTCGCGTTAGTTCAAAAACAAATTCAAATTCAAAATTGAATAAAAGGCAAACATTAAAAGTTTCAAACTTTAAAACTAAAATTTTCATGTGTTGCCCAATGATGCAGAAGTAACTACGGTGGAGGAACTACACTTTTATAAAATGTTTAAATACTCTTAGATGATTAAAACGTTAGCAAGAACAAATGTCTAAATGGATTTATAATTAATAAAATGTTAAACTATTTCATCTAGGTGTTTAAACTTTGGTGACAGAGGTATAATTAGTAATACTGATTTTGGTACAACTTTTATGTTTTTATAAAACTCAGATAAGATGGGACTATAAATAAAACAGTAAAGAGAAAAAAAGACTACACATGACTAAAACAAAAACAAAACATAGTAAAAGGACCCCCCTAGCTGGGCCACCGCCCAGCAGGCTACTAGGCCGCCAGGCCGGCCCAACCGCGCCTGCTACTACACCCCGCCGGGCGCCAGCAACCCTAGCCCCTCTCCCCCACTACCCCGACCCCAACTCTCTCTCGCTCGCTCCCCCACTCCCCCCCTCGATTTCTAGATCGGGGCAAACCACCCCCCAGTCGCCCCACTTATTCCACTCCCCCTCTTCGGGATCGGGGGCGTTCGCTGCCGCCGCCGTCTGGAACCCCTGATGGAGCCGCTCCACCACCACCCGCCGTCGTCGGTGCCGCCTCCCCGTCTTCATCGCTCATCCTCGCCCTCCTCCTTGCCGGACGCCGTCCACGCACGCCGCTGCCGCACACCATCACCGCCTCGTGCGGCCACTTCTTCGCCGGAGCCGCCCACCGTCATCGTCGCCTCCTCGTCCTCCTCCTCGAGCATGCCTCGCTCAACTACAGGGCTCTGTGAGCCCCCCTTCCCTTCCCCTCTTCCTCCCTGGCAGATCCGCCGTCGTGCCCGTCTGAGCCTCACTCTTACCGTTCTCTCTGCACGCGTTGCACGCACATCGCGCCGCGTCTCCTCATCCTGCGTTGGATCCCTCTTCCTTTTGTCCCCACGTGAGCACCACCGCGCCGGCTCGCCCGTCGCCTTGCCGCTGCACGCGGTAACCGTGCCGCCCCGCACGAGCGCACAGTGTCGCCATGGTTGTGACCTGCGCCCCTTGCCACACGCGCTCCGGAGCCCGCTCGCGGCTGCTGCCACCCTGCACCGATCCGTTACTCCCACCGCCATTGCCTCCGCCGCCTACCGCTCCCCCTCCTGCGTGCATCACCTTCTTCACAGCCTCACCGACGCTCTCCTCCGCTCCGGCCAGTGCCCGGGGCCAGCCGGGCTGCGCCCGCCTCCGGCGCTCGTTAACGCCTGGGCGCCCGCGCGCCCGATAGGCCCTCTGGACTATGATAGTGGGGCCCCACGACCCCAGAACGTTTTTTTAAGAAAAAAGGATTAAAATAATAATAAATAAAATCATTAATTAATTAATTAATTAATTAATTAATTAAACTAATTAATCTTGATTAGATTAACCTAATCAATTAACTAAACCCTAATTAACCAAACAGAGTATGACAGGTGGGTCCCACTGGGCCCACATGTCAGTTTGACCAGTCAACACCTATGTTGACTGTCGATGTCGTGCTGACGTCATGATGACGTCAGCAAACACTGTTCTGGATAATTTTGAATTAAATAAATTCTAAAAATGATTTAAATCTTTTAAAATTAATATAAAATAAACCGTAGCTCGGATGGGAAAACTTTGTACATGAAAGTTGCTCAGAACGACAAGACGAATTCGGATTCGCAGCCCGTTCGTACGCCACACATCCCTAGCATAGAAAACACGCAACTTTTCCCCTCCGGTTAATCTGTCCGAAAACGCGAAACACCAGGGATAATTTCCCGAATGTTTTCCCCCTTCACCGGTACCACCTCGTACCGCGTTAGGCCACACCTAGCATCACGCCTTGTCATGTCATGCATCGTCATGCATTTGTTTGCATTATATTTATTGTTTCTTCCCCCTCTTCTCTCGCTAGACACCGAGACCGACGCCACTGCTGCCCAGTACGACTACGGTGTTGATGATCCCTCTCTCTTGCAAGAGCAACCAGGCAAGCCCCCCCCCTTCATCACCAGATATCGCCTACTCTACTCTCTACTGCTTGCATTAGAGTAGTGTAACATGTTACTGGTTTCCGTTAATCCTATCCTGATGCATAGCCTATCCTTGCTACTACTGTTGATACCTTACCTGCAATCCTAAATGCTTAGTATAGGATGCTAGATTATCATCAGTGGCCCTACATTCTTGTCTGTCTGCCATGTTATACTATCGGGCCATGATCACTTGGGAGGTGGTCACGGGTATATACTTATATATTATATATGATACTTGTGGTGATTAAAGTCGGGTCGGCTAGTAGGAGTACCCGCGAGTGATTCTGATGTTGGGGGCTGAAGGGGCAGGTGGCTCCATCCCGGTAGAGGTGGGCCTGAGTTCCCGAAGGCCCCTGACTGTTACTTTGTGGCGGAGCGACAGGGCAGGTTGAGACCACCTAGGAGAGAGGTGGGCGTGGCCCTGGTCGGCGTCCGTGGTTGTTTCAAAATAACATGCTTAACGAGATCTTAGTATTTGATCCGAGTCTGGCTATTGGCCTATACGCACTAACCATCTACCGCGGGGATAGTTATGGGCACTCGACGTCGTGGTATCAGCCGAAGCCTTCGTGACGTCAGCGACTGAGCGGCGCGCGCTGGGTTGGACCGCGTAACGCAACTTCCTTTGTAATGGAGGTTGCTAGGTCTGCTCTCCGGCCGCCCACGCAACGTGCAGGTGTGCAATGGGCGATGGGCCCAGACCCCCTGCGCCATAGGATTTAGACCGGCGTGCTGACCTCTCTGTTGTGCCTAGGTAGGGCTGCGACGTGTTAATCTTCCGAGGCCGGGCATGACCCAGAAAAGTGTGTCCAGACAAAGGGGATCGAGTGTGTTGGGAAATGTGGTGCACCCCTGCAGGGAAGTTAATCTATTCAAATAGCCGTGATCTTCGGTAACAGGACGACTTGGAGTTGCACCTTGACCTTATGACAACTAGAACCAGATACTTAATAAAACACACCCTTCCAAGTGCCAGATACAATCGGTGATCGCTCTCTCACAGGGCGACGAGGGGAGGATCATCGGTTAGGATTATGCTATGCGATTCTACTTGGTGAACTTACCATCTACTCTCTTCTCCTGCTGCAAGATGGAGGTGGCCAGAAGCGTAATCTTTGACATGACTAGTTATCCCCCTCTTATTTTGGCATTCTGCAGTTCAGTCCACATATGATACCCCTTTTCCATTTGATACCAATGCATACACATGTAGTGTAGCTCCTTGCTTGCGAGTACTTTGGATGAGTACTCACGGTTGCCTTGTTCCCTCTTTCCCCCCTTCCTATACCCGATTGTTGCGACCAGACGTTGGAGCCCAGGAGCCAGACGCCACCGTCGACGACAACTACTACTACTCGGGAGGTGCCTACTACTATGTGCAGCCCGCTGACGACGACCAGGAGTAGTTTAGGAGGATCCCAGGCAAGAGGCCTGCGTCTCTTTCGATCTGTATCCCAGTTTGTGCTAGCCTTCTTAAGGCAAACTTGTTTAACTTATGTCTGTCATCAGATATTGTTGCTTCTACTGACTCGTCTATGATCGAGCTCTTGTATTCGAGCCCTCGAGGCCCCTGGCTTGTAATATGATGCTTGTATGACTTATTTTATTTGTAGAGTTCTGTTGTGATATCTTCCCGTGAGTCCCTGATCTTGATCGTACACGTTTGCGTGTATGATTAGTGTACAATTGAATCGGGGGCATCACAAGTTGGTATCAGAGCCAACTGCCTGTAGGAATCCCCCTTCCACACTCCTTGGCCGAAGTCGAGTCTAGACATTACAAAACTTTTACTAACATGGTTGTATGCCTTACGGGCCCACGTCGCCATTTGGGTGGTATTAGTATCTTTTACTCCTCGATCCTTACTCTGGGACTCTGACATCTCTTCTATTTGGGTTAAACGATTTTACTAACTCTGACTCTAGGTTCTCGTAATTACTTCCTCCCGGAGAGCCCCTTATTACAGATGATCACCTGCTGCGCGAGAAGATTCCGAAGCTACTCTCCAATGTTTTCACAAGACCCTTGTGCCCATCGACTTTACAATTCCCTACCACCAAAATACCCTTATGGAAAACTACCTACAATTGTCGTTCATACATTTAGCCTGAGTTGCTCTTGTTATTACAAGATGCCCTAAATTGCTCTCCGTTGTTTCGAAAATCCTTTAAGCTAACTGCCTTGCAGTTCTTTACCACATGAATACCCTTATTGAAAATTCCTCGCACTATCGAGTATCCGTTCACCCCCAGTTGTTTGTATGCTTCATAAGATACTCTAAAATACTATCCGACCTTCTGAGCCTCCTATTCAAACTATTGCTCTACAAATACTTGTATGCTTACATTATGGATGCTCCCATATCACTAGCAATATCCACTAGTATCTTTTGACACCGTCATTTTCATCCCATTGATTCGACATGTGTGCGAATGCACACAATCATCAATCAACCCTTCTATATTATCTTCCGGCTCAGACGTCATTTTGAACATGAGCTGGTTCTCAACCAAACTATTTGTCGTCAAATGTGCCTCTGGTCTATCCAACTTATCCGTCCTTGATCAGAGCGTCTGCTTTTGATCCTTCGTTTTGGAAACCGTAATTTCTTTCTATTTAAGCATCAGACTAATCAGGTGATTCTTGAATTTGATGCCTCTGCATTCTTTCTTCCTCTGAGTGAGTACCGATACTCACATTGGCTCCGTTGTGGATCGCCCGATCCATTGTTGGATTGTTATCCGATAGTGTCCTTCATATTCAATCACCTTGTGAGTTCTTCCCCCGATACATAATGCCTTTGGTAAATTGTATCCTCTGCTTGGCCAACCATGCTCTGCTTTTGAGCTTGTGCATTTACTTTTGAAACTTGTGGTATATGTTACTAAGATGCCCGATGGGTTGAACCTATGCCTTCCCCTAATCCGTGAGAACCCAGAAGTTTTCACAAATCATATTTTCCGGTGTTCTACCAAATAAAATTCCAACACTACAGTTTTATCAAGACGAGAAGTGAATGAAAGGTTATGCATTGAATAAGTGGGAGTCGACCTTGAACTTTGTGTTCATGCCCATGGACCCGATGTGGAACTTATCATGGGAGCTTCTTGTAGTAATAACTAATTCCTTGATCTAATATCCTTTGGTATCGGTGAATTGATTCTTTTATAATTGTGGTTTCGACCATATGTTCTTCTTAGATCCCATTTCTCGGGCAAGTTTAAGTACTTGTCTTCTGTGGATCAATACACCAGTCCAACCTTTACTTTGATCTTTCGTCGAGTATTATCCCCCTGGTATCTCGAGAATATCTTGGATCTTCCCGGAACACAATCTTTTACGCTGAGCTAAGCTTGCATTGATTTCCTTGTCTTATCATTCCACCTCGAACAACAAGCTTGGTTTCGAGTTCGTGTCGTACCCATGGTTCCGATAACCTCTTGCTTCATCATTCCTTTGACTTGATATCGTCGATGAGCGATTATATCTTCATGAAACCTCTCGACAAATGTGTCATGATCTTCATCAACATTTTGACCCCTTCCAGGATATCAATTGAATTCACGATGAGAAGTACCATCCTTGCCCTCAATGATTTGTGTTATCATCGACCACTTTATTGCCTTCCATTCAACACAGACTTGTTCGTGTTTCTAGCAACCCTATTGCTTTCAAGTTAATGGTCGATATTTAATTCTTAGACAATTGGTTGTTGAATCACCTTTCTAACATTGATCATGCTACCTAAGACCATATTTTGGGTGCACTTTTCAACCAATGCTTAATTGTGTATGTTTTCCTCGAGCATACATCCTTATATCATTTGATCCGACAAATGTTATCTCCTTGTTCACATAAGTGTGGAAATCCATCTTTTGAAAATCTCACTGAATTGTCGCTGAGTCCAGCAGCCACCTCTTCATCCTCTCCTTGGTTTTAATGATGAACTCTTGTTTCGGAACTCGCTTCCATAGTACATCTCCCGATAATCTTACAATGTCGTCTCGTCAATTGTGTTGTACCTTTTCTTCTCAGACATCCTGAGTCTGAGGTATCCTGACACCCTTCAGATCTGAATCTCGGTCAGATATGATGGTTAGAACAAATTCCCAAGAGTTATAACATTAGTATTTGACCCGATAAGGTGATGTCATGCCTAGCACACCTGGCCAGAGGACCTATTGTTATAGTTTCCTTTTAGCAAGGTTATCTATTCTTCCATGAGGAAATGGTAAGACTTATTCTATAAGTTGTTCCTGATGAATCCTTCGTGTATCCAGAGTCTGACCTTTTGCTTGAAGACCATGTCAATGCTATCCCAAAGCATGTCTATGGTAATCCGATTTTCAACCAGAACATTTGAAGCCCAATGCTAAATGTTTCTCACTCAATTATCCAAACAACGTTGTATGGGTAATGTCATGAAATTTCTCTCACCTTACCTAAAGGGTTTTCTACATTAGATCTTGTCCAGGATATCATGCTCTGCTTGTCCTTGGGAAGGATATACCCTTGAAATATGTGTTTAAACACATTTTCCTTTCCATTGTTCTGTTTAATCTGATGATCACCTTTTCCTTTCCATTGTTTTGTTTAACCTTATTGGTGATCTATATGATCTAAGCATTAATATTCTCCTGGTTATGTAATCACGTCGTGTACAACTCGGTCAGTAAGACCCTGTTACTATTGTTGATGATATTCTGGTAACCACCGATGGACGAGAACTTTGCCTATTGGTCCGCCTCGTTTTGACGAGCAGGGAAATGGTTCTCTTCGTCCCTCACCCTTGTTACCGATGTTGTCGCCAACATAACTGACAAGCTATCCTCTAACCTGCCTTGCTGTCATGTCCATACAAGATGTCAGTGCCCTTCCTACTTTTAACCCACATGGTGGGCCCATAACCCATAGGTCCCAGGATCGAAACCTGACTCTCCTGTACCCCCTGCTCCCAAAGTTATTCCTCCCGCGTGGACTCGTATGTAATTCATGAGCCACCTTCCAATGAGATCATCAATTCTGGCATCAGACACAATAATTTTTCCGTTGCTTTGAGATCCTTTCACCTTCTGACTAGGCATTGAATGATTTCCTGGTTGCTTGAAACTTCTTATTGTACCTTTGAACTTTACTCTGGATATGTTTTATTTGTTCAACTCGAGAGGTACTCATACACTCATTCGTGGGTTAATCCCAGATTATTACCCTTATAGCATTTTGTCGTTGCCGATCTGCCCCGTTACCTATTCGTAAGTACGATGAAGATCCCAAAGAAAGGATGCCTACTTCATCATGATGACCTGAATCAGACAAATGAAGACATCAACATAGTGGATCGACCGCTTCGAGAAGAGCAACCAAGGCCGAGAAGATTCGTTAGAATATTGTAACGAGACCTCTCTCCCTTATTCCACCTCTTAAATCTCGGGACGAGATTTTCTTGTAGTAGAGGAGATTTGTGACGCCCAGATAATTAGGCTACAGTAATCCCCGTTAATGATGCCACATCAGCGTAGTTATGGTTGATAATCCCGCGTTAGTTCAAAAACCAATTAAATTCAAAATTGAATAAAAGGAAAACATCAAAATTTTCAAACTTCAAAACTAAAATGTTCGGGTTGTGCCCAATGATGCAGAAGTAACTACGGTGGAGGAACCACACTTTTATAAAATGTTTAAATACTCTTAGATGATTAAAACTGTAGCAAGAACAAATTTCTAAATGGATTTATAATTAATAAAATGTTAAACTATTTCATCTAAGGGTTTAAACTTTGGTGACAGAGGTATAATTAGTAATACTGATTTTAGTACAACTTTTATGTTTTTATAAAACTCAGATAAGATGGGACTATAAATAAAAGAATAAAGAGAAAAATAAATAAATAAAGAAAAAGACTAAACATGATTAAAATAAAAACAAAACAAAGTAAAAGGACCCCCCTAGCTGGGCCATGGCCCAGCAGGCTACTGGGCCGCCAGGCCGACCCAACCGCGCCCGCTACTACTCCCCGCCGGGCGCCAGCAACCCTAGCCCCTCTCTCCCACTACCCCGACCCCCACTCTCTCTCGCTCGATCCCCCACTCCCCCCCCCCGATTTCTAGATCGGGGCAAACCACCCCTCCCACAGTCGCCCCACTCGATCCACTCCCCCTCTTCGGGATCGGGGGCGTTCGCCGCCGCCGCCGTCTGGAACCCCCGTTGGAGCCGCCCCACCACCACCCACCATCGTCGGTGCCGCCTCCCCGTCTTCGTCGCTCGTCCTCGCCCTCCTCCTCACCGGACGCCGTCCATGCACGCCGCCGCCGCACACCATCATCGCCTCGTGTGGCCACTTCTTCGCCAGAGCCGCCCACCGTCGTCGTTGCCTCCTCGTCCTCCTCCTCGAGCACGCCTCGCTCAACTATAAGGCTATGTGAGCCCCCCTTCCCTTCCCCTCTTCCTCCCTGGCAGATCCACCGCCGTGCCCGTCTGAGCCTCACTCTCACCATGCTCTCTGCATGCGTTGCACACACATCGCGCCGCGTCTCCTCATCCCGCGTTGGATCCCTCTTCCTTCTGTCCCCGCATGAGCACCACCGCGCCGGCTCGCCCGTCGCCTTGCTGCTGCACGCGCCAACCGTGCCGCCCCGCACCAGCGCACCGTGTTGCCATGGTTGTGACCTGCGCCCCTCGCCGCACGCGCTTTGGCGCCTGCTCGCGGCCGCTGCCACCCCGCACCGACCCGTTACTCCCACCGCCGCTGCCTCCACCGCCTACCGCTCCCCTCCTGCGCGCATCACCTCCTTCACAGCCTCACCGACGCTCTCCTCCACTCCAGCCAGTGGCCAAGGCCAGCCGGGCTGCGCCCGCCTCTGGCGCCCGTTAACGCCTGGGCGCCCGATAGGCCCTCTGGACTATGACAGTGGGGCCCCACGGCCCCAGAACATTTTTCTTAAGAAAAAAGGATTAAAAATAATAATTAATAAAATTATTAATCAATTAATTAACTTAATTAATTAATTAATTAACGTAATTAATCTTAACTAATTAATTAAAGAATTAATTAAACTAATTAATCCTGATTAGATTAACCTAATCAATTAACTAAACCCTAATTAACCAAATAGAGTATGATAGGTGGGTCCCACTGGGCCCACATGTCAGTTTGACTAGTCAACACCTCTGTTGACTGCTGACGTCATGCTGACATCAGCAAACACTGTTCTGGATAATTTTGAATTAAATAAATTCTAAAAATGATTTAAATCTTTCCAAATTAATATAAAATAAACCGTAGCTCGGATGGGAAAACTTTGTACATTAAAGTTGCTCAGAACGACGAGACGAATCCGGATACGCAGCCCGTTCGTCCGCCACACATCCCTAGCATAGCAAACACACAACTTTTCCCCTTCGGTTAATCTGCCCGAAAACGCGAAACACCTGGGATAATTTCCCGAATGTTTTCCCCCTTCACCGGTACCACCTCGTACCGCGTTAGGGCGCACCTAGCATCATGCCTTGTCATGTCATGCATCGTCATGCATTTGTTTGCATTATATTTATTGTTTCTTCCCCCTCTTCTCTCGCTAGACACCGAGACCGACGCCGCTGCTACCCAGTACGACTACGATGTTGACGACCCCTCTCTCTTGCCAGAGCAACCAGGCAAGCCCCCCTCCCCTTTATCACCAGATATCGCCTACTCTACTCTCTACTGCTTGCATTAGAGTAGTGTAACATGTTACTGGTTTCTGTTAATCCTATCTTGATGCATAGCCTGTCCTTGCTACTACTGTTGATACCTTACCTGCAATCCTAAATGCTTAGTATAGGATGCTAGATTATCATCAGTGGCCCTACATTCTTGTCTGTCTGTCATGCTATACTATCGGGCCCTGATCACTTGGGAGGTGGTCACGGGTATATAATTATATATTATATATGATACTTGTGGTGATTAAAGTCGGGTCGGCTCATAGGAGTACCCGCGAGTGATTCCGATGTTGGGGGCTGAAGGGGCAGGTGGCTCCATCCCGGTAGAGGTGGGCTTGAGTTCCCGAGGGCCCCCGACTGTTACTTTGTGGCGGAGCGACAGGGCAGGTTGAGACCACCTAGGAGAGAGGTGGGCCTGGCCCTGGTCGGCGTCCATGGTTGTTTCAAAATAACACGCTTAACGAGATCTTGGTATTTGATCCGAGTCTGGCTATTAGCCTATACGCACTAACCATCTACGCGGGGACAGTTATGGGCACTTGACGTCGTGGTATCAGTTGAAGCCTTCGTGATGTAAGTGACTGAGCGGCGCGCGCCGGGTTGGACCACGTAATGCAACTTCCTTTGTAATGGAGGTTGCTTGGTCTCCTCTCCGGCCGCCCACACAACATGCAGGTGTGCAATGGGTGATGGGCCCAGACCCCTGCGCCATAGGATTTAGACTGGCGTGTTGACCTCTTTGTTGTGCCTAGGTAGGGCTGCGACGTGTTGATCTTCCGAGGCTGGGCATGACCCAGAAAAGTGTGTCTGGACAAAGGGGATCGAGCATGTTGGGAAATGTGGTGCACCCCTGCAGGGAAGTTAATCTATTCGAATAGCCGTGATCTTCGATAACAGGACGACTTGCACCTTGACCTTATGACAACTAGAACCGGATACTTAATAAAACACACCCTTCCAAGTGCCAGATACAATCGGTGATCGCTCTCTCACAGGGCGACGAGGGGAGGATCATCGGTTAGGATTATGCTATGTGATGCTACTTGGTGAACTTACCATCTACTCTCTTCTCCTGCTGCAAGATGGAGGTGGCCAGAAGCATAGTCTTCGACAGGACTAGTTATCCCCCTCTTATTCCGGCATTCTGCAGTTCAGTCCACATATGATACCCCTTTTCCATTTGATACCAATGCATACACATGTAGTGTAGCTCCTTGCTTGTGAGTACTTTGGATGAGTACTCACGGTTGCCTTGTTCCCCCTTTCCCCCCTTCCTATACCCGATTGCTGCGACCAGACGTTGGAGCCCAGGAGCCAGACGCCACCGTCGACGACGACTACTACTACTCGGGAGGTGCCTACTACCACGTGCAGCCCGCTGACGACGACCAGGAGTAGTTTAGGAGGATTCCAGGTAGGAGGCATGCGTCTCTTTCGATCTGTATCCCAGTTTGTGCTAGCCTTCTTAAGGTAAACTTGTTTAACTTAAGTCTGTACTCAGATATTGTTGCTTCCGCTGACTCGTCTATGATCGAGCTCTTGTATTCGAGCCCTCGAGGCCCCTGGCTTGTAATATGATGCTTGTATGACTTATTTTATTTGTAGAGTTGTGTTGTGATATCTTCCCGTGAGTCCCTGATCTTGGTCGTACATGTTTGCGTGTATGATTAGTGTATGATTGAATCGGGGGCGTCACACATTGCTATATAAACTGCTGCGCGGGCCATAGCTGCAGTCATCCGCATCCGTTCCCTTTCTCCTGTCCACACCACTACTGCCCACCATGGCTTCCTCGCGGTCCAGCGCTCTTTGAGACGGGCGGACGACGGACCACAAGGACATGGCAGCCATTGCTGCCGACTTGCTAGCTGGCAGGCAGCCGGAAGACGACGACGTCCCACTGGAGAACATGATAGTCGACGATCCGGCACCAACCCCCTCCTCCGCGCCATCCTCGCCGGTGCATTGCACCATGACCATCGGGGAGGCCCGTGCCCAATACATGGACAGTGTGAGGCAGATGCGTCAGGAGCAGTTCCGGGAGGCACAAGCCGACGCCACCTACAACCACCATCTCGTCCAGGAGCACCTGCAGGCGGAGGAGCAGGTCGTCGCGGAGCGGGCGGAGCAGGAGGTGCTGCTCGACTCGTGCCGCTCCGCCCGCAAGGGCCGCCTCGAGCGCTGGCGGTACCGCATGCAGGTGGCGGAGGCTGCGGCTGCCTATAAAGAGGCTAGCAAAGAGCGCGATGAAGCGGGCGGGGCGCTGTTTGGCAGGACCGAGGATGAGGCAGAGGACAATGCCGGCTCCGACGAGTCCCCGCTCCGCTGGCGTTGACGAGGCCCTACTCCGTCGAGGCCCCGCACTGCCAACAACGAGGCAGAGGACACCGCCGGCTCCGCCGAGGCCCCGCCCCGCCAACAATGAGGCAGAGGACATTGCCGGCTCAGCCGAGGCCCCACCCTGCCGGCAACGCGGGGGAGGATTTCCACCGCTCCGCTAAGGCGCCGCCCGCCGGCAACAAGACAGAGGACATCCTCGGCTCCGCTGAGGCCCCTCCCCGCTGCCAACGAGGCCGCACCACACAGAAAACGAGGAAGAGTAGAACACGGTAGGTCGCCGTCGCTCGGGTCCAAGTAAGGCCACCGCTGCTACCCTCCTGTTGAAGCCAAGCCAGGCGGGTTGACCATTGACGGACGGTTAGCTTCTTGGCGGCGACGTGGAGTCAGGGAGTTCTGCTGGAGAATAATGCTGCTTCTACTTAACTGCTGGTGCAGCTGGCTGACTGACACGTGGGCCCAATAGGCCACATGTCAGTTACGCAACTGCACCTGCAGTTAAGTCACTAAAGCTTCTGTTCGGCTCAGCGGGGCACAGGTGGGTAGCTTCGGTTAATTAATTATACCTCCAGCGCACCCCTCTTTAGTTGAAGAATGTATGAAATGTAATGAAAGCTGGCATGTTTATATGAAATCCGACCGTGTATGAATGAATTTATTTCGATTAGTTCGAATTCATGTATCACTGGCATTGGATGAACATGCAAAACAATACGTACTAGCATTATTTCCAGGGTGATCACCTCGTTTGCAGCAGTTTCACATGTACTCCCTCCGGTCCTTTCTAGTCTGCATACAAGTTTTGTCTGTAGTCAAAGTATCTCTACTTTGACCAATCTTATACAAAAAAGTAAGCACTTTCACAACATGCAAAGTAAAAAGGAACAGAAGGAGTACAAAGAGTTTGAGCAGCTTTTTAGCGTTTCTGTACATTGCAATCAAACACACAGGCCTGGAAATTCATAGAGAACATTCAAAACAATCGATGATTATGCATCTCGGCGACTCACATGTTAGAGGCAATATTTACTTCACAACTAAAGATTAAAGAAAAAATTGATTGACGCTGCTACAGCAAAGGGCGTCCCATTCGAAAATATCAAACGCATGTCTTGCTAAAATCAATGAGCAAAATTTGACAAGGTTGTCCCATTCCAAAATATCAAATGCCTACAATTGTGGAATGGGCAGGGTTTGCCATCAGTTTGGACATTGACATGGCACCTCGTGCTAAATAAACCAGCTGTTCTTTTTGTGAAGTTCCACCAAAATCAACTAAATTCGCGCGTAGCTTGTATGATTTCGCCCTTATATGTTGCAACGCCTTGAACTTATCGGCACCTCCTTTCTTGTGGTGGAAATGAATGATTCAATGTATCCATGAACATTTTGTGCAGTTCCCATTGAAATCAAGCTGAGCACCCCTGTTTGCACAAATACAAAAAAGTGATTAGTATAGAGCAAACTGTACTATGAATTGACAGTTTCAACAGGCACATACATGGTCCATGTAGAGCACACTTTTAGAAAAATGGAACTCACCAGAAATAATCCTAGAACAGCATTGTACTCGCACATCACAACAAAAAATGGAGATTTTATCAGTCCTTCTGAGCTGAAGTTAGTTTGGTCTTGTGGGGAGTAGTGTAACCATACTTCAACTGCTCCTTCTGATGATAAGATAGACAGGGCTTCTTCATCTTGGCATAATCGAAACTAGTCACTTCACGTACTTCATATTCTTATTCAGAGGAAGATGATCCTGTTGTGCAAAGACAAGAGGACTACTAAATGCTAGCATCACTGTTTGCTCGAAAAAAAGGAAAGGAAATATTTAAAACACCATAGATGAAGCACTTCTCAAGGACAATACCACTTTTTCATGACAGTATCTAAACAGTAGCACAACACCAATAGAGATGACAAAGCTCAATCATATGGATGAAATCAGTGGGCGAGTACCAACCTTTGTCAGGAGGCTTATTGTGTATAGCATACAGATGAAGCAATTCTCCGGAACCATCTGTTGCTATGTACGGTGGTGGCCATGCTTACTATATACTCCTCGATTAGTTTAATGGTTCCAACATCTTCTTGTGCAGTTCCACTAAAATATATGGTATCTTCAAAGAAGATCCCTGTTTGCACAAGTAGAGATAATTACATATTACATTAAGAGTGGCATCAAATCAGTGGCAAAACAATTGCTCGTTCCAGCCATAGCAATAAATTAAGATGCAAAACTATATCATTACTTGTGTCATCACAGTTCCAGTGCTTCATTACAGCACCGGGAGTTGATTTTTGTTTTTCTTCCCCTTGTTCTTCCCCTTCATCACTTGGTTCAATAAAAAAAAGCTTCGCCTTCAATGTAAGATTTGGCATGTCAATTAGGGAGCACAATTATAGTACTAAACTTAATTTTATGATGAAAGTGTCAAAATACAGGCCAACAGTTGTGAAATATCCTTATCTTACCTCAATGGGATATTACGGTGCACATACAGATTGGAAGTCTTGTCTCCATTTGTGCAGTTCACTAAAATCAAGCAACATTATCGTACAAGTAGCACAACATATGAATGCACACTGTAGAATCATGTGAAAGAAGGCTAGTACTGACCTCTCATGATGCGGAATTCAAACAACTCACAAGAAGAAGATCTGAACCAAATTCACCTTAACGGATAGGAAGTAAGATCTCCTCTTGTGCAGTTCCACTAAGATCAAGCAATCAAGCAATGTTGTCGGTGTGACATTTTGGTTGAACTGCACAAAACACTCTTAAAACAAAAGTGTTTTCTGCAGTGCAACAAAAGGTCACAATGGCAACGAGGTGAAGCAGATAACCCTGTTTACACAGAGGTGCAAAGGAAACAATTAGTGGTCAATAACGGTGGATGACACAGAAGCCAACAAAAAGAAGCATCTACCTTATCTAAATGGGAAAGAAAGCAAGACAGTAGCATTTCTCAAACGGTGGCATTGATTAATATTAACAACAGCTAATGAGTTGCACGAGACAGTGGACGCACCAGCACCATGTGCATCTACCGATGTACTGTGGTCGTGCACAGTTGATGTCTAGTACACAATCTTCTTCTTGTAGACGTTGTTGGGCCTCCAAGTGCAGAGGTTTGTAGGATAGTAGCAAATTTCCCTCAAGTGGATGACCTAAGGTTTATCAATCCGTAGGAGGCGTAGGATGAAGATGGTCTCTCTCAAGCAACCCTGCAACCAAATAACAAAGAGTCTCTTGTGTCCCCAACACACCCAATACAATGGTAAATTGTATAGGTGCACTAGTTCGGCGAAGAGATGGTGATACAAGTGGTATATGGATGGTAGATAATAGTTTTTGTAATCTGAAAATATAAAAACAACAAGGTAACAAATGATAAAAGTGAGCGTAAATAGTATTGCAATGTGTGTAAATAAGGCATAGGGTTCATACTTTCACTAGTGTAAGTTCCCTCAACAATAATAACATAATTGGATCATATAACTATCCCTCAACATGCAACAAAGAGTCACTCTAAAGTCACTAATAGCGGAGAACGAACGAAGAGATTATGGTAGGGTACGAAACCACCTCAAAGTTATTCTTTCCAATCAATCCGTTGGGCTATCCCTATAAGTGTCACAAACAGCCCTAGAGTTCGTACTAGAATAACACCTTAAGACACAAATCAACCAAAACCCTAATGTCACCTAGATACTCCAATGTCACCTCAAGTATCTGTGGGTATGATTATACGATATGCGTCACACAATCTCAGATTCATCTATTCAACCAACACGAAGGACCTCAAAGAGTGCCCCAAAGTTCCTACCGGAGAATCACAGCGAAAACATGTGCCAACCCCTATGCATAGGTTCATGGGCGGAACCCGCAAGTTGATCACCAAAACATACATCAAGTGAATCACGTGATATCCCATTGTCACCATAGATATCCATGGCAAGACATACATCAAGTGTTCTCAAATCTTTAAAGACTCAATCCGATAAGATTACTTCAAAGGGGAAACTCAATTCATTACAAGAGAGAAGAGGGGGAGGAGAAATATAAGATCCAACTATAATAGCAAAGCTCGCAATACATCAAGATCGTGCCAAATCAAGAACACGAGAGAGAGAGAGAGAGATCAAACACATAGCTACTGGTACATACCCTCAGCCCCGAGGGAGAACAACTCCCTCCTCGTCATGAAGAGCACCGGGATGATGAAGATGGCCACCGGGGAAGGATTGCCCCCTCCGGCAGGGTGCCGAAACGGGGCTAGATTGGTTTTTGGTGGCTACGGAGGCTTCTGGCGGCGGAACTCCCGATCTAATCTCTATTCTTGAAGTTTTAGGGTATATGGAGTTATATAGGTAGAAGAAGCACGTCACGGGAGCCACGAGGGCCCCACGAGGCAGGGGGCGCGCCCCAGGGGGGTGGGCGCGCCCCTACCCTCGTGAGCTCCTCCTTCCTTCCTTGACGTGGGCTCCAAGTCCATTGGGTGGCTTTCGTTCCAAAAATAACTTCTCTAGTTGATTTCGTTCCGTTTCGACTCCGTCTGATATTCCTTGTCTTCAAAACACTGAAATAGGCATAAAACAGCAAATCTGGGCTGGGCCTCCAGTTAATAGGTTAGTCCCAAAAATAATATAAAAGTGGAAAATAAAGCCCAATATTGCCCAAAACAGTAGATAATATAGCATGGAGCAATCAAAAATTATAGATACGTTGGAGACGTATCAAGTATCCCCAAGCTTAATTCCTGCTCGTCCTCGAGTAGGTAAATGGTAAAAAGATAATTTTTGATGTGGAATGCTAGTTGGCATAATTTCAATGTAATTCTTCTTACTTGTGATATGAATATTCAGATCCATAAGATTCAAGACAAAAGTTTAATATTGACATAAAAATAATAATACTTCAAGCATACTAACTAAGCAATTATGTCTCTTCAAAATAACATGGCCAAATAAAGTTATCCCTACAAAATCATATAGTCTGGATATGCTCCATCTTCACCACACAACATATTTAAATCATGCACAACCCCGATGAAATGCCAAGCAATTGTTTCATACTTTTAATGTTCTCAAACTTTTTCAATCTTCACGCAATACATGAGCATGAGCCATGGACATAGCACTATAGGTGGAATAGAATGGTGGTTGTGGAGAAGACAAAAAGGGAGAAGATAGTCTCACATCGACTAGGCGTATCAACGGGCTATGGAGAGGCCCATCAATAGATATCAATGTGAGTGAGTAGGGATTGCCATGCAACGGATGCACTAGAGCTATAAGTATATGAAAGCTCAACAAAAGAAACTAGTGGGTGTGCATCCAACTCGCTTGCTTACGAAGACCTAGGGCAATTTGAGGAAGCCCATCATTGGAATATACAAGCCAAGTTCTATAATGTAAAATTCCCACTAATATATGAAAGTGACAACATAGGAGACTCTCTATCATGAGGATCATGGTGCTACTTTGAAGCACAAGTGTGGTAAAAGGATAGTAGCATTGTCCCTTCTCTCTTTGTCTCTCATTTTTTGGGCCTTCTCTTTTTTTATATGGCCTTTCTCCTTTTTTTGGGCCTTGTCCTTTTTTATGGCCTTTCTTTTTTTCGTCGAGAGTCTCATCCCGACTTGTGGGGGAATCATGGTCTCCATCATCCTTTCCTCACTGGGACAATGCTCTAATAATGATGATCATCACACTTTTATTTTCTTACAACTCAAGAATTACAAATCGATACTTAGGACAAGATATGACTCTATATGAATGCCTCTGGCGGTGTACCGGGATGTGCAATGATGCATGAGTGACATGTATGAAAGAATTATGAACGGTGGCCTTGCCACAAATACGATGTCAACTACATGATCATGCAAAGCAATATGATAATGATGAAGCGTGTCATAATAATGGAATGGTGGAAAGTTGCATGGCAATATATCTCAGAATGGCTATGGAAATGCCATAATAGGTAGGTATGGTGGCTGTTTTGAGGAAGGTATATGGTGGGTTTATGGTACCGGTGAAAGTTGCGCGGTACTAGAGAGGCTAGCAATGGTGGAAGGGTGAGAGTGCGTATAATCCATGGACTCAACATTAGTCATAAAGAACTCACATACTTATTGCAAAAATCTATTAGTTATCAAAACAAAGTACTACGCGCATGCTCCTAGGGGGATAGATTGGTGGGAAAAGACCATCGCTCGTCCCCGACCGCCACTCATAAGGAAGGAAATCAATAAATAAATCATGCTCTGACTTCATCACATAATGATTCAACATACGTGCATGATACGGGAATCACAAACTTCAACACAAGTATTTCTCAAATTCATAACCACTCAACTAGCATGACTCTAATATCACCATCTTCATATCTCAAAACAATTATCAAGTATCAAACTTCTTATAGTATTCAACACACTCATAAGAGAATTTTATTATTCTTGAATATCTAGCATATTAGGATTTCAAGCAAATTACCATGCTATTTAAGACTCTCAAAATAATCTAAGTGAAGCAAGAGAGTTCATCTATTTCTTCAAAATAAAACTACCACCATGCTCTAAAAGATATAAGTGAAGCACTAGAGCAAATGACAAACTACTCCGAAAGATATAAGTGAAGATTAATGAGTAGTCGAATAATTATGCAACTATGTGAAGACTCTCTAACATTTAATAATTTCAGATATTGGTACTCTATTCAAACAGAAAGCAAAGCAAAATAAAATGACATCTAAGAATAGCAAACATCATGTGAAGAAGCAAAAACTTAGCATCAACTGATACTAACCGATAATTGTTGAAGAAGAAAGGTGGGATGCCAACCGGGGCATCCCCAAGCTTAGACGCTTGAGACTTCTTGAAATATTATCTTGGGGTGCCTTGGGCATCCCCAAGCTTGAGCTTTTGTGTCTCCTTAATTCCTCTCATATCACGGTCTCCCTAAATCTCAAAGCTTCATCCACACAAAACTCAACAAGGACTCGTGAGATAAGTTAGTATAAACCATTGCAAAAACCTTATCATACTCTACTGTAGCAAATCACTAAAATTATTATTCAACATTGCATACTAAATGACTCTGCATATTTAATAGTCCTATCCTCAAATAGAAACATTAAAGAAGCAAACATATGCAAACAATGCAAGCATAACAGCAATCTGCCTAAACAGGATAGCCTGTAAAGAATGCTGCAACATCCATAATTACCTAACTCCAAAAATTATTAAAGAAAATTCCCACTGTATTAAATTTATGATATCTTAATATGCAAAAGGTTTCAACATTTTATCACATTCTGACTTTTCTAGGGAATTATTGCAACAGCGGTAAACTTTCTGTTTTCAAACAGCAACATGTATACTTGTAACATAGGCATAGTAAAGGCTATCAATGCCACTTTTATTGAAATAAAAGATGCAAAACATTTTTCTAAATAACATCAATCAAATATTAACAAAATAAATTGATGCTCCAAGCAAAACACATATCATGTGGTGAATAAAAATATAGCTCCAAGTAAAGTTACCGATGGAAGTAGACGAAAGAGGGGATGCCTTACGGGGCATCCCCAAGCTTAGGCTCTTGGCTATCCTTGAATATTACCTTGAGGTGCCTCGGGCATCCCCAAGCTTAGGCTCTTGCCACTCCTTATTCCATAGTCCATTGAATCCTTACCCAAAACTTGAAAACTTCACAACACAAAACTTAACAGAAAACTCGTAAGCTCCGTTAGCGAAAGAAAACAAAACACAACTTCAAGATACTGTAATGAACTCATTATTTATTTATATTGGTGTTAACACTACTGTATTCCAACTTCTCTATTGTTTATAAACTATTTAACTAGCCATAGATTCATCAAAATAAGCAAACAACACACGAAAAACAGAATCTGTCAAAAACAGAACAGTCTGTAGTAATCTGGATCAAACGTATACTTCTGGAACTCATAAAATTCTCAAATAAATTTCTGGACCTGAGGAATTTATCTATTAATCATATGCAAAAAGAATTAACTAAATATAGCTCTCCAAATAAAAATGGCAGCAATTCTCGTGAGCGCTAAAGTTTCTGTTTTTTACAGCATGATCAACAAGACTTCTCCCAAGTCTTCCCAAAGGTTCTACTTGGCACAAACACTAATTAAACACATAAAAACACATGTAAACATAGGCTAGATGAATTATTTATTACTAAACAGGAACAAAAAGCAAGGAACAAGAATAAAGTTGGGTTGCCTCCCAACAAGCGCTATCGTTTAATGCCCCTAGCTAGGCATGATGATTTCAATGATGCTCACATAAAGGATAAGAATTTTAACATAAAGAGAGCATCATGAACAATATGACTAGCACATTTAAGTCTAACCCACTTCCTATGCATAGGTATTTTGTGAGCAAACAACTTGTGGGAACAATAATCAACTAGCATAGGAAGGTAAAACAAGCATAACTTCAAAACTTTAAGCACATAGAGAGGAAATTTGATATTATTTCAATTCCTACAAGCATATATTCATCACTCATAATAATTTTCAGTAGCATCATGAATGAATTCAACAATATAACCAGCACATAAAGCATTCTTTTCATGATCTACAAGCATAGAAAATTTACTACTCTCCACACAAGAAAAATTCTTCTCATGAATAATAGTGGGAGCAAACTCAACAAAATAACTATCATGTGATTGAAAATTAAGATCAAGATGACAAGTTTCATGGTTATCATTATTCTTTAAAGCATACTTGTCATTACAATAATCATCATAGATAGGAGGCATGCTTTCATCATAATAAATTTGCTCATCAAAACTTGGGGGACAAAAAATATCATCTTCATCAAACATAGCTTCCCCAAGCTTGTGGCTTTGCATATCATTAGCATCATAGATATTCAAGGAATCCATACTAACAACATTGCAATCATGCTCATCATTCAAATATTTAGTGCCAAACATTTTATAGATTTCTTCTTCTAGCACTTGAGCACAATTATCCTTTCCATCATACTCACGAAAGATATTAAAAAGGTGAAGCGTATGAGACAAACTCAATTCCATTTTTTTGTAATTTTCTTTTATAAACTAAACTAGTGATAAAACAAGAAACTAAAAGACTCGATTGCAAGGTCTAAAGATATACCTTCAAGCACTCACCTCCCCGGCAACGGCGCCAGAAAAGAGATTAGTTGACGGGGTGTTAGTGCCGCTTTCCTCGCCTCCCCGGCAACGGCGCCAGAAAAGAGCTTGATGTCTACTACACAACCTTCTTCTTGTAGACGTTGTTGGGCCTCCATGTGCAGAGGTTTGTAGGACAGTAGCAAAATTTCCTCAAGTGGATGACCTAAGGTTTATCAATCCGTAGGAGGCGTAGGATGAAGATGGTCTCTATCAAGCAACCCTGCAACCAAATAACAAAGAGTCTCTTGTGTCCCCAACACACCCAATACAATGGTAAGTTGTATAGGTGCACTAGTTCGGCGAAGAGATGGTGATACAAGTGGTATATGGATGGTAGATAATAGTTTGTAATCTGAAAATATAAAAACAGCAAGGTAACGAATGATAAAAGTGAGCGTAAACGGTAGTGCAATGTGTGGAAATAAGGCCTAGGGTTCATACTTTCTCTAGTGTAAGTTCCCTCAACAATAATAACCTAATTGGATCATATAACTATCCCTCAACATGCAACAAAGATTCACTCCAAAGTCACTAATAGCAGAGAACGAACGAAGAGATTATGGTAGGGTACGAAACCACCTCAAAGTTATTCTTTCCAATCAATCCGTTGGGCTATCCCTATAAGTGTCACAAACAGCCCTAGAGTTCGTCCTAGAATAACACCTTAAGACACAAATCAACCAAAACCCTAATGTCACCTAGATACTCCAATGTCACCTCAAGTATCTGTGGGTATGATTATACGATATGCGTCACACAATCTCAGATTCATCTATTCAACCAACACAAAGGACCTCAAAGAGTGCCCCAAAGTTCCTACCGGATAATCACGATGAAAACATGTGCCAACCCCTATGCATAAGTTCATGGGCGGAACCCGCAAGTTGATCACCAAAACATACATCAAGTGAATCACGTGATATCCCATTGTCACCACAGATATCCACGGCAAGACATACATCAAGTGTTCTCAAATCTTTAATGACTCAATCCGATAAGATTACTTCAAAGGGGAAACTCAATTCATTACAAGAGATAAGAGGGGGAGGAGAAACATAAGATCCAACTATAATAGCAAAGCTCGCGATACATCAAGATCGTGCCAAATCAAGAACACGAGAGAGAGAGAGATCAAACACATAGCTACTGGTACATACCCTCAGCCCCGAGGGAGAACTACTCCCTCCTCGTCATGGAGAGCACCGGGATGATGAAGATGGCCACCTGGGAAGTAGTGCCCCCTCCGGCAGGGTGCCGGAACGGGTCTAGATTGGTTTTTGGTGGCTACGGAGGCTTCTGGCGGCGGAACTCCTGGTCTATTCTCTGTTCTGGAAGTTTTAGGGTATATGGAGTTATATAGGCAGAAGAAGCACGTCAGGGGAGCCACGAGGGTCGGCGCCCCCTACCCTCGTGAGCTCCTCCTTCCTTCCTTGACGTGGGGTCCAAGTCCATCGGGTGGCTTTCGTTCCAAAAATAACTTCTCTAGTTGATTTCGTTCCGTTTTGACTCCGGCTAATATTCCTTTTCTTCAAAACACTAAAATAGGCATAAAACAGCAAATCTGGGCTGGGCCTCCGGTTAATAGGTTAGTCCCAAAAATAATATAAAAGTGGAAAATAAAGCCTAATATTGCCCAAAACAGTAGATAATATAGCATGGAGCAATCAAAAATTATAGATACGTTGGAGACGTATCAATAGTCTGTTGCAACAAAGAACAAACAACCAAGGAGCATATTTGTGTTGGTCCCAGTTTTGTTATCTTTAGACGCCTTTCCCTATGTGAGCGCAACAAATCTAGTCCTGCTCAAACTCTACAGCCTTGTCCCTTCCTTTCCTTTTTGAACTAGTACTTTCGCCCCTTCCTTTCCTCTTTGAACCACATCCTAGATTTATGCGATACAACTTTCCCCCATTCCTTTCCTCTTTGAACCACGTCCTAGATTAATGCTATACAACTTTCCCCCTTCATTTCCTCTTTGAACCTCGTCCTGGATTCATGCTATATACAACTTTTCCCACTACTTTCCCCCACTCCTTTCCTCTTTGAACCATGTCCTAGATTCATGGTATACATGCAGCTAGAGCAATGCATGTGGAGTAAGTGAATTATACCTTAAGGTTCTTGGGGCGTGGTTCGGTGGGCGACGGGACGGCGGCGAAGAAGAAGGGGTCGGAGGCCCTCCCGCGCCGTCTATGGGTGGAAAGTGAATAGCTGCGCCGGTAGTCCCTCGCCGACAGCAACAGTGTTAAGCCTCCTTCCCTTCCCGGCGATCGGATCCTGCCGGCTCTTTGAGCAGCAGTGAGGGGAGAGAGAGGCCAACGAAGTCTTGTTTAGATCTGGAGAGGACGAGAGAGTGTGAAGAGAGCAACTACAAGTGCTGAGGCTCCAGCATGTATATATATAATGGAGAGAGTGTGTGAAGCGTGCAAACCCTAGAAAACATTTTAACCAGTCAAAGAATCCTCCCGGCACAAATTATGCTCAAGTGTAGTTATCGAACCCGAGACCTCAAGTTTGATGAGCGAACAGGCTAACCAGCTACACAACCCTCCCGTTATGCTCAACGAGAGGGAAATAACCTTTTATACATTCCTGCATTCGTGTGACAAGCATGCTATGTTTTTTTGTGTGTGTGGGAGTCATTGGGATTTCAATCATAATCGTGTCATGTGGCTTTGGTGGTAAGACTATCCACAGTGGTGCAGAAATAATGCAGCCTTAGTCACCTTACCTCTATCCATATAGTACGTTGGGTCCCACCAGTCAGAGGGTGAAACAAACAAATTAATAAGAAAAATTAAAAGCGCCAGCGGTGTATCTTACCTCACACATCTCGCTACTGCTCGAGAACACTGTCCAATTGATCCCTCTGTTTGCTCACGTACTATTTTAAGTGAATCCTTATTATAACATGCACACAAATTTTGGGCACTTGTATTCGACTTAAGTCAATGTTCCACCGTATCTCGTATACTTACTACTCCCTATGTCTAGGTGTAATAAGTCACGTTAGAAGGTGCAACGGGACCAAGGTGCGTGCGTGTGCGTGTGTGTGTGTGTGTTAACACCATGTGTGTGTTAGAGAGAGCGACAGATCGACCTACTCCTACAGAGAGATGTTGTGTAGTGTACGATTTTAGCCGCGAGAGTCGGTGCATCCTCTCGTTTCTGGGCGTTTCCGGTAGGGACATGCGGACAACTGCCACGCCCGCTCCTGACCAGCCTGGCCCACCCAAAGCCCCTCCATCGCCCGCACGCGCTTCCCGCCCGAAACGGTCAGCGCTGCTCCAAAGAATCGGTGCCGCATTCATGCCCGGGCAGAGCGGACGCGACCTGTCATTGGTGCAAGAATGATGGTTGCTTCGCCCGTCCAACTTACTGCTCGGTCTATGCGATTTGTCGGCTCATTGGTCTATGCAAATAAGTAGAGAAATATCCACAGGGAGTGATGTGGGCAGCTGGAGCAGTGGTGCAAGCCGGCTGTAAAGGGAGTTGTACCTGAGGGACGTAGCTCAACCTTGTGGAGGGCAGCGGGAGGCGGCAACTGCCCACGTCACAGCAGTGAGCAAGGGATGAAGGCAACCTCACCGGCTTTGTGAGAGAGAACAACGGGGACCCCTGATCGGGATGTGCCGACAGTGGATTTTCACCGTCGGCGACGGCCACCGCATCTACACTAAGCATCCACCCCTTCCCCAAGCGGACGTGATCCACCGGGATGTTAGAGATGTGGCCACAGTCATTTTGTGCGAGAGAGTGTGAAGATAGCAACCCCAGCAAGCAACCGTGTAGGCTGGCCCATCCTGACTATGTATAGTGGAGCGCTTTCCTTTTCTCTCCATATGAACCTATCATATTGCGTACGTGCCACTGAAGAAAAAAAACTTTATTTATAGATGACGCGGCACCTACTACTCGTTCTCCTATAACCTTGCGCTTGGCATCTCCAAAATATTAACCTTGCGATTGGCTCTTTGCCTCTTCGGGAAGTCGAGCAATAATGGTAGTGCAGTATATATTATTCTGGCTATATGAGACCGAATGAATTGTTGCACGTCCACCACGTGGGCGAGGGTCGAGGGGCGAGGGAGAGTGCTACATATGGAGCAAAATGAGTGAATCTACACTCTAAAATACGTCTATATACATCAGTGTTTGGAGTATGTACTAGTAGTTCATATTGAAATCTACTAAAGTACATATATATTCCAAACAATATGATATAATCTCTATAACCAAGGTAGTAGGGATGAGGAGTAAACGGAGGGAGTAGTAAATTTTTCTCCTCGTCCTGCGAGCCACCGCGCGCATGGGCGAGGGAGCGGGCGTAAGGCGTAGTAAGCAAGCTTCACCTCATCCTGCGAGCCACCACGCCCGTGGGCAGGGGAGACGACGTACTAAGCAAGCTTCTCCTCGTTCTGCGAGTTGACGGGACACATCAAAAGTACTCCAGTGTATAGAGCCTTGCCTCTAAGGTAGGCCCCACATGGTTTGCCTCTTTTTTTAACATAACACGTCAAGTCGCAATTTGTTTGTTCACCTGTGGTAGACGATCCTCCCTCCACCAAGTGGACAACTAGTACACGTGCCAAATTACCACGTGGGCTGCCTTTTTCGTACAGAAATGAGCTCCACCGTGTACCCGCGCGGGTGTGGTTGGGAAAGAGACGGGAGTACGTGCTCCGTGCATGCACCTCTTCTCTTCGTGCACATCCCCCACCTACGTGGGTGTGTGTGAGAGATACAAACCGCGTTCGTGAGTCTTTTTTGTTTTGGGGTGGGGGTGGGGTGGGGGTTGATTTCATGAATTATTCGTGGGAATATGTGTTGAGGACATCTCAAACAAAATTTTGCATGCAATGTGTGTGAAATGGAGGCCTATCCATATCATACATAGAGGGTCGGGCAATCCACGAGAATAGAGGGAGGGGTCATAGCAATTGATAGAGTCGAAGAGAGGATCAAGCGGGTGGGTGCAAGATCGATCAAGAGAGCCATCGAAATTGTGTGTGTGCGTACAAGTCAAAGATATAGGGCGACTGGCCTACCGGAACGTTAGAGGGCACACGTCAAGTTTGTGTGTGGCAGGGAGACATGACTAGAGCGCTCGATGTATCGGTGTGTGTGGGGGGAGGGGGGTGGTGGGAGGGGTAGGCAGAGGCCTAACTATAGAGGTAGAACGACTCGTATATGTGTTGAGAAGGAGAGACCCAGCTATGTCTTGAGGGAGATCAGTCGACATCCATACATAACTGAAGGACGGGAAATATTATGGGAGAGAGAGAGGGAGGGAGAGGGGTAGAGTGCTGGATGGGTGATGGAGTTGCTTCTCGAAGATGGTGGGAGAGGCCTACTAGACAAACTGAGGGTGGAACTGCAATGTTATCAATAAGAGTGGGGATGTGTTTCTGTGTGTGCCTGTGCGTGATAGATCTGTCGGGACGCATCCATGGATGATGAAGGGGAACCATGTGTTTGGTAAGCAAACCTAACTAGTCGATAGATCAATTATTGTTTGTCGGAGGAAGGGAGAGACACAACTAATGAGGTAGATCGATTGACGTGTGGGTAAAAACGAGTTATAAGGACCTAGCTAGCTATATGTATAGCGAGAGATCGGTCGGTGTACGTCCATTTGTTAGAGGCAAATAAGGCCCAGCGAGATGGATAGACAGAGAGAATGGAGCTAGGAGGTGGTGCGAGAGGCCCAACTACTAGCTAGATAGGGGGAGGAGTGTGCGGTTGTGAGAGCGATGAAAATAAGGGCGGGAGTTTACACGTGTGTCTGACCGTATGAGAGACACGAGGCAAGGACACATAAAGGAGGAGATTGAAGGTGTGTTTGTATGTTGTAGGCAGGCATCGCTGGAGAGGTTTATCGATCGGTGTGTGTCGGAAAGGAGTTGTGGAGACTCTGGGAGAACGACCTAAAGAAAAAAAATGAATGTGCCCGGTGGATAGAATGCCGAGGGAGGGGGAGGGCGAGGAGGGCGTGTGCATGCACGAGAGAAAGTTAGTGGTAGCTACAAAGGTTAGAGGATTGTGTGGGTGTAAGAGACTAACAAAGATCATAATTTGATATGAAAGCGGATTCATATATTTGAATAGGAGATCATAGTGTTTTAAACATTGCATGCATGAATATAGCGGTGATACACGTGTTGTGCACATGTTATACCATAATGTGATAATGCATGGCGTTTGCAACTCACAGCTAAATGCCGAACAATCTAAACCATACTATACATCAAACAATCTCACATTTTATTTGAATTTGTGATAATGTGTGGCGTTTGCAGCTTACAACTAAATATCGAACAATCTAAACAATACTATATATCGAACATTCTCACATTTTATTTGAATTTGTGGTAATGTGTGGTGTTTGCAACTCACATCTAAATACTTGTAGGCGTAGGGGGCGGGGCACCATACATAATGTGATAAACACATTATACATATGAGACATGGTTTAGATTATGAAGATCTAGCTAGAGCTAGAAATGTAATGTGATTTGAAATCAAAATAAAGTGGATTCAAAAAATCTAGTTCGAGTTCATATAGTACACATAGTTCATATGTAACTCGAGACTAATCATGTGGTGTACTGTGAAGATAATACACAAACGATAGTTTAACTTGACAATAATGATGATTGTAGATCTTATTAAAACAAAGAAACAAATTCAAATACTTTGACTTCACAACAATCATTACTGTAGATCTTATTCAAATAGAGAAACGAATTCAAATTTAGTCCATATTGAAGCGGTAGTATATACGTTTGGAATGCACTAAAACGTTCATTTGAGTATTAGGTTGCATGCATTATACATGTAGCGAAATATTTTAATTGAACATAACATGAATTCAAAGTTTTGAATGACATTTGTACACGTTAGGCTTTTCCGGAAATTTCAACCCGCGCCTTGTTAGCCCGAAATATTTAAGATATATCTTTGTCTTGTTGTGCTCCGACAATTCCCTCCATCTCAACCCGCGCCTTGCTATTCCGAAATTACAACACGCGCGAAAACTGCCACCTCCTGTGAAATCCCGACACGTGAAATGCCCATGGTAGCCCTGAACCGAAAGAACCGCCTCAAATTGGTGGGGGTACTTTCGTAACTTACCCCACATTTCGGACAAGCGCGTCTCTAAGCCATGGTTCCCCACTGCCATCCCATCCGCCCACCCATTCGTACACCGAGGCCGCGAAAACCCGCGACGAAACCCCACACCCTGCTCCGTCTGCCACCCAGCCGGAGCCTCTTCCCCGACGACGTCGTCCACAGCAACACCTCGACGTCCCTCATCCACCTTACCGGATGAGGATCCGTCGTCGATCTCATCGTCCCGCTGGTTCAGCCACCCCGTCCTCCACCTCCATGGAGCTGCCCCGATGTTCCCCTCGTCTTTCGCGCTACCTCCATTCCCACACCGCCGTCTTCACCTGCACCACCGGAAGAGCATCATCATCACTGTTTCCTCGGATGAAGCTGCGGCCTAATCGGCGCCACCGAAGAGGTTGTACACTAATCACCGCATTTTCTTCTTGATTCGATCTCACGGTGCTGCCGGCGCTCGGTCCCAAGCCGACATGGCGCGGCTCCATCCACGGCAGCGTCGCCGACCACTTCCTCCACGGCGTCGCTCCCTCGGCGGCGACGTCCACATCAGTAGGACCTGCTGCTGCTTTAGCTCTCGCTCGCGCTATTGCTCTGCTCTTGCTCTTGGTCCCCTGCCTGGTCTGCTCTTGCTCGCGCTGCTGCTCTCGCTCTTGCTCTTGCTTGCGATGCTGCTCCGATTTAGCTACACTTCACTCTGATGCCGCCGGGGTGAAGGAAGAACCAGCCACAGCTGGGAGGGGGGCTCGCCGAAGAGGTACCCCACTATCTATCTTAGGGTTCAGGATGGGGGCGGTGGTCACCGATGGTGGCGGGGCGTTGGCGGGACGGTGGCATGGGGGTCGCCAGAGAAAAAGCTCGGCACGGGGGGGGGGGGGGGCTAGAGGGTTGGCCGGGGCGGCGGCGGACCGGCGGTGGGGAGTGTTTTCAGGGCGGGCGGGGCGGCGCACCGCCAGCCACAGGCGGCGGGGGGCTGCTGTTTGGCCGGCTCAGGGGAGTGGAGGTTGAAGATGAACCGCATGCCCTTGATTTTGTATCCAACGGCTGCAAAATCGACTGACCAGAGATGAAAAAGTCAGTCGACCGACGTGTAGCCTCACCTTGCTAGCGTGTTCAGTTTCGACAGCAAAATTCAGTTTCGACAGCAAAATTCAGTTTCGACAGTTAAGTTCAGTTTCGACAGTTAAGTTCAGTTTCGACAGTTAAATTCAGTTTCGACAGTTAAGTTCAGAGATGAGCAGCTGATGTATTTTACATCTATCACTTTGTGTTTATGTATTTTACGTCATGTATTGGAGATGCTATTAGAATTCCACTCAGGTTAACGTTGTTCGTTGTCTCTCTTGTCCTGCTTTAGCCTCGGCGTCGTACAACTCACCGGAGCTGCTCCAACGACGAAACCCTCCATCACAGCGGAGCAGTACCTCGGGCTCCATCTCCAGACGCCTAAGATCTTCTTCCCCTCCTCCGACAGCCAAGTCAGCCGGAGCATCCTCACCGGCCAACCCAATCACGCTGAGATCGACATGGCTTCGCCAAAGAGGTTGTACACTTGTTGCATCTCTTTTTTACTCTACATGTTATATATATTGTCCACTGAGCACACGGATTTGTTCCTTTAGTGTCTCCTTGAAAGAAAAAACGTAGGAATTTTAATTTTCACTTGTCCTCCTTTTCAAATTCCTATTCATGAAGCACAAGACTAAGAGATAGTAGCATAATAGCATTATAACCGTACATTTTCTTGTGGTTTGACTTAATCTCACCATGCTTCTTTGCATCCTGTGATCTTCCAATTGTTGTGAATCAAACACCCAGATTGGCAGAAATCCTGTGTTTTTAAATTCTCTGTTTTGCACGTGCATTCCTATCCTATTCCTGTCTATTTCCTATCCCTGCATTGTTGGAATCCTCCAATTCAAACGAGCCCTTACAGAATTACTTCTCTTACAGATAGTTGTCAAAGAAAACCTTGCGTGGTTTGTCCCGCTCCTGCTGCGCCGTCGTCCACCCCAGCTCAGCTGCTCCAACGACAGAAGGGTCCAGCACAGCAGGGATCCGGCCTCCAGACTGTCTTTCGCCGCCTCAGATCTTCTTCCCCGCCGCTGGCAGCCATGAAAACTGCACTACCATCATCAACCGAGCAGATGACCTCGAGGACTACACGGGTCCGCAAGAGAGGTCGCACTCTTTCGTGTCTGCTTACGTTATGCATCGCTTAATATTACATGCTACTTTATCGTCCTGTTCACCGATTAGACTCTGAGTCAGCTCCAAACTAATGGTCAAACTTGAGTTTTTAAATGGTTGTGGGGTACATATCGGGGCCGCTATCAATAGTATCTATCTACTATCTGGTTAATCTCCGGTGTCTACTATGAGTTTCATGTTGGGTGGGAAACAAACAGTAAAGAAGCCATTATCTGTATTTTTTAACTGAAGCCATTATCTGCCTGCTATTATTGGTTTTGGGTCTATCCACAGGTTGCTACCATCACTCTGGATTTCTGCATGCACTCCTTACATAATCTCACTATGTTTTATTCCTATGCATGACAGTTATTGTAAACAATGGAACTGAACATGTAGAGCAAAAGAGACGAGCCTTGTGTGGCAATAAAATTTCATGCAGACGTCGCTCCATGGTAGGCGCAAAGGCAGCCCCCCTCCACGCATTTCGGATTGTAATCGAGAGGAAGATATCTGTTCTGAGGGGGATTCAGAAGGAGAAGACAACTCCTATTTACCCCTGAGGTCTTCGCTCTAACTTGGCATGCTGATGTTGGTTATATCATGCATATGGTGTCTTGCATTGCTTACTTTATACATCAAATATGTCATCTGCTTAGTTTAGACATCCTTTGTGCGAATGCCATCTGTTTAGTTTATTCATCGTTTATGTGAATTATGCAACGCCATCTTGTTTAGCCAGGCATCATATATGTGAATTTTGCAATGCCATCCTGCTTAGCCAGTCATCTTATATGTAAATTATATCAGGCCATCCTTTTTTCGTTACATATTACATTTGTCAACAATGTTATTACATTCAACTGCTCTTCGTGTGCATCAGCCATTTGACACGGTGATGGCAAATTCTGGAGTGAAAACAAGGTCTTCAGAGCAGACTATGCTATCTGACGAAGCGCATATCTCGCTGGTTACGGATAGCTCCTCAGAGGAGGATTCAGAGACAGATGACCAGTCCTATTCCCCCCCCGAGGTGTATGCTCTAACTTGGCAGGGTTATGTTGCTCATATCGTGCGTATGGTGTCTCGCATTGCTATGTCATTTGATTAGTTTAGACATGCTTTGTGTGAATGCCACCTGTTCAGTGTCTAATTACCATATATGTGAATTATGCATTGCCATCTTGTTGCAAGACATTATATATGTGAATTATACAATGCTATCTTGTTGCAAAGGCATTATATATGTGAATTATGCAATGCCATGCTGTTTAGCCAATCATCATGTATGTGAATTATATCATGCTATCATTTTTTGTATTACGTGTTCCATTTGTCGACAACGTTTGTATATTCAACTACTCTTCCTGTGCATCAGCCATTTGAAGCGGTGATGGAAGTATCTGGAGTGAAAACAAGGTATTCAGAGCAGACAATGCTACCTGCTGAAGCAGACATCTTGCTGGTTACAGAGAGCTCCTCAGAGGAGGATTCAGAGACTGATGACCAGTCCTATTTTCCCCCTGAGGTCTATGCTCAAACTTGGCAGGGTTATATTACCCATGTCATGCATGTTGTCTTGCATTGCTTAGTTTTTACATCATATATGGATTGCCATCTGCTTACTTGCTTACTATATAAATCATATATTTGAATTATATCATGCCATCATGTTTACATAGTACATACACATCATCTATCTGAATTATGGCATGGCAACCCATTTAATAAAGACATCATATAGTTATATCATCTCATCCTGTTTAGTGTTTACAGTCATCATATTTTGAATTATGGCATTCTATCCGTGAATGTATGTGAATTATGGCATGCCAACCTATTTAATAAACACATTATATAGTTATGTCATGTCATCCTGTTTACATAGTCTCATATTTTGAACTATGTCTTTCCATCTTTTTTAGTTAGCCATCATAATGTGAAATTGTGTCATGCTATCCTGTTTAGTTAGCCATCATATATGTGAAATTGTGTCATGCTATCCTGTTTGGTTAGACAACATAAATATGAATTATTTCATGCCCTCTTTTATTCCCCACTATCCATTGCACCTGTCTATCATACAATGTCTATACTTTCAATTACTTTTCTTGTTTATCAGCCATTTGAATTGGAGAGCGTGATGGCAGTATCTAAGGGAGTAACAACACGGTCTTCAGAAAAGATAGTGCTACCAGTTGATGCAGATAGAACCACGGTTGTACTTGCCCAAGGACCAGATCCACCACACATAACCCAGACTCTCGCAGATTGTACCCCTACCCAGTTGGACAGAGAACCAGCTACACCCCTTCTAACCCCAACCCCGGCAGATAGTAACCCAGTTCCAGTTGACACAGCACCGTCTCCACCACAGAGCACCCAAACACGAGCAGTTAGTAAGGGAACTGCAGTGCCCAAAGCACGAGGACCACCACTCCGAATCCCAACTCAACGCTTAAAGGAGAAGAAGATTTGTTCTCAGGTCAGGTTCTGTAGCTATGGTTCATACTCCTTTGCTCTTGCATGACTGTATTTACTCATACCAACTATTTTCAAATTTGAAGGATGGAATTGAAACTCCAATGGCGCAACAGGTATGTTTTAAACCTGTTTCTTTAACTGGTTTGCTGTTGTAACCTGCTCTATGTTGATTTCAGTTTCAATTGAATAAACAGTTATGTTCTCATGTCATGCACATTACAAGTGTTGTTATTGCTCTATAGTTACCCACACTTATATTCTGTCTATTCTGCTTTGTCTTGAACAAATATTATTTGAACTGTGTCTCTATCTTGATTTGGCAACAAAAACTAGAATGATATAGACCATAAAGTGACCATGGTACATAGATATATGTTTGTTTCATGCTGTTATCCTGTCCACTTTACTACTGAACTCATTTACCAAAATGAGTTTCATATACAACATGGTAAACATGTGATGTGTCTGCTTGTTTCTCTTTTAGAATGCGGACAAAATATTGGAGAACAGTGCCGCGTTATCCAATGGTAAAGGAAGTAATGCAGATAAGGTTCAAGATAGTGAGACATCCCTGTTGGTCTCCAAGAAAGCTGATAAAACTATCTTGACGACAGTGAGGGAACCCAAAAGTCATGTCTTGATGTAGTGTTTGAGTTACTAGCCAGTACTGCTGGCACAAGCTCTTCGAACTCGCTGCCTGAATCAGTTCGTCTTCTTGAGTCTCAACTTCAAGTTGAAAGACATCGATCAGATGTGCTGCGACAGGAAGCAGAATTCAGATGCATATTTTCTGGTGCAACAACAAGCGCTGGAGGATTTAAGCGCCAAACAAGAGAAAGTTAATAAGCTTGCTAAGCATCTTGCCAGCATTATGGGTACCCAGGATATTGTTTCTTCAGATCTTCTGAAGTGGTTTCAGTTCTGGATTTGTTCTGCTGCGGTGTTTATTTGCGCTGGTCGCCAACTTTGACAACCAGTGTATATGATATGCTGCTTTGTTCCCTATATTTGCACTAGTGGCGAACTTTGATGCCTAGTGGATGTAATATGTGTAATAGCTGTGATAGCCTAGCGTTAGTTGCTTGCTTATTTATTTCCTTGTTGTCTTGTTTATTTGTTTGCTTGTAGTCATTGCAGTTCTTTTTCCGCGGTTAGCTAGTGGCTGCAATAACCTATTTTTTAAACTAGGCCACAATAACCATGGGCTAATATTTACTGTAGTGACACTGGGCCTCCTACTGGCCGTAGAAATAGTGGGCCTTCTACGGGCCGTAGAAACAATGGGCCTTCTGCGGGCCATATTATCAATGGGCCTTATATGGGCCGTATAATCGATTGGCCAAACATGGGCCAAACAGACCGCATTATGGCCGTAAATGGGCTAGAGTTGGAATCGTCCGTTCATGGGCCGACCATAATGGGCCATCGTTAATAGGCCGTATCTGATGACGCTATGAAATCGTCCCAACGTATTAACGGACCACAAACGGGCCGACTGTAACCACGGGATGAATTTGGCCCACAAGCAGAAAATGACAGTAATGGGCCGTAAGTAAACGAATGTTGGAAATGAGCCCAAGAATAAATGAGTTGTGAGAAGTTCGAAAGATAACATGGGCTGGAAACGGCCCAATGGAATAACGGGCCATTAATGGGTATAAAGTGATACATTGTTCATTACGGGCCAGTTTCACCACGTGCCATTAATGGGTGTAAAGTGATACACTGTTCATTACGGGCCAGTTTCACCACGGGCCGTTAGTAGGCCAAGAGTTACATAGGGCCTCATATGGGCCGAAAGACGTCATGGGCCATACATGGGCCAGAAGTGAAAATGGGCTGGAATCATATTGGATGGCCCAGATGACGCTACTAGGCCTAATTCGGATAGGGCGTAACGGGCCTTGGGTTAGCGGGCTGTAAATGGGCTATATTAGAACATGCCGTTAACAGGCTTTGCATGGGCTGGCCCGCCAGCTTTTGACCAAGTCAAATAGGTCGGCCTTTTCACAGGAATGGGCCTCTATTGGGCCGTGCCACGTGTCGACGTATCATAGGCGCCTTCCGTCCAATGAGTGGTTGACATCTGTCCCAACGATGAGCCGACACGTGTTTCCTCCAGCCAATGATGATTTTACACGAGGAAAATCCCCATTGGTCGGGGTTGTTAACGGGTTATCGGATCCAAAACCCGACCCGATAGCTTAACGACGTTCCGTTACGGTGGATGCCACGTGTCGGTCACCCTTGACGAAAGCACTTCTATGACGCGTGATTTATCGTCCGTGATGATAATTTTGGTAATGTCATGGAACACTTCTACGACAGCACAGGTATGACTATCTTGATTCTATCATAAATTTGTCATGGATGTACATGCATGACAGAAAACGCGACCTACTGTGACAAACACGTATCATCACAAAAGTGTATTTTTTTTGTAGTGAAGCCAAGTTCTATAATGAAAATTTCCCACTAGTATATGAAAGTGACAACATAAGAGACTCTCTATTATGAAGATCTTCGTGCTACTTTGAAGCACAAGTGTGGTAAAAGGATAGTAACATTGTCCCTTCTCTCTTTTTCTCTCATTTTTTTATTTGGGCCTTTTTTATGGCCTCTTTTTTTTGTCCGGAGTCTCATCTCGACTTGTGGGGGAATCATAGTCTCCATCATCCTTTCCTCACTGGGACAATGCTCTAATAATGATGATCATCACACTTTTATTTACTTACAACTCAAGAATTACAACTCGATACTTAGAACAAGATATGACTCTATATGAATGCCTCCGGCGGTGTACCGGGATGTGCAATGACTCATGAGTGACATGTATGAAAGAATTATGAATGGTGGCTTTGCCACAAATACGATGTCAACTACATGATCATGCATAGCAATATGACAATGATGGAGCGTGTCATAATAAACGAAATGGTGGAAAGTTGCATGGCAATATATCTCGGAATGGCTATGGAAATGCCATAATAGGTAGATATGGTGGCTGTTTTGAGGAAGGTAATGGTGGGTGATATGGCACTGGCGAAAATTGCACGACACAAGAGAGGCTAGCAATGGTGGAAGGGTGAGAGTGCGTATAATCCATGGACTCAACATTAGTCATAAAGAACTCACATACTTATTGAAAAAATCTATTAGTTATCGAAACAAAGTACTACGCGTATGCTCCTAGGGGGATAGATTGGTAGGAAAAGACCATCGCTCATCCCCGACCGCCACTCATAAGGAAGACAATCAATAAATACATCATGCTCCGACTTCATCACATAACGGTTCACCATACGTGCATGCTACGGGAATCACAAAATTTAACACAAGTATCTCTCAAATTCACAACTACTCACTAGCATGACTCTAATGTTGCCATCTCCATGTCTCAAAACAATCATCAAGTATCAAACTTCTCATAGTATTCAATGCACTTTATATGAAAGTTTTTATTATATCCCTCTTGGATGCCCATCATATTAGGACTAGTTTCATAACCAAAGCAAACTACCATGCTGTTATAAAGACTCTCAAAATGATATAAGTGAAGCATGAGAGTTCATTAATTTCTATAAAATAAAACCACCACCGTGCTATAAAAAGATATAAGTGAAGCACTAGAGCAACAACAAACTACTCCGAAAGGTATAAGTGAAGATCAATGAGTAGTCGAATAATTATGTAACTATATGAGGACTCTCTAACATTTAAGAATTTCAGATCTTGGTATTTTATTCAAGCATCACGCAAAACTAAATAAAATAAAATGACGCTCCAAGCAAAACACATATCATGTGGTAAATAAGA
The DNA here is from genome assembly GCF_018294505.1 of Triticum aestivum. Classification (NCBI taxonomy): domain Eukaryota; kingdom Viridiplantae; phylum Streptophyta; class Magnoliopsida; order Poales; family Poaceae; genus Triticum; species Triticum aestivum. The sequence continues at coordinate 635,677,997 of NC_057812.1, forward strand.
ATTATAGCTCCAAGTAAAGTTACCGATGAACGAAGACGAAAGAGGGGATGCCTTCCGGGGCATCCCCAAGCTTAGGCTTTTGGTTGTCCTTGAATATTACCTTGGGGTGCCTTTGGCATCCCCAAGCTTAGGCTCTTGCCACTCCTTATTCCATAGTCCATCGAATCTTTACCCAAAACTTGAAAACTTCACAACACAAAACTTAACAGAAAACTCGTAAGCTCTGTTAGTATAAGAAAATAAATCACCACTTAGGTACTGTTTTGAACTCATTATAAATTCATATTTGTGTAATATCTACTGTATTCCAAGTTATCTATGGTTCATACCCTCCAATACTACTCATAGATTCATCAAAATAAGCAAACAACACAATAAAAACAGAATCTGTCAAAAACAGAACAGTCTGTAGTAATCTGGATCAAACGTATACTTCTGGAACCCCAAAAATTCTAAAATAAATTGCTGGACCTGAGGAATTTATCTATTAATCATATTCAAAAATAATTAACTAAATAGCACTCTCCAGTAAAAAATGGCAGCAAATCTCGTGAGCACTAAAGTTTCTGTTTTTTACAGCAAGATCGCAAAGACTTTCCCCAAGTCTTTCCAAAGGTTCTACTTGGCACAAACACTAATTAAAATCATAAAACCACATATAAACAGAGGCTAGATTAATTAATTATTGCTGAACAGGAGCAAAAAGCAAGGAACAAAAATAAAAATTGGGTTGCCTCCCAACAAGCGCTATCGTTTAACGCCCCTAGCTAGGCATGATGATTTCGATGATGCTCACATAAAAGATAAGAATTAAAACATAAAGAGAGCATCATGAAGAATATGACTAACACATTTAAGCCTAACCCACTTCCTATGCATAGGTATTTTGTGAGCAAACAACTTGTGGGAACAAGAATCAACTTGCATAGGAGGGCAAAACAAGCATAACTTCAAAATTTTCAGCACATAGAGGGGAAACTTGATATTATTGCAATTCCTACAAGCATATGTTCCTCCCTCATAATAATTTTCAGTAGCATCATGAATGAGTTCAACAATATAACTAGCACATAAAGCATTCTTTTCATGATCTACAAGCAAAGAAAATTTACTACTCTCCACATAAGCAAAATTCTTCTCCCTCGGAATACTAGTGGGAGCAAACTCAACAAAATATTTCCCTAATAATAAAGCACGGATTGACTCCATGGGTTCATCGTCACAATACGCTTTTTCCATGATTTTATGCTTTCAGTTTAAATTTAAAACATATACGCGAGGTGGTACTAATCTATTTGTATATCGCTGCCCTTAAGTTAAAGACGTTTCCCTCCTCGACTTGGGCCAGTTGGTTTTCTCATGACCACGCAAGTGGGCTTTCGTTCATCCGTCCAAGATATTGGCTGTCGTTTTTTGATTTTTGTGTGTGGGCCAAGCTGTGCAAGCTGGGTACCTTTTCTCCATCGGAGTGCAAAAAATATCTGCCAACTATACCGGTTAGACAAATAATCCCATATCGCCCTTTTGCATCAAAAATCATCAATTTATATACGCCGCAATTGTATGAGAAAATAAGCCGCCTCAAAAATAAGCAAAGAGGATGAGGTGTGTGTCTCGGTTGTATATCAAAAAAGAAGGCAAAAGAAAAGATCTCAAGGATGAAAAGGGGGCGAGATCGTGGGGAACATCCTTGGCTTAAGGATGATGCGCCGAATCGGCTTCAGAGAAGTGAAGAGCAGCAGGAAAATGCTTGAGCAGCAGGAAAATAGGAAAATGCATGGCTTCCTTCCCCGGAGAGGAACGGTAAGAGGCAAGTGATGGCGCGGGTCGCAACCGGCCCTTGCATCGCTGGGCTTCCAGCTCGCCCCTAGGCAGCAGGGTCGCCGCCGGTCCTGCATCGCCGCTCGCCGCAACAAGCTCCTTCCCTGCCTACTTCAGTGAAGAAAACCAGATAGGGATGAGAGAGATGAGGTGACACGATATAGAACGAGCGGTGGAGGCCTGGAGAGTGGAGATGAGTGGATAAGCTTTCAAGAGTGGCCTTTTTTGTAGAGCGAGGCATCCACGTGACGACTAAGGTGTACGTGTCGGCCGCAACACACAGCCAAAGTTGTTTATCTCAAATTTTTAATCCTTTCCTGTTAATTAAGAAAAGGAGGACATGCATGATACATATTTTAGGGTTTTTAACACAGTATAAATAAAGTTCCTCACAAACACGAGCATATACTCATTCCTATGAACGCACAAATGCACACCCTACCCCTATTAGAACCTTTAGTGGGAGGAGCATCTTCTCTCACTGAACGAACTTTCGTGGAAGTCTGAAATAAATTTAAAATAATGCGAGCACCTATGTCAAGTCTATGACTTAATTCTGGTGGGTTAGGGATACCACTGTCCTCCTAACTATCTAATCACAGAGCCAAAAGTTGTTTATCTCAAATTTTTTGTTCAAACACATGATTTAGTTTTTATTACTTATTTAAATTTCATTAAATTTAATGATCTTTATGTTGTCATGATGCTACAAATAAAATCAAATTTTTTTCGTAAAAGATGTTGTCAATCAGATCAATTTACTTCCAATCCTACCCATGTTCCAAACTCCGCGTCGTGATCTTCAATTGATGCATCTTTCTTCATAAGCATCTATTGTCTCGTGACATGGTTCCTTGACCCGGCCAACCTTTGTTCATAGGAACTAGAATTCTCTTCCCGGACATTGCCATTGGCATTAATATTCCTGACCAAATTTCCATTAATTTTATTTTTCGTTGAAACGCACGATTTTTTTTAAATTATTACATTTTTATTACTTTTGATGTTCTTTACATGGCAATGAAGTTATGAATACATCAAAAGTTTTTCCATAAGAAAACATTGACAATCAGATCAATTTAATATGTATCATACCCCATGTCTTAAACTCCATGTTGTGAAGTCATGATTCTCAAATGATGCATATGTTTTTGGACATAAGAACCATTGTCCCATGACATCATTCCTTGACGCCGCCAACCATGGTCCATACGAACTAAACTTTTTCCCTGTTGCAACGCACGGGCATTTATGCTATAATTATCATGTGAGGCATAATCCAATTGAAAACTAATATCATGATGACAAGTTTCATGGTTATCATTATTTTTAATAGCATACAATTCATCACAATAATCATCATAGATAGCAACTTTGTTCTCATAATCAATTGGAACCTCTTCCGAAATAGTGGAATCATTACTAAATAAAGTCATGACCTCTCCAAATCCACTTTCATGAATATAATCATCATAAATAGGAGGCATGCTATCATCATAATAAATTTGCTCATCAAAACTTGGGGGACAAAAAATATCATCTTCATCAAACATAGCTTCCCCAAGCTTGTGGCTTTGCATATCATTAGCATCATAGATAGCAAGGAATTCATACTAACAACATTGCAATCATGCTCATCATTCAAATATTTAGTGCCAAACATTCTAATGCATTTTTCTTCTAGCACTTGAGCACAATTATTGGAATCCTTATTTTCATGAAAGATATTAAAAAGATGAAGCATATGAGGTACCCTCAATTCCATTTTTTATAATTTTCTTTTATATACTAAACTAGTGATAAAACAAGAAACAAAAAGATTCAATTGCAAGATCTAAAGATATACCTTCAAGCGCTAACCTCCCCGGCAACGGCGCTAGAAAAGAGCTTGATGTCTACTACACAACCTTCTTCTTGTAGACGTTGTTGGGCCTCCAAGTGCAGAGGTTTGTAGGACAGTAGCAAATTTCCCTCAAGTGGATGACCTAAGGTTTATCAATCCGTGGGAGGCGTAGGATGAAGATGGTCTCTCTCAAGCAACCCTGCAACCAAATAACAAAGAGTCTCTTGTGTCCCCAACACACCCAATACAATGGAAAATTGTATAGGTGCACTAGTTCAGCGAAGAGATGGTGATACAAGTGCAATATGGATGGTAGATATAGGTTTTTGTAATCTGAAAATATAAAAACAGCAAGGTAACTAATGATAAAAATGAGCGTAAACGGTATTGCAATGCGTTGAAACAAGGCCTAGGGTTCATACTTTCACTAGTGCAAGGTCTCTCAACAATAATAACATAATTGGATCATATAACTATCCCTCAACATGCAACAAAGAGTCACTCCAAAGTCACTAATAGAGGACAACAAATGAAGAGATTATGGTAGGGTACGAAACCACCTCAAAGTTATCCTTTCTGATCGATCTATTCAAGAGTCTGTAGTAAAATAACATGAAGCTATTATTTCCGTTCAATCTATCATAGAGTTCGTACAATAATAACACCTTAAGACACAAATAAACCAAAACCCTAATGTCACCTACATACTACAATGTCACCTCAAGTATCCATGGGTATGATTATACGATATTCATCACACAATCTCAGATTCATCTATTCAAACCAACACAAAGTACTTCAAAGAGTGCCCCAAAGTTTCTACCGGAGAGTCAAGACGAAAACGTGTCCCAACCCCTTTGCATAGGTTCATGGGCGGAACCCGCAAGTTGATCACCAAAACATACATCAAGTGGATCAATAGAATACCCCATTGTCACGACGGGTTTCCCACGCAAGACATACGTCAAGTGTTCTCAAATCCTTAAAGACTCAATCCGATAAGATAGCTTCAAAGGGAAAACTCAATCCATTACAAGAGAGTAGAGGGGGAGAAACATCATAAGATCCAACTATAATAGCAAAGCTCGCGATATATCAAGATCGTATCACTTCAAGAACACGAGAGAGAGAGAGAGATCAAACACATAGCTACTAGTACATACCCTCAACCCCGAGGGTGAACTACTCCCTCCTCGTTATGGAGAGCGCCGGGATGATGAAGATGGCCACCGGTGAGGGTTCCCCCCTCCGGCAGGGTGCCGGAACAGGGTCCCGATTGGTTTTTGGTGGCTATAGAGGCTTGCGGCGGTGGAACTCCCGATCTATTCTGCTCCCCGAAGTTTTTAGGGTATATGGGTATATATAGGAGGAAGAAGTATGTCGGTGGATCTCCGGGCTTTCCACGAGGTAGGGGGCGCGCCCAGGGGGGTGGGCGCGCCCCCACCCTCGTGGGCAGCCCGGGACTCTCCTGGTCCATCTCCGATACTCTGTGGGCTTCTTCTGGTCCAAAAATAAGTTCCGTGAAGTTTCAGGTCAATTGGACTCCGTTTGATTTTCCTTTTCTGCCATACTCTAAAACAAGGAAAAAACAAAAACTGGCACTGGGCTCTAGGTTAATAGGTTAGTCTCAAAAATCATATAAAATAGCATATAAATGCATAGAAAACATCCAAGGTTGATAATATAATAGCATTGAACAATAAAAAATTATAGATACGTTGGTGACGTATCAAGGGACGATAAGGTGTTTGAGGGGCGCCTCAGTGGAACTGCTTGTTCTGCTTCGAGTACTTTCTCTACGGCGAACGACCACCTTTCACCACCATGCTCGAAGACGGTGTCGTACTAGATTTTTTGGTGCCTTCGTATGCTCTCTGTCTGTCTCTCTCTCTATCTCCATGTACCATTGGTCCATATGCATATGCTCTAGATGTTCCTAGTCCGTTGTATGTGATTTTCCATGCCAGTAAACTTTTGATGATGCTAATCTAGAATAAGCTTAAACAAGATATGCCTAGTTCCCTAGCGATCCAAAAACCATATATGTTTAAGCGATTTTCATTTACTGGCTTTGCTAATGCCCTCAAATCGAGTCTGGGTACTCACTTCAAGAGATGGCAACCCAAAAGCACCCTAAGGCTCACCGCTGCAAACATGTGTTGGGTTCCAGCAGACATTCTGAGTGGACTACTTACTTCTGATCAAGATGAAGCATTCTCGAGACCATTGTAATCTTTGTGGGTGATGTCACAGGTAATGTTCAAGAAAGCGGTAAGCGTAAGCGGAGTGGATGGCCACAACTTAGAGCAATGACAGCTTAAGCGCAGCTTAACCGGGATTAAGCATTTTTTTAAAATTGGCCGGAATTTGGCAATTTTTGAATAATATGCACAAGAAAACAGGAAATATAGCACATAGGCAACTCAAAAATCTGAAATAGCATATAAGGTTGAGGTTCAGTGGTTCACAAACCACAACAAATCACACATAAAGATAAGGTTTAGTGGTTCACACAGCAAGCATAAATGCAAAATATTGTCTTAGAGCATATAAGATAAATGGCAACTACAACCAAGCAGGACCAACAATAGCCAAATAGCAGCAGCAGCCAAACAGCAGCAGCAGCAGCAGCCAAGTAGCAACCAAACAGCAGCAACAACAAGCAGCATCAGCAGCAGCAACCAAACAACAACAGCCAAGTAGCAGTTCATGACTTCATGGATCAGTCCTCATCCTCATAAGTGCGCCCAATCACCACTTCATCTTCATCATCCTTGTACTCTATGTCCTCCTCCTCTGAATCTATCTCCTCTACTTCTTCTTCGTCTGACTCAAACTCTTCATCATGGAGATCTCTAACCCTTGCACTTCGACAAAGCTCAAGTTGTTCACTGGTTCCCATAGCATCTCCAACCACACTCCAAGGTATGCCATCTACTCCCTCACCTCCATCTAGAAACACCATGAAAGCATGATCATCTCCTCGCTCAAACAAGAAGCCTTGTGCTTCGGATGCATCAGTACCGAGGAGAACATCAATGTTCTTCCCCTGCTTGATCTTTTTCTTCTTGGATAATAGCCTTGAGTTGAACTGGATGTACACAAGATGATTGAGGCGACCTGTTGTAAGTTTGTTTCTCCTCTTGGTGTGTATCTACAAGTGCCAATGCTACTAGTCAGGAACTAGTTAATGTGAACTTGACAAAGCATTGGAACAAATTCAGCTTTGAAAACTAACCGACTCAAAACAACTCCAATTTCTCTCATAGTCGGAAGAACTTGAGGTCAATGAAAGGATCTTCATAGCCATATCCTTCAGCCCTGGTGTCTCACCTCCATACATTCTCCACCAAGCCACTAGCAAGAGGAATTTTTTCATAGTCAGGAACTTATAATACTATAGGAACTTGAGTACTGGACAAAATATGCAACTAAATGAAAGTTTTGCAAGTAATTGAAGGAAATATGCCCTAGAGGCAATAATAAAGTTGTTATTTATGTTTACTTATATCACGATAAATGTTTATTATTCATGCTAGAATTGTATTAATCGGAAACTTCGTACATGTGTGAATACATAGACAAACAGAGTGTCCCTAGTATGCCTCTACTTGACTAGCTCGTTAATCAAAGATGGTTAAGTTTCCTAACCATATACATGTGTTGTCATTTGATGAACGGGATCACATCATTAGAGAATGATGTGATGGACAAGACCCATCCGTTAGCTTAGCATTATGATCGTTTAGTTTTATTGCTATTGCTTTCTTCATGACTTATACATACTCCTCTGACTATGAGATTATGCAACTCCCAAATACCAGAGGAACACCTTGTGTGCTATCGAATGTCACAACGTAACTGAGTGATTATAAAGATGCTCTACGGGTGTCTCCAAAGGTGTTTGTTGATTTGGCATAGATCGAGATTAGTATTTGTCACTTCGTGTATCGGAGAGGTATCTCTGGGCCCTCTTGATAATGCACATCACTATAAGCCTTGCAATCAATGTGACTAATGAGTTAGTTGCGGGATGATGCATTACGAAACGAGTAAAGAGACTTGCCTGTAACGAGATTGAACTAGGTATGATGATACCGACGATCGAATCTCGGGCAAGTAACATACCGATGACAAAGGAAATAACGTATGTTGTTATGCGGTTTGACCGATAAAGATCTTCGTAGAATATGTAGGAGCCAATATGAGCATCCAGGTTCCGCTATTGGTTATTGACCGGAGATGTGTCTCGGTCATGTCTACATAGTTCTCGAATGCGTAGGGTCCGCATGCTTAACGTTCGATGACGATTTGTATTATGAGTTATGTGTTTTGGTGACCGAAGTTTGTTCGGAGTCCCGGATGAGATCACGGACATGATGAGGAGTCTCGGAATGGTCGAGAGGTAAAGGTTTTTTTTTTGAATTTTTTTTTCAAAATTTTGGATTTTTTTTGAATTATTTGATGATTTAGTCTCTAGTCACCTCTCTTAACTGCTCAAGTGTGGATCACTCATTCCAAATCATCTAACTTCCCGACCGGTCACCCATCCCTCTCACTACTCCAGCCCGAGCACGCTTAACTTTCGGGTTCTATTCTCCTTCGTTTCCGAGTCTGCACTTGTTGTTTTCCTAACAATAGTAAGATGTCAATCCTATTAACCCTCAGGAGTTTAGCTTGAGCATGAAGTCACACATTTCACCGTTTGAGTTTGAAACTATTATTCTAAAAAACAGTAATTATTTAGTAACGCTAATATTTCATGAATAAGTTTGACCATAGTTTGACCAGATTTGACCAAAATTCAAAAAATTGAAATAATTATTTAGTAACACTAATATTCTTGAATAATTATGTAGTAACATTAATACTTCTTGAATAAGTAGTTTGACCAGATTTAACCAAAATTTTTTAAACAAACTAAAATTTGACCATATCTTTTTTTCCTTTTGGAATTTGAGGATTCTAAAAAATTCCAAACAGGCCGTAGACGGTCTCCATCGGATGCTGATTTTCGTGCTGAATTTTTTGATATATTATACGTTTTTTCCGACATCATATGCAAAAGTTATAGCCGTTTTACATTTTCCCGACACTTTTTGGAAAACATGTCCAAATTGTAGTTTTTAAATTTTCCTAACTAGTAGATGTAGTAATATAACTACCTCTCGAAGGATTTTATTTTTTGAAGTTTTTATCATTTTCTTTTGATTTTTTTAGAACTGAAATGGCGACACACGGGGGGGGGGGGGGGGTAGAGTTTGAAAATTGCCCTATAGTGCCGGTTTGTGTCACAAACCGGTACTATAGGTCAGACCCCTTTAGTACCGGTTCGTGGCACGAACCGGTACTAAAGGTTAGACCTTTAGTACCGGTTCGTGCCACGAACCGGTACTAAAGGTGATCGTGGGGCCTCGGCCTGACGCCAGCCTGCCACCACCCCTTTAGTACCGATTCGTGCCACGAACCGGTACTAAAGGTTCAACACGAACCGGCATTAATGCAAATCCGTTCGAACCGGCACTAATGGTACCATTAGTACCGGGCCAAAATCAAACCGGCACTAATGTGCTTCACGTTTGACCCTTTTTCTACTAGTGTAGGGAGTCCTAGTAGGCCTCCCCACACTTGGCGCGCCCCTAGGGGGCCGGCCTCCTCCCTCTCCTCCTTTATATACAGGGGCAGGGGGCACCCCAAAGCACATCAATTGTTCCTCAGCCGTGTGTGGTGCCCCCCTCCACAGTTTACCACCTCGGTCATATTGTCGTTGTGCTTAGGCAAAGCCCTGCACGAATCACATCACCAACACCGTCGCCACGCTGTCGTGCTGACGGAACTCTCCCTCAACCCTCTACTGGATCAAGAGCTCGAGGGACATCATCGTGCTGAACGTGTGCTGAACACGGAGGTGCCATACGTTTGGTACTTGGATCGGTTGGATCGTGAAGACATTCGACTACATCAACCGCGTTACCAAACGCTTCCACTTTCGGTCTACAAGGGTACGTGGATACACTCTCCCCTCTCATTGCTATGCATCTCCTAGTTAGATCTTGCGTGATCGTAGGATTTTTTTTGAATTACTACGTTCCCCAACAGTGGCATCCGAGCCAGCTCTATGCGTAGATGGTATATGCACGAGTAGAACACAATGAGTTGTGGGTGATAATAGTCATACTACTTACCACCAACGTCTTACTTTGATTCGGCGGTATTGTTGGATGAAGTGGCCCAGACCGACATTACATGACTGCGTTCATGAGACTGGTTCTACCGATGTGCTTCGCACATAGGTGGCTAGAAGGTGTGTGTTTCTCCAACTTTAGTTGAATCGAGTTTGACTACGACCGGTCCTTGTTGAAGGTTAAAACAACATACTTGACGAAAAATCGTTGTGGTTTTGATGCGTAGGTAAGAACGGTTCTTGCTAGAAGCCTGTAGCAGCCACATAAAACTTGCAACAACAAAGTAGAGGATGTCTAACTTGTTTTTGCAGGGCATGTTGTGATGTGATACGGTTAAGACGTGATGAGATATATATTTTTGTATGAGATGATCATGTTTTGTAAAAGTTATCAGCAACTGGCAGGAGCCTTATGGTTGTCGCTTTATTGTATGAAATGCAATCGCCATGTAATTGCTTTACTTTATCACTAAGCGGTAGTGATAGGCATAGAAGCAATAGTTGGCGAGATGACAATGATGCTACGATGGAGATCAAGGTGTCAAGCCGGTGACGATGGAGATCATGACGGTGATTTGGAGATGGAGATCAAAGGCACAAGATGATGATGGCCATATCATGTCACATATTTTGATTGCATGTGATGTTTATCCTTTATGCATCTTATTTTGCTTAGTATGACGGTAGCATTATAAGATGATCTCTCACTAAATTTCAAGGTATATGTGTTCTCCCTGAGTATGCACTATTGCTATAGTTCATCGTGCCAAGACACCACGTGATGATCGGGTGTGACAAGCTCTACATTCACATACAACGGGTGCAAGCTAGTTTTGCACATGCAGAATACTCGGGTTAAATTTGACGAGCCTAGCATATGCAGATATGGCCTCGGAACACTGAGACCGAAAGGTCGAACGTGAATCATATAGTAGATATGATCAACATAGAGATGTTCACCGTTGAAAACTACTCCATCTCACGTGATGATCAGACATGGTTTAGTTGATATGGATCACGTGATCATTTAGATGACTAGAGAGTTGTCTATCTAAGTGGGAGTTCTTAACTAATATGATTAATTGAACTTTAATTTATCATGAACTTAGTACCTGATAGTTTTTGCATATCTATGTTGTTGTAGATCAATGGTCTGTCCTATTGTTCCCTTGAATTTGAATGCGTTCCTAGAGAAAGCTAAGTTGAAAGATGATGGTAGAAACTACACGGACTGGGTCCGTAACTTGAGGATTATCCTCATTGCTACACAGAAGAATTACGTCCTGGAAGCACCACTAGGTGCAAGACCCGCTGCAGGAGCAACTCCGGACGTTATGAGCGTCTGGCAGAGCAAGGCTGATGACTACTCGATAGTTCAGTGTGCCATGCTTTATGGCTTAGAATCGGGACTTCAAAGACGTTTGGAACGTCATGGAGCATATGAGATGTTCCAGGAGTTGAAGTTAATATTTCAAGCCAATGCCCGAGTTGAGAGATATGAAGTCTCCAACAAGTTCTACAGCTGCAAAATGGAGGAGAATAGTTCTGTCAGTGAACACATACTCAGAATGTCTGGGTACCATAACCACTTGACTCAGCTGGGAGTTAATCTTCCCAATGATAGTGTCATTGACAGAGTTCTTCAATCACTGCCACCAAGCTATAAAGGCTTCATGATGAAATATAATATGCAAGGGATGGAAAAGACAATTCCCGAGCTCTTTGTGATGCTAAAGGCCGCGGAGGTAGAAATCAAGAGGGAGCATCAAGTGTTGATGGTGAACAAGACCACTAGTTTCAAGAAAAAAAGGCAAAGGGAAGAAGGGGAACTTCAAGAAGAATAGCAAGCCAGTTGCTGCTCAAGGGAAGAAGCCCAAGTCTGGACCTAAGCCTGAAACTGAGTGCTTCTACTGCAAAGGGACTGGTCACTGGAAGTGGAACTACCCCAAGTATTTGGTGGATAATTAAGAAGAATGGCAAAGTGAAAGGTATATTTGATATACATGTTATTGATGTGTACCTTACTAATGCTCATAGTAGCACCTGGGTATTTGATACTGGTTTTGTTGCTCATATTTGCAACTCAAAACAGGGGCTATGGATTAAATGAAGATTGGCTAAGGACGAGGTGACAATGCGCGTGGGAAATGGTTCCAAAGTCGATGTGATCGCCGTCGGCACGCTACCTCTACATCTACCGTCGGGATTAGTTTTAGACCTAAATAATTGTTATTTGGTGCCAGCGTTGAGCATGAACATTATATCTGGATCTTGTTTAATGCAAGACGGTTATTCATTTAAATCAAAGAATAATGGTTGTTCTATTTATAAGAGTAATATCTTTTATGGTCATGCACCATTGATGAGTGGTCTATCTTTGTTGAATCTCAATTGTAGTGATACACATATTCATAATATTGAAGCCAAAAGATGCAAAGTTAATAATGATAGTGTAACTTATTTGTGGCACTACCGTTTAGGTCATATTGGTGTAAAGCGCATGAAGAAACTCCATGCTGATGGGCTTTTGGAATCACTTGATGCTTGCGAACCATGCCTCATGGGCAAGATGAATAAGCCGTTCTCTGGAACAATGGGGCGAGCAACTGACTTATTGGAAATAATACATACTGATGTATGCGGTCCAATGAGTGTTGTGTATCGCGACGGGTATCGTTATTTTCTAACCTTCATAGATGATTTGAGCAGATATGGGTATATCTACTTAATGAAACACAAATCTGAAACATTTGAAAAGTTTAAAGAATTTCAGAGTGAAGTGGAAAATCATCGTAACAAGAAAATAAATATTCTACAATCTGAAGGTGGAGGTGAATATTTGAGTTATGAATTTGGTCTTCATTTGAAACAATGTGAATAGTTTCACAACTCACGCCACCTGGACACCATAGCGTAATGATGTGTCCGAACGTCATAACCATACTTTATTAGATATGGTGCGATCTATGATGTCTCTTACTGATTTACCGCTACGTTTTGGGGCTATGCTTTAGAGACGGCTGCATTCACACTAAATAGGGCACCATCTAAATCCGTTGAGACGACACCATATGAACTGTGGTTTGGCAAGAAACCTAAGCTGTTGTTTCTTAAAGTTTGGGGCTACGATGCTTATGTGAAAAAGCTTCAACCTAATAAGCTTGAACCCAAATTGAAGAAATGTTCTTCATAGGATACCCAAAGGAAACTGTTGGGTACACCTTCTATCATAGATCCGAAGGCAAGATATTCATTGCTAAGAATGGATCCTTTCTAGAGAAGGAGTTTCTCTTGAAAGAAGTGAGTGGGAGGAAAGTAGAACTTGATGAGGTAATTGTACCTTTTCACAAAGCACATACCTTGATAAAGTTTTGAAGAAGTTCAAAATGGGTCAGTCAAGAAAAGGGTTCTTGCCTGTGTTACAAGGTATGAAGTCGAGTCAGACTCAATGCCCGACCACTGTAGAAGATAGAGAGAAAATGAAGGTCATTCCCTATGCCTCAGCCATAGGTTCTATCATGTATGCAATGCTATGTACCAGACCTGATGTGTGTCTTGCTATAGGTTTAGCAGGGAGGTACCAAAGCAATCCATGAGTGGATCACTGGACAGCGGCCAAGAACATCCTGAAATACCTGAAAAAGACTAAGGATATGTTTCTCGTTTATGGAGGTGACAAAGAGCTCGTCATAAATGGTTACATTGATGCAAACTTTGACATTGATCCGGATGACTCTAAGTCACAAACCGGATACGTATTTATATTGAATGGTGGAGTTGTAAGTTGGTGCAGTTCCAAGCAGAGCGTCGTGGCGGGATCTACGTGTGAAGCGGAGTACATAGCTGCTTCAGAAGCAGCAAATGAAGGAGTCTCTATGAAGGAGTTCATATCCAATCTAGGTGTGATACCTAGTGCATCGGGTCCAATGAAAATCTTTTGTGACAATACTGGAGCAATTGCCTTGGCAAAGGAATCCAGATTTCACAAGAGAACCAAACACATCAAGAGACGCTTCAATTCCATCCGCGATCAAGTGAAGGAGGGAGACATAGAGATTTGCAAGATACATACGGATCTGAATGTTGCAGATCCATTGACTAAGCCTCTCTCACGAGCAAAACATGATCAACACCAATACTCCATGGGTGTTAGAATCATTACTATGTAATCTAGATTATTGACTCTAGTGCAAGTGGGAGACTGAAGGAAATATGCCCTAGAGGCAATAATAAAATTGTTATTTATATTTCCTTATATCATGATAAATGTTTATTATTCATGCTAGAATTGTATTAACCGGAAACTTAGTACATGTGTAAATACATAGACAAACAGTGTCCCTAGTATGCCTCTACTTGACTAGCTCGTTAATCAAAGATGGTTAAGTTTCTTGACCATATACATGTGTTGTCATTTGATGAATGGGATCACATCATTAGAGAATGATGTGATGGACAAGACCCACCCGTTAGCTTAGCATTATTATCATTTAGTTTTATTGCTATTGCTTTCTTCATGACTTATACATATTCCTCTGACTATGAGATTATGCAACTCCTGAATACCGGAGGAACACCTTGTTTGCTACCAAACGTCACAACGTAACCGGGTGATTATAGAGATGCTCTATAGGTGTCTCCGAAGGTGTTTGTTGAGTTGGCATAGATCGAGATTAGGATTTGTCACTCCGTGTATCGGAGAGGTATCTCCGGGCCCTCTCGGTAATGCACATCACTATTAGCCTTGCAAGCAATGTGACTAATGAGTTAGTTGCGGGATGATGCATTACGGAACGAGTAAAGAGACTTGTCGGTAACAAGATTGAGCTCGATATGATGATACCAACGATCGAATCTCAGGCAAGTAACATACCGATGACAAAGAGAATAACATATGTTGTTATGCGGTTTGACTGATAATGATCTTCATAGAATATGTAGGAGCCAATATGGGAAACCAGGTTCCGATATTGGTTATTGACCAGAGATGTGTCTCGGTCATGTCTACATCGTTCTCGAACCCATAGGGTCCGCATGCTTAACGTTCGATGATGATTTGTATTATGAGTTATGTGTTTTGGTGACCAAAGTTTGTTCGGAGTCCCGGATGAGATCACAGACATGATGAGGAGTCTCGGAATGGTCGAGTGGTAAAGATTCATATATTGTAAGGTTGTATTCGGACATCGGAATGGTTCTGAGTGATTCCGGTATTTTTCCGGAGTACCGGGAGGTTACCAGAAGCCCCCGGGGAAGTAATTGGGCCCTATTGGGCCATAAGGGAGAAGAGGAGGCAGGCAAGGGAGGAGGCGCACGCCCCCCATAGAGTCCGAATTGGACTAGGGGAGGGCGGCGCCCCCCTTGCCCTTTCCTACTCCCTTTCCCTTTCCCTCTTTCCCCCTCTAGAAAAGGAAAGGGGAATCCTACTAGGACTAGGGAGTGAGTAGGACTCCCCACACTTGGCGCGCCCCTAGGGGGCCGGCCTCCTCCCTCTGCTCCTTTATATACGAGGGCATGGTGCACCCCAAAGCACATCAATTGTTCCTCAGCCATGTACGGTGCCCCCCTCCATAGTTTACCACCTCAGTCATATTGTCGTAGTGCTTAGGCGAAGCCCTGCGCGGATCACATCACCAACAACTCCGCCACGCTGTCGTGCTGATGGAACTCTCCCTCGATCCTCTACTAGATCAAGAGCTCGAGGGACGTCATCGTGCTGAACGTGTGCTGAACACAGAGGTGCCTTACGTTCGGTACTTGGATCGGTTGGATTGTGAAGACGTTCGACTACATCAACCATGTTACTAAATGCTTCCGCTTTCTGTCTACAAGGGTACGTGGACACACTCCCCCCTCTCGTTGCTATGCATCTCCTAGTTAGATCTTGCGTGATCGTAGGAATTTTTTGAATTACTACGTTCCCCAAGAGTAATGACTAACCAGGATTGTAATCAAAGTTTTGGCAAGTCCTAGCAAGCTTCTTTGCAAGGAACCCTCTCTGCTTTGGAACTTGCCTATCTCATAGTTCACAACTTTGTCTTGCATGTTTTCATCACCATGATATAATGTCTCCACACAAGAATAGAGGGTGTATTAATGTCAACAGAATCAAATATGCTGTCATCTGCATAGCTATAGTGTGGATTCAGAAAATATGCAGTTAACTGCAGTGGGGCATCAAGCCTATCTTTCATCTTCTTTTGAACTATAGCTAACACATCTTTGTACCGTGCCTCGGCGTTACCAAAGGCCTCTTTGATTTATTTCTTTGCCTTCGCAATCTCTCCGTACAGAAAGCCCATTAAGGGTCGTGCATCACCATCAACCAACCGAAGGACCGTCACCAATGGCTCGAACACCTTGATGCAAAGATTCACACCCTTCCAAAAGGGCTTGTTGAGAATTATGGCTGTAGCATCCTTTCCTTTCTTTGAGTGCACATCCTTGATCTCATCCCACTTAGATGAAAACACCACCTTTCTTAGTGAATCAGCCTTGTCTACAAGGTTTTGCAAAGTGAGGAATTGAGAAGAAAATCTAGTTACTCCTAGCCTTATGATTTCTCTCTTCTTGGTGAAGGATCTCATGCACTCTAAGGTGCGATGGTGCCCATACACAAATATTGTGAAAGACTTGGCTTGATCAATTATCTTCTTGAACTTCGCTAAGTTACCAATCCCTTGGAGCATCAAATTGATAGTGTGAGTCACACATGAGCTCCAAAATATCTTCGGCCTCTTCACTTTCAAGAGATCCTTAGCCCCCATGTTGTTCAAAGCATTGTCATTCACAACCTGCACCACATGTTCAACACCTAATTCTTCAATTGTCTTTTCAACTAGATTGAAGGTCATCTCACTTGTATGAGGTGTGTCTGATGTTTCCTTTGACTTGATGAAGCTAACACCTTCCGAGCAATGTGTGACCAGATTCATAATGCTTCTCCTCTTCAGGTCAGTCCAAGCATCAGTCATGAGAGAGCAACCATGCTTTCCCTTCTCAACCTCTCGTTCCTTGAGTTCACTCTTGGTTCTTGCATACTCACACTTCATCAAAGTCTCCCGGAGATCATATTGACTAGGTGGATCTAGATCTGGGCCAAATTGAGCAATGGCTTGAACCATTTGACTAAACTCATCACTGTCAATTACATTGAAAGATATTGCTGCATTGCATATAAGAGAGATACATCTTAGCATAGGAGGGCAGCAAACAATCTACAATTTAATTGAAAAAAACAGGGCAACAAGCTCTTACCATGGGTATACACCCATCTTGCAATGCACTCATGTGCTCAAAGTGATCTCTCCTCTCATGCTGCCTTGTTAATCTTCATTTGTTTGAGTCTTGCTTCTCTGGATAACTTGGGGTCAATTGTACGTGTCCACTTATCTATAGGACCTAACACATGAGGCCGTGAGCTACCAATACAAGTGAGTTCGTCATCATCTCGAGCTTGACCTTGAGGAGTAGATGATGCATCAATAACAACAGCTTCTCTCACAGCCTTCTCGTGCACATACTTTTTTTGCTTCTTTGATGCCTTTTCTTCAAAAGCTTTTAAGCAAGCTTCTTTAGCTTCTTGTGGGAACCGCAAGAAGTTCCTCACCGCATTTGAGTTTTCCGCAATGTGTTGCTTCAGCCGGTAAATACCTCCCGTGAAAATCTGACTGCATAAATTGCACTTCACTCTCTGAAGATTGTTAGGATCAACAAGCTGACCATAAGCCCAACCCATATCATCGGAATTCCTCTTCAGAATCTTTGCTCTCTCTTTTATTGTTGTTGCTGCAGCAGTAGCACCAGCACCATCTCCTCCTCCTGACTCCATACTAGTACAGTAGTACTAGACAAATTCCTCTTTAGTGCCTACCTTTGCAGCTTTGCTATTCCTAAACAAACCACTAAACTGTTGTTGCCTGCTCCCTGCTTAAGCAAAGACCAATGAGGCAATGAATGAAACAAAGAACTAAACTAGAATTCTAGAACAACCAAGAAACTACTGTTGCAGTGCTGCATGCCTGCTTATGGATGAGAACTGAAGAAAACATTAGAGGAGGATCTATGGATCTAAGGAACAGAGGAGGAGAAGAGGAGCTGAGAAGGAGGAGAGGAGAGGTGAAGATCCTCACCTGAACTGGTAGGAGGGGACGTCCAGGAGGACGAGGAGGAGGAGTTGCCGATGTCCAGATCCAATGGACTGCCAAGGAGGAGGAAGAATGCCAGGAGCGGCCGCTGGATCCAGAGCAGGAGCAGCCGCCACAAAACTCTCTTCGTCCCCCCTCTTGTGGATCCTGTAACCCTAGCCGAACATGCCTGTTTTGGGCCAAGCCCTTTATACCCCTTATGGCCCTCCAGCCCAACCGTTTTCAGAGCGCCCCCCTCGCTTTTCCATCGAGTAAACGCGCTCAGCGCAAGCGTAGCCAGCACCTAGTGCTAAATCGCCGCTAAAGCACTGCTAAAAACCGCTAAATGCTAAAATCGCTGCTAATGCCAGAAGCGAAGCCTTTACCCAACGCTTAAGCGCGATTAAGCGATGCTTAAAAACGCTTTCCCGAACATTGGTCACAAGTGTGTTGGGTGATAGGTTGGTTGGTGCGTATTTACATATGCAGAATGTCAAAGAACTGTGTGTTGACTTGCATCCAAGTTCGGACAACCGACGTTGGTGGTGAACTGCATGCTATATATCAGTTCAATGACTACATAACAGTTGAGAAACGTTGTGTGGTTGAACAAGCTCATGAGATGCAGTGGATGACAAAGGAACTATAACTCCTTATGTATGTGTTGACCAACAAGTTTGTTGTAAGGGGCATTGTTGATAAACTTCCTCATTCACGGAGGAGCTTTGTCACTTATTATTGGAAATATGCCCTAGAGGCAATAACATTGTATTATTATATTTCCATATTCATAATTAAGAGTTTATGTTATATGTTATAACTGCTATGATCCTGGAATATGTGAGTCGGTGGAAGACTTGTATGCACGTGTGGAATGATAAATGGTGAATATATGATTCCTAGTCTCGCCTCTAAGATTAGCTCAAGTGTATTTGGTGATCATGTTTTCCGAATCTTAGGATATCTTTACGTGTAATGATAGTACTAAAACAACTTTAATAATATGCTGTTAGAAGAATGATCATATTGAATCAACCCAAACTTGTTTGCTATAGATACAACCGTCAAAAGTCAATTGATATAACACAAAGAGTTAACTTGTGATTTAGTTTTTAGACCATGAGAGTATTGTAGTTACTTCTTACCGTACGTTGAACTTTGGGGTTCCTCAAATGTCATCTTTAACATGGTGATCATAACGAGAACTTATAGGTTCATCGAAAAATTTGTCAAGGGACAAAATAGCTTGAAAGTGAGATTTGCTCCTCCTATAATGGAGAGATATTCTTAGGGACCTCTCCGTGTGACGGCATCCATCATCGTGTGGCTAGACACAGGTGACCAGGTCACGGGGATGACATAACATATCAATGAGAAAGAAGAAGAAAACCGATAACGAGGAGACTGGTATAGTGAACATGTGTATGATTCAGGAGGATATCGATATATCTCACCTTGGGTTTTGTAAAGTATTGAGAAGGAAAGGGAATATCACATTGTAAAAAAAGTTTCACTCGAATTTCATTCGTGTACTCATAGGGATCGATATGGACGTCCACGGTTCCGCTATTGGTCATTGAACGAAAGGAGTTTTGTTCATGTCTATGTTTTACCGAACCTACAGGTTCACAAGCTTAAGGTAATCGCAATCTGCTAAGTGTTAGTAGGACATGAGTAATGAGAAAATATTTATGAAATAGATTCATTAATATCCCAAACAGTTTCAAGAGGAACCGAAAGTGTTTCGGGGTTTACCTGGTAATACCGATAAATAATATATAGGTGGAAATAGTTTCTGATGATGTTAAATCAATATTAAAAGACTCTAAATATGATTATGAGGCTTCCATATTTATTTAAATATCAACAGGCCTTAAAAGGCCAAGTGGTGGAAAGATATTGGGCCACTTGGGCCCAATAGGGGAGGCGTCCCCTTTTCCTCATGGAGAAGGAAGGGGATGCTGAATTGGAGGGGGACTGACCCTCCTCATGGCCAGCCAGGGGGGGCTTCCCCCCTTGTATGGGGCCCCTGCCCCTCCTCCAACCTATATATACTAGAGGTTTTGATACTTTTGGAAGTTTTGGAGCCTCCTCTAGTTTTCTAGTTCTAGTTGATCCAATTATATCTTGATCTAGATCCTCTGTAATCCTCATAATAGAAGCCCAGTGTGGTTCTAATCTACTTCTTCTAATTCTCCAGCAATGATTAGCTCCGGACGGCGAAGCACTGCCGGATCATGAAGACCATGCGCTTACAAACTATGAAGAGGTCGTGCTTTCGGTCTTATGTTCGAGGGACTGTTCGTGGACGGGTCGAGGGACTTCAAGTACGATCTACACCGACTCTCCTTCCGCCGCAACTCGGAGTTGATAACGATCCTATCCAAACCACATCTTCATAGTCACGGTGGGCGTTCGGGTTTACCCGAAAATTCAGGTCGGGTAATTGGGTTTTCAAAATTTCAGGTCTCCAAAACTCATACTCGAAGTTTGTCCAAAAAAATGAGAAACCCAAAAATTCGGGTACCAGCAATTTCGGTTTCAAGTTCGGGTAATCCGGAATTACCCGAAGTTCAACACAACAAATAAATCTCTCGGGGACGACCGAGCGCAGTGGCGCCAGCTTCCTGTCGCTGGGACGGACGCGAATGCCGGCGAGCACGCGAATTTTGGCTGGTCGGCAGGGGTCACGGAGGTCGCCGGGCGGCCGAATTAGGCGGAGGCAAGGTGACGGTCGCCATAGGCAGCGGAGGTGGAGATGGCGTGCTCCGGTCAGGCGCCATGGTCACGACGGCGGACAACGACCGACTTCGGCGAGAAGGCACACGCGGTAGGGAGGCCGCTTGGGGGCGAAATCTCCGGCGGGGAGGGCTACTGGATTTGCATCGGACATCCAGGAAGATTGGTGGTGACTATTCGTACGTGTGGCGGCTAGGTCGCTGCCTCGCTCGAAGGTGAAAGCGTGGCCCCGTGATGTGTCGTGGATTTGGTCGTGGCCTCATGGGGATTGGGGGAGTGCAGCTTCGTGGGCTTTGGCCGGGGCACTGGGCTGTGTCATTTGGGGCATTTTTACTAGTCTTTTTATTTATTTCAGGCTAATCGGGTTATTCGGGTACCATGACTTGAAACCCGTATTTTCTAAATAAATTTCGGGTTTCTAAAATTGCTACCCGATTTAGTGTTCAAGTTTTTTGGGTTCGGGCTTCGGGAATCGGTTTTTATGCCCACCGTGACTTCATAGTGTTCCTGGTTGATCATAGGGTGAGTTTTTTGGTTTTCTATTACGTTTCCCAACAGGGACATCATGAGCGGTTTTATGAGTAGATGCAGGTTTTGATCAAGGTCCATGTGGATGTTCTTGCTATGCTTCCCTCGAGTGTTGCTTCGGTTAAGTTCATTAACAGCATGATGTAGCTTTGTACAAACTTCTGACAATCGGTCGGCTCTGGTTGTCAACGATCTGCTAACAGGTCTTTTGGCTTCATGATAGTCAAGAATAGAGAACTGCCGCAAACATGAGAGGGCGATGAAGATGATTGATCTTCTAGGGGGTCACACGTGCTGACGAAGTTTAGTATGGGGCTAGAGATTTTTAATTAGTTTCTTCCCTCAGACACCAGGAAAGTTAATCTAGCAACAAGAATTGTTGTCTTAATGATGGACGTAGGTAGCTAGAGTTATCCGGAAACCCCGAAAGCCACGTAATTAAAATTTGCAAAACCGATTAGATGACGTCTAACTTGGTTTTGCAGGTTGTATGTGATTTGGTATGGCCTTCGTCATGATAATAAGTTTATTTATGAGATGGTTATATGTTGTAACGTTAAGTGGCATCCATGTCACCGTAGGACATCATGGCTGGAGCCAAGGGATTTTTCACTTTAATGACCCGCATCTCAACACTCGTTATTTTATTCATTGACAGGAGTGACGGACGTGCTATGGAGGACCTGGACCAAGGTGGCTTCACCAGGCGCAGGAGAACACGGTGGTGGCAGCGACATCATCATAGAGAATTTTCATGAAGACCTCAGAGAATCATGGAGACGTTCCCCGTGCCCAGGGCTATACCATATCATGCTATTATGAATTACCTGGGATGATTATCCCTTTATTGTTTGCACCCTTTGATTGCGCAGTAATCAATTATTAGGGTGATCTCTCATAGAAAATATCAAGTGGTTAGTGATCTTCCTTCCTAGTGTAGCAACCGTCTACAACGCGTAGCTTTTCAGAGTGCATCATTGTCATGTGTACAAACGAAGAGTGAAGTGTAAGGCCGGTGAAGGTAAGAAGACCTCACAGCAGAAACACTCGGTTATCTTAAAGTTCTAGCAAAATCGTTCTGAGCTCGGAGCACAAAGAATCGAAACATGAACAAAAGTCATATGGAGATATGACCGGCAAGTTTGCCTACCGGCTGAAGTTCACATCATCAATTATGCAAACATCAATGGTTGTGAATAAGATCAGGATCTTGAATCACTCACTTTCAATGATGAGAGATATTGATATGAGTGGGAGCACACTTTATATTAAAATTTGTTTAAATACTAGTGCAAATTAATTATGAACAATTTCTAGTGAATCTTGTGTTTATCGTTGTAGATCAATGGCTTGCATTATGTTCAACTTAGCCCATATGTTAGAGAAAGAAAATTTGGCTGCAAATGGTGGAACCTAACCGAATTGGATCCGAAATCTGAGATTTGTTCCCAGGAGTGATAAGAAAGAGTATGTATTGGATCATCCCTAGGCGATCCACCTACACCAGATGCATCGCATATAGTTGCAGTTGCTTTCACTGCTCGTAGTGATGACTATGAGTCAGTCTAGTGCCTCATGTTGACTTGCATGGATCCTGAACTATATAGACATTCTGAATGGTCTAGTGCATAATTTATAATTGGGTCACTAGATGCTCTGTACAAGAAGCAGGCAAGGATCGACCGTTTTGAGATGGTCAGGGCCTTGATTGAATGCAAGATGATAGAAGGTTCTCAGTGAGTGAGCATATAGTAAAGCTAGCTGGTTATGTTGATAGACCAGCTGCTCTGAAAGTTTCGAATTCCTCCAACATTCCGTACAAATATTGTGATTGCTTCAGTCCCCCCATCTATCTTTTTTGTTTCTTTTTCAAGTTCATATTTTCTTGTTTGCATTTTTTCTAAATCGTAATTTTCAAAAATGTTTCATATATTCCAAAATTGTTCGCTTTTTTACAAGAATAGTTCGAAAATCCCAAATTTTATAAATGTTTTCAGAAAATGTTCGTATTGTTCAAAAGTTTAGAATTTGAAAAAAATCACGTTTCTCAAAAAATAGAAGTTTCAAATATTGTTCATGTTTTCCAAATTTTGTTTGTGATTTAAAACTTTGTTCATGTTTTCAAAAATGTTCAGAGTTTCGAATTTTATTCGTGTTTTCACAAAATGTTTGTAGGTTTTTTGTTCTCATTTGTCATTTTTTTGTGTATTCAAAAAATGATAAAAAAATTCCAAAATTTGTTCTCGTTGAACAAATTTGTTTGCATTTTCTAAAGTATTTGGAATATTGAAATTTGTTCCCATTTCCAGAAAAGGTCAAACTATAAAAAAAGTCATGTTTCTCGAAAATTGTTCATATTTTCTTTAAAGTTCAGAGTTTCTAATTTTGTTTATGATTTCAAAAAAATTCTCATTTTTAAAAATTTCTAAAAGTATCTAGTTTAAAAAACACGTTTGAAATTTGAAAAATCTTTCAAACATATGAGTATTCCTAGTTCTTAAAGCACGACGATACTCATTATTCAAGAATGCTTGGTTGGTGCATTGGTATGCCGCTGCGTCTGAGAGCATATAAGGTCTTCTGTTTGACTCCCAGCAACGACACAAATATTTGAAATATTGCATACAGCGGTCCTGTTGTTGGGCTGGCCCATGTAGTCATTGGTGTGTGTGTCCGGCTGCTATTTGCAACAAAATGCGGCATATAGGAGCTCTAGTTTCTGATTTTCCTATTTGACGCGTCATGCATCAAGCAGTCGATCGTTCGCACAGACCCGATCAAGCTAGTGATCAAACTGGGCCGGCCCGTCTTATAAGCTGACAAGTACTACATCGCAGCCGGTTTTGCGAATATTCTGGAAGGTTCCAGCCTGGTTTTCTGGTATTGTGAACATTCTAGAAGGTTCCTAATTAGTTTCTTTCTTATGATTTTCGCTTTCTTATGAGTTTTTATCATTATTTGTTTTCTCCTTTATTTCTGTTTCTGTGTCTTTTCTATTTTTTGTTCCTTTTCTTTCTTTATGTGTTTGCTCAATATATTAAAAAATTCAACAGGAAATAATGGGGATTTCAGTAAATAATTCCATTTCAAAACTTTTCGCTAATTTCAAAAAATGTTCATTTTTCCAAATTTTGTTTGGAAGATTAAAAAAATGTCCTCATTTTATACAATTATTCATGTCTTAAAAATTTATTTGGAAGTTTCGAAAATTTCATGTCTTCAAATTTTGTTTGGAAAATAGTTCTAGTTTTCAAAATAAGTTTGTGTTCCAAATTTTTTCTCGAATTTAAAAAAAATTCCTGTTTTGGAAAAATGTTTGTACTTTCAAATCTTGTTTCCAGAGTTTAATAAATGTATGTGCTTTCCAAATTTTTTTGGAATTTCGAAAAATACTCCCGTTTTGGAAAAATGTTTGTTGTTTTCAAATTTTGTTTCCAGTCTTCAAAAAATGTTTGTGCTTTCCAAAAATGAGAATTTTGTAATATTTTGCCGTTTTGAAAAAAACACGGACTCATTTTCCCCAGAATTTCGAAAAATTGATCATCATTTTCAAAAAATATTCCCATTTTAAAAAATATTAGAGATTTTTAAAATTTGGTTGACAAGTTTAAAAAGTGTTCGCGCTTATTATTCCACTTTTTTCCAAACAAAACTTTTGCGTTCGATGATTAAAAAAAACTTGGATCTGTGATGGTTTTGGTTGTTAACTGTTTCACACAGCCCACTATTCAAATACACCCATTAACTCTAGTGGTACTACCAGGTCTTCGGGAACTGGAGCTCCTGCGTTCAATCCCTTCAGAACGAGACTTTTTTAGGAGTGTTGCTAGACAGACGACACCTGTACGGCTGATGCATGAACGATTCATACATGGCAGCACCAGCAGCTACCGATTCTCAATAAAAAAAGCACCAGCAGCTACCGTGCGTGGAGGAGCCCTGTTGGGGAGGGAGAATCGTGCAGGCGTCGTGCACTAACCGTCGTGTGTAAAGCAATTTTGCTTTTTTAGGTCCAACAACACGCGCTACAGTACCCTTTCTATGCAGGTCGCTAGCTTGGGCCGGCACAATCGGATACTCGCCTGTGCGTGAGAGCGACAGATAGGAGCTCCTCTCCGTTTCCCTTCCCATCCCATTTTTTTCTAGTGTGCACCGGTAAGTGGGCCGGCCCGATTAATGTAGCCGCATTCATCGAGACATACAATCTCACTGAATGCGAGATATAGTTCGAAGTGGGCCGACCCGATTACTCTAGCAGCGAGATATGGACCCGTCTACCGAGCGCCGCTGCGCTCGTTCACCGTTTGCAGCGCACACTTGCTCGCCCGCCGAACAGAACGGCTCCTGCACCGCTCTGCTCCGCGTGATACATGCGCTAGCTAGCAGACCCGACCAGCGCCTCACCTGTCATTGACTAGCACGTACGTCTGCATGGCAAAATAGCTGGTACGCTGATGCCTACTCCCTTCATTTTTAAATATATTTGTCTTTCTAAAAATTTTAACAAATGACTGCATACAAAGCAAAATGAGTGAATCTACACTATAAAATATGTTTAAGAACGGAGGAAGTAGAACGTGCGTGTGCTAGCTTGCTGCTTTGCAATGTCTTCTTGCACAAGTGTGACTACTCGTGTTTTCTACTCCCCATCTGCCGCCTGTCTGTCGCCTGTCGCAATCCCTCGCCAACCAATCCATCCATGTACTGCCTAGCGTACAGTGTCAATCACCATCTCGTCGGCCCATCCGTCCACGTGCCGTTTAGCGTACTGCTCAATACTCCTTCCTTTCCGGTTTATAAGGCTCAATTCAAAAATCTCATCAACTAAGGTAGATGATGAGTGGTGGAATATTTTTTGTAGTTTGCAAAAGCATCCAATTAATGCTCTTATTTTCCTCAAAAAATTATGTTTACGAATGCATTAATTGCAATGCATGCATGCATAAAGTGCATGCATTGGTCAGTTTTCTATGAATACTTGCATGCAATGATTTAATGCACCTTGAAGTCTGAACATGTGATGGGGAACAACCAAATTGAGCCTTATAAAATGGAAAAACTAAAATTTCGAGATAAGCCTTATAAACCGGAAAGGAGGGAGTAGCACCATCGACCGGGAGCCGAGCCGACTGACGGCCCTTACGCTTGACTGCGCCCCCTCGTGTCTCTCCTTTTTTGAGGCGTGTGTTGGATCGCGTCCCTCGTGACCTCCTCTACAATGATTATTACACCAGCTTATCTGTACCTTCTACGACAGCCACCATTGTTATCTCAAAATGAAGCAGAGCCACGCCCCGTGGAACCATGGCATCACTATTGTGCACCGCGGCGTCGTGTGGCCCTCATCTATATCGAGCAAGTTTAGTGAAACAGGAGATTGTGCTACAGATCCCTCAAGCATGAGGAGCGACACCGCCCTCCTAGCCGAGGCTGCCACGACGGATGAAGAGTCTGCTTGACAGATGAAGATGTTGATCCGGTTGTCAATCTTCGAGACTCCGACAGTGGTCCGGCGCCGCACTCTCCACTGCTCCCGAGCAACTTTGGCGCCCAAACCGGATGTTGCATAAAGGAGGAGTCCCTGCCGCACAGCCGTCTCCGTCATGACAAGGAGATGGCGGCAACAACTTGGTAACTACATAAAAAGCAGCCACATATAGGAACAACTAAGTTCACCCAACAACTTGGTATCTATCTATCAGTATGAAGTCCTTCTAAGTTGGTTGCTATGACTATCAAATTGACAAGTTTCATCTCTAAGTTGCCTACAATAAGGCCAACTCCAACGTGGATCATCAACTCGCCCCCAAATGTATGGACCGATCAGTCCAGACGCCTTTAGCCATCCAACGACGACCACCTATTTTTCCGGATTCTGTATGTCTGAAATGCCCCAAAATAAACAATGTGAATCGTGCTGTTTTCAAAAGAGTAAAACCACATGAGGCAACTTTACTTGTGATTTCAGGCAATTCGTATTAAAATTTGAAGCAACTACCATTAGGCATGTAAAAAAAATGTCTGCTACCCCATGTGAGTTTCTTGCAGTAAAAAAATAGCATGCATCCCCGTGCAAGTAAAAAACATGCAACAACTTTGCGTGGGATTTCAGGCAACTCATGCTAAAATTTGGAGCAACTAGTATCATGCATTAAAAAAGGGTTGCTGCCCCTATAAGCTCCTTTCAGTAATATCAAGCAACCCTTGCGCAAAAAAAGCACCACAAAAACAGCAGGTAGATGACATCACATATAGGTGGCAGTAACACATATATAGGTGCATTATATTATATAAGTAAGAACAAAAAATACACGATCAGATAATATCAAAGTGTACTAGCCATGTGTCCCTTCTCCTAGCTACGAGCATGCTGGTTTTAAGCAACTACCATGTGTGCTATAAGCAGCTTTGTCCATTAAAAAATGTAAGAATCTTATTCAATGCAAATACAATCAAACTTTGTCCACGAGAAATTAGGAACTGCTTTTGTTCTACAACAAAATATATGCAGAAATTTTGAAGAAAATGTTTATGTCCTACTAATTATAAAGAAATAACTTCCTCCCAGTTTTGTCGGTGCATGTGATGCTGATGGTGTGATTTAGCAGGCAACTTTATGGAGTTTTCTGAACAACTCCACTCTTTTCCTTGGGAAACTATTCTCTCTCTCTCTCTCTCACACACACACACACAGTCTCGAGCCTAATATCTCCAGCTATGACACGTGGGGAAAAGGGATAAAGAACATATACATGTTTATTTTTTGAGGGGTTCATAGAAAACTTAATCCAATAAAAACACTATGTCCCCATGTCCAGCTCCACCCCTTCCTGTCTATGACGATTCTCGCACCAAGGGATCCCACTCTGAGGAGAAGAAATTATTGACGCGTCTTTGTGACATAAACCTGAAAGGTATCTAAAAGCTTTAAATATTGGCCAACATATGGTCTTGGTGATGTTTCTGATCATGAGGATCGGGCACTGGATACATGGTTTTAGGCAACTGTATTGTTGATTGTGGACAACTAGGTTATCTTTCATGTACTATGCATAAAAAGGGATCCAAACTGTGTATGGAAACTCTAAGTTCGCTAAGACGACCACCAAATTGCCTAGCATCACATGTAAGTTGCCTATCATGACTACCTATCAACTTTGGTGCTACATGAAGCACCTTGTTGCCAAGTCACATATCACGACTACCTATCTACTCAATGATCTTATAAAGTTGGCTAACATGACCGTCAAGTTGCCTAATGTCACCTATGAAATTCCTTTCAACAAACCTTCTTTTTTCTCAAGCAACTTTGATGCCATGGAGAGGCAACTGTTGTACTTCAGTAGGCAACTTCCGGTTATGTTGTATATCATGGCACCTATCATATCAAAAATGTTTTTTAGTTCACTATGATGACTATCAAATGCCTAGTATCAACTGTAAGTTGCCTACCGTGACTACCTATCAACTTTGGTGCTAAATGAAACACCTTATTATCAGGTGCCTATCATCAGTACTTATCTACTCAATGCTCTTATATAAAGTTGGCTATCATGACCGACAAGTTGCCAAGCTCATCTATGAAGTTGCTTTTAATGAACTTTTTTTCTAAAGCAACTTTGATGTCTTGGAGAGGCAACTTTTGTACTACAGTAAGCAAATTTCGGTTAGGCCGTGTATAATGTTCATCTATCATCCGGATGCTATTTTAAATTGGCTATGATTACTACCAAATTTCCTAGCATCATGTCTAAGTTTCCTACCATGACTATCTACAAACTTTGGTGCTACATGCAGCACCTTGTTCTTGGGTTTCTTATCATGAGTACCTATCTACTCAATGCTCCTACAAAATTGGCTATATAGACCGTCAAGTTTCCTAGCGTCACCTATGAAGTTTCATTCGATGAACTTTTTTTATAAAGGAACTTTGATGACTTGGAGAGGCAACTTTTCTGTTACTGTAAGCAACTTTCGGTTAGGTTGTGTATCATGCTCAGCTATCACCCCGATGTTCTTTTGAGTTGGCTATGATGACTATCAAATTGCCTAGCATCACCTTTAAGTTCTCTACCATGACTATCTATCAACTTTGATGCTACATGACGCACCTTATAGTCGGATTGCTTATCATGAGTACCTATCTACTCAATGCTCTTATAAAATTGGATATAATGACCGTCAAGTTTCCTAGCGCACCTATGAAGTTTCTTTCGACGAACCTTTTTCTAAAGCAACTTTGATGACTTGGAGAGGAAACTTTTGTATTACAGTAAGCAACTTCCGGTTAGGCTGTATATCATGCTCAACTATCATCCCAGTGTTCTTTTGAGTTAGCTATGATGACTACCAAATTGCCTAGTGTCACCTATAAGTTTCCTACCATGACTATCTATCAACTTTGATGCTACATGAAGCACCTTGTTGTCGGGTTGCTTATCATGAGTACATATCTACTCAATGCCTAGCATCACCTATGAAGTTGCTTTCGATGAACTTTTTTTGTAAGGCAACTTAGGTGTCACAGAGAGACAACTTTTGTATTACAGTAAGCAACTTTCGGTTAGGTTGTGTATCATGCTCACCTATCATCTGATGTTCTTTTGAGTTGGCTTCAATGACTAGCAAATTGCCTAGCATCAGCTATACGTTGCCTACCATGACTACCAGTTAACCTTGGTGCTACATGAAGCACCTTGTTATCGAGTTGCTTATTATGAGTACCTATCAACTCAATGCTCTTATAAAGTTGGCTATCAAGACCTTTAGTTGTCTAGCGTCACCTATAAAGTTGCTTTCTATGAAAAAATATCAAGCAACTTTGGTGCCACGGAGAGGCAACTTTGTACTATAGTAAGCAACTTCTGCTTAGGCTCTGTACCATGGTTACCTATTATAGCAAATGTTCTTTTTAGTTGGTCACGATGACTACCAAATTGTCTACCATGAGTATCTATCAACTTTGGCGCTACATGAAGCACCTTATTGGCAGGTTGCCTATCATGACTACCTATGAACTCAGTGCTCTTACAAGTTGGATATCGTGCCCGTCAAGTTGTGTAGCGTCACCTATGAATTTGCTTTCGACGCATTTTTCTTTCGTCATGTTAGGCAACTTTGGTGCCATGGGGAGGCAACTTGTGTACTACTATATATATTTTTATCAATAGGCAACTAAGCATTGATGGCATGCAACCAAGGGTCATCGATAGGCAACTAATTAGCAATGTCAAGAAACTTATCAATCACAACTGATGACTAAAAAATTAGCAATGAAAAACAACGGAGCATCGACAAATAGGCAACTTTGTAGTATTGTAGGCAACTTAGAGATAATGTTAGGCAACTGAGCATCCGTTGATTGACAACTTACCCGCCACAGTAGACAAAGTAAGGAGATTGTTTGAAAATTTTACTAGTACAAATTATACACTAAAGTTGCTTATGTGCACCATTAAGTTGCCTTTCATAGTAGAAAAGTTGCTTTCAAAATGTTGTGAAGTTTACCACCCCACACAACTTCTCCTTTTTCCTTAGACAAAAGAAACAGTATGGACTTTCCAACCCTCAAGCAACATACCACTTTTCCACATCTCTGGCACTCCCATCCGTAGCTTTGGCAACTCGTGTTCAGGTTTCTGGCAACCCCGAGCGCCCCTCGCCCATATTTATGTGGGTTTTGCGCGGGGGTGGTTGCCACACCCAAAATATTCCCCAAACGTTCTTTCCGCTCACGCGCTACCGCTCATCAGTGCCTCGCCGTCGTCACCACCGACCACACCCGAACCACAAAACTCTGCCGCCATACAAAATCACAACATGCATCGTTGAAACAGGTCATGCAGAAGTTCCTCAAGGTCACGTCATCTATACACACATTCATACAAATACCAAATCAATCACCATGTACATACATGGCCATGATCATGGTGTAGTTTAACACATCTTACGCCACTATGGAGCAACTATTATACTAATTGCAGGGTTTGCAAAACATATGCACACATTCTAGTAAACAACATCCCCGTGATAGTACCATGATAGCATCCACTAGTAACAATACTCTCTCAGGGACAAAGTTTTGGGTTCGGATTACAAGCTCACAGAGCCGAATGGGGAAAAGGTGGGGAAGGGGAAAGAGAGCCACCGTAGCCAGTTCCCGATCCTTCTCTGGATGAACCCTAGCGTAGCCCTTCAGCACCTTAAGTAGTTTTCTGCCGGCTGGTGGTTCGGCCGCTGACCCATTCTGGGCATGTTACCTTTGAGTTGGGCTTTCGGTTACGAACGGGCCGGCCTTGTACCCCTCCCTGGGCCTCACTGCTCTGCCTGTGCTGGTCTGTAGCTGGAGTGCCACTGACAATCCCCTCTTCTTGAAAAAAGGCTTGTCCCCCAAGTCGGTGCATCAGGGAAGCGCTGGCAAAGGCGGCCGAGGTCTTCTGTCACATCCCTAGTCTGGTATGACCTAGGCTAGCTGGCTATTTGTGCATCATATTTAAATTTCATTTAAATTTGAAATGAGGATTGGTGGAACCCTCAGAATCATTTTTGAAAATGACCCAAATAAAAATTTCTCCAAAAGGGTCCAAGAAAATGCTCATGTTGCCCTCTGAAAATATTGGACAGAGATAAAAATCAAAACAATATTTTTAGGAGCTCATGGACATTTATTTTGGCCATTTGGATTAATTCGATAAATATTTGCATTGGAAATATATTTCTATATATAGGGAATATGGCCCAAAAATTATGCCATTTATAAAAGAGCTCTGGAATAATATATCCAGCTCCTGCAAAAATTGGCATAATAAAATTAAATGATTTAATATATTTATTAAATCAAACAAATGTCAGAAAAAAATAGAAAAACAGAAATAAAAGAAGGAGGGGCTTACCTGGGGCCTCCCCTGTGCAGCCCAGCCGCAGCAGGCCGGCCCAGCCGGGAGGTGGCCCAGCCCACCAGGCTCCCCCTCCTCTGTCGTCTTCCTTCCCGACAGGGGAACGGAGTGTGGCCGGCGCGCGCGCGCGCCACCGCGCCACGCCTCCTTCCTCCCTGTCTGCCTGTCCTCCCCTCGCCGCTCTGGATGGATTGCACGTCGCCACGCAGCCGCCCCGGTCCTTTTCCCCTCCCTCTCGCTCATCTCCTCCTCTGGCTCCCCCTCACTCCCACCGAACGCGACCGCCGCCGCCGACGAGAACCACCACGGCCACCGGCCTCCCCTCGCCTCCCTGAGACGCTTCCCAGCTCCGCCTCGACCCCCTCTACCTCCTCGTCAAGCCACGCACCCCCGGACGCGCTCCATCGCCGACACCGTTGTCTTCTTCACCACCGACGCCGGAGATCGACCTCGCCGCCTTCACCGTCAATTCGCCGGACGCAGGACGTCCCCGAGCACACCGGCCTGCTCTGCGAGTCCGCCGTGAGCCCCTCTTCTTTCCCCTCACCTCTCTCTCTCGCGCGTGCCCTGTAGCCGCTGCCCCGCGAGCGCCCGAAGCCGCCGTCCGCCATGGCCGGCGAGCTCCGTGCCCCGGAGCGCCTCCGCCTCGCGTAGATAGCTCGATGTGCTCCTGCTGCCTCGTAGTTACCGCCTGTGCCCTCCGTTCGCTCGAACGCGAGCTGCAGCCCCACGCCCGCGCTATCCCGAACTCCAGCCGCCGCCGCGAGCGTTGCCCCGGCGAGCTCCGGCCTTCCCAGCTCCTTCCCCTGCCACCGTTGGATGCGCTCGAGCCCCAGCTCCTCGTAGATGGGCTCGGCCATCGATTTGGTCGCCGGAGCCGCCGTTCCGATCAGCGCCGCCGCGTCTGTGTGCTCGCCGGCGTTGAACTCCGGTGGGATGACGTGGCCGCCATTAGCAGCTAACAGCCCGCTTAATTAACCCCCCCCCCCCCTGACGCTGACAAGTGGGCCCCAGGGCTTAGTCAAAGCTGACCAGCCCAGGTTTGACTCAGGGTTAACCCCCTGTCACTGACGTGTGGGTCCCACACGTCAGATTTGACCTGGACAGCCGCGTTGACCCGCTGATGCAATGATGACGTCATGCTGACGCAATTATACATTTTCTGGAATTAAATAATTCAGAAAATCCAGAAAATGATTTAAACTTCAAAAATTCATATCAATTCAACCGTAGCTCAGATTTAAATAATTTATATATGAAAAATTATCAGAAAAATGCAACCTTTCCATCTGTA
The DNA here is from genome assembly GCF_018294505.1 of Triticum aestivum. Classification (NCBI taxonomy): domain Eukaryota; kingdom Viridiplantae; phylum Streptophyta; class Magnoliopsida; order Poales; family Poaceae; genus Triticum; species Triticum aestivum. The sequence goes on from NC_057812.1 coordinate 635,711,427, forward strand.
CTAGTTTCATGCATGAAAAACCAACTTATACATGCTGAATATGGGAAAACACATTATGGCATATATAAGAGACCTAATTTAGAAATGCATTTGAACCTTTGGTTCAAATGGACTTCAAACCAATTGAACACTAGTTGCATTAGCTCAACAGCATCACATCTACATGCCATGTTCATGCATCATATTGTTGCATATGATTGTGTATTGATTGCCGGCACCGTTCCTTCTCGATAGGTCCTGCTCCGGAGACGTTCCAGAGTACCTGTCTGTGAAGCAGTGCCTCCCTTGTTGTTTTACCAGGCAAGCAAACCCCCTTGTTCATTTCGATAAAACCCTACTCTCTCGCTCCTGCTCTCAGTTATTGCATTAGGACAACAACGATTCATCTGCTACTTTGTGCTGCGGTAGTTGAACCCATTCCTCTGCATGACCTGTCATTGCCACAGTAAATAGTTGAAACCCACTAGCATGTGTAGGAGTTGATTGAAGCCATTGTTGTGTTCCTACCATGCTATGCCTGCTATTGCTTAGAGTTGTGTCAGGTCTGATTCATTGGGAATGAATTGGAGTGTTACGATATGTTCTGATGCTGAGAGTGAAGTGTGTGAACACGATTTGGTAAAGGTAGCGGTGAGAGGCCATGTAGGAGTACATGGTGGGTTGTCTCACTGGAACCGTCCTTAAGCACTGAGTTCTGTGTATGTTGTCCAATGACTCGATACTACCACACATTGGGTTCCGGTAACTCGACCCCTCTCGACTTATTAACCAACTTGGTCTCTGTCCAGGAGTCGCAACTAGTTTCTGGTGTTTGTAGGTAGTGCTATTTTTCTACCAAGTGGCACCCGGCAGGGTGGGCTTGGGACAGACTAGGCACACGTGGCACGGTGTACCGAGTGGCACCCGGTTGGTGGGCTCGGGAACCCTGCTACACATCGTTTGGGGCCGTGAGCGACACCCCGGCCGGATCTCCTTGCGGATGGAACCCGAATAGGCGATAAACCTGGACTAGAGTCTTGTGTGGTTAGTCAGGTCGTGGCCGACACCCTCGCCAGGCTTCCGCTTGAAGGTTGCCGAGATACATGACGTGTACATGGCGGTAAGTGGCGAGAGCGTGTGTGAAGAAGTACACCCCTGCAGGGTTAACATGATCTATTCGAATAGCCGGGTCCGCGGTTATGGACTTCTTGGATGCTTACATGGTACATAGACAACTTGAAGTGGATACTCTAAAATGCTCAAGACAAGTGTGAGTGCTATGGATGGCCTTCTCGTAGGGAGACGGGGATGAATCCATAGTAGTGTATTGTGTGGTGATTAGTGGACTCGTGTACGTTGTTTCACCTCCAGAGTTTCTGGTAGTCGTAGAACAGGATAGCCACAGAGTCAAAGCTGGCTTGCTGCAACTAAACCCCACATTACCCTCTTGATACAAATGCATGTATGATAGGATCTGATGTAAGTCTTGCTGAGTACCTTTGTACTCATGTTGCTTTATTTATGTTTTTGCAGCGGAGACTTCGGTCTTACTAGTGTTCTCGTGGACTTCGACTAGTAGCTAGTACCTCAGCTACGATCTTGATCGGATGTTGTAGATAGTCAGGCTTCCAGCCTTTTTCATTTATAGATGTCTGTACCCAGACATGTAATGCTTCCGCTTGTTGCTTGTATGCTCTGTATGACGGGTCTTGTGACCCCTGTTTGCAATAAATGCTATGATGGCTCTTCTGAGCCTTTATCTATATAATTGTTGAGTTATGCTGTGATGCCATGTTGTACAGCACATACTTGCATGTTATGCGTACGTGTAATGTGTAGTGCTATGTGTGGGATCTGACTATCTAGTTGTTTATCTTTAGTAGCCTCTCTTACCGGGAAATGTCTCCTAGTGTTACCGCTGAGCCATGGTAGCTTGCTACTGCTCTGGAACACTTAGGCTGGCCGGCATGTGTCCTTCTTCGTTCCTGTGTCTGTCCCTTCGGGGAAATGTCACGCTTTGAGTACCGGAGTCCTGTTAGCCCGCTACAGCCCGGTTTACCGGAGTCCTGCTAGCCCAGTGCTACAGCCCGGACCCACTTGCTGATGACCGACACGTTCGAAGCTGGGTCATGGATGCCTGTCCCTGTAAGTCTGTGCCACTTTGGGTTTACGACTAGTCATGTCAGCCCGGGCTCCTTATCATATGGATGCTAGCGACACTATCATATACGTGAGCCAAAAGGCGCAAACGGTCCCGGGAAAAGGTAAGACGACACCCGTGGGGATACCGTGCGTGAGGCCGCAAAGTGATATGAGGTGTTACCGGCTAGATCGATGTGACATCGAGTCGGGGTCCTGACAGCTTTGGTATCAGAGCTTGACTGCCTGTAGGATTACCAAGCCAAACTGGTCGAAGTTGAGTCTAGAAAATCTTTAGTTATGTAAGGGAATTGATTGTGGGAAGGAACGTAAGGCTCATTTTACTCCTTTACCTCATGGCCTTCTGATCTGAGTCATCCTATCTTTCCGACGGGATTAAGGAACTAGGCTTCTTTTCCGTCTATCAGGATCACGTGTTACTACTCCGTAGTTCCATAGGATTGGTGGATCAGAGTCATACCCCAGTTTCGAGTACTTCCGGTGTAGTCTGTTTGGTACTATCCCAAAACCTTGAGTGGTGATGATGAGTATGTTACCACCCCATGTTTAGTAGGATGTCTCATTCTGAGCATTTTACTGCCGTTATGCTGCCGGATTTTCCCTAGGAGTTCGAGTGATACTAATTCCTTGTCCTACATTCTACATTCTATAGTTAATGTTATTCCGTCCTTGGTTCGTTTCTCAGGATGTCATCAGCCAAGCGAAGTTCCGTTGCTCGTAACCAGAATCACGGAGATGGTAGGGATGAGAATCCTCCCGACCAGCCTTCGTTGACAGAGTTCATGCTAGAGATGGAGAGGAACAAGCGTGAGTCCAACCGCTTGTTGGCACGTATCGAGAAGAACACCGCACATCAGTTCAAAGGATCTGTGACCATTCATGACTTCATCCGCTTGCACCCACCCACCTTCCATCATTCCATCGAGCCACTCGATGCAGATGACTGGCTCCGTAGCATCACCCATAAGCTGCGTTCCGCGAGCGTAGCTGAAGATGACAAGGTCACTTATGCCACATACCACCTGGAAGGTCCTGCTAGTCTTTGGTGGCAGAACTATGAGACTTTGCTTCCAGCTGGCCAGATTCCTACCTGGAAGGATTTCACTGAGGCTTTTCGCGAGCATCACATTCCCCAGGCCCTCATTGATCGCAAGAGAGAAGAGTTCTGTAGTTTCACCCAGAGTAAGATGGCTGTTGATGCTTATAGCAGAGAATTCGAGAACCTTGCCCGCTATGCCACAGAAGAAGTGTCCACGGACGCCAAGAAGCAAGCTAGGTTCCGGAAGGGTCTCAACCCCAAGTTGCGTCGTGATCTCCACCTGCATCATTGTGATACATTCCAAGCCCTTGTGAACAAGGCCATCAATGCAGAGACAGCTCAACTCACTTACGAGGAGTCTCGTAAGCACACCCGTGATTTGGGATCTTCCTCCGGTTCTAGTTCCCAGAAACGCCGGATTTGGGTTCCAAACTCCGCTCTTCCTTCCGGTTATACACCGAGGTCATCTCATGTGGTGCCTTCTCCAGCTCAGTCGTATGTTCCACCCAGGCCTACTGGTAGACCGTTTGTCAGTGCGGGTCCCCGTCCAACCTCAGGGACTTGCTTCACATGCGGGAAGCCAGGACACTATGCACGTGACTGCTCTCAGACTAGTTATGCTCCACCCCAGCCCGAGAAGACTGTTGGCTGTATTAAGCCATCACGCAAGATGATCAGTGTCAAGTCAGCCCCCACTGAACGTGGACGTGTGCATCACGTCTCAGCTAAAGACGCTCATGATGATCCAGATGTCGTTCTTAGCACACTCCTTGTCAATTGTCACCCAGCATCAGTGCTATTTGATACTGGAGCATCTCACTCCTTCATTTCTGAAGGTTATGCTCGTTTGCACGACATATCATTTTGTGATATGCCAACTCCGCTAGTCATCCAAACTCCTGGATCCAAATGGCAAACCTCTAGTGTAAGCCATGGTAACGAAATCCTTGTTGACAGACTTGTATTCCTTGCATCACTTGTAGCCCTCAAGTCTTCAGATATTAACATCATCTTGGGTATGGACTGGATGACAGCTCATCATGCCAATATTGATTGTTACACAAGATCTGTTCAACTTACACACCCATCTGGCAAGATAGTCACCGTCTCCACTAGAGTTGCAAAGCGTCAGCTCTATTCTCTTAATGCCAGCCCTCTTCCAGACCTTGAAGATATCCCGGTAGTCCGTGACTTTCCGGATGTCTTTCCAGAGGAACTGCCAGGTGTTCCACCTGACAGAGAAGTAGAGTTTGTCATAGATCTTATCCCAGGAACAGCTCCAATCTCCCGGAGACCTTACAAGATGGCACCCTTAGAACTAGCCGAGCTTAAGAAACAACTCGATGAGTCCTTGCAAAAGGGTTTCATCCGTCCTAGTTCTTCTCCTTGGGCTTGCCCCGTCCTCTTCGTCAAGAAGAAAGACGGTACGGACCGGATGGTTGTAGATTATCGTCCCGTTAATTTGGTCACGATAAAGAACAAGTATCCGCTTCCCAGGATCAACGACCTGTATGATCAGCTCGCTGGATCCTCAGTCTTCTCCAAGATGGATTTAAGGTTAGGCTACCATCAAATCAAGATCAGAAATGGGGACATTCCCAAGACAGCTTTTGTCACTCGTTATGGTCAGTACGAGTACACCGTCATGTCCTTTGGCCTAACCAACGCCCCAGCCACATTCTCCCGTTTGATGAACTCGATCTTCATGGAGTACTTAGATAAGTTCGTCGTGGTTTACCTCGATGATATTCTTATTTACTCGAAGAACGAGGAAGAGCATGCCGAACATCTTAGACTTGTTTTAGAAAAACTCAGAGAGCACCGCCTTTATGCCAAGTTCTCCAAGTGTGAATTTTGGTTGCCAGAAGTGACCTACCTAGGCCACGTAATCTCTGGTAAGGGCATTGCTGTCAATCCCGAGAGAGTTCAAGCCGTTCTCGATTGGACTCCACCTGAGACCGTGAAACAAGTTAGGAGTTTCCTTGGTCTAGCCAGCTATTGTCGCCGCTTTGTTGAAAACTTCTCCAAAGTAGCCAAACCCCTCACGGAACTTCTCAAGAAAGATAAAAAGTTTGAGTGGTCCCCACAGTGTGAGTACAGTTTTCAGGAACTGAAAAGACGCCTGACTTCTGCTCCCATACTTGTGCCACCGGATTTCACTAAAGACTTTATTATCTACTGCGACGCCTCACGACAGGGACTAGGTTGCATTCTTATGCAGGATCGTCATGTGATTGCCTATGCATCTCGACAGTTGCATCCACATGAGGAGAATTATCCTACACATGATCTAGAGCTTGCAGCCGTAGTCTATGCACTCAAGACCTGGCGACATTACCTCCTTGGTAAACGTTGCGAGATCTACACCGATCACCAGAGTCTCAAGTATATCTTCACCCAACCAGATCTGAACCTTAGGCAAAGACGTTGGTTGGAGTTGATCACAGATTATGATCTAGGGATTACCTACACCCCAGGCAAAGCCAATGTCATGGCTGATGCTCTAAGCCGTAAATCCTATTGCAACAATCTCATGTTGCAGCAAGGCCAACCACTTCTCCATGAGGAATTCTGTAAGCTTAACCTTCACATTGCTCCTCGCGGATTCCTTTCTACCTTGGTGGCGAAACCTACCCTTGTGGATCTTATCATCGAAGCCCAGAAACATGATACGGGGATTACCCGGATCAAGAGGAACATTAAGAAGGGAGTTGGTGGATGTTTCTCTATGGATGATCGCGGTGTTGTTTTCTTTGAGAATCGCTTGGTGGTTCCCAAGAAGCAACATCTTCGGCAGTTGATTCTTAAGGAGGCGCATGAATCTCCTCTCACGATTCATCCCGGTAGTACTAAGATGTATCAGGACCTACGCCAGAGGTTCTGGTGGACTAGGATGAAGAGAGAAATCGCTGAGTTCATTGCTAAATGTGACGTTTGTCGTCGCGTTAAGGCAGAGCATCAAAGACCTGCTGGCACCCTTCAGCCTTTAGCTATTCCTGAATGGAAATGGGATAAAGTTGGTATGGACTTCATCACCGGCTTTCCCAGGACCAAAGAGGGAATAACGCTATCTTCGTAGTCGTTGATCGTCTTTCCAAAGTGGCTCACTTCCTCCCTGTTCGAGAGAGTATCACTGCTAGTCAGCTTGCTGACTTATATATTTCTCGAATAGTGTCACTTCATGGTGTTCCACTAGAGATCAATTCAGACCGTGGCAGTCTTTTCACTTCTCATTTCTGGGAGAGTTTCCAAACTGCCATGGGAACCCATCTTTCCTTCAGTACCGCTTTCCACCCTCAGTCGAGTGGTCAGGTGGAACGGGTCAATCAAATTCTCGAAGACATGCTCAGAGCTTGCGTTATCTCATTCGGTATGGATTGGGAGAAATGTCTTCCTTTCGCCGAGTTTGCTTATAACAATAGCTACCAATCCAGCCTCAAGCAAGCTCCTTTTGAGGTTCTCTATGGACGAAGATGTCGAACACCTTTGAACTGGTCAGAAACCGGTGAAAGACAATTCTTTGGACCGGATATGATCCAGGAGGCAGAAGAGCAAGTTCGCATCATTCGTGAGAATTTGAAAACAGCCCAGTCTCGTCAGAAAAGTCAGTATGATCGTCATCATAAGGATATGACTTATGAAATTGGCGACCAAGCTTACCTTCGGGTTACTCCTTTGAAGGGTACCCATCGTTTCGGTATCAAGGGCAAGTTGGCTCCTCGTTACATTGGTCCTTTTCGCATTCTCGCTAAACGAGGAGAGGTTGCCTACCAATTGGAACTACCCCCACATCTTTCTCGAGTTCATGATGTCTTCCACGTCTCTCAACTCAGGCGTTGCTTCTCGGATCCTATCCGCGGAGTGGACCACGAAACGCTTGATCTCCAAGATAACCTCACATACCGAGAGTACCCGGTTCGCATTCTTGATCAAGCAGAGCGTGTTACCCGACGTCAGAACATCAAGTTTCTCAAAGTTCAGTGGTCTCATCATTCCGAGAGAGAGGCTACTTGGGAGCGAGAAGATCGTCTTCGACTGGAGTACCCCGCTTTCTTTCCGTCGACCCCTGAATCTCGAGACGAGATTCTTTCAAGTGGGGGCGAGTTGTCACATCCCTAGTCTGGTATGACCTAGGCTAGCTAGCCATTTGTGCATCATATTTAAATTTCATTTAAATTTGAAATGAGGATTGGTGGAACCCTCAGAATCATTTTTGAAAATGACCCAAATAAAAATTTCTCCAAAAGGGTCCAAGAAAATGCTCATGTTGCCCTCTGAAAATATTGGACAGAGATAAAAATCAAAACAATATTTTTAGGAGCTCATGGACATTTATTTTGGCCATTTGGATTAATTCGATAAATATTTGCATTGGAAATATATTTCTATATATATGGAAATATGGCCCAAAAATTATGCCATTTATAAAAGAGCTCTGGAATAATATATCCAGCTCCTGCAAAAATTGGCATAATAAAATTAAATGATTTAATATATTTATTAAATCAAACAAATGTCAGAAAATTAAATAGAAAAACAGAAATAAAAGAAGGAGGGGCTTACCTGGGGCCTCCCCTGTGCAGCCCAGCCGCAGCAGGCCGGCCCAGCCGGGAGGTGGCCCAGCCCACCAGGCTCCCCCTCCTCTGTCGTCTTCCTTCCCGACAGGGGAACGGAGTGTGGCCGGCGCGCGCGCGCGCCACCGCGCCACGCCTCCTTCCTCCCTGTCTGCCTGTCCTCCCCTCGCCGCTCTGGATGGATTGCACGTCGCCACGCAGCCGCCCCGGTCCCTTTTCCCCTCCCTCTCGCTCATCTCCTCCTCTGGCTCCCCCTCACTCCCACCGAACGCGACCGCCGCCGCCGACGAGAACCACCACGGCCACCGGCCTCCCCTCGCCTCCCTGAGACGCTTCCCAGCCCCGCCTCGACCCCCTCTACCTCCTCGTCAAGCCACGCACCCCCGGACGCGCTCCATCGCCGACACCGTTGTCTTCTTCACCACCGACGCTGGAGATCGACCTCGCCGCCTTCACCGTCAATTTGCCGGACGCAGGACGTCCCCGAGCACACTGGCCTGCTCTGCGAGTCCGCCGTGAGCCCCTCTTCTTTTCCCCTCACCTCTCTCTCTCGCGCGTGCCCTGTAGCCGCTGCCCCGCGAGCGCCCGAAGCCGCCGTCCGCCATGGCCGGCGAGCTCCGTGCCCCGGAGCGCCTCCGCCTCGCGTAGATAGCTCGATGTGCTCCTGCTGCCTCGTAGTTACCGCCTGTGCCCTCCGTTCACTCGAACGCGAGCTGCAGCCCCACGCCCGCGCTATCCCGAACTCCGGCCGCTGCCGCGAGCGTTGCCCCGGCGAGCTCCGGCCTTCCCAGCTCCTTCCCCTGCCACCGTTGGATGCGCTCGAGCCCCAGCTCCTCGTAGATGGGCTTGGCCATCGATTTGGTCGCCGGAGCCGCCGTTCCGATCAGCGCCGCCGCGTCTGTGTGCTCGCCGGCGTTGAACTCCGGTGGGATGACTTGGCCGCCATTAGCAGCTAACAGCCCGCTTAATTAACCCCCCCTGACGCTGACAAGTGGGCCCCAGGGCTTAGTCAAAGCTGACCAGCCCAGGTTTGACTCGGGGTTAACCCCCTGTCACTGACGTGTGGGTCCCACACGTCAGATTTGACCTGGACAGCCGCGTTGACCCGCTGATGCAATGATGACGTCATGCTGACGCAATTATACATTTTCTGGAATTAAAATAATTCAGAAAATCCAGAAAATGATTTAAACTTCAAAAATTCATATCAATTCAACCGTAGCTCAGATTTAAATAATTTATATATGAAAAATTATCGGAAAAATGCAACCTTTCCATCTGTACTAGTTTCATGCATGAAAAACCAACTTATACATGCTGAATATGGGAAAACACATTATGGCATATATAAGAGACCTAATTTAGAAATGCATTTGAACCTTTGGTTCAAATGGACTTCAAACCAATTGAACACTAGTTGCATTAGCTCAACAGCATCACATCTACATGCCATGTTCATGCATCATATTGTTGCATATGATTGTGTATTGATTGCCGGCACCGTTCCTTCTCGATAGGTCCTGCTCCGGAGACGTTCCAGAGTACCTGTCTGTGAAGCAGTGCCTCCCTTGTTGTTTACCAGGCAAGCAAACCCCCTTGTTCATTTCGATAAAACCCTACTCTCTCGCTCCTGCTCTCAGTTATTGCATTAGGACAACAACGATTCATCTGCTACTTTGTGCTGCGGTAGTTGAACCCATTCCTCTGCATGACCTGTCATTGCCACAGTAAATAGTTGAAACCCACTAGCATGTGTAGGAGTTGATTGAAGCCATTGTTGTGTTCCTACCATGCTATGCCTGCTATTGCTTAGAGTTGTGTCAGGTCTGATTCATTGGGAATGAATTGGAGTGTTACGATATGTTCTGATGCTGAGAGTGAAGTGTGTGAACACGATTTGGTAAAGGTAGCGGTGAGAGGCCATGTAGGAGTACATGGTGGGTTGTCTCACTGGAACCGTCCTTAAGCACTGAGTTCTGTGTATGTTGTCCAATGACTCGATACTACCACACATTGGGTTCCGGTAACTCGACCCCTCTCGACTTATTAACCAACTTGGTCTCTGTCCAGGAGTCGCAACTAGTTTCTGGTGTTTGTAGGTAGTGCTATTTTTCTACCAAGTGGCACCCGGCAGGGTGGGCTTGGGACAGACTAGGCACACGTGGCACGGTGTACCGAGTGGCACCCGGTTGGTGGGCTCGGGAACCCTGCTCACATCGTTTGGGGCCGTGAGCGACACCCCGGCCGGATCTCCTTGCGGATGGAACCCGAATAGGCGATAAACCTGGACTAGAGTCTTGTGTGGTTAGTCAGGTCGTGGCCGACACCCTCGCCAGGCTTCCGCTTGAAGGTTGCCGAGATACATGACGTGTACATGGCGGTAAGTGGCGAGAGCGTGTGTGAAGAAGTACACCCCTGCAGGGTTAACATGATCTATTCGAATAGCCGGGTCCGCGGTTATGGACTTCTTGGATGCTTACATGGTACATAGACAACTTGAAGTGGATACTCTAAAATGCTCAAGACAAGTGTGAGTGCTATGGATGGCCTTCTCGTAGGGAGACGGGGATGAATCCATAGTAGTGTATTGTGTGGTGATTAGTGGACTCGTGTACGTTGTTTCACCTCCAGAGTTTCTGGTAGTCGTAGAACAGGATAGCCACAGAGTCAAAGCTGGCTTGCTGCAACTAAACCCCACATTACCCTCTTGATACAAATGCATGTATGATAGGATCTGATGTAAGTCTTGCTGAGTACCTTTGTACTCATGTTGCTTTATTTATGTTTTTGCAGCGGAGACTTCGGTCTTACTAGTGTTCTCGTGGACTTCGACTAGTAGCTAGTACCTCAGCTACGATCTTGATCGGATGTTGTAGATAGTCAGGCTTTCAGCCTTTTTCATTTATAGATGTCTGTACCCAGACATGTAATGCTTCCGCTTGTTGCTTGTATGCTCTGTATGACGGGTCTTGTGACCCCTGTTTGCAATAAATCCTATGATGGCTCTTCTGAGCCTTTATCCATATAATTGTTGAGTTATGCTGTGATGCCATGTTGTACAGCACATACTTGCATGTTATGCGTACGTGTAATGTGTAGTGCTATGTGTGGGATCTGACTATCTAGTTGTTTATCTTTAGTAGCCTCTCTTACCGGGAAATGTCTCCTAGTGTTACCGCTGAGCCATGGTAGCTTGCTACTGCTCTGGAACATTTAGGCTGGCCGGCATGTGTCCTTCTTCGTTCCTGTGTCTGTCCCTTCGGGGAAATGTCACGCTTTGAGTACCGGAGTCCTGTTAGCCCGCTACAGCCCGGTTTACCGGAGTCCTGCTAGCCCAGTGCTACAGCCCGGACCCACTTGCTGATGACCGACACGTTCGAAGCTGGGTCATGGATGCCTGTCCCTGTAAGTCTGTGCCACTTTGGGTTTACGACTAGTCATGTCAGCCCGGGCTCCTTATCATATGGATGCTAGCGACACTATCATATACGTGAGCCAAAAGGCGCAAACGGTCCCGGGAAAAGGTAAGACGACACCCGTGGGGATACCGTGCGTGAGGCCGCAAAGTGATATGAGGTGTTACCGGCTAGATCGATGTGACATCGAGTCGGGGTCCTGACATCTTCCCACTTGGCCTTGTCTTCAGTAGCGTGCGACCAGTGCTCGAGGCCTTGCCTGATCGTCTCGCGTCCAGTATGCTTGTCTCGAAGGCGGAGGACGCGCAGCAGCACCCAGGCTGGGGCCCGCGGAAAGCGTCAATGCAGATCCTCCAAATCTTCCCAGGTGGTGTCGTCGGTCTGTGCCCTGGTCCAGCGGATCTCGCCTTGGCGGGCCATCTTGTTGGCCTTCTTGCGCCAGCGGTATTGAAGAACCTCCAGAGGAACCTGAAATGCCAACATGTCAGAAGGAAGGGCCATCAGCCGCTGCTCTGGTTGGAGGTGTGCTGGTTTGAGTTGTGACACATGAAACACAGGGTGGACCAAGGAGCCCTCCGGTAACTGGAGACGATATGCCACTGCTCCAATTTTGGCCAGCACCGTGAAGGGGCCAAAGAACTTGAACACTAGCTTGTGACACGCCCGTTGAGCCACCGAGGTCTGCACATATGGCTGCAACTTCAAGAACACCTTGTCTCCAGGTTGAAAGACACGGTCCGACCTCTGTTTGTCCGCTTGGTCCTTCATTCGCTGCTGCGCCCGGTGCAGATGTTGCTTGACCTGGTCGAGCATCACTTGGCGCTCCTCTAACTAGGCCCGAACGTCCAAGGGCTGGCAATTGTCAGTTGCGACCAGAGCCAACGAGCGGGGCTCCCTGTCATACAGGACAGCGAACGGCGACTTCCCAGGCTAGAATGCGTACTCGTGTTGTACCAAAACTCCGCAAGGGATAAGCATTTGCACCATTGTTTTGGGGATGCCTAAGAGTAGTAGCGTAAGAAGGCCTCGAGGCACTGGTTGACCCTTTCGGTCTGCCCGTCCGTCTGTGGATGCTGCGCTGTGCTCAAGAACAGTTCATTACCAGTGATCTTGAAGAGGTGTTGCCAAAACTTACTTGTGAAAAGAGGATCCCGGTCTGATATAATGTATTTTGGCATTCCGTGATGCTTGTAGACATGGTCCATGAACTCTGCGCTATCATCTGGGCGGTGAAGGGGTGTATCAGGGGCACAAAGTGGGCATACTTGGTCAGCCTGTCGACCACCACCATGATGCCATTGTGACGCCCTGATGGAGGGAGTCCATCAATGAAATCCATGGTGACCATCTCCCATGGTTCGCCTGGAATGGGAATTGGCTGGAGCAGCCCTGGGTACCTTGCTCTGTCCGGCTTCGCTTGCTGGTATATGGTGCATGTACGCATGTATTCCCTAACAGAATGACACATTCTTGGCCAAGAAAAATGTTGCTTGATTCGGACCAACGTAACAGGGAAGCCCGAGTGCCCTCTAGTCGCGGAATTATGCAGGGTTGAGGTAATTTTGTGTTGCAACTCTGTGTTGTGTCCCAGCCACACCTTCCCCTTGTGGTGCAATACCCCTTTCCGTAGAGAGAAAGGTCCTTGTTGCTCCCTTGCTGCCAGGCTGGTGACTAATCTCTGACAGTTAGGGTCGGCGGCGTAGCCTTTTTGCAGTTCCTCGAGCCAAGATGCCTAGCATTCAGTAATAGTCGCAGCTCCTTCCCGTGTTTCATGAGCTCGTCTAGATAACGTGTCGGCTGCTTTGTTGTCTTCCCCCTTTTTGTAACAGATCCTGTACTGAAGGCCCAACAACTTAGTAAAGGCCTTGTGCTGCCATACTGTGGTGAGGCGTTGCTCCTCCACGTGTATTAGGCTCTTCTGGTCCGTCCTGATCTCAAACTCGTCCACTTGCAAGTATGAATGCTATTGATCCACCGCATGCAGGATGGCCATGCACTCTTTCGCATAGGTGGAGAGGCCCGCTGACTTGGGACCCAAGGCCTTGCTGAGGAAGGCAATCAGGTGTCCATCCTGCTGTAGCACCACCCCAATGCCCTTATCACAAGCATTTGTCTCCACCACAAAGGGCTTCTCGAAGTTGGGCAAGGCCAGGACAGGAGTGGTGATTAATGCATGTTTGAGAGTTTCGAATGCATCTTGGGTTTCAGTTCTCCAGACAAACACGGTTCCTTTGTGAAGCAGCTGGGTCAGTGGCCGACAAATCATTCTAAAGTGGCGAACAAACTTCCCGCAATAGCCAACAAGGCCGAGGAATCCCTGAAGTTCCTTGACAGACACTGGGGTTGGCTATGAGCGGACAGTTTCAATTTTGTATTGCTCGGTCGCCACACCCTCTGCACTAATGTTATAACCCAGGTACGAGATTTGCTGCCGTGCAAAGAGACATTTGGATTCCTTCACTTGCCACTGATCTCTTCAGAGTAGTCCCAAAACTTGCTCCAGGTGCTTCAAATGGTCCAATCATGTTTTGCTGAACACCAAGATATCGTCAAAGAAAACTAAAACAAACTCTCTCAACCCCGGGGACAAAGTGACAATCATTGCTCCTTGGAAGGTGTAAGGTGCATATGCGAGCCCAAAGACAGGACCTTGTACTCGTAGTCACCGCTGTGAGTTTGAAACGCTATCTTGGGTGCCTCTCCTTCTGCCAGCCTGATTTGGTGGTAGCCCGCGCGAAGATCCAGTTTGGAGAACCAGCAGGCTCCGGATAACTCGTCAAGGAGCTCGTCAATCACCGGCAAGGGATACTTGGTATTGCAAGTCAACGCATAGAGTCGACGGTAGTCCACACACAATCGCCATGTAAGATCCTTCTTTCTGACCAACACAACTGGGGAAGAAAAACTATGACTCAGCTGGATGATTCCTTGCTTCAGGAGCTCTGCCACTTGCTTCTCGATTTCCGTTTTGACTACTGGAGGGTACCGGTATGGTCGAATGGAGAAAGGTTGTGCTCCTGGCACTAGAGGAATGAGGTGGTTGCAAGCTCTCACTAGTGGCATGCCCCGGGGTTCAGCAAACACATCTCTGTATTTGTCGAGCAGGTCTTTAACTTGTGGTGGCAGCATTTTCTGCTCAGTCGGCTCCAATCGGTACAACTTCATGATCAGGAGGCTAGCATTATCCTTACAGAGAGCTTGGAGCTGCGCCACTGAGTCCGATGCACACTAAGGACCATTGTTGGGAAGTCCCTGCAGCCTGACCGTGCGCCCTTGTTGCTGAAACTCTATGTAACGCTTCACACAGTCCACTTGCATCGGGCTGTGACTCTCCAACCAGTCCATTCCAAGGATGATATCATAGCTTTCCAATGGTAGAACCTTCAGATTGTTACAGAATTGCTGCCCTTGACTCCACCATGCATAGTTGACCACTTCATGAGTGCACATCAGCTCACCCCCATCTGCTACCTTAACTCTGAGACGCCGCGCCAAGGGTGTGGCCTTGAGTTCCCCTTGGATCAGATCTTGCTTGATAAAGGAAGAAGAACTGCCCAAGTCGATGAGCACGAGTACTTGGGTTTCCCCGAAACATCCTTGCAGCTGCAGCGCTTTGGGTGATGCCGTGCCGTCGAGTGCATGACAGGAAATCACTGCGTAGTTTGCTGCTTCACCATCTTGTTGTTTGTCATCTTCCGGTGCAGTGATGCTCTCGGTGTCGAGCATCTGCAGTAGCTCTTCTATGACATGGAGGGGCACGGAGGCTGGGCAGTGGTATCGCGCCCCCAACGCTCCCCGCACGTGAAACATAGCCCCTTCGCCCGGCGGTAGGCGTGAAGAGCTGCGGCCTTGTCGGCGTCTTGCGTTGGTCTTGCCGCCTCAAGCCCCCAACGATCTTCTGCCCAGGCTAGCCCTCCTCCGCGAGGAAGAGTAGCTGCCACGGGTATGACCCCAGCCGTCTTGGTAATGCACGGCGGTAGGATCTCATGGCGACGCGGTCGTTCCCTCGGGAAGTCCTCGGCCAGCTCCTCTTGCAGGAGAGCCAAAGAGCCAGCCACTTCGAGATCCACTGGCCGCTGAATAAGCACGACCGCCCGAATGTCGTCGCGTAGCCCCTCCACAAACCTCATCAAGAAGTACAACGGGTGAATTGCCTCTGAATATGACAAAAAATGATTCATAAGAGCATCAAATTGTTGTATGTGTTCCGTGACCGAACCCACTTGCTTAGTATGGTAAAACTGCCTAATTAATTGCTGGTGCTGATCACGTCCAAATTTGCTGCAGAGAAATTCACAAAAAACCCTCCCAGTCCAGGCCCGTAACCTTGCGCTGGACGGACTGCAACCAGATCGTGGTGGTGGTGGAAAAATTTAGCGTGGCCATGGGCAACTAGAAGGACTGATCCACCCCGTACATAGCAAAGTATTGCTCGCATAACCCCTTCCACATCCGCGGGTTCTCCCCATCAAACTGCGGAAAGGTCATGGCCAGAAAGGCATGGTTATGGCCCCCTCCCGCGGAATACGAGGCTGAACCACTCCCTAACAGGGGACTGGTAAACGGAAATGGGGACGATGGCGGAGGATCGGGTGGCCGCTGTAACTGACCTGCGCCCGGGGTAGTTCCTTGGAACTGTCCCCGGGTTTGATATTGATCGCCATGGCCAACGAGCCCAGAAGATGGCCTCCATGGCGCCATGGGTGTGGTGGCCTTGGGGTTTGCCACCGCCTTGCTAGCTCCCTCCGGGTGTCCATGACGATGTGGGGCTGGTACGCCGGCACCGCCTTCTGAAGGGCATCCACCGCCTCCTACAGGTCGGAGACGCGGGCCTCCAGCTCGGGTTTCCATGCCTGGATGGCATCGACCTTGGCGCTGAGATCGCCAATCGATCCCTTGATGTCGGTGCAGAGCTCCCCCATGAGCTCCCGCTTGAACTTCTTTGCCTCGTCGTCCATGGCGAGCCTCTTCTGCTGTCAGGACCCCGACTCGATGTCACATCGATCTAGCTGGTAACACCTCATATCACTTTGCGGCCTCACGCACGGTATTCCCACGGGTGTCGCCTTACCCTTTTCCCGGGACCGTTTGCGCCTTTTGGCTCACGTATATGATAGTGTCGCTAGCATCCATATGATAAAGAGCCCGGGCTGACATGACTAGTCGTAAACCCAAAGTGGCACAGACTTACAGGGACAGGCATCCATGACCCAGCTTCGAACGTTTCGGTCATCAGCAAGTGGGTCCGGGCTGTAGCGCTGGGCTAGCAGGACTCCGGTAAACCGGGCTGTAGCGGGCTAACAGGACTCCGGTACTCAAAGCGTGACATTTCCCCGAAGGGACAGACACAGGAACGAAGAAGGACACATGCCGGCCAGCCTAAGTGTTCCAGAGCAGTAGCAAGCTACCATGGCTCAGCGGTAACACTAGGAGACATTTCCCGGTAAGAGAGGCTACTAAAGATAAACAACTAGATAGTCAGATCCCACACATACCAAGCATTTCAATCATACACACAATATGCTCGATATGTGCAAATACAACGAAGCATCACAACATGACTCTACGACACAAGTACTTTATTTAAGGCTCAGTGAGCCATACATAACATACACACAAAGGTACGGGTCTCACGACCCAACATACAAGTCATACAATCATACAAGCCAACAGCGGAAGTAACTTGTCTGAGTACAGACAACTAGTAAAATAAAAGAGGCTTGGAAAGCCTGACTATACTATGTGGTCCTGCACAAGCTCAGGGTCACCACCTGGGTCTTTAGCCTACTCGTTGATGTCAACGTCTACATAGAACCCATCAGAAGGGGTTGCAGCGTCTTCTGTAAAAATGTAGATTATAGCAACATGAGTACAAAGGTACTCAGCAAGACTTACATCAGATCCTACATACATGCATGGTATCAAGAAGGGTTGGTGGAGTTATTGCAGCAAGCCAGCTTTGACTCTTGGCTAGACTATCCTACGATACTCCAGTTGAAATAGTTTTGCGCACACGAGTCCACTATTCACCACTTCAATACACTACCGAGGATCCCCCTCCGTCTTCCTACGGAAGAGCCATCCTCGGCACTCACACTTATCTTGAGGCTTTTAGTAGTTTCCATTTACTTGTCTATGAACTGTATAGGCAACCAAGTAGTCCTTTACCGCGGACGCGGCTATTCGAATAGATCATGTTAACCCTGCAGGGGGTACTTCTTCATACACGCTCTCACCACTTACCGTCGTTTACACGACATGTACTCGGCAACCTTCAAGCGGAAGCCCAACGTGGGTGTCGGCCACGACCTACCTAATCACCTAAGCCTCCAGTCCAGGTTTATCGCCTATTCAGGTTCCATCCGCAGGGAGTCCGGCCGAGGTTTCCCATACGGCCCCGAACGATGTGAACAGGGTTCCCGAGATACCTAACGGGTATTCGGTACACCCGGCCACGTACCTACCGCATCACAGCCCACCCCTACGGTCAGCGCTGTCCACGGCCTCCAGTAGGCTACAAACACCAGAAACTACTTGCAACTCCTGGACGGAGAACTAGGGTGAATAAGAAGTCGAGAGGGTCCATTGGTTTCGGGCCCAATGCATGGTAGTAGCTGAATCTTAAATCACACATACAGATCTCAGTGCTTAAGGTCGGCTTCAATGAAACAACCCACCATGTACTCCTACATGGCCTCTCATCGATACCTTTACCAAATCGTGTTCACCACACCACTCTCATTACCGACATAATCATTTCACTCTAGCCCATCACCCAGATGAACCAGACCTGACACGACTCTAAGCATAGCAGGCATAGCAAGGTAGGAACAACACATACATATGGCTCAATCAACTCCTACACATGCTAGTGGGTTTCATCTAGTTACTGTGGCAATGACAGGTCATGCAGAGGAAATGGGTTCAACTACCGTAGCACACAGCAGTTTGAATCGCGTTGTCTTAATGCAGTAAAAGAGAGCAGGAGCGAGAACATGGGATTGTATCGATATGATCAAATGGTTGGTTGCTTGCCTGATGGTTCGTTGCACGGATACGGTTCTTCGTTAGGGTAATCACGGTACTCCTCGGGGACAGATCCTGTCGCAAAGGATAACGATACACAGGCATCACCAAACAATGTGCAACAATATGATGCATGCATGAAACATGGCAATATGAGTGTGTTGGGCTAATGCAACTAAAGCCAGAAGTGTTTGAGCAAATTTGAATCAAAGATTCAAATTTCAAATTCAAATATGGCCTTTTAAAGTGCCTTTTCCTTGTTCTGATTAAAACATCAATTTAACTTGTTTGATCATGCATGAAAATAGTACAGATGGATAGATTGGATTTTTCTGATCATTTTTCATATATAATTTGTCCAATTTGGAGTTACAGAATAAAAGTTATGAATTTTTGAAGTTTAAATAATATTCTGGAATTTCCTGATTTAATTTAAATCCAGAAATATCATTTACTGCGTCAGCCTGACGTCACAGTGACATCAGCAGGTCAACAGGGCTGGCTCGGGTCAAACCTGACGTGTGGGGTCCACACGTCAGTGACACAGGGGCTAATCCCGCGTTGACCCCGGGCTGGTTAGCTTTGACTAAGCCCTGGGGCCCACTTGTCAGCGTCAGTAGGTGGTGGTTTAGTGGCTAATTAACTAGGCCACGTCAGCTCGCCGGAGTTCTGGCCGGCGGCGACCAACAGTGCGGCGGCGATAGTGGTTTTGGTCGTTTCGGCCACCAAATGGACCGCGGAGATCACCGGAGTGAAGCTGAGGACGACCCGCGGCTCTTGGCGGAGTCCGTTGGGGTCGGGGTGGCCGGAGTTGACGGCGGTGAGCTCGGCTGCGGCCGCCGGGGTTCGGTCGTGCACGGGAGTGGTGCTGGAGGGCGTTAGGGGGGGTGTTGGAGCGTGCTACGTGCTCCTAGTGAGATGTGGAGCACGATGGTGAGCTCGGTTGGGCGCTACGGCGACCGTGGCCACGACGGCGACATCGCCGGCGGCGTGAAGCTTTCGGCCGCGGTGGGGCTAGGGCCTAGGGGTCGGGAGAGAGCAGGGGAGAAGGGGGAAACGACCCGGGGGCTCACCGCGGTTGCAGTGGGCGTCGAAGCGGGCTCGGGGACGCGCTGGAGACGGCGAATTCGTCGGCGACGGTGGTCGGAGCCCGAGGAGGGGAACGGTGACGTGGCGGCGATGCAGGGCTTCCGGGGACTCGTGGAGCGGTGGGGAGGAAGAGGGAGTTGTGGCGGAGCTTCTGAGCTACTCGGGGGAGCGAGGGGTGGCCGGAGACAGTGGCTACGGCGAACGGCGGCGACGGTGTGCTTCGGCCGAGAGCGAGAGAGAGCGAGGGAGAAACGGGGGAGAGTGAGCGAGAGCAGGGGGGATCGGGACGGCTGCGGACGTCGTCCACGCGGCCAGGAGGGCGTCGGCAAGCAGGAGGTGGCCGCGCGGCCGCGCGCGCGCGAGCACGCAGCAGCTTCGGGGCGTGGGGAGGAAGACGACGGGGAGCTACAGTGCTGGGCTGGGTCGGCTGCTGGCTGGGCCGGCCAGCTGGCTGGGCCGCGCAGGTAAGTCTTCCCCTTTCTTTTCTGTTTTCTGTTTTATTTAATATATCTGCAACTTTGTTGAATTAAATAAAATACCTAGACAACTCCAAAATCACCAAACTACTCCTGGTCCATAGTTGGATTATTTCCAACATGAAACATTTTAGTTTGGAGATATTTGAGCATTTAAATATTTTATATTATCTTAAATGCCCAAATTCAAATAGTTATGATTTAATTCAAAAACCCTAGGATGGCCTAGGAAAATGTGCACCACTTTTGGCAGAGGTTCTGAACCAAGGCAAAAATGATGGGCATTTTAGAAGGGCATTTCAGGTTCATTGAAAATTATTTTAGTAACCCTAGTTGGTTTCAGAGGGGACTGGGGGTTCTGTCATCCCCATTTCAAGTTTCTGATGAAAGAGTAAACATGATGCAACACTCTAATGCATGACTAGCTAGGGTGTGACAACTCACCCCCACTCAAAAGAATCTCGTCCCGAGATTTGGGTTCCTCCGAGAAGAAGGCGGGATATTCGAGTCGAAGACGATCCTCCCTTTCCCAAGTTGCTTCATCCTCAGAATGGTGCGACCATTGAACCTTGAGAAACTTGATATTATGACGTCGCGTGGTACGCTCGACTTGATCGAGGATACGAATGGGGTACTCTCGATATGTAAGATTATCTTGGAGATCAAGCGTTTCGTGGTCCACTTCACGGATAGGATCCGAGAAGCAACGCCTGAGTTGAGAAACGTGGAAGACATCGTGAACTCTGGAGAGGTGCGGAGGTAGTTCCAACTGGTAGGCAACTTCTCCTCGTTTGGCAAGAATGCGAAAAGGTCCAATGTAACGAGGAGCCAATTTGCCTTTGATACCGAAACGATGGGTTCCCTTCAGAGGGGTGACCCGAAGATAAGCCTTCTCGTCAACCTCGAAAGTCATAGCCTTATGTTTTCGGTCATATTGACTCTTTTGACGAGATTGGGCTGTTTTCAACTTTTCACGAACGATACGAACTTGTTCTTCTGCTTCCTGAATCATATCCGGGCCAAAGAATTGTCTTTCCCCGGTCTCTGACCAGTTAAGGGGTGTTCGACATCGTCGTCCATAGAGAACTTCAAAAGGGGCTTTACCCAAGCTAGATTGATAGCTGTTGTTGTAAGCGAATTCGGCAAATGGAAGGCACTTCTCCCAGTCCATTCCGAAAGAGATAACAGAGGCTCGAAGCATGTCTTCTAGAATTTGGTTGACGCGTTCCACTTGACCACTTGACTGAGGGTGGAAAGCGGTGCTAAAGGAGAGACGAGTTCCCATAGCATTTTGGAAACTTTCCCAAAATCGAGAGGTGAAAAGACTTCCTCGATCCGAATTGATTTCCAAAGGAACACCATGGAGGGACACTATTCGGGAGATGTATAAGTCTGCCAGCTGACTAGCGGTTATACTCTCACGAACAGGTAAGAAATGAGCTACTTTGGAAAGACGATCGACCACGACGAAAATAGCATTATTCCCTCTTTGGTCCTGGGAAAACCGGTAATGAAATCCATACCAATTTTATCCCATTTCCATTCAGGAATAGCTAAGGGTTGAAGGGTGCCAGCAGGCCGTTGATGCTCTGCTTTTACACGACGACAGACGTCGCAATTGGCAATATACTGAGCAATTTCTCTCTTCATCCTAGTCCACCAGAACCTCTGGCGTAGGTCCTGATACATTTTAGTACTACCGGGATGAATGGTGAGAGGAGATTCATGGGCCTCCTTAAGGATCAATCGCCTCAGGTTGCGCACCTTGGGAACCACTAGTCGATCCCGAAGTATACGACTCCTTGATCATTAACGGAGAAACAATTCGCAATTCCTTTCTGAATGTTCCTCTTGATGCGGGAGATTCCCGGATCTACCTTCTGTGCTTTGATAATTTGATCCGTAAGGGTAGGTTTTGCCACCAAGGTGGAGAGAAAACCTTGAGGTACAATGTGAAGGTTAAGCTTCCGAAATTCCTCATGGAGAAGCGGTTGACTTTGTTGTAACATCAGGTTGTTACAATAAGATTTACGACTTAGCGCATCAGCCATGACGTTGGCTTTCCCTGGGGTGTAGGTTATTCCTAAGTCGAAGTCTGTGATCAATTCAACCCAACGTCTTTGCCTGAGATTCAGATCCGGTTGGGTGAAGATGTACTTCAGACTTTGGTGATCCGTGAATATTTCGCTACGATTACCGAGGAGGTAATGTCGCCAGGTCTTAAGTGCATAGACTACGGCTGCAAGTTCTAAATCATGAGTAGGATAATTCTCCTCATGTGGGTGCAATTGCCGTGAAGCGTAAGCAATTACGTGTCGATCTTGCATGAGAATGCAACCTAGTCCTTGTCGCGAGGCGTCGCAGTAGATAACAAAGTCCTTGGAAAAGTCTGGCGGTACCAGCACGGGAGCAGAGGTCAGGCGTCTTTTCAGTTCCTGAAAACTGTGCTCACATTGTGGAGTCCATTCGAACTTTTTATCCTTCTTGAGGAGTTCGGTTAGAGGTTTAGCAACTTTGGAGAAGTTCTCGACAAAGCGACGGCAATAGCTCGCTAAGCCTAGAAAACTCCGAACTTGCTTGACCGATTCGGGTGGAGTCCAATCAAGGACGGCTTGAACTCGCTCAGGGTTAACAGCAATACCTTTACCAGATATTACATGACCCAGATAGGTCACTTCTGATAACCAGAATTCACATTTAGAAAATTTGGCATAAAGGCGATGCTCTCGAAGTTTCTTCAACACTAGCCTTAGATGTTCGGCATGTTCTTCCTCGTTCTTGGAGTAGATGAGTATATCATCGAGATAAACTACGACGAATTTATCCAAATACTCCATGAAGATTGAGTTCATTAACCGAGAAAAAGTGGCTGGAGCGTTGGTTAAACCGAAGGACATGACGGTGTACTCGTATTGGCCATAACGAGTAACAAAGGCCGTTTTAGGAATGTCCCCGTTTCTGATTTTGATTTGATGGTAGCCCAACCTCAAATCCATCTTAGAGAAGACTGAGGATCCAGCGAGCTGATCATACAGGTCGTTGATCCTGGGAAGTGGATATTTGTTTTTGATTGTGACCAAATTGACAGGTCGGTAATCTACAACCATCCGGTCCGTACCATCTTTCTTCTTGACGAATAGGACGGGGCAAGCCCACGGAGATGAGCTAGGTCGGATGAAACCCTTTTTCAAGGATTCATCGAGTTGTTTCTTAAGCTCGGCTAGTTCTAGAGGTGCCATTTTGTAAGGTCTTCTAGCAATCGGAACGGTTCCGGGGATGAGGTCTATTACGAACTCAACATCCCTGTCAGGTGGAACACCTGGCAATTCCTCTGGAAAGACATCCGGAAAGTCACGGACTACCGGAACGTCCTCAAGGTCTGGCAAAGGGCTGGCGTTAAGAGAATATAACTGTCGCTTAGCTATTCGGGTCAAGACATTGACTATCTTCCCCGAAGGATGGGTGAGTTGAACAGTCCTAGAGAAGCAATCAATTTTGGCTTGATGAGCTGACATCCAGTCCATACCCAAAATGATATTAATATCCGAAGATTTAAGGGCTATCAAAGATGCGAGGAAAACAAGTCTGTCGACTTGGATCTCATTTCCATAACTTACCCTAGAGGTCTGCCATCTAGACCCAGGGGTAGAGATTTCCATAGTGGATGGCAAGTCACAGAATGCAACGTTATGCAAACGAGCATAATTTTCAGATATAAAAGAATGAGAGGCTCCTGTATCGAAAAGAACAGATGCCGGGTGGCAATTAACAAGAAGCGTACCGAGAACGACGTTGGGATCTTCTTGAGCTTCTTCGGCAGAGACACAGTTGACATGGCCACGTGAAGCGGTGACCGGTTTAGCATGGAATACTTTCCCTGTCGGCTTGCCACGGCCAGCAGCTTTAGCAGATTGATTGGGGTTGGTCTGGGGACACTCACGCATATAGTGACCAGATTCCCCACACTTGAAACAAGTCACGGAACTGGTACGTGGAGGAGCATTATTGGTTGGACCCCCATAGGGCTTGGCTGGAGCAGACTGTTGAGCGGGGCGAGGCGCCTGGAAAGATGGCCTCGGTGTGAACCTGGGTGGCAGGGCGGTGTTGGGTACCCACACGCGGCGCTTCTGAGGACCAGCACCGGATGAGGAACCCGTGTCACGTCCATGCTTGCGTGTTGCGTCATAGTCAGTCTGACCAGTTTCAGCACTGATGGCTTTGTTGACAAGTTTCGAAAAGATGTGCACTCATGCAGACGGAGGTCGCGGCGAAGCTCAGGACTAAGGCCCTTACGGAACCTTGCTTGCTTCTTGGCGTCAGTAGAAACTTCCTCGGTTGCATATCGTGCAAGATTACCAAACTCCCTGCTATAGACATCCACAGAAAGTCGGCCTTGGGTGAAATTGCAAAATTCTTCACGCTTACGGTCCATGAGACCCTCCGGAATGTGATGTTCACGGAAAGCCTCGCTGAACTCAGCCCAAGTTGTGACATGGCCCGCTGGGCGCATGGCTCCATAATTCTCCCACCATAGACTGGCGGGGCCTTCAAGATGATATGCAGCAAAGGTGACCTTGTCAGCCTCAGCTACCAGCGCGGAACGCAGTTTGTGAGAGATACTGCGAAGCCAGTCATCAGCGTCGAGAGGCTCGACGGAGTGGTGGAACGTGGGTGGATGCAATTTGATAAAATCACTGAGTGACACCACGTTAGCCCTCTGATGGTGTGCTGTGTTCTGTTCAATACGCTCCAACAAACGGTTTGTCTCCCGCTTGTTTCTCTCAGCTTCCATCATAACCTCGGCTAGTGAAGGAGGATGAGGCAGATTTTCATTCCTGGCTTCACTGCCTTCGGCCTGCTCTTGGGAAGCAGGGTTAGCGCGCGTGTTGACCATCCTAGGTAAACAAGACAATGATTTAGTCAGAATGATAAAATTCCGACATAGGATACATAATGTAAGGAATAACTCGGAATGCAAGATGATCATCCGTATGACATGGTAGATACAGAAACTGCTTCTTTATTCCATCGTCATACACACCATACAAGGTTTAGTACAAGACCAAGCAAAGTACTAATACGGTGAAAAGAGGATTACATCTCATCGGAGGCATTCCAAGCTCCTATACATTATTTTTCTACATCTCCGGAAAGAGTACAAACTAGGTCATATCCCACGAGACACGCAGGACAATAGACGACACAGCTAGTGCGAACTAGTGATACTACTACTAACTCAGACCGATCCGTAGTAGTCCTCGTAGAAGTCACCTCCATAGCCTGGAAGCTCAACATGTTCATCCGGAAACAGACGATCTCGCGGAGCTTGTGGACCATAGGGGCTAGGATGAGGTCGTGGACCAACAAACGGTGGCCTGCGGGGACCGCGAGGTGGGGTGATGCCTCCTACATCACGCCAAACCATCACGTCTGGCAGAGCAGATCTCACAGGATAGAGATCGCGCATATCTGAATATCCAGCTTGCACCGCCGGTGCGAACCGAGTCAAAGTGGCCCAGTGGTCAGCACGGGTATTGAAGAGCTCTAACCTTAAGGCCCGATTTTCACGGTCCTTATCCTCGAGCATCTCAGCAGTGGTGCGAGTCCGTGAATCCTCCTGAGTGGAGTCAGCATAGATAGCCTGGAGATACCCTTGTGCTCCCGGAAGTGATCCTGGCATATACCGGAAATCAGAGTCCCGAAATAGACCAGATCTGACTCGCATAATGGTCATCATAGAGTAGGCGGCATCCTGCACAGCCATCTCGATAGTAACCCCGAGTCCATAGGAGCAGTGAAGAGGCTCAGTGGATCCAGGATAAGATGGAAATATCCTGACAGTGCAGAGATACTGGCTTTGATTAAAGTCTCGGAATTGCTCTTCGACCGTGTACTCAGGATACCAGCGGTATCCAGCCTCAGTCATTACCCTGACCAACTTAGCAGTATGGCCGGGTACATCTAGGCATCGAGTCAGGCGAACCACTTGATTGAGGTCGCGAGTGGCCATCTGAAAGCATAATCATAATGCAAAGGCATTAGAATTTCTAGCAAAATTTCGGCAGCATAACAGCTGTAAATGCTCAAAAAGGATATTGAGACATTTGACAAAGGATTTCGTACACACTCAACATCATCATATCAAGTCTTGAAACCATTCCTACAACATAATGTGGTAGTAGAACTGAACTAGGCTGATAACCATCAAACTTATAAGGTACTACTGATTAGTAACACGTGATCCTGATAGAGAGAACAGATCCTAATTCCTTAACCCCCGGTGGAAGAATGGACTGACTCAGATCAGAAATGTCATAAGGTATAAGGAGTAAAAAGAGCCTTACGTTCCAACCCACAAACAATTCCCCTACATATAACTAAAGAATTTCTAGACTCAACATCGACCAGTTTGGCTTGGAGAACCTACAGGCAGTCCGGCTCTGATGCCAACGCTGTCAGGACCCCGACTCGATGTCACATCGATCTAGCTGGTAACACCTCATATCACTTTGCGGCCTCACGCACGGTATCCCCACGGGTGTCGTCTTACCCTTTTCCCGGGACCGTTTGCGCCTTTTGGCTCACGTATATGATAGTGTCGCTAGCATCCATATGATAAAGAGCCCGGGCTGACATGACTAGTCGTAAACCCAAAGTGGCACAGACTTACAGGGACAGGCATCCATGACCCAGCTTCGAACGTGTCGGTCATCAGCAAGTGGGTCCGGGCTGTAGCACTGGGCTAGCAGGACTCCGGTAAACCGGGCTGTAGCGGGCTAACAGGACTCCGGTACTCAAAGCGTGACATTTCCCCGAAGGGACAGACACAGGAACGAAGAAGGACACATGCCGGCCAGCCTAAGTGTTCCAGAGCAGTAGCAAGCTACCATGGCTCAGCGGTAACACTAGGAGACATTTCCCGGTAAGAGAGGCTACTAAAGATAAACAACTAGATAGTCAGATCCCACACATACCAAGCATTTCAATCATACACACAATATGCTCGATATGTGCAAATACAACGAAGCATCACAACATGACTCTACGACACAAGTACTTTATTTAAGGCTCAGTGAGCCATACATAACATACACACAAAGGTACGGGTCTCACGACCCAACATACAAGTCATACAATCATACAAGCCAACAGCGGAAGTAACTTGTCTGAGTACAGACAACTAGTAAAATAAAAGAGGCTTGGAAAGCCTGGCTATACTATGTGGTCCTTCACAAGCTCAGGGTCACCACCTGGGTCTTTAGCCTACTCGTTGATGTCAACGTCTACATAGAACCCATCAGAAGGGGTTGCAGCGTCTTCTGTAAAAATGTAGATTATAGCAACATGAGTACAAAGGTACTCAGCAAGACTTACATCAGATCCTACATACATGCATAGTATCAAGAAGGGTTGGTGGAGTTATTGCAGCAAGCCAGCTTTGACTCTTGGCTAGACTATCCTACGATACTCCATTTGAAATAGTTTTGCGCACACGAGTCCACTACTCACCACTTCAATACACTACCGAGGATCCACCTCCGTCTTCCTACGGAAGAGCCATCCTCGGCACTCACACTTATCTTGAGGCTTTTAGTAGTTTCCATTTACTTGTCTATGAACTGTATAGGCAACCAAGTAGTCCTTTACCGCGGACGCGGCTATTCGAATAGATCATGTTAACCCTGCAGGGGGTACTTCTTCATACACGCTCTCACCACTTACCGTCGTTTACACGACATGTACTCGGCAACCTTCAAGCGGAAGCCCAACGTGGGTGTCGGCCACGACCTACCTAATCACCTAAGCCTCCAGTCCAGGTTTATCGCCTATTCAGGTTCCATCCGCAGGGAGTCCGGCCGAGGTTTCCCATACGGCCCCGAACGATGTGAACAGGGTTCCCGAGATACCTAACGGGTATTCGGTACACCCGGCCACGTACCTACCGCATCACAGCCCACCCCTACGGTCAGCGCTGTCCACGGCCTCCAGTAGGCTACAAACACCAGAAACTACTTGCAACTCCTGGACGGAGAACTAGGGTGAATAAGAAGTCGAGAGGGTCCATTGGTTTCGGGCCCAATGCATGGTAGTAGCTGAATCTTAAATCACACATACAGATCTCAGTGCTTAAGGTCGGCTTCAATGAAACAACCCACCATGTACTCCTACATGGCCTCTCATCGATACCTTTACCAAATCGTGTTCACCACACCACTCTCATTACCGACATAATCATTTCACTCTAGCCCATCACCCAGATGAACCAGACCTGACACGACTCTAAGCATAGCAGGCATAGCAAGGTAGGAACAACACATACATATGGCTCAATCAACTCCTACACATGCTAGTGGGTTTCATCTAGTTACTGTGGCAATGACAGGTCATGCAGAGGAAATGGGTTCAACTACCGTAGCACACAGCAGTTTGAATCGCGTTGTCTTAATGCAGTAAAAGAGAGCAGGAGCGAGAACATGGGATTGTATCGATATGATCAAATGGTTGGTTGCTTGCCTGATGGTTCGTTGCACGGATACGGTTCTTCGTTAGGGTAATCACGGTACTCCTCGGGGACAGATCCTGTCGCAAAGGATAACGATACACAGGCATCACCAAACAATGTGCAACAATATGATGCATGCATGAAACATGGCAATATGAGTGTGTTGGGCTAATGCAACTAAAGCCAGAAGTGTTTGAGCAAATTTGAATCAAAGATTCAAATTTCAAACTCAAATATGGCCTCTTTAAGTGCTTTTCCTTATTCTGTTTAAAACATCAATTTAACTTGTTTGATCATGCATGAAAATAGTACAGATGGATAGATTGGATTTTTCTGATCATTTTTCATATATAATTTGTCCAATTTGGAGTTACAGAATAAAAGTTATGAATTTTTGAAGTTTAATTAATATTCTGGAATTTCCTGATTTAATTTAAATCCAGAAATATCATTTACTGCGTCAGCCTGACGTCACAGTGACATCAGCAGGTCAACAGGGCTGGCTCGGGTCAAACCTGACGTGTGGGGTCCACACGTCAGTGACACAGGGGCTAATCCCGTGTTGACCCGGGCTGGTTAGCTTTGACTAAGCCCTGGGGCCCACTTGTTAGCGTCAGTAGGTGGTGGTTAGTGGCTAATTAACTAGGCCACGTCAGCTCGCCGGAGTTCTGGCCGGCGGCGACCATCAGTGCGGCGGCGATAGTGGTTTTGGTCGTTTCGGCCACCAAATGAACCGCGGAGGCCACCGGAGTGAAGCTGAGGACGACCCGCGGCTCTTGGCGGAGTCCGTTGGGGTCGGGGTGGCCGGAGTCGACGGCGGCGAGCTCGGTTGCGGCCGCCGGGGTTCGGTCGTGCACGGGAGGGTGTTGCAGGGCGTTAGGGGGGGTGTTGGAGCGTGCTACGTGCTCCTAGTGAGATGTGGAGCACGATGGTGAGCTCGGTTGGGCGCTACGGCGACCGTGGCCACGACGGCGACATCGCCGGCGGCGTGAAGCTTTCGGCCGCGGTGGGGCTAGGGCCTAGGGGTCGGGAGAGAGCAGGGGAAGAAGGGGGAAACGGTGGCGTAGCTCACCGCGGTTGCAGTGGGCGTCGAAGCGGGCTCGGGGACGCGCTGGAGACGGCGAATTCGTCGGCGACGGTGATCGGAGCCCGAAGAGGGGAACGGCGACGTGGCGGCGATGCAGGGCTTCCGGGGACTCGTGGAGCGGTGGGGAGGAAGAGGGAGTCGAGGCGGAGCTTCTGAGCTAATCGGGGGAGCGAGGGGTGGTCGGAGGCAGTGGCTAAGGCGAACGGCGGCGACGGTGTGCTTCGGCCGTGAGAGGAGAGAGAGCGAGGGAGAACCGGGGGAGAGTGAGAGAGAGCAGGGGGGATCGGGACGGGCTGCGGACGTCGTCCACGCGGCCAGGAGGGCGTCGGCAAGCAGGAGGTGGCCGCGCGGCCGCGCGCGCGCGAGCACGCAGCAGCTTCGGGGCGTGGGGAGGAAGACGACGGGGAGCTACAGTGCTGGGCTGGGTCGGTTGCTGGCTGGGCCGGCCAGCTGGCTGGGCCGCACAGGTAAGTCTTCCCCTTTCTTTTCTGTTTTCTGTTTTATTTAATATATCTGCAACTTTGTTGAATTAAATAAAATACCTAGGCAACTCCAAAAATCACCAAACTACTCCTGGTCCAAAGTTGGATTATTTCCAACATGAAACATTTTAGTTTGGAGATATTTGAGCATTTAAATATTTTATATTATCTTAAATGCCCAAATTCAAATAGTTATGATTTAATTCAAAAACCCTAGGATGGCCTAGGAAAATGTGCACCACTTTTGGCAGAGGTTCTGAACCAAGGCAAAAATGATGGGCATTTTAGAAGGGCATTTCAGGTTCATTGAAAAATTATTTTAGTAACCCTAGTTGGTTTCAGAGGGGACTGGGGGTTCTGTCATCCCCATTTCAAGTTTCTGATGAAAGAGTAAACATGATGCAACACTCTAATGCATGACTAGCTAGGGTGTGACATCTGCTTCTCCCTCCTTGTCTCGATGATAGAACGAAAAATTGGGGCCAGATCTGTGGCGGATTTGGTGGAGAAATGGTTCTAGATACCAATTGATAGCATCTACTAGTAACAATACTCTCTCACGGACAAGTTTTGGGTTCAGATTACAAGCTCACAGAGCCGAATGGGGAAGAAGGTGGGAAAGGGGAAAGAGAGCCGCCGCCAGTTCCTGATCCTTCTCTGGATGAACCCTAGCGTAGCCCTTCAGCGCCTTAAGTAGTCTTCTGTCGGCTAGTGGTTGGGCCGCAGACCCATTCTAGGCCTATTACCTTTGAGTTGGGCTTCTGGTTACGAACGGGCGGCCTTGTACCCCTCCCTGGGCCTCGCTGCTTTGCCCATGCTGGTCTGTGGCTGGAGTGCCGCTGACATACCACCCTTTATTTAGGGCCGATGGAACATATGTCGACATGGCATTGTGTTCATCGATACATCTTGAAAGTTCCTTCTAAATTCAATCAGACTTGGTGTGTATTGACTATTGACCGTGTAGAAGTTATATCTGAATCTAGTCCATCACTCGTCTCACCAAAAAAGTCGTCCCTTATATGCTACCTTAACTGAGAACTGCTGGAATTTAGTCTATTTTGGGCAGCCCAATAACTATTTCAGAAATTCCTAATAAATCCTAGAGGCCCACTTAGCCCATTTGTGCAAGGCAAGGGATACTACTAAAGTTTAGTCCCACATTGCTAGTTTAGTGGGAGTTGGACCTCCTTATAAGGGAGGTTCTTTCCCTAGTTGTACGAGCATGAGAACAAGAGGGATATCCATGCGCGCTCCTCCTCCGCCGCCCGCCTCGCCACGCCACGCCTCGTCACGACGCGCCGCGGGTTGCGGGAATGAGCCGAGCCGATATCTAAATTTTTGCCACGCATGACGGGTATACGAAAGGTCACGTGGGAGTTGAAACGTTTTCTGTAGTGGACACTGGATTCGAACGGCGCGCCTCTTCGGCCGCTTCCTGTTCGCTTCGTCTCCCTTCGTTGCTTCACCTCCTGCCGCAGCCTCTTTGCGTCCTTCTCTTGTGCCTATATAAGACAGGTCGCTCCTCTCCAGAGAGACACAACAGAAGCTCCTCTTCCTCTTGCCACAAAGTTCTAACCACTGCGCTGCTGCTACGTTCTTCCCCATCCCGTCTTGTGGCGTGCACCGCAGGTCGGGACAGTAGGCCTCCGAAACCGCACCTTTTGAGTCCTGTACGGGAGAAGGGTGATAAGGTTTTTGGGGAGCGCTCAGTGTGACTACTGGCTGCTTCATCACGGACGATCCGGTCGCCGACGACTACTTCCCTGATGACGACTTCTTCCCCGACGTCCACGACCTCCTCGACGACATGGCAGGCGAGGACACCGACCCCAAGTCCATTGCTTCTGCTGCTGCTGTCCCGTACGTGTTCTTGTCTTTCCTGTTAAAGGTTCTGCCGCAGTTCCTTGTTCTAGTCCTTGTCCTACACATGATAGGTTCTACTTCATATATGCTACTTGCTATACTGTCTGCTTTAGATATGATAGGCTACGGTTCATATATGCAGAAGCTATTTACCTTCTCTCTGTCAGAATGCATGACTTGTTTTATCTCTACTATATTAGTCATGCTTTATCTAGTATTTTTGTTAATAAAATCATTTGGTAAATTGCTCATATTTCCAACAATCCAAAAACCTTAATATAGGCAATTTACCCCAAGTGGTTTTGCTGCTTCCATGAGACCTCCTATGTTTGAGGGTATCCACTATAAGAGGTGGCGCGTGAGAGCAGTCTTATGGTTTCAAACCATGAGTTGCTATGACGCCACTCTCGGCAAACCTGAAGGAGAGGTTGATGCTCAACAGGCACAAGCTTTTCAGAAAATGGATACTCTGTTTAAGGCTGCTCTCTTGAGTGTTCTTGGTGAGAACATAGTTGATGCTTATGCATCAATTGATAATGGAAAAGATATGTGGGATGCACTCGAGGCCAAGTTTGGGGTCTCGGATGCTGGCACTGAGCTATACATCATGGTGCAATTCTATGATTACAAGATGACTGAAGAACGCTCCGTGGTTGATCAAGCTCATGAGATACAATCATTTGCTAGAGAACTTGAGCACTTCAGTTGTATGCTACCGGACAAGTTTGTTGCCGGAGGTATCATCACTAAGCTTCCTCCTTCATGGAGGAACTTTGCTACCTTGCTGAAACATAAGAGGCAGGAGTTTTCCGTCCCGGATCTCATTGGAACTCTTGATGTGGAAGAAAAGCCGAGAGCAAATGACACACGTGCTCGAGGTATTGAGGGAGGATCTAGTGCCAATGTGGTACAGAAGCAGAACTTCCAGTCCCACAAGTTCAAGAACAAGGGCAAGTTTGATGGAAAAGCAAAGTTTGATGGGAAGAACAAGGCTGTGCAACACACGAACTTCAAGAAGAAGAATGGCAAGAAGAAAGGTGCTTGTCATGTGTGTGGGGATCCTGATCATTAGGCTCCTAGTTGCCCTAATCGCTATGACAAGCGTCATCCTGGGAAAGGCGGCAAGACCGCTAATGTTGTCATTGGAGACACTGACATGAAGGATGCTGGGTATGGTATATTTCCCACTATTCTTTCAGTATGTCATTCTCCTGACTGGTTGATTGACACGGGTGCTAATGTGCATATATGCGGTGATATTTCCATGTTTTCGTCTTATCAGACCGCAGGGACTTCAACCGTGCTGATGGGCAACGGTTCAAGTGCTTCTGTTTGTGGTGTTGGCACGGCCGATCTGAAGTTTACTTCGGGGAAGATCGTGCGGCTGAAGAACGTGCATTATGTCCCCTCCGTCAATAAAAATCTTGTTAGCGGATCTCTTCTGTGTAGAGATGGCTACAAGCTTGTCTTTGAGTCGAATAAATTTGTAATATCCAAGTATGGAACCTTTGTTGGTAAAGGCTATGAGTCAGGAGGCTTGTTTCGCTTATCCTTATCAGACGTTTGCAATAAAGTTGTTAATCATATTTGCAACAATAGTGAATCCAATGTGTGGCATTCATGTCTTTGTCATGTTAACTTTGGTTGCATGTCGCGACTAGCGAAGTTGAACTTAATCCCTAGTTTCACCACCGTCAAGGGATCTAAGTGTCAAGTGTGTGTGCAAGCTAAGCAACCTCGTAAGTCTCACATGACTGCGGAAATAAGAAATCTTGCACCACTAGAGCTCATACATTCAAATCTATGTGAAATGAATGGTGTGTTGACAAAAGGTGGAAAGAAATATTTCATGGCGTTAATTGATGACTCTACTAGATACTGCCGTGTGTATCTTCTGAAATCTAAGGATGAGGCTTTGAACTTTTTCAAGATCTATAAAGCTGAAGTGGAAAACCAACTTGATCAGAAAATCAAGAGGCTCAGGTCCGACCGTGGTGGAGAGTATTTTTCCAATGAGTTTGATGATTTTTGTGCGGAACATGGTATAATCCATGAGAGGACGCCTCCCTACTCACCTCAGTCAAATGGGGTGGCCGAAAGAAAGAACCGTACTCTAACTGATTTGGTTAATGCCATGTTAGACACATCGGGTCTCTCCAATGCATGGTGGGGGAGGCGATATTGACAGCATGTCATGTCCTGAACCAAGTCCCCACAAAGAACAAAGAGATAACTCCATTCGAGGAATGGGAGATGAAAAGGTTAAAACTCTCTTATCTGCGAACATGGGGTTGTTTGGCGAAAGTCAATGCTCCAATTTCAAAGAAGCGGAAGCTTGGACCAAAGACTGTGGATTGTGTTTTCTTGGGATATGCTTCTCATAGCATTGGCTATAGATTCTTGGTTGTAAAATCTGAGGTACCTGACATGCATGTCGGTACGATCATGGAGTCGAATGATGTGACTTTCTTTGAAGATATCTTTCCCATGAAGGATATGGCTACCTCATCTAATCAGGAGATGCCTAGTTCATCGAATCAGGAACCAGTTACAATTACCGAACCTACAATTTCGATGGAACACTTTGAAAGTCCTGTGGAGGAGAACAATGAAGTTCCTATTAGGAGCAAGAGACAGAGGACTGCAAAGTCCTTTGGTGATGATTTTCTTGTGTACCTCATAGATGACACTCCCAGTTCTATTTTAGAGGCCTATGCATCTGAAGATGCTGACTACTGGAAGGAAGCGGTTCGTAGCGAGATGGATTCCATCTTGGCAAATGAAACTTGGGAGATAACTGATCGTCCTTATGGGTGCGAACCTATAGGATGCAAATGGGTATTCAAGAAGAAGCTTAGGCCTGATGGTACTATTGAAAAGTACAAGGCTCGGCTCGTGGCTAAGGGTTATACCCAAAAGGAAGGTGAAGACTTCTTTGATACTTACTCAACTGTGGCTCGACTGACCACTATTCGAGTTCTACTTTCACTAGCTGCCTCGCATGGTCTTCTCGTTCATCAAATGGATGTTAAGACTGCTTTCCTAAATGGAGAGTTGGACGAGGAAATTTATATGGAACAACCAGATGGGTTTGTACTAGATGGTCAGGAAGGGGAAGTGTGCAAGTTGCTGAAGTCTTTGTACGGACTTAAGCAAGCACCCAAATAGTGGCATGAGAAGTTTGAAAGAATTTTAACAGCTGCAGGCTTTGTTGTGAACGAAGCCGACAAATGTGTGTACTATCGCCATGGTGGGGGCGAGGGAGTTATCCTGTGCTTGTATGTTGATGACATACTGATTTTCGGAACAAATCTAAATGTTATTAAGGAGGTCAAGGATTTCCTATCTCGTTGTTTTGAGATGAAGGATTTAGGAGTGGCTGATGTCATTCTGAACATCAAGTTGTTGAGAGACGATGATGGTGGGATTACATTGCTTCAATCTCACTATGTGGAAAAGATCTTGAGTCGCTTTGGCTATAGTGACTGCAAGCCCTCTCCAACACCATATGATGCGAGTGTATTACTTCGAAAGAATCGAAGAATTGCTAGAGGTCAATTGAAATATTCTCAGATTATTGGCTCGCTTATGTACTTAGCAAGTGCTACAAGACCTGACATCTCTTTTGCTGTTAGCAAACTGAGTCGGTTTGTCTCAAATCCAGGAGATGTGCATTGGAAAGCTCTAGAGAGAGTTTTGCGTTATTTGAAAGGCACTGCAAATTATGGAATTCACTACACCGGGCATCCAAAGGTGCTTGAAGGGTATAGTGACTCAAACTGGATCTCAGATGCTGATGAGATAAAGGCCACGAGCGGTTATGTATTCACTCATGGAGGTGGCGCTGTTTCTTGGAAGTCTTGCAAGCAGACCATCTTAACGAGGTCAACAATGGAAGCGGAACTCACAACACTAGATACAGCTACGGTTGAAGCAGATTGGCTTCGCCGGCTCTTGAATGACTTGCCGGTTGTTGAGAAATCTGTACCGGGTGTCCTTATGAACTGCGACAATCAAACTGTGATCACGAACGAAAGTGAGCAGCTCAAAGGATAACATGAAGTCATCAAGACATGTTCAGATAAGGTTAAAGTCTGTCAGGAAAATGAAAAACTCTGGAGTTATTGCGTTGGATTATATCCAAACGTTTAAAAATCTGGCAGATCCTTTTACTAAGGGTCTATCACGTAATGTGATAGATAATGCATCGAGGGAGATGGGTATGAGACCCACAATATGAGTTGTTCACAGTGGTAACCTATTCTTTGTGATCGGAGATCCCGTGAATTAGATGTGGAAGACAAGCTGTTGGTCAACTGAGAGGAGAGTATCCTTACTATTCACAATACCACTCCATGAAGATGCAATACTCTCCTAATCTGCATGGCAGGTTGATGTATATCTTAATGTGTTCTAAGTGGCTTATTTAAGCAGAGATGTTATCCTGCAGAACATCTTTTGAAGAACACACCTATATGAGTCCGATTGTCAAACGTCGCAATCTATGAGAGTAGGGTTCTCTCTAGTAAACTCATGAAAGGTCACGGAGTATGACGCATAAGCTCCACCCGCGGGGAAGACCCACGGTAGCCACGTATCGGTCAAGGCTTTATGTGAAGCTAGATTCGTAGAAAACTTGCAGTTCAAGGCCCAGTCCACTGTTCAAGTTGCTTACTAGTGTAGCATAGAGTGTAGGTGGAAGTTCAACTTAACAGTCTCCACTGCAGTATCGATATATAAAACAGTGTTTTGGAACCAAAGACAAATTTCTGTGTGCCTCTGGGATCTGGTGGGGGATTGCTGGAATTTAGTCTATTTTGGGCAGCCCAATAACTATTTCAGAAATTCCTAATAAACCCTAGAGGCCCACTTAGGCCATTTGTGCAAGGCAAGGGATACTACTAAAGTTTAGTCCCACATTGCTAGTTTAGTGGGAGTTGGACCTCCTTATAAGGGAGGTTCTTTCCCCACTTGTATGAGCATGAGAACAAGAGGGATATCTACGCGCGCTCCTCCTCCTTCGCCCGCCTCGCCACGCCACGCCACGCCACGCCTCGTCACGACGCGCCGCGGGTATGAGCCGAGCCACGCCACGCCACGCCATGCCATGCCATGCCACGCCTCGTCACGACGCGCCGCGGGTATGAGCCGAGCCGATATCTAAATTTTTGCCACACACGACGGGTATACGAAAGGTCATGTGGGAGTTGAAACGTTTTCTGTAGTGGACACTGGGTTCGAACGGCGCGCCTCTTCGGCCGCTGCCTGTTCGCTTCGTCTCCCTTTGTTGCTTCACCTCTCGCCGCAGCCTCTTCGCGTCCTTCTCCTGTGCCTATATAAGAGAGGTCGCTCCTCTCCAGAGAGACACAACAGAAGCTCCTATTCCTCTCGCCACAAAGTTCTGACCACTGCGCTGCTGCTACGTTCTTCCCCATCCCGTCTTGTGGCGTGCACCGCAGGTCGGGACAGTAGGCCTCCGAAACCGCACCTTTTGAGTCCTGTACGGGAGAAGGGTGATAAGGTTTTTGGGGAGCGCTCAGCGCGACTACTGGCTGCTTCATCACGGACGATCCGGTCGCCGACGACTACTTCCCTGACGATGACTTCTTCCCCGACGTCCACGACCTCCTCGACGACATGGCAGGCAAGGACACCGACCCCAAGTCCAGCGCTTCTGCTGCTGCTGTCCCGTACGTGTTCTTGCCTTTCCTGTTAAAGGTTCTGCCGCAATTCCTTGTTCTAGTCCTTGTCCTACACATGATAGGTTCTACTTCATATATGCTACTTGCTATACTGTCTGCTTTAGATATGATAGGCTACGGTTCATATATGCAGAAGCTATTTACCTTCTCTCTGTCAAAACGCATGACTTGTTTTATCTCTACTATATTAGTCATGCTTTATCTAGTATTTCTGTTAATAAAATCATTTGATAAATTGCTCATATTTCCAACAAAAACAGAGGCTAAAGAAAACTACACTTGCACCTGGATCTCCCTTGATTGATTTTGAGCAACTCTTATGGTGCCGTGCGGCAACAATGCTAGGGTTGCAACATATGTACATCATATCTGCCCAAAGATAGGTAGCTAGCTACCTCATTCATCCATCGACATCCTACTACATTCTACCAGCCTACAGTCTACAGACTGAAATGTTTAGAAATTTAAACTAAATTTCCAGTATACCTTCTGATCCATGCCAACCACAAAACTTGCATCACGTGACGAGAAGAAACAAATACTAGGATTCAGTACCAGAGTATTTTTTCGTAGCCTAAATGCTTAGTTGTGCAGGAACTATACTGAAGTAAAATAAACTTCATTACAGCTACCTTCTGACCCATGCCAAAAAGTACTGAACTTGCATCACGTCAAAGAGAAGAAAAATGATTCAGTATAGTCATACTGAGTGTATGAATTCTTGGTTGTGCAGGAATCGTAATCAAGGAAGTAAAATAACCCAGCGTTGGCAGTAGGACCATGAGAGCCGCAACACACGCCAACAATTTTGATCGGCGTGTTTAGGTGATCCCCATGTTGTTGAACACGATATTGCCGGGCGACCCCGTGGGCAGCAGGTAGGAGAGTTGCACGCCGACGACCCTGGGCATCATTAGCATCAGTGGTGCCCGCCAAGGACTTGCATAGTTCGACCGGCAGCGGCAGCACCTGTGTGGTGATGGCGTCCCAGGCAACGCGACCGCCACTATCAACCACGACGCCGAAGGCGACATCGCTGAAGCTCTGACAAAAGGGAAGGAGGAAGTGGCGGCGCTGCTTCTCCAGCACCGTGACCGACCTGACCCGCTGCTCGCCGCGCTCCACCAGTCGGTCGCGTCCCCTTTGACACCCCAGGCGTGAATGCCGGCATGCTCCTCTGCTATTTCCCCTGCTCGCACGGATCGGAGATGAGAAAAGGGGATCGAGGAGGCAGTGGTGCTGATACTCCAGCCCCACGACCGACTTGCTTCGCTGCTCGCTGCGCTCCTCCGGTCTGACGCCTCTCGCTTCAACTCCCTGGAGTTGACGCCGGTGCTGGAAAAAAAGGATTGAGCTTACTCCCTTCGTTCCGAATTACTTGTCGCAGATATGGATGTATTTAAATGTATTTTAGTTCTAAATATACGGAGGGTGTATTTTTTTGGGATGAGGAAGAGAGAAAGAGATGGCGGACGCGTTTTTTCCAGGAAGAGATAGCGAAGCGATGGCTGGGCGTTTTTTTCTTTGCCACACTTGCGTGCTTGTCGGCTAGTGTGTGCGCTCGGCACGCCCAAATCGTACAGCTGCACGACCTAGAATTTAGGGCGAGATATTTTTTTTAAAAGATCCAGACTTGCTGGCTTTTCATTGGCTTAGCAGGGAAGAGTTACAAAATTTGTGATCAACTGATCAGTGAAGAGAAAAAGAGTTACAAAGGCGTAGGGGGAGGGAGCAGAATTCCCTCTCCATTGTCTGACAAAAAGCTAGTCTATTCCTCGCGTTGTATCCCCGAACGGGGGCGCTATGGCATGTGCTCCGGCGAGTCTCCATTGCTCGATGTCTCTCTGGCAGGCCTCTGTTATACTGAGTGCACTTGGTGTCTTTCCTCTGAATGTGCTTCTGTTTCTCTCAAGCCAGATTTGCCAGGCGACCAATGCCACCATGGTCTTGACTCCTCTTCTTTCCCTTGGCGCAGCGGCGTTTAGGATTGCGGTGTCAGCTTCTGTTGTAGTGTTGCATGTACTCCAGGAGGCTGGGGAGAGCGCCGCACAGCCCCTCCAGGTGGCTACCTCAACCCAGACCTCCTTCGATATGTTGCATAACCAAATCAGGTGGAAGGAGGACTCAAGGTTGCGGCAGCAAAGCTGGCAGAAGTAGGGTTTTCCCAGCCCCTGCGTTGTAGGCGATCGTTGCACCAGAGCCGATTTTGGTGGAGTAGCCAGAGAAAGAACTTGATCTTTTCGGGTGCCCAGATCTTCCATACCAAGCCTTTCATGGCCGAGGCTGGTTGCGGGGGGGGGGGGGGGGGGGGCTGAGAGTGGTACCCTGACCTCACCGTGTAGTCTCCATCGGCCTTCCAGATGATCTTGTCCTCGGTCCCTCCCTGTAGCGCCAAGTTGGCTTCTCTGATGCGTCGCTGCAGCAGCACGACCTGGGGGATGATTTCCAGGCTGCTGCCGCATCTGAGGTCCATGATCCATCTGTCATCGCGTAGCGCCTCCGCGACAGTGCGGTTCTTCCTGGTTGAGCGCCTGTAGAGGTCGGGGTAATCTTGCCGTAGCGGTTGCTCGCCGATCCAGGAGCAGTGCCAGAAGAGTGCTCTGTTGTCGTCGCCCACTGTCACCGTCGTTGCCGAGGCGAAGAGTGCTCTGTCCTTGTCGTCGCAAGGCAACTCCAGGTGCATCCATGGCCTGGCCGGGTCCATCCATGCCAGCCAAAGCCAGCGGAGGCTCAAGGCACGCGCGAACAGCTCCATGTTGGGGATGCCGAGGCCGCCATCCTTGATCGGGGACGTGACAAGTTGCCAGTTCACTTTGCATCTACCTCCGGTGACCTCCTCGTCTTGTGCCCACAAAAACCGACGTCGTGCCTTGTCTACATCCTTGTAGAATCTCTTGGGGATGCGTAGCACGGCCATGGCGAAAGCCGGCAGCGCAGACAGGACACACCTGACAAGTACGCGGCGCCCTGCGATCGGCAGGAGACGGCCTTTCCAAGCTGCTAACCTTGCACGAATGCGGTCGAGGAGGTACTGAATGTGCACGAGTCGAAGCCTGCCGATGCATAGCAGGAGGCCTAGATATCTGATCGGGAAGCCTGTTCTGGTGCCACCGAAATTTTGAAGGACGTCTATGAGGTCTACGTTGGTGCAGTTTAGGGCTGCCGCCGACGACTTCTGAGGGTTGCCGCGCAGCCCCGTCGCGTCTCTAAACCCCTCCAGGAGCTGCATGATGGCGTCGATCTCCTGGCGCACCGGATTGGCGAAGAAGATCGCGTCGTCCACGTATAGCGTGACGTGCAAACGCGCGGCACCGGACGGCAGTGGCGCGATGGCGCCGGTCTGCTGTGCCGCCTCTAGCAGCCGGTGGAGGGGGTCAATTGCCAGGATGAAGAGGATCGGCGAGAGTGGGTCGCCTTGCCGAAGTCCTCGCTGATGAAGGATCGCAGGGCCCGGGTCTCCGTTCAGCAGGCAGGTGGAAGATGCAGTGGAGAGGAGGAGCGCGATTCAGTCCCGCCAGCGCGCCGGGAAATTCATGCATTGCAGCAGCTCGAGGATGTATTCCCATGACACCGTGTTGAAAGCCTTTGTGATGTCGATCTTTAGTAGGAGCATCTATGATTTCTTCCTTTTAAACTGTCGCAACACGCTCTGGACGTAGAGGAAACTGTCGTGGATGCCCTTCTTCTTCTGGAATGCGCTCTGGGCTGGCGAGATGAGCTGATCAAGCACCCCCGCTAGTCTGATCGATATCACTTTTGCAATAAGCTTGGCCACTGAGTGGATGAGGCTAATTGGGCGGAAATCTGACAGTTTTGTAGCGCCATCTTTCTTTGGCAGTAGGATGATCATGGCGCGGTTCAGAGCTGCAAAATCACCTCCGGCGAGCTGATAGAATGCATGGAAGACTGCCATGATGTCTGTCTTGATCGTTTGCCAGCATGCATGGAAGAAAACCCCGCTGAAGCCGTCCGGCCCTGGTGCCTTCTCTGCCGGGGATGCGCAGATTGCCGCCCAGACTTCTTCTTCGGTGAAAGGGTTGTCGAGGCTTGCATCGGCCTACAGACTGGGCAACTGGATTCTATCCCAGTCGATCGTCTTCGTCCTTCTCGCCTCGCTTCCCAGGAGCGCAGTGAAATGGTCATGGATCATTTCTGCCTTTTCTTTGTGATCCATGGCTTGTTTGCACTCAGACTCCAAACAGTGGATGAAGTTCTTTCTTCTGCGAGAGTTGATCTTGGCCTGGAAAAATGTTGTCTTTGCATCGCCCGCTTTGAGCCAGGTGGTTTGTGCCTCCTGCCTCTTCCTTACTCGCTCGAGAGCCGCGAGTCCCACAATCTTTAGCTTCAAGGTTTTCCTCAGCCATAATTCTCTTTGCGTTAGTTGGCGCTTTTCCTGCGCCACATCAAGTCTCAGCACCACCTCA
This sequence comes from Triticum aestivum, assembly GCF_018294505.1. Classification (NCBI taxonomy): domain Eukaryota; kingdom Viridiplantae; phylum Streptophyta; class Magnoliopsida; order Poales; family Poaceae; genus Triticum; species Triticum aestivum. The sequence goes on from NC_057812.1 coordinate 635,753,250, forward strand.
GTCGCAATGTGAAACTGCATTTTGGTGTTGCTGAAAATGCTCTTTGCCCAGATCTTCAGGTTTGCTGCTGCTCTTTTTAGCTTGATTTTCATCCTGGTGAAGGGGCATCGGTGGTTTACTGGTCTTTGCCATGCCCTCTGGACCGTCTGCTGAAAGTGCGGGAATTTGGGCCAAAAGGATTCAAATTTGAAAACTGCTTTGCGTGGTGGTGCCGCTGCATCCGTGAGTAGCAGGGGGCAGTGATTGGAGCAAGAAGTGGATGCAGCCATGAGTGTGTAGGAGGGGAAGATTGCCTCCCATTCTTGGTTGTAGAAGACTTTGTCTATGGCGACAAAGGTAGGGTTTTCTCTCTTGTTACTCCATGTGAAGCGCCTATTTTTGCACTTTATCTCTTGCAGGCAAGCCCGGTCGATTGCATCCCTAAATCTGCTCATGACCCTCCTGTTGATGTTGTGGTTGCTCTTATCTCTTGCCTCGTAGATGACGTTAAAATCACCGTTGATCAGCCACGGATCACCAAGAGGTGGTCTGCTTCTGCTCAGCTACTCGAGGAAGTCATCTTTCCTGGTGTCGTCAGTTGGGCCGTAGACAGTGGTGATCCAAAAGAAGAGACCACCGTGGGGGAGGAAAGCTCTGGCAGTGATGGAGAATTGCCCTACAAATTGCGTGGCGAGTGTGATCTTGGAGGAGTCCCAGGAAATCGCGACGCCACCACGGGTGCCCAACGCCGGCAGCACATCGCATTTGTCAAGTCTGCGGCCTCCATCCTTTCTGACCAGCCCTGGCGTCCAGGCGTCGATCTTCGTCTCTTGCAAGCACAACAGAGCGAGGTTGTGGGCGTCTGCAACCTCGCAAATGGTGGCCCTCTTCGCCGGCGAGTTCATGCCACGGACATTCCAATTCATTATTGGAATGGTTGTGCTATTCATCAGGCAAACAGAAATGCTCCGGCGACGAAACTGTTACTATTTCAGAGATGAAACAAATACAACTACACCACCGAACGATCGGGGAGAGCCAGTGTCCACCAATAGGCCCCGAATTACACTGACGTCTAGCTAATCCTCGTAGCCCTACACTAATCATGGAATAAAAACCTAACTCAGGCTGCCGGAAGGGCAGCTGCCACCGGAGGCGAACTAAACTGGCGACTAACATGGATCACTCTTGGGTTGCACCGTCAGGGCCGGCCAGGCTGGCCATGGTGCGCAGCGCCTGGACGTCGAGGCGCGTGAGCCTGGCAATGCAGTCGATGTCGTCCTCCGAGAGGGGCTCGTCGAAACGCCGCAGCAGCGCCTCCGCCGTCTTCACCGTCATCCGCTCTCTTGGGCCAAGCACGCCGAGCTCCTTAACCAGGCGCAGGGTGGCCCGCTGCGCCACCGGGGTGGAGGAGGGAGCTGAGTGTCGCCGTTGTTGAAGAACGCGGTGACGGGGTCGACGACGTCTTGGCTCAGCCGCGCAGGTGGAGGGGTGGCAGTGAGGTAGCACGACACACCGACAGAGGGGGGGTTGCGTGTAACACCCTCGATGCGACTATATCTCCCACGTGTCGAGGCCCGACTTAGAGACATAATCGCATTGAAGGCATATGTCGCAAGTCAGGCAATCATCACAAACATCCCATGTAATATAGATAATCAAGAAGGGATAACATAGTTGGCTTACACTCGCCACGTCAATCAAGTACATAAATAACATGCATCAACCAAACACTCATGGCCCGACTACGGCGCTAAAATAAAAGATAACCCAACATGCGACACGGTCCCGATCACCCCCAACAGGGCACCACTACTGATCATCAGGAAAGGAAACATAGTAACGTTGTGAGTCCTCGTCAAACTCCCACTTGAGCTCAAGCGCGTCACGTGGAGCGGAATCATCTGGACCTGCATCTGGTGTAATAGTAATCTGTGAGCCACAGGGACTCAGCAATCTCGCACCCTTGCGATCAAGACTATTTAAGCTTATAGGTAGGGTAAGGTAAATATATGTGGAGCGGCAGCAAGCGACTAGCATATATGGTGGCTAACTTATTCGCAAAAAAGAGCAAGAAGAGGAGGCAAAGCGCGAGCGAGAAACTAGAGAGCAACCTGCGCAAACATTACTCCAACACCGTGTCCACTTTTCGGACTCCGCCGAGAAGAGGCCATCACGGCAACACACTCGGTTGATTCATTTTAATTAAGTTAAGGTTCAAGTTATCTACAACCGGACATTAATAAATTCCCATCTGCCCATAACCGCGGGCACGGCTTTCGAAAGTTCAAATCCCTATAGGGAAGTCCCAACTTAGCCCATGACAAGCTCTCACGGTCAACGAAGGAATAGACCTCCTCCCGAGACATTCCGATCAGACTCGGTACCTCGGTTCTTCAAGACATTTCGACAGGTTAAAACAAGACCAGCAACACCGCCTGAATGTGCCGACAAATCCCGATAGGAGCTGCACATATCTCGTTCTCAGGGCACACTCAGATAGGTCAAGCTACGAGTAAAACCAACCCTCGAGTTTCCCCAAGGTGGCCCCGCAGGCTGCCTGGTTCGGACCAACACTCAGATGAGCACTGGCCCGGGGTTTAAAACAAGATGACCCTCGGGCTCCGGTAACCCAAGGGAAAAGAGGCTAGGTGGCAAATGGTAAAACCAAGGCTGGGCATTGCTGGTAAAGCTTTAATCAAGGCGAACTATCAAGGGGTTCCCATTATAACCCAACCGCGTAAGAAACGCAAAATCCGGGAACATAACACTGATATGACGGAAACTAGGGCGGCAAGAGTGGAACAAAACACTAGGCGAGAGGCCGAGCCTTCCACCCTTTACCAAGTATATAGATGCATGAAGATAACACGGCAATATAATGATATCCCAACAAGTAAATAAATGTTCCAACAAGGAATGGCCTCCAATCTTCACCTGCAACTAGCAACGCTATAAGAGGGGCTGAGCAAAGCGGTAACATAGCCAATCAACGGTTTGCTAGGACATGGTGGGTTAGAGGTTTGACATGGCAATTTGGGAGGCTTGAAAGCAAATGGTAGGCATCGTAGCATTGGCGTAGCAAAAGAGCGAGCAAACTAGCATAGCAAAGATAGTAGTGATTTCGAGGGTATGATCATCTTGCCTGCAAAGTTGTCAGAGTTGACTGGATCCTCGAATGCAAACTCAACGGGCTCCTCGTTAGCGAACTCGTCTCCCGGCTCTACCCAAACAATACAAACAAGCAACAAGGACACAATCAACCTCGTGCAAGGATCAAACAATATGGTGCAATGATGATATGCTATGCGGGATGCGATGCGGGATGCATATGCAAGAGTTGACAAGGGATGCATGAACCTGGCCTCAACTCGGGAATCCAAGTGTTCCACTGGAAAGATGAGATGAAATCGCTTGAAAACGATATAAAGAACGCCGGAATCGGAGTTACGGTTTGGAAATGGCAAGCGATTCAAAAATGACACCGGTCTGCGATTTACAGTAAGTAGCCATCTAAATGCAACAAAAAGGACATGCTACAGCACCCAAACATGACAACAAAATACATGTAATGGTTGCATACAAGATGCTTAACAAAAGTCTAGCACTGAGCTACGGCCAATTCATCCATTAACAGGTTCAAACAAGCATGGCAAAACTGCATATGGTAAACAGATCTCAGACTTGGTGAAATTAACACTTGTCTAGATTTCAGACCAAGTAGCACTCTTCGGAGCAACGAAACAGCATGCTACAGGACCTGAACAAGACAAAGTAAGACATGGCATGGAGCTACTCAAATAGCTTAACAAAAGTCCCTTAGTGACCTTGAGCCAAAAGGGATCATAAAATATACTAACAAGCATGTGAACATAGCAAAAACATAAACAGTTTTCAGACTTAGTGAAAACTGGCACATGCTGAAACATAACTCAAGTAGGCATGTTTACGAGCTCGATGCACTCACTACGGTGCAAGTCATGATAAGCTAAGCACACACCTATCAAGAACACACAAAATTCAAACTAGACATGGCAAGAACAATAGCATAGCATGCACGGATCAACTACAACATTATCGGAAAATTTGCAAACAAGTTGACAATCTGCCCAGATTCACAAAGTAGCAAAAGTAGAGCTCGATTGACTCAAGCTAGGGTGCTCCATAATTGCAAATAAAGACATGGATGGATAGAGCACTGCAAGATTAATAAAACATCCTTACTGATCATCCTCAAAAGAGGCACGGATCGCTCGGAAACAACATGAACATATGACAACATGAGATAAACAGTTCAAGGACTTAGTGGAAATGCTAAGTCCCTGAAATCAGAAATACCAAGTGCCTCACTTTGCAAGCTTGCACTAGTCACCACACACATCACAAAAATACATGAGTTGCACCTCTGAAGAAATGACAAAACCCTTAACAAAACATATGTAGAGCATCAGGGCATATCATGCACACAATAATCATGACAAAAATGACAAAAAGCTAAAAGGAGCAGCAGATCTGACAATTATCTCAAGTAGCTCTCTTCTAACAGCATTTCGAGCATCAAGATGGACTCAAATAAAAATTATGCAGTGGAATGAAATGATGTACTCTCTGAGATGAACATTTTGATATACTATATGCATGAATCGGAGCCACGGATGCAAAGTTACGAGGCCACGAACAGGAGCAGTTGGATCTGGAATTTTGGGACTTCGAAGAAAAACAACCTCTAGGGTTTACTGTTCACGGATCTGGATCTACACGCAAAACGAGGTCAGCCGGCCAGAGTTTCGTCGGAGGAGGGCGCGGGGCTCGCCGGAGTTAGCAGAGGTGGCCGGACCGGGCGGGATCCGCCGGATCCGGACCGGGGCGGCACGGCGGCGAGGTCTTGGGCTCCGGGCGCGGCGGCGGAGCAGCGAATCGAGGCGGCGGCGACCCGAGCTTGGCGCGGCGTCCGGTGGTGGCGTGCGGCGGCGCCGGCGAAGTCGGCGACGACGGTGGAGGCGGCGCGGTGGCAGCGACGCGGTGGATCGGGCGGCGGGGCACCCGGACGAGGCGGGCGGCGCGCGCGGGCCTGGGGGGCCTGCCCTGGGCTCCCGCGGGCCGCGGTGGGAGGCGGCGACGATGCGGTCCCGCGGGGCGCGGACCAACGGCGGAGTGCCACGTGGCAGCGGTGAGGTGGACCGGACAATGTCCGTCGGTGGCAATATGTCCGGCGGGCGCGGTGAGGGTGGATCAAGGGTTTCGGGGAGGGGGATCCGAGATTTTTGAGGAGGACCTATTTATAGGCATAGAGGGAGCTAGGAGAGTCCAAATGAGGTGTGGTTTTTGGCCACACGGTCGTGATCGAACGCTCTAGATGATGGAGCAGAGTTTGGTGGGTTTTGGACCAAATTGGAGGGGTGTTAGGCTGCAACACACACGAGGCCTTTTCGGTCCCTCGGTTAACCGTTGGAGTATCGAACGAAGTCCAAATGATACCAAACTTGACAGGTGGTCTACCGGTAGTAAACCAAGGCCGTTTGGCAAGCCTCGGTCCAATCCGGAAATGTTTAATCCCCATACACGAAAGAAAGCTAGAAATGACCACTTGAGGAGAACGAAGCGCCGGGATGCAAAACGGACAATGGGGAAAATGCTCGAATGCAAGAGATGAACACGTATGCAAATGCAATGCACATGATGACATGATATGAGATGCATGACAATGATAACAACACACGGAGACAAAAACCCGAATCCGAGAAAATAAAATAACTTAACGCCGGAAACGGCAAAAGTTGGAGTACAAATTGGGAAAGTTACATCCGGGGTGTTACATTGCGCGGGTGGCTACCTCCCGCCCGTGGCAGCCCTTGCCGCGGTTCCTGCTGGTGGGAGTGCGACTCCATTTGCGCGGCTGCTAGGAGCGCTCCTTCACCGCCGCCGGGGCCCGGCTGGAATGCCCGCGGCCCAGCTGCGTGTCCGCCCACGAGCGCCGCCCGCCGCGCTCGCTGTCGTGGTCATCGTGGTCCCTGTGGCCCACCCCACGCTGCAGCTCGTGGCAGCCCGAGGAGGCCACCGCAGGCGACTGGCGGCGCCCCTGCCCGTCCTCCACGTGCCAGGTCCATGTTGCCGGGTACACCACCGGGAAGGGAGCGTCATCGCCCGACTCCGACGAGGGGAGGCCGCTCTGGCGCGAGCGGGAGGACTGCGGCGTGCGGGGGGTCCAGTCTTCGATCCTGTCGACGTGCACCAGCAGCTCACAACGCCTGATGCCAGGCGGGGGCGCCACCTGGCGGCTCGGCGGCGAGAACCCAAGCATGGCCTCGACCCGTCCCGCCCCGCGGGCGGCGCGCCAGATGTCTTGCTTGGTGGGGATGCGCACGGTGTCGGCGTCCACACCCAGCAGGCGAAGGACTTGGTGTGCCCGCTATCGTGGGTGCGACTGTCCAGGCGGTCGACGATGCAGAGATCACCGAGGACCTCCTCCGCCCCTTCCAGCGACCACAGCTGCATGGGCATGCGCTCGATGACGACGCAGACGTGGAGGGTGCAGTCGTCCGGCACCTCATGCTCATCTTCATGCCACCCTTTGACCGAGAACTCGACGCCGTCCACCTTGATGACGCCGCGGCGGACGGCGTTCTCCTTATGCGCCGGGAGCTCGAAGTGGACCAGGAAATCTTTCGGGTCGTGGCTCGTGATGCGCAACAGGTGTGGCGGCGTGTGGAGCTGCTCCTCGATGGTGCGGCCAACCGACATGGAGTTGGCGGTGTGCTGCGACGACGCGGCCGTGAGGAGCACGACGTGCTTCCGGAGCAGGAACTCCTGGTGCTCCATGGCCAAGGTGGAGACCACCACCTTGGGGCTCGATCTTGGGCGGCGCGAGGGGTCGGTGAGGAAGGCCTGGCGATCCATACCGGCGGGGTGCGGGGCCGGTGGTGCTGGCGACGGGAAGCACAACCGTTCCCTCACTAGGCCGCGGGTGGCGGCGCCCCCCCGCCTCTTCTTTGGGTTCTGTGGGCACTCTCTACCGAAGTGGCCTTGCAGCTTGCAGATGATGCACCGGAGTGGGTCACGACAGTCTATGCGGCGGTGTTCGCTACTGAGGCACCTGAAGCAGCGGCCAGCGAACTGGCTTAAGAAGGCAACGCGGCCCGCGTCCCCCTTAATGGCGGAGCGCCTACCCATCCGCCTCGGCTGGCGGCGCTTGGAGTTGCCCGAAGATCTACTGAGTGCGCGGCGTTGCTGCTTTGATTTGACCTCCGTCCATCCGCCCTCGTCGCCCGAAGAGGAAATGGACGATGCAGGGGAGGGCACTACCACGATGGATCTAAGCCGGCATCCACCCGGGCCCTCCCCTCCCCTCCCGCGTCGCGCACCACTCCGGCCGCGGCGGCCACCAGCCCCCGTCCCCGCCAGGGCGAGATATAGGCGCCGCAGGCATATGTACCACTTACTGTGATACGTATGCAGAGATCCCCGGGAGCTCGCATTCTGCGGCAAAAAGATGTCCCTTTGCACAGGATGCGCTCGACTGGGACGGCCCATCGGGGCTGAACAGGAGCTAGCGGTCAGACGAAAAGATGTGCAAAAAAAAAAAAAATGGCACATGCGAGAGTATAATCCACCGTGGATCTCCTATTAGTGCACTAACGTTTCTAGCCTGTACGGCTACAGATTTTGTTAACATATACATAGCGCGACGTATAAAGAACTATGAGCAGCGGTGCAAATAAACATTATTTAAGAAATTGCAACAAAAAATTCAAACTACGATCACTTCTTGGAAATTCAGGAATTTTGACAAACGTGAACTATTTCAAAATTTTGAAAGATCTTTCGAAACTGCAAAAGAAATTTTAAATTTCTCAAACATTATTGAGAAAAGCAAACATTTTTTGAATTTGTACAAAAAAAACTTGACAAAGGTACATATTTTGAAATTCGGAAAAAATTGTAAAAAGCAAATAATTTTAAATTTTGAGAACATTTTTAAAAATACAGTTATTTTATAAAATTCCAGAACATTTTCTTAAAACACGAACTTTTTTCGAATTGGTGGAAAATGATTGAACACTGATTTTTTTTGAAATCCCGACCATTTTTATAAAACCCACACATTTTTTAATTGGTGAACAAACATTTAAAATGGGAACAAATCGAGAAATCCAGACCAAAATTTTGAAACTAGGTGCATTTTAAAAAATATGAACACTTTTTGCATATATGAAAAATATGAACACTTTTTGCATATATGAAAATTATGAACACGTTTTGCATATATGAACACTTTTTAAAGGGAACACTTTTAAAAATATGAACACTTTTGAATATCCGTAACAATTTTAAAAATATGAACACTTTTTGCATATATGAAAAAAATGTAAATGGAATCATTTCATCTGGAACTTCGAAAAAAATTATAAAACACGAACATATTTTGTGAAGCACGCACAATTTTTGAAACTTTGAACATTTTTCCACAAAATTGCGAACCTTTTTTAAAATAATGAACAAATGGAAACACCAATAAATTTTGAACATTGGAACAATTTTCTAAATTGTACAACTAAACGAAACAGAAAAAGAAAAAAAAACTAAAAAAATAAAAAAGTAAAGAAAACCGGTTTCTTTGTTTTTTTCTTTTCCCCCTTTTTCCTTTGTTCTTTTTTCATGTTTTAAATCCGTGTTTTATTCAAATTTCGTGTTTTTTTTCAAAATCAAAGATTTTTTATTTTTCGTGTTTTTTTCAAAATGAAAGGTGTTTTCTTTTTCATTTTCATGTTTTTGAAAAAATGATGAACTTTTTTTCGAAATACGATGAACTTTTTTCAAATTCAATGATTTTTTTTCAAAATCGATGAACATTTTTTCAAGTTCGATGAAGTCTTTTCAAATTCGAGGATTTTTTTTTCAAAATCAATGAATATTTTTTCAAATTCGATGAACTTTTTCCAGATTCAATGAATTTTTTTCAAATCCGTTAAAGTATTTTCAGATTCGCTGAAATTTTTTCAGATCTGTCCAACTTTTCTCATATTCGATAAACTTTTGTCAAATTCGATGAACTTTTTTCAAAATTAAAGAACTTTTTTCAAATCCGATGAACCTTTTTTAAACTCATGATTTTTTTTCATTTTTTTATTTTTCTTAAATTCAAAAAATGTTTTGAAATTTGCATTTTTTCAATTAACTTTTTATTTAAAAGATGAACTTCTTTTGAATTCATGAACTTTTTCGAAGTTGCTGAACTTTTGTTGCATGTTCGTAAACTTTAATTGCATTTTTCATTTAACATTTTATTGAAAAGATGGACTTCTTTTGAATTCATGAACTTTTTCCATGTTGCTGAACTTTTATTGCATGTTCGTAAACTTAATTTGAGAACTTTTTCCATGTTCAAATAATTTAAAAATATAAATGGTGCTATTAATGCACAATAAATAGAACGTCTAGTATTTAGTTCTTATAGATTTCACGCTGTAAATAGTCACTAGATTTAAAAATCTAAATGGTACTGTTAATGCACAATAGCTAGGGTACCTATACAGAAGAGTGCCGCGCGAGTTTGAATCCTCTCGAGAGCTATTTTCTGCGGATTTATTACGCGTGCGCTCTGTTTCTTGGGCCGTCCCACGCAGACGTGGCTGTGAGTAGCGGTTGCGTTCCTTGGCGCCGAAGGCGCGCAATAGGAGCTCCCTAGAGAGCGTCATTTCGCGAGATCCCCAACAACGCCTCCTTCCATCTCTAGAGTGGGTGAACTGGCTCATTAACGCAAGGATGCTAGTTCCTGTAGGCTAAAGAATAAGTTTTGTTATTATTTTATTTTCCCACTTGCATTTTCACTTACTTAATTATAAATGAAAGGAACAGATTTATTTTTTTCACATTGTTTTTCAAATTATTTCCAAATTTATTAAGATTGTATTTTTTTAAGATAAAAATATTGGGAAGTTTACAAATGTTTGTGAATTCGAAAAGGATTGAAATTTCGAAAATTTATGATTTTGAAAACGTCCTTTAAATAGGAAAAATGTTAATGCATTTGAAAAATGTTTGTGAATTTAAAAAATTCCATGAAACTGAAAAAATGTGAACATAAATTCAGAAAAAGGTTTCATATTTCAAATATGATCATGAATGGAGAAGAAACACAATTTTTAGAAAAACACAAATAGAATATTATTAACAATTTTTAATGGATTAAAAAATATTTGCAGATTTAAAAACTGTGCACTAATTTCTAAATTTTTTGACGAATTAGTAATAAAATCATGAATAATAAAAAAATTCTTGAATCCAACAAAATGTTCGCAAATAAGAAAAAAAAATTGTGTGAATTTGAAAATTTGCAGGAGTTTAAAAGCATTTATGAATTTAAAAATTCCACTTATTTGATAGTAAAATCAATATTAAAAAACTTTCGAAATATGCTCCCCTAGCGCTTCTACTATTGTTTATGGTGGGTTGCCATTAGCGCTCGTGGTGGGTGAGCACTACCTTTGGTTCCTTGTGTATGTACACCCGATATGTGATTTGTTTTGATAATTAAAAAAGACAAAATGTTCAGTTTTTTTTTTTGGAATAAACATGATTTTCTTTTGCCCAACTATATAAATTTTCGCAAATAAAATCCATCTTGAATCTGGGGCCAAAAAACATATTGCTTTATACAGTCACTATTCACACTATTTTGGCCTAAAGTTTTTTTCATGGAGTCAATGAGGTTTTTCTTCGTGGATTTTTTTACAAGTACAATGGAATTTTAAATTTATTCCAAAAATATTTTCAGAATATGTTTAGCATTTTATTTTATTTGTTCCCATATATGGTGCATGTATACCCAGGAACCAATCATTCCTGTTTTTCAGCACTGTCGTAAGTGTTTTAATTAGGACATGGAGTATGTGATCCCGAGCTCCAGTGATCCCGGACGAACAGTAAAATCTGAAAAAAGTAAGTAAATTAGAAAATATCTGAAGTTTTTGGTAAGAAACTTGATGTTTTTTCTACATGCATACATTTTTTATGATGAAATTATATCTATTGAGATGTGGGCAAAAAATTGATGTTTGAAACAAGTGCTTTTGGAAGCACTTTGGAACATCAATTTTTGCCCACACCTCCACAAATGTAATTTCATTATGGCCAGAGCGGTGGTGGTGGAGCCCATACACGCCCGAGTGACTCGCTCTGACCGCTTTGACTGAGCTCCACATGCGTCTGGCGTTCCTTCCACCTGGGAAGTAACCTCCTTCCTCTCCAGGGGCGGACTATGTTTGCGCAGGGTCTCCAGAGACCCAAATCAAATCCTGCTTTCTACCTCTATTTCCTATCAAGGTAGGGTTTGCTTTCCTGTCTAAAATTTCTAGCAAGAATCAGCTAATTCGGGGCAAAAAGGGGGAATCCGCTTGTGGATCTGCATGCTCTTGCTTGGCCTTTCTTGGTGGGGATTGGTAGCAGGATCTGACATTGACTGCGATTTTTGAGTTGTAGAAGATGGCCAGAAGAGGCAAGCTGATGTGGAAGAGTCAACTGTAAGAGGTCTAGGTGCAGAAAAAGGGAAGAATGCAGATGAAGAAGTGACAGCAAAATTCAGAAAGTTGAACCTGGCAGCTGGAGAGGATGAGAAGATGATAATGTCAGATGATGAGGAAGATGAAGATGAACCAAAAGTCTTCTCTGTTATCGGTAAAGTCTTATCTCCAAGCACTCTTCAATTGCAGACTATCGTGGGAGCTATGAAACCAGCTTGGGGAAATCCAAAAGGGCTAAGAGCAAGAATGGTGGGGGATAACATATTCATTGTGGATTTTATGACAGAGGCAGACAAAGAGAGGGCACTAGATGGAACCCCATGGCTTGTAGGGCGCCATGTAGCGCTTTTGAAAGAGTTTGAAAAGAATCTTAGACCCTCAGATGTGCGTTTTGAGTCAATGCATATTTAGGTCAGGATCATAAACATACCTTTTAAGTGGATGAACAAAAAGAAAGGATGGAAGGTAGCGGGTCTTGCAGGCAAAGTTGATAAATTAGATGTTGACTGCAGGTAAATATCTTAGAGAAAGAGTGGAAAACCTAGTTGAGAAACCATTGAAGAGGTATATCACAACTGAAACTTCAGAAGGTGATGAATACTATGATCTACAATATGAGAAGTTGCCTTTCTTCTGCTTCTCATGTGGCATTATGGGGCATTCTGAATTAGAATGTCAAAACCCTTCAGGAAGAGATGCAGAAGGTAAATGGGAATATGATAATTCAATAAGAGCCCCAGAAGAGAGGAGGAGGAGAATTCAATCCTTTGCATAAGCAGCGGCAACTTCAGATTGGAGTGGATCTTCATACCAAAGTGATTCTCATTCCAGTTCTAAAGGAAAATTCACAGAGCAATCTAATAGTCAGATCTTTGAGAAGGACAAATGTATCCCAGGAGAAGTGTCGAGCCCTTCAGAGAAAATGAACATAGGTAAGGGTGGAGGTGCACAAAATGGCAACACTTGCATGTCTCTTTTTACAAGTCAAGCTCACGATAAAAGTGTAACAGGAAGGAAGAGGAAGCCACTGAGAAAGAGTAACGACCGTCAACAACAATCAGGCATCATAGCAGAAAAAATTGGATGTTGGAGAATGAAGGAAACTTAGTGATAGTCCCTCTTCGAGGAATAGATGAATTACCTAGAGAGTCCATCCCATCAAACCTTATGGAGCTGGACCAAAGGGATGCAGAGGGCGCCAGAAAACAAAAGATGGAACTCTCCTTATCAAATGCACTATCGGCGGAGGCTGCCTATGTGGAGCATCCCCGCCGGTCACAATGAAAACCTTATGCTTGAACTGCCGCATGTGTGGGCAGCCCGAGGTAATTCAGGAGCTCCGCCTTCTAGTGGAGCAGCATAACCCAGATTTTGTCTTCCTCTCGGAGACAAAGATGTCTAAAGAAAGAGCAAAGAATCTGAGATTTAAATTGGAGTTTCATGATGCGATAGCTGTAAGTAGTGAAGGGCTAAGTGGAGGACTAGTTCTCATGTGGAAAAAGGGTATTATCGTGAGGGAACAAACTAAAAAATAATTCTCACATAGATGTCACTGTCTTCAGTGAGAACTTGGGAGAAGAATGAAGATTTACAGGCTTTTATGGCCAACCACGAAGTCAAAAAAGGAAAGAATCATGGTATTTGCGTCAATTTCTAAGATGTGCAAGTGATTTACCCTGGCTATGTGCGGGAGACTTTAATGAAGTATTAGAAGAAGAGGAGCATTTTGGCTATAAGGAGAGAGGGGAATGGAGAATGTCTGGATTTAGAGAGGAGTCTAAATGTGTGGCCTCTCATATTTAGGCTATACAGGGCTCCCATATACATGGGACAATAGACAAGAAGGAGAAAAGAACATCAAAGTTTGGCTAGATAGAGCGTTGCCTTATGAGAACTTTTTTGCAGAAATATGGTGTTATAAAAGTGTTACATTTGCAAACCACAGAATCTGATCATTGTGCATTGCTAATAGATATTGACCAACAACAACAAGGCGAAAAGGTAAAAGCAAAGAAAATGTTCCGGTATGAAGACATGTGGAGGAGAGAGCCGGGCTATTATGACATGATAAAGAAATCTTGGTGTTGTAAAGGAGAAGGCCTACAAGATGTAATGAAATCCCTTTCATTCATGAAGGAATCACTTCAAAAATCAAGCTTTCAGACTTTTGGATCAGTTAGAGGCCAGTTGGCACAACTGAGAAGTCAACTAGAGGAAGTAAGAAGAAGGAGCTGGCAGACATGGCCTTCGTTAGAAGAAAGAAGCTTAATGGGTCAAGTCTCAAAATTGCTTGCGAGGGAAGAGATTATGACGTGACAACGATCAAGAGTAGGTTGGCTTTTTGAAGGGGACATGAATACATCATTTTTTCACTCGATATGTAAGGAGAGGGCTAGACAAAACATGATCAAATTCTTGCAGCGGTCAGATGGAACAATATGTTATAATCAGAAGGAAATGGAGGAAGAAACAAATCAGTTCTTAATAAAACTGTTCAGTGCCCAGGACAACCTCTCAACGGAAGAGGTAATAAGCTATGTACCTACAAAGGTTTCAAATGAATTGAATGATATGCTTTGCAGACCATTCTTGCAGGAAGAGGTTGAGCGGGCATTATTTACGATGAAGCCAAATAAATCTCCCGGTCCTGACGGATTCATAGCTGGGTTCTATCAAAATCACTGGGATATATTGAAGCCTAGCATTTGTGCGGCTGTTCTAAAATTTCTGAATGACGGTGAATTACCAGAAGAGGTCAATAAAACCATTCTTGTTCTGATTCCAAAGGTAAATCACCCCCAAGACTTGTCTCAGTACAGACCTATATCACTTTGTAACGTCCTTTACAAAATATGCTCTAAAGTGCTAGCTAATAGACTAAAATTTGTGATGGATGAGATTATTTCCCTAGAGCAGAGTGCTTTCATTTCAGGGTGATTAATTACTGATAATGTTTTAACTGCCTATGAATGCATTCATTACCTTAGAAAGAAGAAAGGGGAAATAGGGGCAAGCGCCATAAAATTAGATATGGCTAAAGCTTACGACCGTGTCGAATGGCAATATCTTCGAAAAATCATGTTAAAGTTGGGCTTCCACTCGGCGTTCGTGAATTTAGTAATGAGATGTGTGGAAATAGTCAGTTTTTTCGTGAAAATAAATGGGCACTTGACAAAGTCCTTTAAACCAACAAGAGGTTTGAGGCAAGGGGATCCCATATCTCCTTACCTATTTCTCATATGCGCTGAAGGAATTTCTTGCTTATTAAATTTCAAGGGTCCTCAATACTTGTCTAAAGGCATTAAGGTGGGTATCCACACTCCATGGATTTCCAACCTTCTATTTGCTGATGATTGTATTATCTTTACTCAGGCAACAAAGCAAGCAGCAGAGAGAATTCAAGAAATTCTGAACATCTATAATAAAGGCTCGAGACAATTGGTGAATAAATCTAAATCTGCTATTTTCTTCAGCTCAAATAGCACGGCAAATGAAAGAAGAAGTAATGCATGCTTTAGACATCAGAAGAGAAGCGCTCGAAGAAAAGTACCTTGGCCTCCCTACGGCCCTAGGAAGAAGTACAACAGGAGCTTTTGAGAAGCTATGCACAAGAGTAAGCAACATGGCGGGAGGTGGATCAAAAAGGAGGTTAAGTTCAGCTGGACGAGAGGTGTTTATTAAAGCGGTCATGCAAGCAGTGCCACTGTACTCAATGAGTTGTTTTAATCTCTCAAAAACAACTTGCAAGAAGTTAACAACATCAATGTCTAGATTTTGGCGGGAAGGGATGGAGATAAGCAGATATTGCATTGGAAGAAATGGGATGAAATTGCCCAACCAAAAGGAGCAGGAGGCATGGGGTTTACAAATCTCCAGTTATTCAATTTAGCCATGTTGGGGAAACAAATATGGAGATTGATAACAAAACCAGAATCATTATGTTCACATGTAATGGCCGAGAAATACTATCATGGTACAGATTTCCTGAGTGCCAAAAAGAAAAAAGGCAGCTCGCATGTTTAGCAAGAAATTTTGAAGGGTAGAACAGTACTACAATTGGGATTAATCAAAAGAATAGGTGATGGTCTATCGACCAACATATGGAAGGATCGGTGGATACCAAGGATTCCAAGAGGCAAGCCAATATTTAAGAGCGAAGAAGTAACTATGCAAAAAGTTCCAAAGCTCATTAATGATGATGGAAGAAGCTGGAACATTCAAAAATTGAATAGTAATCTATCTTCTATGGAGGTAAATGAAATCCTTAAGATTCCTTTGGGAAAGTTAGACCAAGACCTATGGGCTTGGGGTGAAGAAAGACATGGCATCTACACTGTAAAATCAGCCTACAGAGTTTTAGCAAAGCAGTTCAGGGCTGAAAGTCAACATCATCAAGGAGTCGCACAAAGTTCAACTATTGAAGAGAATAAGTTATGGAAGAAACTTTGGAGCTTGTTAATTCGTTATTAAAGGCTTCATGCCTGTAAAGGCTATACTGAAAAAAGACACATCGAAAAATTAAGTAACTGTGTTGAATGTGGTACAAATGAAGATACCATCTTCCATGCTTTGGTAGAATGTTCTTATGCCCGAGTTTTCTGGAATTTTATTTAAAATCTTTATGGCATTTAGGTTCCCAAACTACATCACTAACTTGGCCCAAGACATTCTAGATGACGAAGTTTGTGCAACGGAAAATGCAGGATATATTGTGTGTGGCATGTGGTCAGTGTGGACATCACGAAATAATAGAATTCATGGAGATTCCTCAACTAATCTAACTCAAGCTTGCAGGTGGGCGCGTCACGGCATCGGATCTGATGTTGAATGCAAAACCACAAGGAGAAGGAACCAAAACTAAGACCAAGACATACTGGCAACGTCCACAAGAAGGCTACTATAAAATTAATGTAGACGCAACCTTCAATTCAAAGGATGAAAAAGGAGCTTCAGGGGTAATAATCAGAGACGATGATGGCACTGTAGTAGCAGCGAGCAGTAAATGGTATGATTCAGTCCCTAATGTTTTAACAGCAGAAGCTTTAGCTTGTAGAGATGGAGCTAAGATGATGAAGATTCTCAATATTCGGCAAGGAACAATGGAGACCGATTCTCAGGAGCTTGTGTCCTTTTGGAGTTCCATAAAACATCATAGAGCTAGCATCTTGTCAATTATCAATGAAATACAAGAGCTGGTAGAAGGATGTAGTGGTTTTGATATTTATCATGTTAAGAGGGAGGCAAATATAGAAGCTCACAAAGTTGCCAAATTTGCTACTGAATCAAATCCGGAGTGTGCCTGGATACACCAGGTGCCGAATAGCATCCTTCTGTGTACTAGACAAGATTGTAATCATGTTCCTAGTTAATGATGAAGCTCTTGTTTGAATCGCAAGAAATGCAATTTCGTTATGAAAATTCGCATCCATGTAGAAAAAACATCAATGTGTCTTGCCATAAAAATGCATATTTTATTGGAGTTTATTTTTACAATTGTACTCTTCATCCGGGATCACTGGAGCTCGGGATCACATGAGTACTTTTGTCGTAATATGAAATTGGGTGCATGTAGGATCACCAAGCATGCAAAATTGCATTCATGTCTCGTAATTACTGCATTTTTAGGGGTTCGTAATTACTGCATGAGATGGCCGTCATTGCGGTCGACTGTAAGAGCCAGCGTGTAGCATGCCTGCGTGCAGCCTGGGCCCGTGTTGCACTTTGTTGTGTGTATGTGAGTATCAGTATTACAATATGACTGACTCTTAAATCCTTTTCTGGCAACTTATCCAAAAAAACCAGACAACTTGCACATAAAGTCAATAAGAAAAACTTTTTTTTTGTAAACACAGCACAATCGAAGTCGATTGCATAGACTCACCCATATGAACGTATGTACATACACCATACCCTTACTAGGAGAATGCCCGTGGGTTGATACAGGCCTTTTGTTTTTTGTTCTTCTGATTGCATATATATACTTAAAAGTTGGTGATAGATTCTTTTCGAAGGTCGACATAATCCATCTCCATCTCTCTTATAATCTGCAAAATTAAACGTATGTAGAAATACACCTTTTGTATTATCATGTGCAACATCTCTACAAAGAAGAACAATTATTTGTATGCATCTCTTCTAATTTTGTAAAATCAAGTTTTCAGGCCGGCCCATCATAGTAGCATCAATGACTTTATCAATCGGCATTTTCAAAGCATCATCAGAAGCTATCCGTTTTTATATTTGATATACAAAGGTGAACATATAAATATATATTAAAATAAGACAAAAAACTCATGTACAATATATATTCATTGGTCAGTTTCTAGATATAAGCAGGTGACCACTTTTAGTCACAGTGAGTCTCATTGTGCTCTTTAGTAGAGTGAGTCACAACTCAATTTTAATAATATGTATGCTCACCTATAAATCATTTGTTGATAACTATTCTCCAGAAATGACTTGCTAGGGTTTGTGATATTTCACTGTATAAAAAGTATGTGACATGCCTCTTGTAGCAAACAACTGTTTTTTGCTAAAAAAACAAACAACCATTCCTTTCATTTTTATCTTAAAAAATAATTCACCCTCTCATTCTCCCATAGCATGACATATCGCTCACACGCACATCTCATTTTCCCGGCCTGCTCTGCCCACATCGGCTTCTCACTGTCTCCTCCCCTCGACGACATGTCATTTAGCCTGCACTTTGCTCTCATCGTCATGTCCCCTCCTCTCCACAGCGTCACCCGCCCCTCCATCGCAAACCAGGACAATTCCCCGTGCCAAGTATTGCACACAAATCGTAGTCGAGGGCGACCACCATGTATACACAACTTGTTCGTCACAACGCCGCACCTTCTCCGAGTTCGGCGGCCATAACCAGGTCCCAAGCTTATGTGTCCATACTTTTATCTAGTGGACTTAAATATTTCAATGGCTCAACATGTGTCATGTCCTTGCAGATCCTCATACACATCAATCGGTATTGCCCAACATTTTTACAATACTATATCGGCTTCCACTACTACTCCCACAGTGTATCTTGCTACAGAATAAATCAATAAATACTAACCATTGACAAAAGAATCATTTTATTCTATAGCATATGCGATAAGCATATGGCTTCCATGTGTTTACCCTTGATTTTCCTTAGTGACTCATCCCTTGTGTCCGACACTGCAATATACATCCTTTAACGAACACTAAATAGAAGGATTACTGATCAAAATAGAGTCACAATTTTCTTTGTGACTAGACCTTAAGTATTTATTTATATTTAATCAAATTAATATATCATAAAATAATAGGTTTAGTTGTCAATCATTGTAAACTTTGTGACTACTCAATCTCATGATATTATTAATAAATCTATTTTTCATATTGTGTCTTTTATTTTGTTCTTGAAATATGGAAAATGCATGTATTTTTAGTGTAACATGATGATTTAATAAGTAGCAATAACGCGTTCACTTATTGAAAGGTGTTCATTTGGTATACCAGGTTTGGCATGAATACAATTTGATTTAGTGAGTATTAAGTGTCCATATCAAGCAATAATCCACAACAACTCTTTCCTAATAAATGGTGCATCCACAAATAACAAGCAATAATCAGAAATAATTCTTTCTTTATAAAAAATGTGTCCATATCAATCAATAATCAACAATAATTCTTTCCTAAAATATGCACTTTTATAGTCTTTTTCTACTAGTTTCTAGATGCCATGTATTTCCATATCCTTATGACATTATATATTGTCCCTTTGCTTTGGTTGGAATGTATCACGCAAGAATGGATGGAAGGTCTGCCACCGCTTGTTTACTGGTGATGCTTGTGTTGTTCAGAAGCACTACATCTGGAGGTATGTTCTCTGTTTTGTTATTTATGTAGTGTTCCTAGGGATATGTTATTCCAAGCAAGAGCATTAAAAATTATAAGCAAGATTTCAAGATCATATTACCAAGAGTTTTATCAAATAGTACGTTGATGCACATTTTGCGTATGTCCTTTACAATTTGGGCATCTTACTACTTTTATCCAGTGTTGTAAGAATCATGTCGTTACAATCAATGTCTCATCTTTATGGTATAACTTTTATTATGTTTGCAGTACATAGAGAAATGTGCAGTGGTTCAATTTCCACTCGTGATCTGCAACAATCTAGCATGCAAGCATGAATGTTTGTTTTGGGGCCAGGGCAAGAAGGTTCGCGGATTCTGGTGCAATCGAATGCTCCATGGCACCTGCACCTGCAATATTTGTTGGGATGAATGAACTTAATTGATACGCTAAGCACAATTAATGTTATCAATAAAGAATTCATAACTTTGTGTCCCTGAATCACCCATTTATGCATGGGATTGTATTCTTGGGAGAGCACCATGGGATGCAGAATCTTAATCTATATTGTGTATTGGACAAACTTCTTAAATACGAATATCATATAGTTATGAACAAATATAGTGAAGGAAACTGGTATAATACATTAGTTTTATTTAGAAAACAAACTTCTGTATTGATTTTTTCTTCAAAAAACTCACCCTTGTTTGGGAAGAGGAGATCGTCATCTAGTGCGTCGCCTGCAAATGTGGCATAAACAAAGTCATGCCATTCGTTCAAGGTTCCATTGCCAATGCTTCCACGTAACCAGTTACTGACATATATTGAGTACGAAGCCATCAAGGCCTACCCTTTTTTTTCCAGAATACGAGGGCCTATCTTTGGTCAGCACATTGTGCCTGTACCAAGTTTAACTCTATACAATAGGTATTTGTATCACTTGAAAGTAAACACTCATCACACAGGCTAGTGATAATCATAGATGTTTCAACACGCAGAAAAAATAGAAATGAAGAAGCAAAAAAGCACACCAATGTTGACTTGAAATGTTTAATGTCTAAGGAAACATGGTTGTGGAGACTGAAAAGTCATGAAACAATCCATTCATCGTTCCATATACACAACCATCGTTAAGTCGATAACTCATTGGATGATATCTAGTATTTTCTTTCTTCCTTTAATTTGTTACAGAAATATAACAATCAACATATTTGACGTATGGGCGACATATAATTTGTTAGAACTACTTCTTTATCACTAAGTTTAACCAAGGCTTTCAGTTGCACAAACTATATAGTTATGGATCCCTTAAAACAATAATAAATGCTAGCACGAGATTGAGGTTGGGTTGGGGCCTAGAGTTTTATAATAGTGAAAAAAGTCTGGACCGCCCAACAAGGTTAAAAGAAAGTAGAAAGTGAGACTGCGGGCCTAGCCAAATCAAATCACCAGTCTGGTTTCGAGCAAGGAAAGAATCGGTTTCTGACTCTGAAGATTCGAGCATAGGATAGGAGAGGAGATATATACATCGCGAGCCGAGCCGAGCCACTGGCACCTCCAAGAAGAGCTCGCCTGACAACAGACCAAGCAATGGCTGGCGAAAAGTGTTGAGTATAATGATTACTAGATCGGGACCGTGCCTTGACACGAAGGTGCCGGTCCCGACGTTTTGGTGAAGCAAGTAGTGCGACGTTAGTAGGAACATACCTTTAGTGTATGAATTCAAACATGATAACAAAATAAAGTGAAGAACAAACATTTATTTGTGATAGAAGGCATGAGATTATAAGGCAACATATAGTTCAGCATGTTCGTAAGACCACAAAAGAGGCGCATCAAACTCAGCATAAAGGAACAGACCAAAAGCAACATTTAATAGATCAAGATTAGAGTAAGTCATTTACATAGAAAGTTATGCATTCCGCAGATCAAAAGCCGTTAATAATAATTAGAGCATGTCATTTATATCAAATGAGACCGACGCCTTGGTAGCGCATAGGGCAGCGAGATCGTACAAAATACTGAAAGTGAGGTGTTTATACAGAAGGCTAGTGACACTTAGATAGTAGTCCACACAAGTTTTAAGGATGATAAAAGTCCATGCTAACTAAGACATCTGCCAGAGTCTTCATATTTCCTTCGCCAAGAATGGTTGACGTCCTCATTGCTCCAAGAGAAGTTGTGTAACGTTGGCCCAGGAAGAGAAGAAAAAAATGATATTCATGGAGAAGATATTGATGTCTACTACACAACCTTCTTCTTGTAGACTCGTGTTGGGCCTCCAAGCGCAGAGTTTTGTAGGACAGTAGCAAATTTCCCTCAAGTGGATGACCTAAGGTTTATCAATCCGTGGGAGGTGTAGGATGAAGATGGTCTCTCTCAAACAACCCTGCAACCAAATAACAAAGAGTCTCTTGTATCCCCAACACACCCAATACAATGATAAATTGTATAGGTCCACTAGTTGGGCGAATAGATGGTGATACAAGTGCAAATGGATGGTAGCTATAGGTTTTTGTAATCTGAAAATATAAAAACAGCAAGATAACATGTGGTAAAAGTGAGCAAAAACGGTATGGCAATGCTTGAAAACAAGGCGTAGGGTTCATACTTTCACTAGTGCAAGTTCTCTCAACAATGATAACATAATTAGATCATATAACAATCCCTCAACGTGCAACAAAGAGTCACTCCAAAGTCACTAATAGTGGAGAATAAACAAAGAGATTATTGTAGGGTACGAAACCACCTCAAAATTATTCTTTCTGATCGATCTATTGGGCTATTACTATAAGTGTCACAAACAGCCCTAGAGTTCGTACTAAAATAACACCTTAAGACACACATCAACCAAAACCTTAATGTCACCTAGATACTCCAATGTCACCACAAGTATCCGCGGGTTTGATTATATGATATGCATCACACAATCTCAAATTCATCTATTCGAACCAACACAAAGAACTTCAAAGAGTGGCCCAAAGTTTGTACAGGAGAGTCAAGATGAAAACGTGTGCCAACCCTCTATGCATAAGTTCACAAGGTCACAAAACCCGCAAGTTGATCACCAAAACATACATCAAGTAGATCATGTGAATATCCCATTGTCACCACAGATAAGCACATGCAAGACATACATCAAGTGTTCTCAAATCCTTAAAGACTCAATCCAATAAGATAATTTTAAAGGGAAAACTCAATCCATTACAAGAAGGTAGAGGTGGAGAAACATCATAAGATCCAACTATAATAGCAAAGCTCGCAGTACATCAAGATCATGCCAAATCAAGAACACAAGAGCGAGAGAGAGAGGGAGAGAGAGAGATCAAACACATAGCTACTGGTACATACCCTCATCCCCGAGGGAGAATGAGGGAGTCCTGGACTAAGGGGTCCTCAGGCTTCCGGCCTATTGGACATGGGCCTGACTGATGGGCTACGAAGATACAAGACCTAAGACTCTCACCCATGTTCCGATGGGACTCTCCTTGGCGTGGATGGCAAGCTTGGCGTTCGGATATGAAGATTCCTTTCCTTGTAACCGACTTTGTATAACCCTAGTCCCCTCCGGTGTCTATATAAACTGGAGGGCTTATTCCGTAGGGACAATCATAATCACATAAGCTAGACTTTTAGGGTTTTAGCCATTACGATCTCGAGGTAGATCAACTCTTGTAATACTCATATTCATCAAGATCAATCAAGCAGGAAGTAGGGTATTACCTCCATAGAGAGGGCCCAAACCTGGGTAAACATTGTGTCCCCTGTCTCCTGTTACCATCAACCTTAGACGCACAGTTCGGGACCCCCTACCCGAGATCCGCCGGTTTTGACACCGGCATTGGTGCTTTCATTGAGAGTTCTATTGTGCCGTCGTCAGAAGGTTTGATGGCCCCATCCATCATCTACAACAACGCTGCCAGGGGGGATGTCTTTCTTCCTGGCCAGATCTTCGTATTCGGTGGCTTCGCACTGCGGGCCAACTCGCTTGGCCATCTACAGCAGACCGACAGCTATGCCCCTGGCCGTCAGGTCAAGTTTGGAAGCTTGAACTACATTGCTGATATCCGCGGAGACTTGATCTTTGACGGATTTGAACCCATGGCAGCTGCTCCCTACCACCACAATGAACATGACCTAAATCTGTCATCGGACCATACACATGAGATTGCGCCTGTAAGCGCTCTAGCCCTGGATTCGGAGCAGCTTGCGCCTTCCGAAGATGGGAAGCTTAACCCCGCCACGGAAGCCGCAGACTCAGCGGCGTTGGAGCCGCACACAGACCCAACTTCAAACAAGGTCTGCATCATCGGACCCTGGATTCACCTCCGGTCACTGGTTCTGAACTGCGTGCATCCGCGTCCGATGAGCCTTACCAAGCGTCGGTCGTCGAATTCAGTTTCACGGACATCTTCCGGCACTCACCTTTAGGCGATGTGCTAAACTCATTAAAAACCCTCTCTTTAGCAGGGGACTCACAACCGAGTTATATCAGGTTTGAACTGGGGGCTTGACTACGACTCCGGAGACATCGACGTTATGGACAACGATGCCGAAAAGGAGCAGGCCCAAAACCCGCCATTTACCGGGCGCTGGACGGCCACCTCCTCCTACGATGTATACATGGTGGACACACCCAAAGAAGTTAACGGCGATGACAAAGAAGACCCAGTGGAAGATAAACCTCCTGAGACACAACCAAAGCGCCGATGACAGCGGCGCCGTTCTAAGTCCCGCCATGAGAAAGACAGCAATACTAGCATAGGAGAAAATAATACTCTAGATGGTGTTGAAGACAATGAAGACCCCGTTGAGCCAACTTCTGGACAAGACGAACGGGAAGATGGGAGTCAGCCCTAAAAAACAGGTCGTGCATGAAGACTCGGAAGACAACAATTATCTTCCACTCTCCGAGGATGAGGTGAGCCTCAGCGACGAAGACTTTATCGTGCCTGAGGAACCTCTCGAGCAGGAGCGCTTTAAGCAATAGCTAATAGCCACTGCAAGAAGCCTGAAAAAGAAGCAGCAGCAGCTTCAAGCTGATCAAGATCTGCTCAACGATAGATGGACCGATGTCCTGGCAGGAGAAGAATACGGCCTCGAGCGCCCAACCAAAAGTTACCCGAAGCGCAAACTGCTACCCCAATTCGATTATGAGGCACTTGAGCCCGCACCATCAGCGCGTAATGCGACTGATCGACCACTACGCGGCCGGGATAAAATGGCAACTCAAGCCGAACACCGGCCCGTACTACCTCGTGGTAAAGGCAGAGATAAAACAGCTCGGGCATACACGTATGATCTCTGGCAGCGCCTAAAGAATAAATAAGGTCCGGCCAGATCAATCTACGGATCACAGGGGCGTGCCCCGACCCCGGATGACGGCTATCAAGTCGAACATGGCAAGGACAATTATGTCCGAGCCAAAAATCACAGATGGACTCCATCCGAACTACGTCGCGACCTGGCCTGATATAGAGGCGCCGCACACCCCCTCTGCTTCACTGACGAAGTAATGGAACATGAATTCCCAGAAGGGTTCAAACCCATGAATATTGAATCAGATGATGGAACCACAGATCATGCGGTATGGATTCAAGACTTTATTCACCATATTCACATGGCCTGCAGCGATGATCTTCATGCCATCAAATACCCCCGCCGCCCCTAAAACTCAAGGGGCCAGCCCTACACTGGTTGAACAGTCTGCCTGAAAACTCCATTGGCAGCTGGGAGGACTTGGAAGAATCCTTCCTCGACAACTTCCAAGGTACATATGTTCGACCTCCGGATGCCGACGACTTAAGTCACATAAATCAACAGCCCGGAGAGTCAGCCAAGAAATTCTGGACTAGGTTCCTAACTAAAAAGAACTAGATAACATAGCATCCGGGACGAGTGGCTCGCCCGACACCTCGGCCAAGAAAAGCCGAAGTCCATGGCAGCCCTCACGGCGCTTATGACCCGCTTTTGCGCGGGCGAAGATAGCTGGCTAGCCCGTAGAAAAAACAATGCAAGCGAACCTGGCACTTCGGAAGCCAAAAATAGCAACGGCAAGCCCCGACGCAACAGGCACAAGCGTCGAAGCAACGGTGATAATACCGAGGACATGGCGGTCAACGCCGGATTCAGTGACTCCAAGTCCGGACAGCGGAAAAATCCATATAAAAATAATAATCAAGGCCCTTCCAGCCTGGACCGCATACTCGATCGTCCATGTCAGATCCATGGCACCCCTGATAAACCAGCCAATCATACTCACCGGAGTTGTTGGGTCTTCAAACAAGCCGGCAAATTAAATGCCGAAGACAAGGAGAAGGGGTCGCAAAGCGAGAATGACGATGAGGAGCCCCATCCACCAAACACAGGGGGATAGAAGAAGTTTCCCCCTCAAATCAAAACGGTGAACATGATATACGCTACCCATATCCCCAAGAGGGAGCACAAGCGTACGCTCAGGGACGTCTATGCGATAGAGCCAGACGCCCCAAAATTCAACCCATGGTCGTCATGCCCGATCACCTTTGATCGCAGGGACCATCCGACCAGTATCCGTCATGGCAGCTCAGCCACACTAGTCCTCGACCCAATAATTGATGGATTCCACCTAACACGAGTCCTCATGGACGGTGGCAGCAGCCTAAACCTGCTCTATCAGGATACAGTGAGCAAAATGGGCATCGATCCATCAAGGATCAAGCCCACCAAAACTACCTTTAAAGGAGTTATACCAGGTGTAGAGGCCCGCTGCTCGGGCTCAATCACATTGGAGGTCGTCTTCGGATCTCCGGACAACTTCCAAAGTGAAGAGTTAATCTTTGATATCGTCCCCTTCCGCAGCGGCTATCACGCACTGTTCGGACGAACTGCGTTTGCCCGATTCAACGCGGTGCCGCGCTATGCTTATCTCAAGCTCAAGATGCCCGGACCACACGGTGTCATAACAATCAATGGAAACACGGAGCGCTCCCTCCGTACCAAGGAGCACACCGCTGCCCTGTCAGCAGAGGTACAGAGCGGCCTTCACAAGCAGAACCTTAATTCGGCGGCCATGCTCCCGGACACTGTCAAACGAGTCTGGACTACTCTGCGGCAGGACAGTCCAGCTCGTCAGGAGCTCGATTAGCAATTCGACATCCGTCTCATTCCCGACCAAGTGGCGGCTTACATACCACGCGTACATAATTACGCACTAAAAATACCATGGGCAGAGACGGAGGCATAACACTGTGATCCACAATACAGCTCGACCTTCCCGGGACACACGTACGCTTACTTTTCCTTTTATCCTTTTTAGGTTTCTTTTCACAGGCCCCTCTCGATGGCCTGATAAATTGGTCCTTTCGAAGGATGGATACACAAAGGTGACAAGAAGCACAGACATATGGGGGAATCTCTAGATGTCCTCCTTGGCGATCATTCTACCTGTTTTCAGGACCCATACGCAGCTCACCCTTGGTCTTGGCATGTTAAATAGCCACTGTTGCTTATCGCACTTTTCGTTCAAGTACGCTTTGACGAATTAATCGAAATTATAATGGAAACAGTTTGCGGCCCAACATATGTGGCACTATCTTACTACCTTTTTATTAATTTCGCTATTTTAATTTGCATCTGTACACCTTGGTACACCGTAATTTGCCAGGGGCTATATTGCGCCCCACACCATGGCAACAAGTCCGAACACTTTTACAACATAGTTCAGCACCCCGAATTTAGCATTATATGCATCGGCTCCAAATCATGTCTTTGGTCAATAGTTGGCTTGCCCAGCTCCTGTGCTTACTATCTTATGTTCCGCTATATCGGCTAGGGTAGTAAAGGGAGAACTACTGCAATTGTGCCCTGGTTTATCTGGATGAGCACCTTAGTAGAGAAAGCCGAAAACTGACTGTAATGATGCAGTGTGAGCCGGTTAGCTCTTTGGAGGTTTCAAATCTTTAGCAATTTTTCCCGCATTATGCGACGAATCGGTTCTTATCCGATCAGGTGTATACAGCACCCTAGTTCGGATACTAGGGGTTGTGCCTACATTTTTATTGTCAAACTCCTATGGCTAAGTGAGGGTGATAAAGCTACATAGTCCGATTGTCTGGTTCGTTGCGCTAAACACCTTGTAGGTGTCAAAACCGGCGGATCTTGGGTAGGGGGTCCCGAACTGTGCGTCTAAGGCGGATGGTAACAGGAGGCAGGGGACACGATGTTTTACCCAGGTTCGGGCCCTCTTGATGGAGGTAAAACCCTACGTCCTGCTTGATTAATATTGATGATATGGGTAGTACAAGAGTAGATCTACCACGAGATCAGAGAGGCTAAACCCTAGAAGCTAGCCTATGGTATGATTGTATGTTGTCCTACGGGCTAAAACCCTCCGGTTTATATAGACACCGGAGAGGGTTAGGGTTACACAAGGTCAGTTACAAAGGAGGAGATACACATATCCGTATTGCCTAGCTCGCCTTCCACGCCAAGTAGAGTCCCATCCGAACATGAGACGAAGTCTTCAATCTTGTATCTTCATAGTCCAACAGTCCGGCCAAAGGATATAGTCCGGCTGTCCGGAGACCCCCTAATCCAGGACTTCCTCAATAGCCCCTGAACCAGGCTTTCAATGACGACGAGTCCGGCGTGCAGTATTGTCTTCGGCATTGCAAGGCGGGTTCCTCCTCCGAATACACCACGGAAGAATTTGAATACAAGCATAGTGTCCGACCCTGCAAAGTAAGTTCCACATACCACCGTAGAGAGAATAATATTTCCACAAATCCAATTTGCTGACTTGTTTTGGCAACACGGCATTATGTCACGGCCCGGTGATTATTTGAACCGTTTCCTTTAACTAGCCCCACACATAACGCGACTCGGTTTTTCGACACGTCTCGTCAAAACAGAGATCGTGTCCCCTTATCATGGGATTCTCATCAATACGGGCGTGGGTAACCCAACCGCGCCATCGATTACGGCGCTTGGGGGATAAGCGAGTTTTACAAGGCTAGTGGGGGCGCATAGTTTCGGCCGTCCATATAAAGGGATAAGGTTTAACCTTTCTCTACCCACACCTTCTTCCTCCTTGCTCATCCCATTCTTGCGTACTCGAGCTCCAGCGCCCAAGTTCACATTTCCCACCTCGACCTTCTCCAACCATGTCCGGAGCGGGAGGTAGGTGGATGGTCTCCTCCATCACGGAGGGACACATCAAGAAGCTGAGGAGAGCCGGATACCTGCCCGACGACATCGCGCACCGGCTCCTAGACGAGGGGCAGCTCATCCCCACCCCTAGGCCCCATGAGAGGGTAGTGTTCCTTACCCATTTCCTCCGCGGACTGGGATTCCCTCTCCACCCATTCGTCTGGGGGCTCATGTTCTACTACGGCCTAGATTTCCATGATCTGGCCCAGAATTTCATCCTCAACATCTCGGTGTTTATCGTTGTGTGCGAGGCCTTCCTCCGCATCAAGCCCCACTTCGGTTTATGGCTGAAGACTTTCAATGTCAAGCCGAAGGTAGTGAGCGGCCGCCAGGCGGAGTGCGGAGGCGCCATGGTGGGAAAGATGCCGAATGTCACATGGCTCGAGGGCTCCTTCGTGGAGACCATAAAGGGGTGGCAATTGCGGTGGTTCTACATCACCGAGCCATGTGACCCTAAATGGGCAGCGGCCCCCGAGTTCCGATCTGGCTTCCCCATGCGACTCACCTCCTGGCAAGAGAAGGGCCTGTCCTGGGGTAGTTCGGGAGAGCTAACCAGACTCCAAACATGTATTCAAAACATGGTGAACAAGAAGCTCAAACTCGTCAACGTAGTCCAGGTCATGCTCAACCGCCGGATCCTCCCATGCCAACAACGGGCTTTCAACCTGTGGGAGTTCGACCCGGTGCAGCACCAAACTTTGAACAGGCTCTTCGACACAACTCACGAAGATGCCTGGAAGGTGCTATTCAAGAGCGCCGAGGTTCCCCCTCCCACTACGGAGGATCGCGGATTCAGCGTGAAGCGCCAAGCTAGCGCGGTAAGCTGTTCTACCTCTTACAGGATACTTGTTTTTCACAGTTTGCCTCCATGCGGGATCTAAACTCCCGTACCTTTGACAGGACTGGCAGGAGACGGCCGGATAGATCGACTGTCCGGCTCCATTGCCCGAGGGCCCAACAGACGCTCTTTTGATGAAGATGCTGACCCCGGCTCCTTACAAGGTGCCGGAGAAGACCAAGAAGGCCAAGGGAACCCGGAAGAGTTCCCGACACCAGGCGTCATCGGACTCACCGTCTGATGACTCTACGGCACGCTCATCCCCCGAAGACGAGGAGGCAGAAGAAGATCTCCCCCTCCAGACGGGGGAGACAAGAAAAGGAAGGCCGCCCCAACTAGGGGGGCCAAAGGGTCCAAGAAGGGAAGGACTCTCCTTCCGGACAGTTCTACCACCGTCGCCGACGGCGAAGACGAGTGGCTGCCCAGGGCCAAGCCCCTGGGGAAGTCATAAGTATTCGGATACCAGAGTAACTCATAGCATTCCTTTGTCGCACTGCTTCACCTAACGCCGAATATGATTATGCAGGCCGCCACGAGCCCGTATCGATGTATCGTCGGACGACTCCCTGGGCTCGTCGGATATGGATAGCGATCCAGTTTCGACAGCCACCTCCCCTCACCCTGTGGACGACGCCGAGGTATTGTCTCAAGAGGCACCGGGTCGAGGGGAGACAGTCCTGGAGGCACCTCAAGGCGGCCTTCCGGACCCCGGGAGGAGAGGAGACAAGGCCCCTGAGGGCTCCGAGTTCGGCCCTCAGCCGAACACCGCGCCGGAACCTCCAGTGGTTCCGGACTCGGGCAGGCGGCCTCCTTCCAAGAGGGGCAAGACACCTGTACCGGTGACCTCTGTCCATCCAGAGGCGCCGAACAATTTGCTGGAAGCGCTTCACAACGCTTCCATCAACGAGGAGCACCGTACTATTATGAGTGCGGTGATCCAGAAGGTTCAGTCCGCCAAGAGCGGACTGACTGAAGCCTGTGCCAGCCTTCTAACAGGCTTTGAGGTAAGTGTTTAGAATATAGGAAAATAATTACCGCATAGACAGTAGCCCCTGATGCTCTGTTCGGTGTTCATAAAGAAAAGCCGAATAGAGGATCAAACAAATATCGCAGGAGTCTAATATAAGTATGTCAATATGCATATGCAGGCTTCACTGCTGGCATCTGCCGCACTGACTACGGAGGTCGCCGTACTGAAGCAGGACCTGAAAGGGTCCCAGGACGAGCTCGGCCTTGCCAAGAGGCAACTCGAGGAGAACAAAGGTAAGTAGTAGCTAGTCTATGGATATGTATAAAAGAATGCGATTGCAAAATGACAGGATCATCATGAATTTGCCAGGGGCCACGATCGAAGTAGCGACCCTAAAGCAAGCGCTGTCCGAGGCCGAAGATAAAGCGGCCAAGGAGTGCACCGAGCGAGAAAGGCAAGAGGCTCGGGTGAGCAAGGTGCAGCAAGAGCTTCAGGCTCTCGTGGTGAAGCACGAGGCGTTGGAGCTTGACTCGAAGACGCGAGAGTCTGAGCTTGCCGCGGCCCTCGAGAGCACAAAGAGTGCTAAGGCTGAAGCCCAAAAGGCCCTCCGGGAGATCGGCGCGATGAAGAAAATAGCGGCGGGTAAGGCATTCTATATGCAAAGCAAGCATGTAAAAGTAAATTACCGATTACTTACCCGAATCAGGAGCTCTCCAGGAGCATTCGCAGATTTGCCCCGCAGCGTGTCCGATGCCGCACAATTTTACCAGGCCGAGGAGGGAAGCTCAACGGAGAAGCTGTTCTGGTCTCAGTATACTAGGACCGAATGCCCGGTGCCAATCAGCGACCAGCTAAAGCAGCTGGTCGAGCTACACAAGGCAGCCGAACAGGCCACGAAGGGCTTTATAGTCTGGCTGTGGCCTGGCGACGCCCTTCCGAACAGCTACTTCGGCCTGGTGAGGCGGCTTGTAGATGCCTGCCCACGGTTGGAGGTCGTCAAGCGATCCGTCTGCATTGAAGGTGCACGCCGGGCTTTCGCCCGTGTGAAGTTGCAATGGGTCAAGCTAGATGCCGTGAAGCTGATCAAGGAAGGGCCGCCGGAGGGCAAGGAGCATCGCCACCCCGAGATGTACTACGAGGTGTTCTGAAGGGTGCCCGTCTCGTAGCAGACGAGTGCACGAAAGATGTAATATTTGAGTGAAACTTGCTCGTGTGATCCTGTATTTATGAAAACTTGTTCATATGCGCTATACAACACTTGTTCAAATATAAAATAGTACCTTTTGTTTGGCTGTTTATCCAATCTGAGAGATGGCTAGTCCTCGGCTCCTGCCCCCATGCTGCGAGTGCTGGGGTGTTCGGGATAAACCTGAGCACTCTTGTTCCCATTTTTGAGTCCTTCGAGGGAGGTGCTCAGCACAACGAACAAGGCAACCAGACTAATAATGCTTTATCACTCTCACTTAGCCATAGAATTCTATAATTTTAAATTTCGGCGAAGCCCCTGGTATTCGGAAGGCCGAATTCGGGGCACGATACACACCTTTAAGCCGGACAGGGCCGGCCCCTCGCTCTAAGCGGCATAAGTCTTTAGGGACTCGAAACCTCGCCGAACAACGACCGGTCTCTCGCCTTATCATGACAGTCAGTTTTAGCTTTCTCTACTGAGGTGCTTAGCCCAGTAGAAACGGGGCACAATCGCAGTAGTTCTCCTAGCACTACCTTAGCCGATAGAGCGGAACGTAAGGTACCAAAACATAGGAGCCGGGCAAACCCAACATTTGACCAAAGACATGATTCGGAGCTGATGCATATAATGCTATAAGTTCGGGGTGCCGCACTTGTGAAAGTGTTCAGACTTTTCACACCATATTGTGGGGTACGTAAGCCCCTGGTGTATTGGCCGTACCAAAGTGTATGGTTGCAAGGCGTCATTAATGAACACATATATATATATATAACAAGAATGCAATAATAGTCGTAATGTTATGCATTGTTTATTCAAAAAGGTGCGTTAAAGCAGAATGATACAGATAGTGCGATAAGCAAAAAGTAGGACTATGTCCCTTCCAAGGGCAAGCTGAGGGATAGTATTAAAGCAAATATTTCACTCGTTTATCATAATCCAGCTGGGAATTCCGTGGTGTGACGTAGCTTTCTGCCTCCTTGGTTGCTGCATCATGTATTCGGCAATCATGCTGCCGGACAGGGTTTCCAGAGATTAAGGTCCTGAAAAAGAGAAAATAACAAAGCGGGAAGCCCCTAGTGTGGTTTAAGCCGCGTCATGGGGCGTGCCGCAGTTGTGCCCCCCACCTGTGCCCATGGTATTTTTAATACGTAATTATGTACGCGTGGCACGGATTTCGCCGTTTGGCTGGGACTGGGGTGGGGGCCGCATTGCTACGCGAGCTCAGATCGTGCCAGGCGGTCTAGTTGCTGATTACTCCGAGCGCGCTTGAAGGTGTCCGGGTCTTGAAATGCCAAACTGGTGGATTGCCTTGAGAGGCTGCTTTGCGCTTTTGCTGCGAGGGCCGAAGTGTGCTCCTCCTTTTGGAGAGAGCGCTCTGTGTTTCCATTAACTGTAATAACCCCACGAGGTCCTGACACCTTGAGCTTGAGGTATGCGTAATGCGGTACCGCATTGAATCTCGCAAATGCGGTTCGCCCGAGCAGTGCATGATAACCACTGCGGAACGGGACTATATCGAAGATTAATTCTTCGCTTTGGAAGTTATCCGGGGATCCGAAGACCACTCCCAGTGTAATTGAGCCTATGCAATGGGCCTCTATGCCTGGAATAACGCCTTTAAATGTCGTTTTTGTGGGTTTGATCCTTGAGGGGTCTATACCCATTTTGCGCACTGTGTCCTGATAAAGCAGGTTCAGGCTGCTGCCGCCATCCATAAGGACTCGAGTGAGGTGAAATCCGTCAATGATTGGGTC
This sequence comes from Triticum aestivum, assembly GCF_018294505.1. Taxonomy (NCBI): domain Eukaryota; kingdom Viridiplantae; phylum Streptophyta; class Magnoliopsida; order Poales; family Poaceae; genus Triticum; species Triticum aestivum. The sequence goes on from NC_057812.1 coordinate 635,786,527, forward strand.
TAGGACCAGTGCGGCGAATCCGCCATGACGGATACTAGTGGGGTGGTCCCTGCGATCGAAGGTGATCGGATAGGAGGACCATGGGTTGAACTTTGGGGCGACTGGCTCCAACGCATATACGTCCCTGAGCGCACGCTTCCGCTCCCTCTTGGGGATGTGGGTTGCGTATATCATGTTCACCGTCCGCACTTGTGGGGGGAACCTCTTATGTCCTCCGGTGTTCGGCTGCTGGGGCTCTTCCTCGTCATCGCTATGTGGCCCCTTATCTTTGTCTTCGGCAATTAACTTGCCGGCCTGCTTGAACACCCAACAATCCCTGTTGGTGTGGTTGGCTGGCTTGTCGGGGGTGCCGTGTATTTGACACGAGCGATCGAGTATACGGTCCAAACTGGACGGGCCCGGAGTGCTTCTTTTGAATGGCTTTTTCCACTGACCGGGTTTAGAGCCTTTGAATCCGGCATTGACTGCCGTATCTTCAGTATTATCGCTATTAATGCGGCGCTTATGTTTTTTGCGACGTAACCTGCTATTGCCGTCCTTGGTATCCGAAGTACCATGGTTCTTTGACATATTGTTACTGCGAGCCAGCCAGCTGTCTTCTCCCGCACAAAAGCGGGTCATGAGTGTCGTGAGGGCTGCCATAGATTTCGGCTTTTCCTGACCAAGGTGCCGGGCTAGCCACTCGTCGCGGATGTTGTGTTTGAAAGCTGCTAGGGCCTCTGCATCCGGACAGTCGACGATTTGATTTTTCTTTGTTAGGAACCGAGTCCAGAATTGCCTGGCCGATTCTTCTGGCTGCTGAATTATGTGGCTCAAGTCATCGGCATCTGGTGGTCGCACATAAGTGCCCTGAAAGTTGTCGAGGAATGCGGCTTCCAGATCTTCCCAACAGCTAATGGACTCTGCTGGCAAGCTGTTAAGCCAATGCCGCGCTGGTCCTTTGAGCTTTAGTGGGAGGTATTTGATGGCGTGTAAGTCATCACCGCGGGCCATGTGGATGTGGAGGAGGAAATCCTCGATCCATACCGCAGGATCTGTTGTGCCGTCGTATGATTCAATATTTACAGGTTTGAAACCTTCTGGGATTTGATGATCCATTACTTCGTCTGTGAAGCATAAGGGGTGTGCGGCGCCTCTGTATTGGGCTATATCGCGACGCAGCTCGAATGGGTCTTGCCCGCTGTGTTCGGCCCGGCCGGATTTACTTTTACTGTATCCGGCGTGACGTTTATCGTCTCGCATAGTGGCGCGCCCTCGTGATCCGTAGATCGATCTTGCATGTTTTGCTTTGTCCTCCAATACGTCTCGCAGGTCTGGCGTGTTTCCCCATGCTTTTTTATTTGAATGGCGTCGGGGTGCAGGCTGAGCTTTTGGCTAGAATGCCTCTCTATCACGGCCACGAGGTGGCCGATCAGCCGCGTCATACGCTTCTTCCTCCAGTCGAGGTAGCAACCTGCATTTTGGGTAACTCTTGGAGGGGCGCTCGAGTTTATATTCCTCGGCCGCGAGGACTTCAGTCCATCTGTCAGCTAGCAGATCTTGATCAGCTTGAAGCTGCTGCTGCTTTTTCTTAAGGCTATTTGCCGTGGCCATAAGCCGGCGCTTGAAGCGCTCTTGTTCGACGGGATCCTCTGGCACGGCGAATTCGTCATCGCCGAGGCTTGCCTCGTCTTCGGAGGGGGGCATGTAATTATCATCCTCCGCCTCTCCATCTGCCGCTCTCTCAGGAGGGCTGGCTCCTCCATCCTCCTGCTCTAACTCTTGCTGGAGGGGGTTGTTGTTGTCTTCGGCACTATCCGGAGTGTTATTACCTCCTGTGCCGGTATCACCACTTTTGCTTTGGCGGGACTTAGAGCGGCGCCGCTGACGTTGGCGCTTGGGTTGCTTCTTGGAGGGGTCATCCTCCGCTGTCTCGTCGCCATTGCCTTCTTTGGGTGTATCCACCATGTATATATCGTATGATGAGGTGGCTGTCCAGTGCCCTGTGGGCAGTGGTTCCTCTTCGTCTCCCGCATCGTCGTCCATACCGTCGATGTCTTCGGAGTCGAAGTCGAGCATGTCGGTTAAGTCATCGACAGTGGCTACTAAGTGGGTGGTGGGTGGGCCGCGAATTTCTTCGTCGTCCGCATCCCAGTCCTGCCGGACATAGTTCGGCCAGGATCCTCCTGACAAGGAGAGAGACCTTAATGAGTTCAGTATATCACCGAAGGGCGAGTGCTGAAAGATATCCGCGAAGGTAAACTCCATGATCGGCGCCCAGCCAGATTCAATAGGAACGGGCGCAGGCGGTTCAGAGTCCGTGGCCGGAGAAGAATCCGGCAATTCAACATGACTCTCATGCAAAGTAAGGTCGATGTTCGGATCGATCGCCGCTGAGGGTAATGCCTCCATGGCGGGGTCCATCCACCCGTCCATGGACGGCGCAACTGGCTCCGAATTGAGGGTCGGAGCGGCTGCCGGTGCGATCTCCTGAACACCGTCTGATGGTAGAGCTAAATCGTACTCATCGTGACCGTGTGATGCACAAAGCAAAGGCTCGAATCCGTCGAAGATCAAGTGTCCGCCGATATCGGCCGTGTAGTTTAAGCTTCCAAACCTGACCTGGTGGCCAGGGGCGTAACTTTCAATCTGCTCCAGGTGGCCAAGCGAATTGGCCCGCAGTGCAAAGCCGCCGAATACAAAAATCTGTCCGGGGAGAAAAGTCCCACCCTGGACTGCATCGCTAACGATTTTTGAAGGAGCCATCAAGCCTAACGGCGACGACATAGAGGAACTCTCAATGAAAGCACCAATGTCGGTGTCAAAACCGGTGGATCTCGGGTAGGGGGTCCCGAACTGTGCGTCTAAGGCAGATGGTGACAGGAGGCAGGGGACACGATGTTTTACCCAGGTTCGGGCCCTCTTGATGGAGGTAAAACCCTATGCCCTGCTTGATTAATGTTGATGATATGGGTAGTACAAGAGTAGATCTACCACGAGATCAGAGAGGCTAAACCCTAGAAGCTAGCCTATGGTATGATTGTATGTTGTCCTACGGGCTAAAACCCTCCGGTTTATATAGACACCGAGAGGGTTAGGGTTACACAAGGTCGGTTACAAAGGAGGAGATACACATATCCGTGTTGCCTAGCTTGCCTTCCACGCCAAGTAGAGTCCCATCCGGACACGAGACGAAGTCTTCAATCTTGTATCTTCATAGTCCAATAGTCCGGCCAAAGGATATAGTCCGGCTGTCCGGAGATCCCCTAATCCAGGACCCCCTCACACCTCCTTTAAGGACCAAACTCTTGGATAAAGAGTGTTTAGATTCATCCCGAACACCCCGTACTACCTACGTGGGGGCTGAAGCCGACGACTGGCCAACTCTCGGACTTGATAAAAACGGCCGCAGAGGAGGTAAAACTTTAAATAAACAAACAAAAAATCATTATATTACATATCAAGCCTTGTTTTCATCATACAGGACGGGATTACATGAATGTATTCATTCAAAAATAATGTCCTTAGCACATTGCTCCGCCACAATGCGGGATCCCTTCAGAACATCTTCAAAATACCGCTCGGGCATGCGGTGCTCCTTGCCCGCGGGCGGTCCTTCGGTCGCGAGCTTGACGACGTCCATCTTCGCCCATTGTATCTTGACATGGGAGAAGGCCATCCATGCACCTTCTATGCATACTGACCGCTTGATGGTGTCAAGCCAAGGGCAGGCATTGACCAGTCGCTTCACGAGGCCGAAGTAGCTGTCGGGTATAGCTTCTGTAGGCCACAGCCGGATTTTTAAATCCTTCTTGGCTAGTTCGGCCACCCTATGTAACTCGACCAACTATTTTAGTTGGTCGCTAAAGGGCACCAGATGTTCTGGTGCAAGGTATTGCGACCAGAACAGCTTCTCTGTTGAGCTCCCCTCTTCGGCCCGGAAGAATTCCGCAGCGTCGGAAATACTGCGCGGCAAATCCGCAAACACCCCTGGAGAACTCCAAATCTGGGTCAGTAAGAGATACCTCTTCTTCACATACTTGCTTCGCATAATGAAAGCCTTACCCGCCGTGATCTTCTTGGCCTCTTGGATTTCTTGGAGGGTGCCTTGGGCTTCAGTCCGGGCCTCTTGCGCGATTTGGCGGGCCTTAGTGAGTTCGGACTCCTGGTCCGCATTCTGGCGCTCCAAGGACTCGCATTTCTGGACAACATCCTGGAGCTCCCGCTGAACCTCGCTAACCCTGGCCTCGTGTTTTTCCCGAGTGGTTTGTTCCTTTGCCGCTCTTTCCTTAGCCTCTGCCAGCGCCTTCTCGAGGGTCTCCACTTTGGTCACCGCCCCTATGAAAATATCACGGCACTGCGGTCAGCGCAAAAACATTCATGCTTTCCGGACATGCATAAAAGGATTGAATACCATGATTGTCCTCTAGCTGCTTTTTCGCACGACCGAGCTCTTCCTCGGTCTGCTCCAGCCTCTACTCCAGTCCGGAGACTTCGGCATCATGAGAAGTCGCGGCTACCAGTGACGCCTGCTTACTCATATAGACACACATGGTTAGTCTCCTACGAAAAACTACTTGATCCTATATTCGGCTTTTCTTTCTAAACCCCGAACATAGTCTCAGGGGCTACTATCTATACTGTGACTTTCTTTTCACAAATTGCATTGCTTACCTCAAAGCCTGTTAAAAGGCTTGCGCAGGCTTCGGTCAGTCCGCTCTTCGTAGACTGAATCTTCTCAATCACCGCACCCATGAGGGCACGGTGTTCCTCAACGATGGAAGTGCTTCGCAGCGCTTCCAGTAGAGTATCCGTCGCCTCTTGTTGGACAGAGGTCACCGACAGAATGGGCACACCTCCTTCCGATGAAGGAGGCTGCTTGCCGGATTCCGGAGCTGTATAGGTCTCCGGCACCGTATTCGGCTGGGGGCCGAATTAGACATGGCCCCCATTGCCAGTCTCCATGGGGATCTGCTCCCCCATGTGTTCGGCGGCCGAGGTTTCTCCCTATAGCGCCGTCCTGACGGCCTCCTGCGTCTCTCCCTGGCCGGGGATCCTTCGGGACAACACCTCAGTGTCATCCATGGCCCTGGGAGAGGAGGCCGATGGAGGGGATCCGCTGTCCATCACCTTTGGGTCCAGCGAATTCCCCGAAGACGAGGATCGCTCAAGGGCGGAATGAGCCGGACTGCAAGTGCATGATTCAACATGTTAAAATTATGAAGTAAAAAGGCGGATATATGAATACGTCAGGGTCTTCAGATACTCACGATTCGTCCAGGGGCTTATTCTCGAGGGCGCCATTCTGGGCTGCTATCGACGTCCCACATGGAGGTATCCGCAAGGGAAGCCTTTCCCTTCTTGGACGCCTCCGCTTCCAGATCTATGGAGGCCGCCCTCTTCTTTCCCCCCTCGAGGAGGGAGAAGTTGCTTTCTTTCTCCCCTTCCTCCTCCTCGTCGTCTTTGACGTCAGAGTGAGTTTCGGCGTCTTCGGACGCCATGTCTGATTTACCCTTGGGACAGAGGCCTCCTCTGGTCCCCTTGGCCTTCTTCTTAGCCTTCTTCTTCGGCGCCACGTAGGGTGCCGAAACCAGCATCTTCGTCAAAAGCGGGATGGCTGGTTCCTCGGGCAGCGGAGCCGAACATCCAATCTGCTCCGCCTTCTTTGTCCAACCCTGAAAAGGCAAATAGGGAAGTTGGGACATCCTCCTTGAGAAAGCAAGAAAGGGATACGCCTTGAAGCACGGAAAACTTACCGAACTGGTGAGATGGGCCAGATCATGCCTGCAGTCCTTGGTTGTCTCCGGCCACGTCTCGTTGGCCTTGAAGAGCACTTTCCAGATATCTTCTTGCGTAGTTCCAAAGAATTGTCGCAAGGTCTTGTGCTTGGCCGGATTGAACTCCCATAGATGGCAAGAACGATTCTGGCATGGAAGGATCCGGCGAATTAGCATCACCTGAATCACATCGACAAGCTTGACATTCTTGTCCATCATGCTCCTGATGCGCGTCTGAAGCGCTGTCAGCTCGTCCGACGAAGACCAATCCAGGCCCTTCTCCTGCCAGGAGGTAAGCCGCATTCGGGCCCCAGATTTGAATTCGGGAGTTGCAGCCCAGGCGGCATCGTGGGGCTCTGTGACGTAGAACCACAACTTCTGCCACCCCTTGACGGTCTCCACGAAGGTTCCTTTGGGTCACGGGACGTTGGACATTTTGCTCACCATGGCACCTTCGCATTCTGCGTGTTCACCGCCCACCACCTTTGGCTTCACATTGAAGGTCTTCAACCACACTCCAAAGTGGGGGGATGCGGAGGAAGGCCTCGCACATGACGATGAACACTGAGATGGTGAGGAAGGAATTGGGGGCCAGATCATGGAAATCCAGCCCGTAGTAGAACTTGAGTCCATGGACGAATGGGTGGAGTGGAAACCCCAGCCCGCGTACGAAGTGAGGGATGAACACGACCCTCTCATGAGGCTCCGGAGTGGGGACGATCTGTCCCTTAGCAGGAAGCCGATGGGCGATTTCCTTGGCCAAATATCCGGCCTCCCGAAGTTGGACGATATCCTTCTCCTTGACGGTGGAGGCCATCCACTTGCCCTGCGCTCCGGACATGGTTGGAGTGCTTTCTTGAGGCGGAAAGGATGAGAACTTGGGTGCTGGAGCTGGAGAGTGGGTAAGTGGAAAGAGAGAAGGCATGGGTGAAAGATGTGAATCCTTATCTCCTTATAAAGGCAGTGAATATCAAGCGCCTCCCCACTCGCCGTAAAACTCGCCTATTCCCTGGGGGCCGTTCTGATGGCACGGTTGGATTACCCATACACGTATTGATGAGAATCCCGCAATAGGGGGACACGATCTCTGCTTTGACAAGATGTGCCAATAAAGCCGTGTCTCGAAATATGGAGCGGCAAGCCAAAAAACGGTTGGAAATAATGACTGGGTGGTGATGTAGTGTCACATTGCAAAAGGTTATCAACAGATTGGACTTGTGAAATATTATACTCTCCGCGGTGGTGTGTGGAACTTGTTTTGTAGAGACGGACACGTTATTTGTGTTCGAAGGCTATTCTGGAGTGTTTGAAGGAGGAATCCGCTTTGCAATGTCGAAGACAATCTGCGCGTCGGACACCTCGTTATTGAAGCATGGACTAAGGGGTCCTCGGGCGTCCGGCCCATTGGACATGGGCCAGACTGATGGGCTACCAAGATACAAGACCGGAGACTCTCACCCGTGTCCGGATGGGACTCTCCTTGGCGTGGATGGCAAGCTTGGCGTTCGGATATGAAGATTCCTTTCCTTGTAACTGACTTTGTATAACCCTAGTCCCCTCCGGTGTCTATATAAACTGGAGGGCTTATTCCGTAGGGACAATCATAATCACATAGGCTAGACTTTTAGGGTTTTAGCCATTACGATCTCGAGGTAGATCAACTCTTGTAATACTCACATTCATCAAGATCAATCAAGCAGGAAGTAGGGTATTACCTCCATAGAGAGGGCCCGAACCTGGGTAAACATCGTGTCCCCTGTCTCCTGTTACCATCAACCTTAGACGCACAGTTCGGGACCCCCTACCCGAGATCCACCGGTTTTGACACCGACAATGAACTACTCCCTCCTTGTCATGGAGAGCGTCGGGATGATGTAGATGGCCACAATTGATGGTTTCCCCCTATGACAGGGTGCTGGAACGGGCTCCCATTGGTTTTTTGTGGTTAAAGAGGCTTGCGGCGGCGCAACTCCTGATCTAGGTTTCTTTTCGGGAGTTTTTGCATTTATAGGAATTTTTGGCGTCGGTTTCACATCAGGGGGGTCCACGAGTCAACGACAAGGGTGGAGCACCCTCCTGGGGGGTAGGGTGTGCCCTCCACCCTTATGGTTGGCTCTAGACTCTTCTGGCCCAACTCTTTTGCTTCGGGGGCTTCTTCTGGTCCATAAAAAATCACCGTAAATTTTCAGCTCGTTTGGACTCCATTTGATATTCCTTTTCTGTAAAACTCAAAAACAAGGAAAAAAATAGAAACTGGCACCGGGCTCTAGGTTAATACGTTAGTCCCGAAAATCATACAAAATAGCATATAAATGCATATAAAACATCCAAGATAGATAATATAATAGCATGTGTCGGTGTCAAAACCGGCAGATCTCGGGTAGGGGGTCCCGAACTGTGCGTCTAAGGATCGAGGGTATTAGGAGGTAGGGGACACAATGTTTACCCGGGTTCGGGCCCTCTTGATGGAGGTAATACCCTACTTCCTGCTTGATTGACTTTGATGAGTATAGGGGTTACAAGAGTTGATCTACCTCGAGATCGTAATGGCTAAACCCTAGATGTCTAGCATGTATGATTATGATTTCCTCTACGGACTAAACCCTACGGTTTATATAGACACCGAAGGGGGCTAGGGTTGTACAGAGTCAGTTTACAGAGAGAGAAATCTTCATATCTGAACGCCAAGCTTGCCTTCCACGCAAAGGAGAGTCCCATCTGGACACGGGGGAAGGCCCTCCGTCTTGTATCTTCATGGCCCACCAGGGACCCCTAATCCAGGACTCACTCAGTAGCCCCCGAACCAGGCTTCAATGACGACGTGTCTGGCACGCAAATCGACTTCGGCATTGCAATGTGGGTTCCTCCTCCAAATTCCAAAGCAACTAGAAGAACCGCATTCGACCTTCTGATGATGATGTAGTATTCGGCTTCTATATCCTCGGTTTTGCTAGACGGACCCTCCATGATTCCGGATGGCTTCGACCACGCATTAAACATCATTCCCTTTGGCTTCCATGCCTCCGTCACCTCAGCTTCCACGTGTCAAACGAACACAAAGGGTCCAAGCATTTTTGCATATAACACCCTGACATCGTACGGAAGGCGTCTATTTAAGGGGATTAGATCTCAGATGCCATTCCACACCAGGCAAAAATCCTTTGAACTTGCCACAAGAAACCATGCAAGCATGGCCAGCGCTCCCAGTTCTTCTTCCCGCCCACACGGTCCTCAAAAAGGCGATCGAGAGAGCTGCTCTATATGCCATGCCCAGTTGACCAAGCTCCAGGTGCAGGGCTACATTTCGGGCAGGATTAACTTCTTTTACTGGCGAAGACCTGGCAGAAAATTTCCCTAATCCTTCAGAAGGGGAGCGAGTGTGATTTGTTTCCTTTCTATTAAGAGGTGTTGGATTTCCAATCCATCCTTTCCTGTGAGGTCTCCTGGAGTACTATGGCCTCCAACTGCACAACCTCAAGCCGGGCTCCATTCTGCACATCGTGGGCTTCGTCGCTCTTTGCGAGCTGTTCCTAGGCTGCGAGGCCCATTTTGAGTTATGGAGGAAGATTTTGTGCCTCGTCCCTCGCTCCCAAAAGGGATCCATATTCGAGGTGGGCGGCGCCGAAGTGTGGCGCATAGCCGGGACACGATACGTACCTATCCGGTACTCCGAAGAAGGCATTCGAAGAGTGGCCCTCGGAGTGGTTTTATATTGAAGATGTTGTTCTCCCAGGCCCAATCCGACGAGGCCTACGTGCGTTTTCCAATGCTCCATTAAAGAAGTGCCACAGCTGCCGCCCCCGAAGCCCCGAGGAGGAAGATAATGCGGTGGTTAAGAAGCTAATGGACAAGATAAAGACACTCGCCCAATCCGGACTGTCCATTATTGAGGTAATGGCGATATCAATAACGCGGGGCATTAAGCCACTCCAATCCAGAGGACTCCCCATGTGGCATTACAACGGGGAAGAGGACGCATCACGATGCAGACGTAAGGGTCCGGACAACTTTGCTGCCTTGGCTGCCATGCTGGCTGATCTTTTTAAGGGGGAGAAGGAAGAATTCACTCGCCTTAAGTGCCGAGATGGCTTTTCCATGTACAACCCTCCCAGCTGGGTAAGCCTTCGCTCAGTAATTTCACTCAATACTCCTCCTGAGTCGTACCTTGCTGAACTTAATCCCACCATTTTTTAATCAAGAAAGAAGGAAAGTTGCCGCGGGGATCTATAGCCCCGCCCTGCAGCCGGAGGACCATATTCGGGACCTGGATCCCAGATTCAAAGAGGATCCAGATATATCTGTAGAGCTCAAGGAGGGGGTTTTGTATCAAGCGAGCTACGATGGCACGGAAGTGGCCATTATAGCTGATTACCCCGGCCTTTGCTACCTCTTGAGCACTGCGCTGGTTTTCCCCAAAGAGGAAGGGATGATGCAGCGAAGTAGCGTAAGTATTTCCCTCATTTTTTGAGAACCAAGGTATCAATCCAGTAGGAGGCTACGCGCGAGTCCCTCGTACCTGCACAAAACAAATAAATCCTCGCAACCAACGCAAATATGGGTTATCAATCCCTATAAGGCCACTTACGAGAGTGAGATCAGATAGATATGATAAGATAATACTTTTGGTATTTTTGTGATAAAGATGCAAAGTAAAATAAAGGCAAAGTAAATAGCAAAGGAAATAACTAAGTAGTAGGAGATTAATATGATGAAGATAGACCCAGGGGCCATAGGTTTCACTAGTGGCTTCTCTCGAGAGCATAAGTATTCTATGGTGGGTGAACAAATTACTGTTGAGCAATTGACAGAATTGAGCATAGTTATGAGAATATCTAGGTATGATCATGTATATAGGCATCATGTCCGAGACAAGTAGACCGACTCCTGCCTGCATCTACTACTATTACTCCACTCATCGACCGCTATCCAGCATGCATCTAGAGTATTAAGTTAAAAACAGAGTAACACCTTAAGCAAGATGACATGATGTACAGGGATAGACTCATGCAATATGAAGAAAACCCCATCTTGTTATCCTCGATGGAAACAATACAATACGTGCCTTGCTGCCCCTACTGTCACTGGGAAAGGACACCGCAAGATTGAACCCAAAGCTAAGCACTTCTCCCATTGCAAGTAAGATCAATCTAGTAGGCCAAACCAAACTGATAATTCGAAGAGACTTGCAAAGATAACCAATCGTACATAAAAGAATTCATAGAAGATTCAAATATTATTCATAGATAGACTTGATCATAAACCCACAATTCATCGATCTCAACAAACACACCGCAAAAAGAAGATTACATCGAATAGATCTCCACAAGAGAGGGGGAGAACATTGTATTGATATCCAAAAAGAGAGAAGAAGCCATCTAGCTACTAACTATGGACCCGTAGGTCTGAGGTGAACTACTCACACTTCATCGAAGGGGCTATCGTGTTGATGTAGAAGCCCTCCGTGATCGATGCCCCCTCCGACGGAGCTCCGGAACAGGCCCCAAGATGGGATCTCGTGGATACAGAAAGTTGCGGCGGTGGAATTAGGGTTTTGGCTCCGTATCTGATCGTTTGGGGGTATGTAGGTATATATAGGTGGAAGGAGTACGCCGGTGGAGCAACATGGGGCCCACGAGGGTGGAGGGCGAGCCTGGGGGGTAGGCGCGCCCCCCTACCTCGTGGCCTCCTATTTTCTTTCTTGACGTAGGGTCCAAGTCTCCCAGGTCTTGTTCGTTGATAAAATCATGTTCCCGAAGGTTTCATTCCGTTTGGACTTCGTTTGATATTCCTTTTCTTCGAAACCCTAAAACAGGCAAAAAACAGCAATTCTGGGCTGGGCCTCCGGTTAATAGGTTAGTCCCAAAAATAATATAAAAGTGGATAATAAAGCCCAATAATGTCCAAAACAGTAGATAATATAGCATGGAGCAATCAAAAATTGTAGATACGTTGGAGACGTATCAAGCATCCCCAAGCTTAATTCCTGCTCGTCCTCGAGTAGGTAAATGATAAAAACAGAATTTTTGATGCGGAGTGCTACTTGTGATAATTTTAATGTAATTCTTCTTAATTGTGGTATGAATATTCAGATCCAAAAGATTCAAGACAAAAGTTCATATTGACATAAAAATAATAATACTTCAAGCATACTAACTAAGCAATTATGTCTTCTCAAAATAACATGGCCAAAGAAAGTTCATCCCTGCAAAATCATATGGTTTAGTCATGTTTCATTTTCGTCACACAAGAATGCTCTCATCATGCACAACCCCGATGACAAGCCAAGCAATTGTTTCATAGTTTAGTAATCTCAAACCTATAAACTTTCATGCAATATATGAGCGCGAGCCATGGATATAACACTATGGGTGGAATAGAATATAATGAGGGGGTTATGTGGAGAAGACAAAAAAAGGAGAAAGTCTCACATCAACGAGGCTAATCAATGGGCTGTGGAGATGCCCACCGATTGATGTTAATGCAAGGAGTAGGGATTGCCATGCAACGGATGCACTAGAGCTATAAATGTATGAAAGCTCAACAAAAGAAACTAGTGGGTGTGCATCCAACTTACTTGCTCACGAAGACCTAGGGCACTTGAGGAGGCCCATTGTTGGAATATACAAGCCAAGTTCTATAATGAAAAATTCCCACTAGTATATGAAAGTGACAAAACAAGAGACTCTCTAACATGAAGATTAAGGTGCTACTTTGAAGCACAAGTGTGGCAAAGGATAGTAACATTGTCCCGTCTCTCTTTTTCCCTCATTTTTTTCTTTCTTTTTTTCTTTTTTTGGGGGCCTTCTCTTTTTTATGGCCTTTCTCTTTTTTTATTCCTCACTTGGGACAATGCTCTAGAAAATGATGATCATCACACTTCTATTTATTTACAACTCAATGATTACAACTCGATACTAGAACAAAAGATGACTCTATATGAATGCCTTCGGCGGTGTACCGGGATATGCAATGGACCAAGAGTGACATGTATGAAAGAATTATGAATGGTGGCTTTGCCACAAATACTATGTCAACTACATGATCATGCTAAGCAATATGACAATAATGAACGTGTCATGATGAACGGAATGATGGAAAGTTGCATGGCAATATATCTCGGAATGGCTATGGAAATGCCATAATAGGTAGTATGGTGGTTGTTTTGAGGAAGATATAAGGAGGTTTATGTGTGAAAGAGCGTATCATATCACGGGGTTTGGATGCACCGGCGAAGTTTGCGCCAACTCTCAATGTGAGAAAGGGCAATGCACGATACCGAAGAGGCTAGCAAAGATGGAAGGGTGGGAGTGCGTATAATCCATGGACTCAACATTAGTCATAAAGAACTCACATACTTATTGCAAAAATTTACAAGTCATCAAAAACCTCGGTACTGCGCGCATGCTCCTAGGGGGATAGATTGGTAGGAAAATACCATCGCTCGTCCCCGACCGCCACTCATAAGGAAGACAATCAAATAACACCTCATGTTTCAAATTTATTGCATAAAGTTTACCATACGTGCATGCTACGGGACTTGCAAACTTTAACACAAGTATTTCTCAATTTCACAACTACTCAACTAGCACAACTTTGATATTATTACCTCCATATCTCAAAACAATCATCAAGCATCAAACTTCTCTTAGTATTCAAAACACTCTTAAGAAAATTTTACTAATCTTGAACACCTAGCATATTAGGATTTTAAGAAAATTACCATGCTATTAAGACTCTCAAAATAATCTAAGTGAAGCATGAGAGATCAATAGTTTCTATAAAACAAATCCACCACCGTGCTCTAAAAGATATAAGTGAACTACTAGAGCAAAACTATATAACTCAAAAGATATAAGCGAAGCACATAGAGTATTCTAACAAATTCCAAATCATGTATGGCTCTCTCAAAATGTGTGTACATCAAGGATGATTGTGGTAAACTAACAAGCAAAGATTCAAATAATACAAGACGCTCCAAGCAAAACTCATATCATGTGGCGAATAAAAATATAGCTCCAAGTAAAGTTACCGATAGAAGTAGACGAAAGAGGGGATGCCTTCTAGGGCATCCCCAAGCTTTGGTTTTAGGTGTCCTTAGATTATCTTGGGGGTGCAATGGGAAACCCCAAGCTTAGGATCTTGCCACTCCTTGTTCCATAATCCATCAAATCTTTACCCAAAACTTGAAAACTTCACAACACAAAACTTAAAGTAGAAAACCTCGTGAGCTCCATTAGCGAAAGAAAATAAAAGACCACTTCAAGGTACTGTAATTAACTCATTATTTATTTATATTCATGTTATACCTACTGTATTCCAACTTCTCTATGGTTTATAAACTATTTTACTATCCATAGATTCATCAAAATAAGCAAACAACACATGAAAAACAGAATCTGTCAAAAACAGAATAGTCTGTAGTAATCTGTAGCTAGTGCAAGATATGGAACCCCAAAAATTCTAAAATAAATTTCTGAACGTGAGGAATTTATCTATTAATCATCTTCAAAAATAATTAACTAAATAGCACTCTCCAAATAAAAATGACAGCAGTTCTCGTGAGTGCTAAAGTTTCTGTTTTTTTACAGCAAGTTCAACAAGACTTTCCCCAAGTCTTCCCAATGGTTCTACTTGGCACAAACACTAAATAAACACAAAAAACACAACCAAAACAGAGGCTAGATAAATTATTTATTACTAAACAGGAGCAAAAATCAAGGAATAAAAATAAAATTGGGTTGCCTCCCAACAAGCGCTATCGTTTAACGCCCATGCATAACAAGCAAGAATAGATCTAGGTATTGCCATCTTTGGTAGGCAATCCATAAGTGGCTCTCATAATAGATTCATAAGGTAATTTAATTTTCTTTCTAGGAAATTGTTCCATGCCTTTACTTAATGGAAATTGGAATCTAATATTTCCTTCCTTCATATCAATAATTGCACCAATCGTTCTAAGGAAAGGTCTACCAAGAATAATAGGACATGAAGGATTGCAATCTATGTCAAGAACAATAAAATCTACGGGCACATAATTCCTATTTGCAACAATAAGAACATCATTAATTCTTCCCATAGGTTTCTTAATAGTGGAATCCGCAAGGTGCAAGTTTAGAGAGCAATCATCAAAATCACGGAAACCTAACAAATCACACAAAGTCTTTGGAATCGTGGAAACACTAGCACCCAAATCACATAAAGCATACCATTCATGATCTTTAATTTTAATTTTAATAGTTGTTTCCCACTCATCATAAATTTTTCTAGGGATAGAAACTTCCAATTCAAGTTTTTCTTCATAAGATTGCATCAAGGCATCAACGATATGTTTAGTAAACGCTTTATTTTGACTATAAGCGTGACGAGAATTTAGCACGGATTGCAACAAGGAAATACAATCAATCAATGAGCAATTTTCATAGTTAAATTCCTTGAAATCCATAATAGTGGGTTTAGCAACATCTAGGGTTTTAATTTCTTCAATCCCACTTTTATCAAATTTAGCATCAAGATCAACAAATTCCGAATTCTTGGAATGCCTTCTAGGTAAAGGTGGATCATATTAAGTCCCATCATTATCAAGATTCATATTGCAAAACAAATATTTAATAGGGGACACATCAATAACTTTTAAATCTTCATCTTTATTTTCATAGGAACTAGAAGAACACGCTCTTATAAAGGCATCTTTCTTAGCACGCATCCTAGCGGTTCTTTCTTTGCACTCATCAATGGAAATTCTAATGGCTTTGAGAGACTCATTGATATCATGCTTAGGTGGAATAGATCTAAGTTTCAAAGAATCAACATCAAAAGAAATTATATCAACGTTCCTAGCCAAATCATCAATCTTAAGCAATTTTTCTTCAATCATAGCATTAAAATTCTTTTGTGAAGTAAGAAATTCTTTAATATTAGATTAGAAATCAAAGGGCGTCTTATTATAATTTCCATAAGAATTGTTGTAGGAATTACCATAATTATTAGAGGGATTACTAGGATAAGGCCTAGGATTAAAATTTCCTCTATACGCGTTGTTACCAAAATTGTTCCTACCAACAAAATTCACATCCATAGATTCATTATTATTCTCAATAAAAGTAGACAAGGGCATATCATTAGGATCAGAAGAAACACTCTTATTAGCAAATAATTTCATAAGTTCATCCATCTTTCCACTCAAAACATTAATTTCTTCTATCGCATGCACCTTTTTATTAGTAGATCTTTTAGTATGCCATTGAGAATAACTAACCATAATATTATCTAGGAGTTTAGTAGATTCTCCTAAAGTGATTTCCATAAAAGTGCCTCCCGCGGCCGAATCTAAAAGATTTCTAGAAGCAAAATTGAACCCGGCATAAAAGTTTTGTATAATCATCCACAAATTTAAACCATGAGTAGGGCAATTACCTATCATTAATCTCATTCTCTCCCAAGCTTGTGCAACATGTTCTTGATTAAGTTGCTTAAAATTCATAATATCGTTTCTAAGAGAGATGATCTTAGTGGGAGGAAAATACTTAGAGATAAAAGCATCTTTGCACTTATTCCATGAATCGATACTATTTTTAGGCTAAGACGAAAACCAAGCTTTAGCACGATCTCTAAGCGAAAAAGGAAATAGCTTCAATTTAACAATATCATTATTCACATCTTTCTTCTTTTGCATGTCACACAAATCAACGAAGCTATTTAGATGGGTAGCGGCATCTTCACTAGGAAGGCCGGAAAACGGATCATTCATGACAAGATTCAGCAAAGCAACATTAATTTCACAAGATTCAGCATCGGTAAGAGGAGCAATCGGAGTGCTAATAAAATCATTGTTGTTGGTATTGGTGAAGTCACACAATTTAGTATTATCTTGAGCCATCGTGACAAGCAAGCAAACTAACACACAAGCAAACAAAAAGCAAGCGGGCAAAAGGATGCAAATAGAGAAAGAGAAGGAGGATAGAGAGAGAGAGGACAAATAAAACGGCAAGGGTGAAGTGGGGAGAGGAAAACGAGAGGCAAATGGCAAATAATGTAATGCGGGAGATAAGGGTATGTGATGGGTACTTGGTATGTTGAATTTTGTGTAGACCTCCTCGGAAATGGCGCTAGAAATCCTTCTTGCTACCTCTTGAGCACTGCGTTGGTTTTCCCCGAAGAGGAAGGGATGATGCAGCAAAGTAGCGTAAGTATTTCCCTCAGTTTTTGAGAACCAAGGTATCAATCCAGTAGGAGGCTACACGCGAGTCCCTTGTACTTGCACAGAACAAATAAATCCTCGCAACCAACGCAAATAGGGGTTTTCAATCCCTATAAGGCCACTTACGAGAGTGAGATCTGATAGATATGACAAGATAAGATTTTTGGTATTTTTGTGATAAAGATGCAAAGTAAAATAAAGGTAAAATAAATAGCAAAGGAAATAACTAAGTAGTAGGAGATTAATATGATGAAGATAGACCCGGGGGCCATAGGTTTCACTAGTGGCTTCTCCCGAGAGCATAAGTATTCTATGGTGGGTGAACAAATTACTGTTGAGCAATTGACATAATTGAGCATAGTTATGAGAATATCTAGGTATGATCATGTATATAGGCATCACGTCCGAGACAAGTAGACCGACTCCTGCATGCATCTACTACTATTACTCCACTCATCGACCGCTATCCAGCATGCATCTAGAGTATTAAGTTAAAAACAGAGTAACGCCTTAAGCAAGATGACATGATGTACAGGGATAGACTCATGCAATATGAAGAAAACCCCATCTTGTTATCCTCGATGGCAACAATACAATACGTGCCTTGCTGCCCCTACTGTCACTGGGAAAGGACACCGCAAGATTGAACCCAAAGCTAAGCACTTCTCCCATTGCAAGAAAGATCAGTCTAGTAGGCCAAACCAAACTGATAATTCGAAGAGACTTGCAAAGATAACCAATCATACATAAAAGAATTCAGAGAAGATTCAAATATTATTCATAGATAGACTTGATCATAAACCCACAATTCATCGGTCACAACAAACACACCGCAAAAAGAAGATTACATCGAATAGATCTCCACAAGAGAGGGGAAGAACATTGTATTGATATCCAAAAAGAGAGAAAAAGCCATCTAGCTACTAACTATGGACCCGTAGGTCTGAGGTGAACTACTCACACTTCATCGGAGGGGCTATGGTGTTGATGTAGAAGCCCTCCGTGATCGATGCCCCCTCCGGCGAAGCTCCGGAACAGGCCCCAAGATGGGATCTCGTGGATACAGAAAGTTGCGGCGGTGGAATTAGGGTTTTGGCTCCGTAACTGATCGTTTGGGGGTACGTAGGTATATATAGGAGGAAGGAGTACATGGTGGAGCAATAGGGGGCCCACGAGGGTGGAGGGCGCGCCTAGGGGGGTAGGCGCGCCCCCTACCTCGTGACGTCCTCTTTTATTTCTTGACGTAGGGTCCAAGTCTCCCGGGTCTTGTTCGTTGAGAAAATCACATTCCCGAAGGTTTCATTCCGTTTGGACTCCGTTTGATATTCCTTTTCTTCGAAACCCTAAAACAGGTAAAAAACAGCAATTCTGGGCTGGGCCTCCGGTTAATAGGTTAGTCCCAAAAATAATATAAAAGTGGATAATAAAGCCCAATAATGTCCAAAACAGTAGATAATATAGCATGGAGCAATCAAAAATTATAGATACGTTGGAGACGTATCAGCCTTCTCCCCTCTTCCCACGTAAGTACCCAGGGGACATCTCCTCCAAAAGAGTTTTCTTATTGCGCCTCATTTGCCGCATTGTATCGTGCTTTCAAAGGGGCAGCGCTTGTCTCGCCACACCGCATCATAAGGGTCCCTCAAGAAGGCGACGCCTGCACGAGGCGGGTCTTCGAAAAGGAAGGCGGACGACGATACTGCCAAGCCTTCATTGAAGAGGTATGGTTTTTAATATGCCCCATGGCAATCATACTGAATTGTAAGTTCCTTGTTGCGCCATATTTCAGGAAGAGCGTTTTCAGGAGTGTATCCGGGGACCTCGCAGGACATGCGTCCACCAATCCGACCCTGCCTCCAGGGCTAGAGTTGATATGGGTGCAATGCCGGATTGTCCTATCTCCGAAGATTCGGATAATGTATCCGTCACCAACTCCGAAGAGGAGAGTGCAATGAACCATCGGCGCCGGAGGGCCGCTATGCACAACCCCAACTTTACTGAAGAGGCATTCAATGCCTTTAGCTTGATGGATGCATACATCCGAGCTGCTTGGGATGGGCTTGCTGGAGCCACTTACCAGCTTTCAAAGGATATGTGGGTAAGATCGTACTGAGAAGATTTAATAATCATATACCAGTAGCCCTGAGACTTGAAACAATTGAAGCAACTGATTTTAAGGATCGTTGTATAATTAGGTACTCACAGAGAAGAACAACATGTTGTCTCAGGAGCTGGAAAATTGTCGGACCCAGCTAACTACTGTTAGCGCCGAACTGGAGAAGTCTAAGGAGGCACCGACGGGTAATGTCCCCTTCTGTCCGGAAAATATATTCATATGCCAGTAATATTTATTCAAATAAACACTATTGTATTTACAATGGCAAGATCATCGAATTAGCTGGAAGAGAAACTAAAGGCCGCGCAGGTGGCTAAACAACTTACCGAAAGTGTAGCGACCAGACCTCAAACAGTCTGATCTCTGTGCTCCGGTGTCATCCCTGGATCAGTAATGCTGACACCACACAGTACTCGGAGGATTTATAGCAGAGTAGCAATCACACACTTATTACATCGAGTGTCTCAAAAGAGAACTTAATACAATAAATATGGCTTAAGGCCATCTAATAATGATAACAGCGGAAGGCTTGGAAGATAAGTGAGTCCATCAACTCCAACGGCATCACTGAGTATAGAACCACGACCTAAAACTCCTTAATCAATGTCTGAAAAGTCTGCAACATTAAAGTTGCAGCCCGAGAACGGGTCAGCACATGGAATATGCTGGCAAGGTAACACATAGAGAGTAAGGAAATGCAACAGCTATACTATATGCATATTTGGCTGGTGGAAAGCTCTATGGTTACTGCTTTGCGTAAAGCCAATTTTCCCTACTTCAAAGGAATAAATTTAATTACTATCATGGTGGTTGTTAAACATTGAGAATGGTTGACAGCATCCTCAATCCCAATTAAAATTAACATCATTAAACCCATCAAAATTAATTTTGGAGTAACATGTTGGGATTCACATGAAAATCCAAGTACTAGATACTCAAGATGTCCATAACCAGGGACACGACTAACCATGATTAGTTTATTACACTCTGCAGAGGTTTGCGCACTTTTCCCCACAAGACTCGATCGCCTTCGTTGGATTTCTCGCACTACATGGTGTTTGAGAAACGGATGACCGAGACATAGTCTTTCAGAAGCGCTAGCACCTTACGATCAGGTAAACCGTACCACCTACATCCCCTACATCTGCTAGTCTACCACTGTAAGAGTTCACACAACTTAATCAACTATGCCAGAGCCCATAATGGCTTGTGGATGCACACGGAAGTTTCTAGTATGAATAATCTCATGATCCCTTTGAGCCTGGGTGGCGGTCCCAAAGAAAACAGGCAAGTCCTGATAGAAACCAGGTGCCTCAATCCACCCAGATGTGTATTTAAGTTGCCACCTTAAGTAAACCATTAACATTATCAAACTCACATCTATCATGGATATCACTCACCCAATCCACATCTACTAGCATAGCATGGCATAATAAGCAGACGTAGAAGTAACTCCCAAAGGTTTCATAGTAAACAGGTCATAGGTACTACCTCATCTACTTCCCATCCCACAATTTAATTAGATCCTAATCATGCAATGTGTGAAGATTGATCTAATGCAATAAAACTGGATTGTAGAAAAGGTATGATCAAAGTGTTACTTGCCTTGCTGATGATCCGCGAAACCTAGAGATTCGAAGTAACAGGCGGCGCACTCCGGGTATTCTATCGCAGACAAACAAACAAGCATACAATAAGTACTCATCTAATGCACAGGTAAAACTCAAATAGAAGATCTAACCAGAAAGTTCAACTTAAGAACCCTGGTTTGCAAAAGAATCAAATCGAACGAAGCAAAAGAAATCAAACGGCGAAAGAAAACAACTTCGTTCTAGTAATCTGGATCTAGGTCAAATTTTACTGTAGCAAAAACTTGTTTAAGTTGATTATTCGGAAAGAGGGTTTCGAGACGAAACTCCAGGCGCTTGAATCACCTGATTCCGATAAACGAGCGAAAAGTTATACTAAAATGAAAATCGGATCAGAAATCGCGACCAGAAAATAACCGCGGAAAATCCGACGAAAAAGACGAACGACGAACAGAAAAGAATTTTTTTTCCTCTCCTGTTTTTTTTAGCATGGAAATCGAGGCGGCGGCGAACCTCGAAAGTTGCGAACTCCGGCGAGTCGGCGGCGGCGGCGACGACGGCGGGCTGGGGCGGCGGCTAGGGTTAGGCGCGGGGTGGGCTGGGGCGGCTCTCGGGCCTCGAGCGCGCTATATAAAGGCGCCCCGGGCGGTGTCCCACTCGGGTACGGCCCAGAGTCGGTTTCCGTTTTTTTAAATAATTTCACTCGAAAGAAAAATAAAAAGAAATACTAAACGGACTCCAAAAATCGCGAAATAAATTTTGCCGGGTTCCTAAAATCAAGCCCGATAAAGTGAACATTTATCTGGGCCCAAGTTACAACTTTGAAAAACGCGTACTTTTCCTAAATTCAAATAAAAATACCGAAAAACTCCGAAATAAAACTTATTTGATTTTTTTATTAAATCCTCAATATTTCTATATTTTGGGAAAGTCATTTTATTCCCTCTTTCATATTTTTGTAATAGAAATAATTGATGATAAAATAAATAAAATCAAACGATCCTATTTACACAATTTGAGAAAACTCAAATATGTAAATAACGAAATCCCCAACTCTCTCCGTGGGTCCTTAAGTTGCTTAGGATTTTCTAGGATCAAATCAAAAGCAAAATAAAATATGATATGCATGATGATCTAATGTTTAACATTCCAAATTGACAATTTGGGATGTTACAAACGTACCCCCCTTAAGATGAATCTCGCCCTCGAGATTCGGGTTGGCTAGAAAATAGGTGAGGGTGGTCTTTGAGCAAATCTTCCTCTTGTTCCCAGGTGGCTTCATCCTCCATGTGGTGGCTCCACTGAAATTTACAAAACTTGATAACCTTGCCGCGAGTAACTCGGCTGGCAAACTCGAGAATCTTGACTGGTTTCTCCTCGTAGGTCAAATCGTTATCCTAGTGAATTGTTTCCAATGGCACTGTGTCTCTCAAAGGTATGTCAGCCATCTCCGCGTGACACTTCTTAAACTGAGAAACGTGGAACACATCATGAACTCCTGACAATCCTTCTGGCAATTCCAACTTGTAGGCCACTTCTCCCATATGTTCCAAAACTCGATATGGCCCTACAAATCGTGGTGCTAACTTCCCCTTAACTCCAAAGCGTTTGATCCCTCAAAGTGGGGATACTCGAAGATATATACTCCTCGGAACTCCATGCAGACATACGATCCTGGTCATGTATATCTTTGCCAACTTAGCACTGGTGTAAGTGGTCTTTACTGGGATGAAATGAGCTACTTTCACCAATCGGTCGACTACAACCCAAATCGAGTCATAGCCTGAACGAGTCCTTGGTAATCCCGTGATAAAATCCATGCCTATCTTATCCCACTTCCATTCGGGTATCGGCAATGGTTGTAACAATCCTGCTGGCTTCTGATGCTCTGCCTTTACTCTCTGACATACGTCACAAACTGCTACATACTCCGCAATATCCTTCTTCATTCCAGTCCACCAGAAAATATCCTTCAAATCCAAATACATCTTGGTATTTCCTGGGTGAATCAAATACGGTGAATCATGTGCCTCTTGCAAAATCAACTTTCTGATCTCTGGGTCATTTGGCACATAAACACGGTCTTCAAACCATAGGGTATCGTGCTCATCCTCACGAAATCCTTTAGCTTTTCCTTTGCTCAGTTTCTCCTTTATAGAAGTAATCTCCTTGTCAGATTTCTGAGCCTCTCTGATTTTATCCATCAATGTTGACTGAATCTCCAATGCTGCCACATAGCCTCTCGGAACTACTTCCAAACATAGCTCACGAAGGTTTTCTGCTAACTCCTTGGGTATTTCTCCCGTCATTAACGTATTGACCTGGCTCTTACGGCTCAATGCGTCAGCTACTACATTAGCTTTTCCGGGATGGTAATGCAATCTCATATCATAATCCTTGATGAGCTCCAACCATCTCCTTTGTCTGAGGTTCAACTCCTTCTGGGTGAAAATGTACTTCAAACTCTTATGATCCGTGTACACCTCACAATGATTTCCAATGAGGAAATGTCTCCACGTCTTCAATGCATGCACTACGGCTGCTAACTCCAAATCATGCGTGGCATAATTCAACTCATGAGGCTTCAGTTGTCGTGAAGCATACAAAACAACTCTACCTTCCTGCATAAGCACTGCTCCAAGTCCTCGACGTGAAGCGTCGCAATACACCTCATAATCCTTGGTCTGATCTGGCAAAATCAATACTGGTGAGGTAACCAAACGTTTCTTCAACTCCTAGAAACTAGCCTCACACTCCTCAGTCCATTTGAACTTAGTATCCTTCTTCAACAACTCCGTCATAGGCTTCGCAATCTTTGAAAAGTTCTCAATAAACCTCCGGTAGTATCCTGCAAGTCCAAGAAAACTCCGGATCTCTCCAACTGTTGTTGGTGCTTCCCACTTGGTCATGGCATCAACTTTAGTGGGATCTACTTATATACCTTCTCCAGATATAACGTGTCCGAGGAATCCTACTTCCTTCAACCAAAACTCACATTTGCTGAACTTGGCATATAACTGATGTTCTCTGAGCTTTCCAAGTACCAAACGCAAATGCTCCTTATGCTCCTCTTCATTCTTTGAATAAACCAGGATATCATCAATGAACACTACGACGAACTTATCCAAAAACTCCATAAACACTTTGTTCATCATGTTCATAAAATAGGCAGGTGTGTTAGTCAGTCCAAATGACATAACGGTATACTCATACAGTCCATATCTTGTGGTGAATGCTGTCTTAGGAATATCTTGTTCTCGAATCTTCAACTGATGGTACCCTGATCGCAAATCGATCTTGGAAAAAACTTTAGCTCCTTGCAATCGATCAAACAGATCATTGATCATTGGTAGTGGGTACTTGTTTTTGATTGTTACTTCGTTCAATCCTCGATAGTCAACAACCATTCTTAACGATCCATCCTTCTCCTCCACTAGAAGTACTGGTGATCCCCAAGGCGAAGAACTTGGGTGAATGTAACCTTTTTCCAGTAACTCCTTAATCTGCTTCTTAATTTCCACCAAATCCTTTGCTGGCATCCTATATGGTCTCTTTGATATTGGCCCAGTGCCTGGCAATAGCTCAATCAAAAACTCAATATCTCTATCCGGTGGCATGCCTGGCAACTCTTTTGGAAATACATCAGGAAAATCATTTACCACTGATACTTCCTCATGCACAACTCCTGATAAGGAATTTACTCGGGTCCTCTTTGGCACATGCCGGGATACCCACTTGATTCTTCTCCCTTCTGGTGTGGTAAGCAAAATTGACTTACTAGCACACTCAATATTCCCTTCATACTTTGATAACTAACCCATGCCTAATATCACATCCAATCCTTGAGATTCCAATACTATTAGGTCTGAGGGAAAAACATAGTTACCAATCCTTAATGGTAACCGATCACACCATAGACTAGCCACATACTCTGCTCCTGGTGAGGTTACTAACATGGGTGACCTAAGGGCTTGGGTTGGTAGGTTATACTTATCCACAAATCCCCTTGAGATGTATGAATGCGATGCACCAGTATCAAAAAGAACGAGTGCAGTAAATGACTTAACCAAAAACTTACCTATTACTGCATCGGGCTGAGCTTCAACCTCCTCCACATTAACGTGGTTCACCTGTCCCCTGTTGAAAGGGTTCGGCTTCTTCCCAGAGCTTCCATTACCGTTTTGGCCTTCAGGACATTCATTTGCATAATGTCCTGGCTTCGAACACTTATAACAAGTGACGTGGCTCAAGTCCTTCTTGGCTGGGGTTGATGGGGTGCTGCGGTTCTGGCCATTGCTTCCTCCATTCCCATTACCATTCTTGGTGCCATTGTGATTGTGCGAGCTACCTACTCCATGGGTATGCTGAAAATGTCCTCCCGGTCTAGGGGTAAAACGTGGCTTCTGCTGAGCTCCTGAATTATACTTTCCTTGTCCATACTTCCTCTTGCGGTTCTCAATTTGCTTCTGCTTCCCTTCAATCATAAGAGCACGATCTACCAACTCCTGGTAGTTGTTGAAGGTGGCTACCATCAACTGCATGCTCAACTCATCGTTCAGTCCTTCAAGGAATTTCTCCTGCTTAGCTGCATCCGTAGCAATGTCATCTGGGGCATAACGTTCTAGCTTACTAAACCCCTCCACATACTGGCCAACTGTCCGTCCTCCTTGGCGCAAGTTACGAAACTCACGCTTCTTCATGGCCATTGCTCCTGCTGAAACATGGGCAGTATGAAAAGCCTGCTGAAACTGGTCCCATGTGACAGTGTCGACTGGGAAGGTGGCTGTGAAATTCTCCCACCATGATGCTGCAGGTCCTTCTAATTGATGTGCGGCAAACTTCACCTTCTCCGCATCTGTGCATCCTGCTGTGGTCAACTCCCTAGCTGTCTTGCGGAGCCAATCATCTGCTACTATCGGCTCGGTGCTACTGGAAAACACCGGCGGATTCAGCCTAAGAAAACGGGCTAAGTGGTCAACAGGTGGTGGTGGTGGTGGGTCGTTGTTGTTGTTGTTCCCCTGATTCTGATTCTGAACTAGCAACTGCATCAAGGTGTTCTGCTGCTGGATCAACTGGGTGAGCTCCGGCGGAAAGGCAAATCCGGGGTCACGTCTCGGAGGCATCTGAGGGTTTTAGAAAAGATGAGATATAAGAATAGAGGGGGTCTAAAGAGAAAACACTACCCATATGCACATGAGGCAAAAGCAAACAATTCACTTCATTCAATCATACAAAGGCATAAAATCGATCTAACTATCGTAAAAGTGCTCGGGCTACTAAATTTACATGGTGGACAACTACTACTGGTGAGGTGGTCTACTAAAAATATTCTACGGTTGTAGACTCCATGGTATCGGCTCCAGCTTCATCAACATAGTTATCATCGCTACTATCTGCTTCCGAGTCGGTGCCATCGATGATGATGTAGTCTTCTGGGCTAATCTCCTTGGGTTCTTCGTCTTCATCTACTGGTGTCGGGTCTCCCATAAATATTCCAATCTTCTTGATCAGGTCGTCATTCTTCTCCACCAATACTTCAATTTCTTCTTCATATTCTTCACGTGTAGCCTTGAGTTCTTCCTCTAGTTCCTTGATTCTAGTCTTAGCCTTCTTCAGATCTATCATGTCAGCGCACATCTGATTCTCCTGTCGTCGAATGTGCTTGTTTAACTCCTGGATAAAAGATGCAATTGATCTATCTTTCCTGGTGTTGATCATCTCCCATTGTTCATCTCGGCATCCGCAAATCTGGTAGATAGTATCCTTGAGATCCTTGCGGTAGACTTCTCCAATGCGTCCCATGGTAATGTGAGCTGCCATACTCTTTCCTAGACTCCAAGTTGGTGCATCAAAAGAAAACTCTATGGGCTCAGTGACTGGCATGAACGTCCTTCCGGGAACTTGAACTTGAATCATCCAGCGCTCTTCTTCAGGTAAAGTGGCGTTGTAGGTTCCCGTGAAGCTTGGTACTCCTATGTTCAGGTATCTAGTGACTTCCTTCAAGTGGCGTACAAAGGGTGTATCTTCATCTGGTTGTGTGAACTTGTTCCTTGCATCCGCCATCCTAAAGAGTAGAGAAGATGGGAAGTCAGAAGAGAAGAGAGTGAGTAGTGATCTAGGTCTTTTAGCTTAGTGGTCGTGTCCTACAGTCAGCGTCTGCTCTGATACCATCTCTATAGCGACCAGACCTCAAACAGTCTGATCTCTGTGCTCCGGTGTCATCCCTGGATCAGTAATGCTGACACCACACAGTACTCGGAGGATTTATAGCAGAGTAGCAATCACACACTTATTATATCGAGTGTCTCAAAAGAGAACTTAATACAATAAATATGGCTTAAGGCCATCTAATAACGATAACAGCGGAAGGCTTGGAAGATAAGTGAGTCCATCAACTCCAACGACATCACTGAGTATAGAACCACGACCTAAAACTCCTTAATCGACGTCTAAAAAGTCTGCAACATTAAAGTTGCAGCCCGAGAACGGGTCAGCACATGGAATATGCTGGCAAGGTAACACATAGAGAGTAATGAAATGCAACAGCTATACTATATGCATATTTGGCTGGTGGAAAGCTCTATGGTTACTGTTTTGCGTAAAGCCAATTTTTCCCTACTTCAAAGGAATAAATTTAATTACTATCATGGTGGTTGTTAAACATTGAGAATGGTTGACAGCATCCTCAGTCCCAATTAAAATTAACATCATTAAACCCATCAAAATTAATTTTAGAGTAACATGTTGAGATTCACATGAAAATCCAAGTACTAGATACTCAAGATGTCCATAACCGGGGACACGGCTAACCATGATTAGTTTATTACACTCTGCAGAGGTTTGCGCACTTTTCCCCACAAGACTCGATCGCCTCCGTTGAATTTCTCGCACTACATGGTGTTTGAGAAATGGATGACCGAGACATAGTCTTTCAGAAGCGCTAGCACCTTACGATCGGGTAGACCGTACCACCTACACCCCCTACATCTGCTAGTCTACCACTGTAAGAGTTCGCACAACTTAATCAACTATGCCAGAGCCCATAATGGCTTGTGGCTGCACACGGAAGTTTCTAGTATGAATAATCTCATGATCCCTTTGAGCCTGGGTGGCGGTCCAAAAGAAAACAGGCAAGTCCTGATAGAAACCAGGTGCCTCAATCCACCCAGATGTGTATTTAAGTTGCCACCTTAAGTAAACCATTAACATTATCAAACTCACATCTATCATGGATATCACTCACCCAATCCACGTCTACTAGCATAGCATGGCATAATAAGCAAACGTAGAAGTAACTCCCAAAGGTTTCATAGTAAACAGGTCATAGGTACTACCTCATCTACTTCCCATCCCACAATTTAATTAGATACTAATCATGCAATGTGTGAAGATTGATCTAATGCAATAAAACTGGGTTGTAGAAAAGGTATGATCAAAGTGTTACTTGCCTTGCTGATGATCCGCGAAACCTAGAGATTCGAAGTAACAGGCGGCGCACTCCGGGTATTCTATCGCAGACAAACAAACAAGCATACAATAAGTACTCATCTAATGCACAGGTAAAACTCAAATAGAAGATCTAACCAGAAAGTTCAACTTAAGAACCTTGGTTTGCAAAAGAATCAAATCGAACGAAGCAAAAGAAATCAAACGGCGAAAAAAACAACTTCGTTCTAGTAATCTGGATCTAGGTCAAATTTTACTGTAGCAAAAACTTGTTTAAGTTGATTATTCGGAAAGAGGGTTTCGAGACAAAACTCCAGGCACTTGAATCGCCTGATTCCGATAAACGAGCGAAAAGTTATACTAAAACGAAAATCGGATCAGAAATCGCGATCAGAAAATAACCGCGGAAAATCCGACGAAAAAGACGAACGATGAACAGAAAAGAAATTTTTTTTCCTCTCCTGTTTTTTTAGCACAAAAATCGAGGCGGCGGCGAACCTCGAAAGTTGCAAACTCCGGCGAGTCGGTGACGCGTCGGCGGCGGCGGCGGTGGCGGCGGCGGGCTGGGGCGGCGGCTAGGGTTAGGCGCGGGGTGGGCTGGGGCGGCTCTCGGGCCTCAGGCGCGCTATATAAAGGCTCCCCGGGCGGTGTCCCGCTCGGGTACGGCCCAGAGTCGGTTTATGTTTTTTTTTTAAAATAATTCCGCTCGGAAGAAAAATAAAAAGAAATACTAAACGGACTCCAAAAATCGCGAAATAAATTTTGCCGGGTTCCTAAAATCAAGCCCGATAAAGTGAACATTTATCTGGGCCCAAACTACAACTTTGGAAAACGCATATTTTTCCTAAATTCAAATAAAAATATCGAAAAACTCCGAAATAAAACTTATTTGATTTTTTTATTAAATCCTCAATATTTCTATATTTTGGGAAAGTCATTTTATTCCCTCTCTCATATTTTTGTAATAGAAATAATTGATGACAAAATAAATAAAATCAAACGATCCTATTTACACAATTTGAGAAAACTCAAATATGTAAATAATGAAATCCCCAACTCTCTCCGTGGGTCCTTGAGTTGCTTAGGATTTTCTAGGATCAAATCAAAAGCAAAATAAAATATGATATGCATGATGATCTAATGTTTAACATTCCAAATTGAAAATTTGGGATGTTATAGAAAGGCAAGAGGCCGCTGGTCGGCGTGTACTGACAGGGACCAGGGATGAGAAGAATAAGCTGCAGGACGCCAACACCCAGCTAGGCTAAGAGCTGAAAGAC
This sequence comes from Triticum aestivum, assembly GCF_018294505.1. Classification (NCBI taxonomy): domain Eukaryota; kingdom Viridiplantae; phylum Streptophyta; class Magnoliopsida; order Poales; family Poaceae; genus Triticum; species Triticum aestivum. The sequence continues at coordinate 635,815,911 of NC_057812.1, forward strand.
GTGCGAGCCGAACTGGCGGACGCCTTGAAGGAGAACCGAAAGCTGAGAGGCGGCATATTCAGTATGCTTTTTAACTTATTTCTGTGCAGCTCGCTAATGCGAATCCTAACAAGTTTATTTCAGTAGGTGTGCAGACTGGGTGGCCCAAAGAAGAGGTGTCCGGATTTCAAGGCGACCTGCTACAAGATCTGTCTGAGGTGCATGAGCGAGCTCGTAAGGCAATGAGAAACATCGATAAGGCTTTATGGCCAGCCAATTCTCCTCCAGGAAGTATGGAGGAACTCGTTAATTTATTCAAGGGAGCTCAGCGCCGTTTTGTGCTATGGAAGATATCAGCCTGCCGAGAAGGTGCTCGGAAAATCTGGGCCATGGCGAAAACACGGTACACCGGACTTGATCCAAATCATATGGCACGGGTCGGACCTCGAGGATCCGATGGACAGGAAATTCCGGTCAGCCTGGTGTACGACCAAGTGAAGATGGCCGCCAAGTTTTCACAACAGGATTGTAAACTAGACAACCTGTTAGAGGGTCTAGAGGAAGAAGTTTTTGAGTCCAAGTAGCAATGTACTTTTATTGACAAACTTGTCTCCAGCCGAATTTGTAAAATGATTGTCATGGCAGACTTTCTGCTTCGACCTCCGGAAACCCTAGTTTTGGAGTGTTTCCGAATACTATACCGTAGGTAAACACCAAAGTATGTTCGGAAACCAGGCATTCCGATCATAGTTGCTTGAACAGACAAGTTGTATTTGGGGAGTTATCTTATATTACATTTGATTGTAAGAAACATCTTCCAGAGAGAATAGTTCCATTAAGGGTTCCTTTCCCTGGGCCAGCATGCGGGTTTTTTTGCATACCGAAGCTGTGATGCTAAAAATCACAGTAGACGTTATAGTCTGGCGGCTTTGTATTGCAACAAGGGCAGTTCATCTTTTGCTCGCCGACCAATTATTCCCTTAAGAACGCTAGCTTTCGGCTTCACCCGTCTGAGGTACACGTCCGAATAACCTAGCTATAACAATCGCATGGGTGCTCCCTTTATGCCCTAGCCGAACAAGCGGGAACGTAGGGCATAAGCACAGGAGCCAGGCAACCCAACTTGGCAAAAACTTAAGTCATAAAGGTGCACATAATGGTGAACAAAAGACATATATGAGTAGACGACCCATATATACGGTGAGCTTGATGCTCAAACAAAATAAGCTTCTTGTGAAAAGAAGCTCCCAGGTATTGTGGGGTATATACATTTAAGGATGTATACCCCTCAGGTGCGCGGTTTATCCGAACACAAGCTAGAAGTCGTATAAAAACACCGAAAAAGAAAACAGTGAAATGGAGAAAAGAAGGAACGCGGAAAAAGGTATATGTGTGGACTTAGGCGTAGAATCTTCAGAGCCTTGCAGCGTTCCATGGGTTGGGCTCCAAGCGATTATCCAAAGCATTGCGAAGGCGATAGGCTCCTCCAGTGAGAACTTCATCTATAATGAAGGGACCCTCCCATTTGGGCTTGAGGTTGTCCTTTTTCTTCTTTGGTAGGCGTAGAACGAGTTCACCGACATTGTAAGTCTTTGCTCATACTTCTCTGCTTTTATATCGTCGAGCCTGTTGTTGGTAGAATGCAGAACGGGCCTTCGCGACATCGCGCTCCTCCTCCAGGACGTTCAAGTCATCCTGCCGATCGAGCTCGACTTCTCTCTCTTCGTACATGCGCACCCGAGGTGAGTCGTGAATAATGTCGCAATGCAAGACCGCCTCCGCGCCGTACACCATGAAGAAAGGTGTATATTTGGTCGTGCGATTGGGCGTGGTCCGCAGCCCCCAGAGCACGGAGTCGAGTTCCTCAACCCAGTGCTTGTTTGATTCTTGCAGAGATCGCACTAGTCTGGGTTTGATGCCGCTCATTATCATACCGTTAGCCTGTTCGACCTGACCATTTGTCTGAGCGTGATATATGGAGGCGTAATCGAGCTTGATGCCCAAATTGGCGCACCAAGTTTTCACCTCATCGGTTGTAAAGTTAGAGTCATTGTCAGTAATAATACTATGGGGACACCATAACGGTGTACTACACCGGATATAAAGTCTATCACCGGTCCGGCTTCAGCCGTTTTAACTGGTTTGGCTTCTACCACTTAGTGAACTTGTCGACCAGAACCAATAAGAATTTCCTCTTATGGCTTCCCCCTTTAAGGGGTCCGATCATGTCGAGTCCCCAAACCGCAAAGGGCCAAGTGATGGGGATTGTTCGTAGGGCAGTGGGCGGCATATGGCTTTGATTAGCGAAAAGCTGGCATCCAACGCAACATTGTACGAGGTCTTGTGCATCTGCCCGGGCCATGGGCCAAAAGAAACCCGTACGGAAGGCCTTACTTACCAGGGCCCGAGCTACGGCGTGATGGCCACCAAGACCAGCGTGTATTTCAGCCAAGAGTTGTCGTCCTTCTTCTTCAGAGATACATCTTTGAAGGACTCCGGTGGTACTTTTCTTGTACAGTTCTCCTTCATGAACTTTGTAGGCCTTCGAGCGTCGAGCGATGCAACGGGACTCAGTCTGATCCTCGGGGAGCTCATTCCTAGTAAGGTAGGCAAGGAAAGGCTCGGTCCATGGGGCAATTAGAGCCATGATTTCGTGGGCTGATGGTGTTATTTCGGTGCCCGAGCCCCCGACGATATCAGAACAGTGTTCGGAATCTGGGGTATGATCGGCTCCGGACCAGTGTTGCCACTCTCGTGTTGGAAATATGCCCTAGAGGCAATAATAAAATGGTTATTATTATATTTCTTTGTTCATGATAATTGTCTATTGTTCATGCTATAATTGTGTTATCCAGAAATCGTAATACATGTGTAAATACATAGACCACAACACGTCCCTAGTGAGCCTCTAGTTGACTAGCTCATTGATCAAAAGATAGTCATGGTTTCCTGACTATGGACATTGGATGTCATTGATAACGGGATCACATCATTAGGATAATGATGTGATGGACAAGACCCAATCCTAAGCATAGCTCAAAGATCGTGTAGTTCGTTTGCTATAGCTTTTCCGAATGTCAAGTATCATTTCCTTAGACCATGAGATTGTGCAACTCCCGGATACCGTAGGAGTGCTTTGGGTGTGCCAAATGTCACAACGTAACTGGGTGACTATAAAGGTACACTACAGGTATCTCCGAAAGTGTCTGTTGGGTTGGCACGAATCGAGACTGGGATTTGTCACTCCGTATGACGGAGAGGTATCTCTGGGCCCACTCGGTAATGCATCATCATAATGAGCTCAACGTGACCAAGTGGTTCTTCACGTGATCATGCATTACGGTACGAGTAAAGTGACTTGTTGGTAACGAGATTGAACGAGGTATTGGGATACCGACGATCAAGTCTCGGGCATGTAACATACCGATTAACAAAGGGAATTGTATACGGGATTGATTGAATCCTCGACATCGTGGTTCATTCGATGAGATCATCGAGGAGCATGTGGGAGCCAACATGGGTATCCAGATCCCGTTGTTGGTTATTGACCGGAGAGTCGTCTCGGTCATGTCTGCATGTCTCCCGAACTCGTAGGGTCTACACACTTAAGGTTCGGTGACGCTAGGGTTGTTGAGATATTAGTATACGGTAACCCGAAAGTTTTTCGGAGTCCCGGATGAGATCCCGGACATCATGAGGAGTTCCGGAATGGTCCGAAGGTGAAGATTTATATATAGGAAGTCAATTTTCGGCCATCGCGAAGGTTTTTGGGGTAATCGGTATTGTACCGGGACCACCGAAAGGGTCCCGGGGGTCCACCGGGTGGGGCCACCTAACCTGGAGGTCCCCATGGGCTGAAGTGGGAGGGGAACCAGCCCTAGATGGGCTGATGCGCCCCCCATGGGCCTCCCCTGCGCCTAGGGTTGTAAACCCTAGGGGTGGGGGCGCCCCACTTGGCTTGGGGGGCACTCCACCCCCCTTGGCCGCCGCCCCCCCTTGGAGATTGCATCTCCTAGGGCCGGCGCCCCCCTAGGGGTCCTATATATAGTGGCGGAGGGAGGGCAGCCACACCCTATCCCCTGGCGCCTCCCTCTCCCTCCCGTGACACTCCTCCTTCTCCCTGAGCTTGGCGAAGCCCTGCCGTGATCACCATTGCTTCCACCACCACGCCGTCGTGCTGCTGTATCTCCATCAACCTCTCCTTCCCCCTTGATGGATCAAGTTGGAGGAGACGTCTTCCCAACTGTACGTGTGTTGAACACGGAGGTGCCGTCCGTTCGGCGCTAGGCCATCGATGATTTGGATCATGACGAGTACGACTCCATCAACCCCGTTCTCTTGAACGCTTCCGCGCACGATCTACAAGGGTATGTAGATGCACTCCCCTATCCCTCGTTGCTAGATGACTACATAGATTGATCTTGGTGATGCGTAGAAAATTTTAAAATTCTGCTACGTTCCCCAATAGTGGCATCATGAGCTAGGTCTATGCGTAGTTTCTATGCACGAGTAGAACACAAAGCAGTTGTGGGCATGGATATTGTCAATTTGCTTGCCGCTACTAGTCTTATCTTGATTCGGCGGCATCGTGGGATGAAGCGGCCCAGACCGACCTTACACGTACGCTTACGTGAGACTAGTTCCACCAATTGACATGCACTAGTTGCATAAGGTGGCTGGCGGGTGTCTGTCTCTCCCACTTTAGTCGGATCGGTTTCGATGAAAAGGGTCCTTATGAAGGGTAAATAGAAATTGGCATATCACGTTGTGGTTTTGGCGTAGGTAAGAAACGTTCTTGCTAGAAACCAATAGCAGCCATGTAAAAAACTTGCAACAACAATTAGAGGACGTCTAACTTGTTTTTGCAGCATGTGCCGTGTGATGTGATATGGCCAAAAGGATGTGATGAATGATATATGTGATGTATGAGATTGATCATGTTCTTGTAATAGGAATCACGACTTGCATGTCGATGAGTATGACAACCGGCAGGAGCCATAGGAGTTGTCTTAATTTATTTATGACCTGCGTGTCAACATAAACGTCATGTAATTACTTACTTTATTGCTAAAGCGAGCCATAGTAGTAGAAGTAATAGATGACGAGACAACTTCAATAAGACACGATGATGGAGATCATGGTGTCATGCCGGTGACAACGATGATCATGAAGCCCCGAAGATGGAGATCAAAAGGAGCAAATGATATTGGCCATATCATGTCACTATTTGATTGCCTTTGATGTTTATCATGTTTTACATCTTATTTGCTTAGAACGACGGTAGCTTAAGTAAGATGATCCCTCGTAATAATTTCAAGTGTCCCCCTAACTGTGCACCATTGCGAAGGTTCATTGTTTCGAAGCACCACGTGATGATCGGCTGTGATAGATTCTAACGTTCGAATACAACGGGTGTAAGCCAGATTTACACACGCAATACACTTAGATTGACTTGACGAGCCTAGCATGTACAGACATGACCTCGGAACACGGAAGACCGAAAGGTCGAGCATGAGTCGTATAGAAGATACGATCAACATGAAGATGTTCACCGATGTTGACTAGTCCGTCTCACGAGATGATCAGACACGGCCTAGTTGAATCGGATCATGTTTCACTTAGATGACTAGAGGGATGTCTATCTGAGTGGGAGTTCATTGAATAATTTGATTATATGAACTTAATTATCATGAACTTAGTCTAAAATCTTCACAATATGTCTTGTAGATCAAATGGCCCATGTTTTCCTCAACTTCAACGCGTTCCTAGAGAAAACGAAGCTAAAAGATGATGGCAGCAACTATACGGACTGGGTCCGGAACCTGAGGATCATCCTCATAGCTGCCAAGAAAGATTATGTCCTAGAAGCACCGCTAGGTGACGCACCCATCCCATAGAACCAAGACGTTATGAACGCTTGGCAGTCACGTGCTGATGATTACTCCCTCGTTCAGTGCGGCATGCTTTACAGCTTAGAACCGGGGCTCCAAAAGCGTTTTCAGAGACATGGAGCATATGAGATGTTCGAAGAGCTGAAAATGGTTTTCCAAGCTCATGCCCGGGTCGAGAGATATGAAGTCTCTGACAAGTTCTTCAGTTGTAAGATGGAGGAAAATAGTTCTGTCAGTGAGCACATACTCAAAATGTCTGGGTTACATAACCGCTTGACTCAGCTAGGAGTTAATCTCCCGGATGACGCGGTCATTGACAGAATCCTTCAGTCGCTTCCTCCGAGCTACAAGAGCTTTGTGATGAACTTCAATATGCAGGGGATGGAAAAGACCATTCCTGAGGTATATTCAATGCTGAAATTAGCGGAGGTGGAAATCAAAAAGGAACATCAAGTGTTGATGGTGAATAAAACCACTAAGTTCAAGAAAGGCAAGGGTAAAAAGAACTTCAAGAAGGACGGCAAGGGAGTTGCCGCGCCCGGTAAGCAAGCTGCTGGGAAGAAGTCAAAGAATGGACCCAAGCCTGAGACCGAGTGTTTTTATTGCAAGGGAAGTGGTCACTGGAAGCGCAACTGCCCCAAATACTTAGCGGACAAGAAGGCCGGCGACACTAAAGGTATATGTGATATACATGTAATTGATGTGTACCTTACCAGTACTCGTAGTAGCTCCTGGGTATTTGATACCGGTGCGGTTGCTCACATTTGTAACTCAAAGCAGGAGCTGCGGAATAAGCGGAGACTGGCGAAGGACGAGGTGACGATGCACGTCGGGAATGGTTCCAAGGTCGATGTGATCGCCGTCGGCACGCTGCCTCTACATTTACCTACGGGATTAGTTTTAAACCTCAATAATTGTTATTTAGTGCCAGCTTTGAGCATGAACATTGTATCAGGATCTCGTTTAATTCGAGATGGCTACTCATTTAAATCCGAGAATAATGGTTGTTCTATTTATATGAGAGATATGTTTTATGGTCATGCTCCGCTTGTGAATGGTTTATTCTTAATGAATCTCGAGCGTAATGTTACACATATTCATAGTGTGAATACCAAAAGATGTAAGGTTGATAATGATAGTCCCACATACTTGTGGCACTGCCGCCTTGGTCACATAGGTGTCAAACGCATGAAGAAGCTCCATGCAGATGGGACTTTTGGAGTCTCTTGATTACGAATCATTTGACACGTGCGAACCATGCCTCATGGGTAAAATGACCAAGACTCCGTTCTCAGGAACAATGGAGCGAGCAACCAACTTATTGGAAATCATACATACTGATGTGTGCGGTCCAATGAGTGTTGAGGCTCGCGGTGGCTATCATTATGTTCTCACCCTCACTGATGACTTGAGTAGATATGGATATGTCTACATAATGAAACACAAGTCTGAGACCTTTGAAAAGTTCAAGGAATTTCAGAGTGAGGTTGAGAATCAACGTGACAGAAAATCAAGTTCTTGCGATCAGATCGTGGGGGAGAATACTTGAGTCACGAATTTGGCACACACTTAAGGAAATGTGGAATAGTTTCACAACTCACGCCGCCTGGAACACCTCAGCATAATGGTGTGTCCGAACGTCGTAATCACACTCTATTGGATATGGTGCGATCTATGATGTCTCTTACCGATTTACCGCTGTCATTTTGGGGCTATGCTTTAGAGACTGCCGCATTCACTTTAAATAGGGCGCCGTCGAAATCCGTTGAGATGACACCGTATGAATTATGGTTTGGGAAGAAACCTAAGCTGTCGTTTCTAAAAGTTTGGGGATGCGATGCTTATGTTAAGAAACTTCAACCTGAAAAGCTTGAACCCAAATCGGAAAAATGCGTCTTCATAGGATACCCTAAAGAAACTATTGGGTATACCTTCTACCTCAGATCCGAAGGCACGATCTTTGTTGCCAAGAATGGGTCCTTTCTAAAGAAAGAGTTTCTCTCGAAAGAAATAAGTGGGAGGAAAGTAGAACTTGATGAAGTATTACCTCTTGAACCGGGGAGTGGCGCAGCTCAGGAAATTGTTCCTGAGGTGCCTGCACCGACTAGAGAGGAAGTTAATGATGATGATCATGAAACTTCAGATCAAGTTGCTACTGAACTTCGTAGGTCCACAAGGACACGTTCCACACCAGAGTGGTACGGCAACCCTGTCTTGGAAATCATGTTGTTAGACAACAGTGAACCTTTGAACTATGAAGAAGCGATGGCGGGCCCAGATTCCGACAAATGGCTGGAAGCCATGAAATTCGAGATAGGATCCATGTATGAAAATGAAGTATGGACTTTGACTGACTTTCCCAATGATCAGCGAGCCATAGAAAATAAATGGATCTTTAAGAAGAAGACAGACGCGGATGGTAATGTAACCATCTATAAAGCTCGGCTTGTCGCTAAGGGTTATCGACAAGTTCAAGGGGTTGACTATGATGAGACTTTCTCACCCGTAGCGAAGCTGAAGTCCGTCCGAATCATGTTCGCAATTGCCGCATTCTATGATTATGAGATATGGCAAATGGATGTCAAAACGGCATTCCTTAATGGTTTCCTTAAGGAAGAATTGTATATGATGCAGCCGGAAGGTTTTGTCGATCCTAAGAATGCTAACAAGGTGTGCAAGCTCCAACGCTCGATTTATGGGCTGGCGCAAGCATCTCGGAGTTGGAACATTCGTTTTGATGAGATGATCAAAGCGTTTGGGTTTACGCAGACTTATGGAGAAGCTTGCATTTACAAGAAAGTGAGTGGGAGCTCTGTAGCATTTCTCATATTGTATGTGGATGACATACTGTTGATGGGAAATGATATAGAATTCTTGGAAAGCATAAAGGCCTACTTGAACAAGTGTTTTTCAATGAAGGATCTTGGAGAAGCTACTTATATATTAGGCATCAAGATCTATAGAGATAGATCGAGACGCCTCATTGGTCTTTCACAGAGTACATACCTTGACAAGATATTGAAGAAGTTCAACATGGATCAGTCAAAGAAGGGGTTCTTGCCTGTATTGCAAGGTACGAGATTGAGCACGGCTCAATGCCCAACCACGGCAGAATATAGAGAAAAGATGAGTGTCGTCCCCTATGCCTCGGCCATAGGGTCTATCATGTATGCTATGCTGTGTGCCAGACCTGATGTAAACCTTGCCGTAAGTTTGGTAGGAAGGTACCAAAGTAATCCCGGCATGGAACACTGGACAGCGGTCAAGAATATCCTAAAGTACTTGAAGAGGACTAAGGATATGTATCTCGTTTATGGAGGTGACGAAGAGCTCGTCGTAAAGGGTTACGTCGATGCTAGCTTCGACACAGATCTGGATGACTCTAACTCACAAACCGGATACATGTATATTTTGAATGGTGGGGCAGTAAGCTGGTGCAGTTGCAAGCAAAGCGTTGTGGCGGGATCTACATGTGAAGCGGAGTACATGGCAGCCTCGGAGGCAGCACAAGAGGCAATCTGGGTGAAGGAGTTCATTACTAACCTAGGAGTCATACCCAATGCGTCGGGCCCGATGACTCTCTTCTGTGACAACACTGGAGCTATTGCCCTTGCCAAGGAGCCCAGGTTTCACAGGAAGACCAGGCATATCAAGCGTCACTTCAACTCCATTCGTGAAAGTGTTGAAAATGGAGATGTAGATATTTGTAAAGTACATACGGACCTGAATGTGGCAGATCCTTGACTAAACCTCTCCCTAGAGCAAAACATGATCAACACCAGAACTGCATGGGTGTTCGATTCATCACAATGTAACTAAACTATTGACTCTAGTGCAAGTAGGAGACTGTTGGAAATATGCCCTAGAGGCAATAATAAAATGGTTATTATTATATTTCTTTGTTCATGATTATTGTCTATTGTTCATGCTATAATTGTGTTATCCGGAAATCATAATACATGTGTGAATACATAGACCACAACACGTCCCTAGTGAGCCTCTAGTTGACTAGCTCGTTGATCAAAAGATAGTCATGGTTTCCTGACTATGGACATTGGATGTCATTGATAATGGGATCACATCATTAGGAGAATGATGTGATGGACAAGACCCAATCCGAAACATAGCTCAAAGATCGTGTAGTTCGTTTGCTATAGCTTTTCCGAATGTCAAGTATCATTTCCTTAGACCATGAGATTGTGCAACTACCGGATACCGTAGGAGTGCTTTGGGTGTGCCAAACGTCACAACGTAACTGGGTGACTATAAAGGTACACTACAGGTATCTCCGAAAGTGTCTGTTGGGTTGGCACGAATCGAGACTGGGATTTGTCACTCCGTATGACGGAGAGGTATCTCTGGGCCCACTCGGTAATGCATCATCATAATGAGCTCAATGTGACCAAGTGGTTGATCACGGGATCATGCATTACGGTACGAGTAAAGTGACTTGCCGGTAACGAGATTGAACGAGGTATTGGGATACCGACGATCGAGTCTCGGGCAAGTAACGTACTGATTGACCAAGGGAATTGTATACAGGATTGATTGAATCCTCGACATCGTGGTTCATCCGATGAGATCATCGAGGAGCATGTGGGAGCCAACATGGGTATCCAGATCCCACTGTTTGTTATTGACCGGAGAGTCGTCTCGGTCATGTCTGCATGTCTCCCGAACCCGTAGGGTCTACGCACTTAAGGTTCGGTGACGCTAGGGTTGTGAGATATTAGTATACGGTAACCCGAAAGTTTTTCGGAGTCCCGGATGAGATCCCGGACTTCACGAGGAGTTCCGGAATGGTTCGGAGGTGAAGATTTATATATAGGAAGTCAAGTTTCGGCCATCGGGAAGGTTTTCGGCGTAATCGGTATTGTACCGGGACCACCAGAAGGATCCCGGGGGTCCACCGAGTGGGGCCACCTATCCCGGAGGGCCCCATGGGCTGAAGTGGGAGGGGAACCAGCCCTAGATGGGCTGGTGCGCCCCCCCCCATGGGCCTCCCCTGCGCCTAGGGTTGGAAACCCTAGGGGTGGGGGCTCCCCACTTGGCTTGGGGGGCACTCCACCCCCCTTGGCCGACGCCCCCCTAGGGGTCCTACATATAGTGGGGGGAGGGAGGGCAGCCGCACCCTAGACCCTGGTGCCTCCCTCTCCCTCCCGTGACACTCCTCCTTCTCCCTGAGCTTGGCGAAGCCCTGCTGAGATCACCGTTGCTTCCACCACCACGCCGTCGTGCTGCTGGATCTCCATCAACCTCTCCTTCCCCCTTGCTGGATCAAGTTGGAGGAGACGTCTTCCCAACCGTACGTGTGTTGAACACGGAGGTGCCATCCGTTCGACGCTAGGTCATCGGCGATTTCGATCACGACGAGTACGACTCCATCAACCCCGTTCTCTTGAACACTTCCGTGCGCGATCTACAAGGGTATGTAGATGCACTCCCCTCTCCCTCATTGCTAGATGACTCCATAGATTGATCTTGGTGATGCATAGAAAATTTTAAAATTTTGCTACGTTCCCCAACATCTCGTCCTACCACACCACGGATGGCTTGAAGAGCCTTTCCACAAAGGTGTTAGGTGGGACGGGGTCGCATTTAGCGTCCATGCGAGCAAGGATGTCCGCGGCTTGATTACTCTATCGAGCCACATGCTGAAACTCAAGGCCCTCAAACCGAGCTGATATTTTGAGTATGGCGTTGCGGTAAGCTGCCATCTTTGGATCTTTTGCATCAAATTCTCCGTTTATTTGGGATATGGCGAGGTTTGGATCCCTGCGCACCTCAAGGCATTGTATGCCCATGGAGACAACCATCCAGAGACCATGCAATAGGGCCTCGTATTCGGATGCATTGTTAGAGTCTGTGTACAGTATTTGGAGCACATAACGGACTGTGTCTCCTGTGGGGGATGTCAAGACGACACCAGCGCCAAGTCCGGCTAACATTTTAGAGCCATCAAAGTGCATCACCCAGTTGGAATATGTGTCATACTCTTTAGGGAGTTCGGCCTCTGTCCATTCGGCGATGAAGTCAGCCAACACCAGAGATTTAATGGCTCGGCGTGGTTTGTACGTTATTTCAAATGGTAAGACTCGATGGCCCATTTGGCAATCCGGCCGGTGGCGTCTCAGTTGTTTATAATATCATTGAGTGGTACTTCTGAAGCCACTGTGATCGAGCACTCTTGAAAGTAGTGCCACAATTTGTGGGATGCCATAAAGGCCGCATATGCTATCTTATGATAATGTGGGTATCGGGATTTGCATGGTGTAAGGACTGTCGATACATAGTATAGTGGTTTTTGGAGTGGGAATTTATGCCCCTCTTCTTCTTGTTCGACGACGAGCACTGCACTCACCACCTAGTGGGTTGCAGATATGTAAAGCAACATCAGTTCGCCCATGTTTGGTGCGGCCAGTATTGGGTTGCTAGCTAGCAAAGTTTTTATTTCCTCCAGTCCCACCATTGCAGCGTCCGTCCACGTGAAGTGGTTAGTGCGTCGGAGCAGGTAATACAATGGCAATGCCTTTTCTCCTAATCTGGAGATAAAACGGCTCAAAGCTGCTATGCACCCAGCTAGTTTTTGGACCTGTTTGAGGTCAGTTGGTCTTGCCAATTGTGATAGGGCCTAAATTTTGGCTGGGTTTGCTTCAATTCCTCTATTGGATACAATGAACCCGAGCAGTTTGCTGGCGGGAACGCCGAAAACGCACTTTTCCAAATTGAGCCGTATATCATATATTCGGAGGTTGTCGAATGTATGGCGTAAGTCATCCACCAATGATTCGACGTGCTTGGTTTTGATGACTATGTCATCTACATATGCCTCCACAGTCTTGCCTATTTGCTTTTCCAGGCACGTTTGAATCATGCGTTGGTAAGTGGCACCGGTGTTCTTGAGCCCGGAAGGCATAGTGTTGACGCAGAAAGGCCCATACGGGGTGATGAATGCCGTTGCGTCCTGGTCGGATTCCTTCATCTTAATTTGATGGTATCTGGAGTATGCGTCGAGGAAACACAGTGAATCGTGTCCCGTGGTTGCATCAATAATCTGGTCGATGCGAGGTAGTGGGAAGGGGTCCTTAGGGCAGGCCTTATTAAGGTCTTTGAAATTGACACACATGCGCCAGGATGTATCCTTCTTCGGTACCATGACCAAGTTTGCTAGCCAGTCCAGATGTTACATTTCTCTGATAAACCCGGCTTCGAGTAACTTGGCTAGCTCCTCCCCAATAGCCTGTCATTTGGGTTCAGAAAATCACCGTAGCGTTTGCTTGACTGGCTTGTATCCCTTCAGTATATTGAGACTATGTTCAGCCAGTTCGCGTGAGATTCCTAGCATATCAGAAGGGTGCCAGGCGAAGATGTCCCAATTCTCGCGCAGGAACGCACGTAATGCGGCATCGACCGTTGGATCCAGCTGTGCCCCAATGGAAGCTGTCTTCTTGGGGTCCGTCGGGTGAACTTGAAATTTGACTATTTCATCTGCTGGTTTGAAGGAAGTTGACTTAGGTCTCTTATCGAGTATTACGTCGTCCCTATCCACTTTGGAATGTAAGGTGGTTAATTCTTCGGCCGCGAGGCCCTCCGACAGTGCCTCGAGGGCTAGTGAAGCGGTTTTGTTTTCAGCGCGAAGTGCTATGTCCGGATCACTGGTAATAGTGATAACTCCGTTGGGCCCGGGCATTTTGAGCTTCATATACCTGTAATGGGGTATATCTTGAAAGCATGTGAGTGTGTCTCGCCCCAGCAGGGCGTGGTACCCGCTGTTGAAAGGTGCCACATGGAAGAGTAACTCTTCGGACCTATAGTTTTCCGGCGTGCCGAATACCACATCAAGTTAGATTTCCCTCGAGCATCTTGCTTCTCGACTGGGTATAATGCCTTGAAAGGTTGTATTACTCTGCTCAATGCAACTCCTGTCCATTTGCATTTTATTGAGCGAGTCCTCGTAGATGAGGTTCAGTCCGCTGCCACCGTCCATTAACACTTTAGTGAGCCAAAAGCCATCCATGATTGGGTTTAGGACCAAAGCGGCTAGTGCCCGGACTGAGTGGGACCTTGGTTCGTCCTCGGCAGTGAAAGTAATCGCCATATCATTCCAAGGGTTTATTGCAGCCATTTGGTAGACTTTGGCGAGGTCGCGAAGTGCCCTTTTGCGCCGATTATTTGATGAGAAGGTCTCGGAGACCGTGAGTACATTGAGATCGTCGTCCTCCGAAGAGTACTTCTCTGGGGTAGTGTTGGTGAGGATACCTTCACCGCTCTTGGCCACTTGCCGGAGTAACCAACATGCCAGTAGGCTCTGTGTTGGTTCAGTATTCGGCGTCATGTGCATTTGACAGGGCCTGTCGAGCCATTCCTCAAAGACAGTTCTATGTCCCATAAAGGGCTTAATTTTCTTGTCCACGGGATGATGGTCAGGTGCCCCGCGAGGGTGCATTCTTTTTGCCCGTCCTGGAGATGGCTTAAAGGCCTGCGGTTCCCAACGGGTTGTCTGAGTTTTCCAAGCGCTTTCCATTGCGCAGTACTTCTGCACTATGTGTGCCAAATCTGCAAAGTGCAGTATGCGACGGCGATTGAGGGCATTAAGGATTCCCTCATCCGTACAGTTGTTGCGAAATACTGAGATCGCGTTGTCGACGCAACAATCTTTAATCTTGTTTTTAAAAAGTAGGAATCTAGCCCAAAAGTGATGGACTGTTTCCTGAGGTTGTTGACGTATATACATTAAATCACATATGTCCGAGGGACCAGAATTGCTTGGAGAGTATTGCTTGTGGTGGGCGGGTGGGATTAAATCTGACCCGTGGCCCACTGAGGAATCCGGGTTTTGAAGAATTTCTGAGTTTAATGGCCCAGGATCCGGTGTGTCCTGAGAGTTTTTAGGCTCAAAGCCTGGTTCTATGTTCGGAGGACGGATAGTTTCTCGAAGATGGGCGTCCGGCTCGCGGAGCTCAGAGATCTGAACATAGTTTGTTTTTATCGTAGGAGGAGCAGTGTCCTCACCTTGCTCTTCCACGACGGTCACCAAGTGGGTGACCTGTGAGGATATGATTTCTCTCTGGTCGGGTTTAAGCCCAATCAGATCATAATCTGTTGAGACCCCCAGGGCGGTGATGCGATCTAGCAATTCATTTAAATATGAACATCTATCGGATCCATCTTATCGACGCTTTCGGGGTTGATGTGGAGATGATTTTTGGCCATCCAGGGGACCGCCTCAGGCTTTATGGCCGGTTGGGCGCCTATGGTGAAATTGCCGATCTGGAGGATCTGCCCAGGAACTAGGGCTTTTCTAGAGGTGATTTTGTCGTTGATGATGACACGAGCCATCGATCCTTCTATCGACAACACAGAGGAACTCTCAATGAAAGCACCAATGTCGGTGTCAAAACCGATAGATCTCGGGTAGGGGGTCCCGAACTGTGCGTCTAAGGATCGAGGGTATCAAGAGGCAGGGGACACGATGTTTACCCAGGTTCGGGCCCTCTTGATGGAGGTAATACCCTACTTCTTGCTTGATTGACTTTGATGAGTATAGGGGTTACAGGAGTTGATCTACCTCGAGATCGTAATGGCTAAACCCTAGATGTCTAGCATGTATGATTATGATTGCCTCTACGGACTAAACCCTCTGGTTTATATAGACACCGGAGGGGGCTAGGGTTGTACATAGTCAGTTTACAGAGAGAGAAATCTTCATATCCGAACGCCAAGCTTGCCTTCCATGCAAAGGAGAGTCCCATCTGGACACGGGGGAAGACCCTCCGTCTTGTACCTTCATGGCCCACCAGTCCGGCCCACGTTACATAGTCCGGACGCCCGGGGACCCCCTAATCTAGGACTCCCTCAGCATGGTACAATAAAAAATTATAGATATGTTGGAGACGTATCAAGCATCCCCAAGCTTAATTCCCGCTCATCCTCAAGTAGGTAAATGATAAAAACCGAATTTTTGATGTGGAATGCTACCTAACATATTTATCAATGTAATCCTCTCTACTGTGGCATGAATGTTCAGATCCATAAGATTCAAGACAAAAGTTTAATATTGACATAAAAACAGTAATACTTCAAGCATACTAACAAGGAAATTATGTCTTCTCAAAATAACATGGCGAAATAAAACTTATCCCTACAAAATCATATAGTCTGGCTATGCTCCATCTTCATCACACAAAATACTCAAATCATGCACAACCCCGATGACAAGCCAAGCAATTGTTTTATACTTTTGATGTTCTCGAACCTTTTCAACTTTCATGCAATACATGAGTGTGAGCCATGGACATAACACTATAGGTGGAATAGAATATGGTGGTTGTGGAGAAGACAAAAGGAGGGAGATAGTCTCACATCAACTAGGTGTATCAACGGGCTAGGGAGATGCCCATCAATAGATATCAATATGAGTGAGTAGGTATTGCAATGCAACAGATGCACTAGAGCTATAAGTTTATGACAGCTCAAAAAGAAACTAAGTGGGTGTGCATCTAACATGCTTGCTCATGAAGACCTAGGGAAATTTGAGGAAGCCCATCGTTGGAATATACAAGCCAAGTTCTATAATGGAAAATTCCCACTAGTATATGAAAGTGTTAACATAGGAGACTCTCTATCATGAAGATCATGGTGCTACTTTGAAGCACAAGTGTGGTAAAAGGATAGTGGCATTGCCCCTTCTCTCTTTTTCTCTCATTTTATTCTATTTTTTGGACTTTTCTCTCTTTTTTTATTTCCTCACATGGGACAATGCTCTAATAATGAAGATCATCACTCATTTATTTACTTACAACTCAAGAATTACAACTCGATACTTAGAACAAAATATGACTCTATATGAATGCCTCTGGCGGTGTACCGGGATGTGCAATGAATCAAGAGTGACATGTATAAAGAATTATGAATGGTGGCTTTGCCACAAATACGATGTCAACTACATGATCATGCAAAGCAATATGACAGTGATGAAGCGTGTCATAATAAACGGAACGGTGGAAAGTTGCATGGCAATATATATCGGAATGGCTATGGAAATGCCATAATAGGTAGGTATGGTGGCTGTTTTGATTATGGTATATGGTGGGTGTATGGTACCGGCGAAAGTTGCACGACACTAGATAGGCTAGCAATGGTGGAAGGGTGCACTACTATAGGATGGTCCAAACACGACACTACGATCAGAGACCCTTCGACGGAATTGTGTGCGACCCCATAATCGCAAACGGTGGTGTAAAAAACCGTCAAAAAGGTGCAAAATGTTTGCGATGATGGATGCATCAAACACAATTCTGATTTTAATTGTGTGTGTGATGTAGGGCATACGGTTCAGTTCAATGAACTATTTGCGATGATGCGGAACAAAAGAAACGGGCAGCCAGATGAAGGCGTGTGCGATATACAATATACAGTTCACTCGAATGAACTGTGTGTGATTAGGGAACACAATGGAAATGATTTAACTGAACAAGATGTGTGTCATACACGGCTAATAGGTCCGTAATCAGAAATGTGTGCGAAGACCAATAATAACACAGACATTGCTGCTAATAAGCCGTGTGATTTGCACCATCTACAGAAGAATAACATGTACATATAAACGAAGTAAACATCTAATTACATAAGTGACTATACAGATCATTCGCACACACCTCAATAAACAATTGCATGCATTCTAAAGTAGGAGAAACGACCGTCTAGTCATCTACTTCTTGTGACACTCTCGCCACTGTTGTGTGGCTCGATCCCTCGTATGGGGCAGGAAGAATACAGTTCCTCATGTCAACGATCTGCCTGTACATCTCGTAGCTTGTGTACGCGTCCTTGGCCGCGTACTTGACGTGTTCTTCATCCAGTCTCTCATGCCAAACACTGTGCCAGGCGTTCTTGTCCTTCTTGCTCTCTTCCTTCATCTTCGCGTAGTAGGGCTCGATGATGGACGAGGCGAGGTCAACTAGGGATTTTAGTTTGTTGTTGTCGCTCCCCCAGACCTTGTAGTGGTGTTGAATGTTCACAAGATTCGGGCATTTCAAGCCCGAAACCTTGAGCGCTTTTAGATCATTGGTGGTGTCCACCGTAGCGAAACTGTAGTCGGAGCTGTTGATAAACCTGGAGAAACGCTCGCTAGGCCTTGTGGCCAGGTTGTAGTGGTAGACGAGTACGTCATGTCACACGCACAACTGGGCGACGACAACCTTCTGATCGTGCCCGGCATGACCCATGGTGTACTCGAGGTCGAAGCCGACCACTTGGTACTTTCCCCGGCAAGGAACTACTCCATAGTTTGGATGGAGCTCTCCACTGAGACCGGATCGTTCGTGTACACCACTGAGAGAGCCTTCCCCCTCACGTGGGTGTCCATGACGTGTTGCATGGTGAACTGCCCACTGTTGTCGTCGTCGGCCGCTGGGAGCTCCATTGGAGCCACGTGGAGCGCCATTGTAACTGCTGGATGTCCTCTCTGTATGTGTCCTCGTGGGTGTGCTTATTGTGTCGTGTGAGACAAGAGATGAAGGAAAATGGCCGCGGGAATAAAAGGGGGCCGGGCGGCGTGGATTCTCGGCACGTCCACATGGCAGTTTTTGCAGCGCGTAACTGCATCATCGTGCCGCGCCCGGCGCAACCGCATGCACAAGAACGTGTGTGATCATGCGCCGGCCCCAAACACTGGCAGCGCGTGTGGAGGGACGAGGGCAGAGCACCCGAAGGGACGCGAGAGCAGAGCGCGCCGCGGCCGCCTCAACCGCAAGCAACCACATGCATAGAGCTGTTGAACACGCAGGAAATGGTCGCCTACAAGTCGGCCGATAGTTGCGTCGCTGTGTAGAGAGCGGCCGTGTGCTACTACCTCCGTCTTGGTCTACAGTCCCCTTTATATTATGTGCCATACTTTGCCCTTAAATTTAACCAACAAAATGTTAATGCATGTTATAAAAATTATATAATTGGAAACTATGTTCAAATACGAATCCAACTATATAATCATTGGCGACATGCATTCGTATTTTATTAGTTAAATCCTACTTATAAACCAGGACGGGGGTATATAGGTAATTAAACCGCAAACGTTTTTTGTATTAACCGTATGTGTATGTGTCCTTTCGTCCTCCTCTCGCATGTCTTGTCACCCCGCTGCCGCAGACGGCTTACAGCGCAAGCTTGCGCAGTGCGCGGGGGCATTCTTTTGGCCAAATGGTGGCGCCAATGAATCGTCGGTGAGCCCATTCCCGTGCAACCTCGCAGGTTCCCGCACAAGCTTACCGGCCAGCTATATAAACCCCCACGGCCGGCGAGTCCTGCGTCGCATTTGCCCCTCCCTCCCTGTAGCTTATCTCGTCTGCTTCTCCCACAATCGCCAATGGCACCGGTCCGTCGTCGTCGCTCAGCCACTCCGCCGTCATCAGAGGACAGCTCCAGCTAGGAGGCTACACCGCAGCGGCGGCGCAGTCCCCGGCGTAGTGTAGTGTGTGTGGCGTTCCTGTTGGGTGTGCACGGAACACCCACCACACGCTCCACCGCCACTGCCCGTCGGCAGCTGTTGCCAGCCGTCGTTGCCGCCACACCACTGTCGAAAGTCAGGGCCATGGCCCGCTCCGCCGCCGCGTCCCGAAGGCGGGAGGTGGCCGTCGTGGCCGCCACCCCACTGTTGGCCACCGGGGCCATCACCCGCTCCGCCACCGCGGCCCGAAGGCGGGAGGTGGTGGTCGTGGCCACCACCCCATCGTCGGCTGTCGTGGCCACCAGCCCACTGTCGACCGTGAGGGTCATCACCAGCTCCGCCACCGCCCCCCCGAAGGCGGGAGGCGGAGGTGGATGCCTGCACGTGCGTCAGCGACCTTGCGCACCACACCGAGTTCCTGCGGAAGGAGGAGGAGCGCCTCGTCAAGCACGCAAAGAGCCTTGCTACCGCCATGGCGGTGGCATACACCGCCTCACAGGTGAGGAATTAGGAGATATACGAGGAGAACCATCGCTTCGAGAGGGGTCCTTTGGAGCGGCAAAGGCGGTTTGAGGTGAGCGTCGCTGAAGCTGCAACAGCGGCAGGCACTGTATTGCAGTGGCCCAACTTGTCGGTAGGCTCCTCCTGCTCTGCCTCTTACTGAGCGCGCTCGGCAGAGGAGAGGCAGCCGGAAGTAGTACAAAGCCCCTTCGTAGTATAGTAGTAGTATTTAGGGGCTATTTTGTTCAGTTCATCTGACTATAGATGTGGTGGAGCTGTATGCTGTACTTAAAATTAGTTAGTATATATAGTTGAACTAGTTTTTTTTAGAACGAAGACGCAAGGAGCGTCCAGCTTTAACTTAATAAAGCCCTTCCTACCTCTTGAGAATGCGTTGGTTTTCCCTTGAAGAGGAAAGGGTGATGCAACAAAGTAGCGTAAGTATTTCCTTAGTTTTTGAGAACCAAGGTATCAATCCAATAGGAGATAACACGCAAGTCACCTAGTACCTGCACAAACAATCAAGAACCTTGCAACCAATGCGATAAAGGGGTTGTCAATCCCTTCACGGCCATTCGCAAAAGTGAGATCTGGTAAAGATAGTAAGATAAATATTTTTGGTATTTTTGTTGTATAGATTGGAATGTAAAGATTGCAAAATAGTAAACGAGATGCAATGTAAATAAAATGAGATGCAATATAATAAGAAAGAGACCCTGGGGCCATAGGTTTCACTAGTGGCTTCTCTCATGATAGCATGTATTACGATGGGTGAACAAATTACTGCCGAGCAACTGATAGAAGAGCGCATAGTTATGAGAATATCTCGGCAATGATCATGAATATAGGCATCATGTCCATGTTAAGTAGACCGAAAAGATTTTGCATCTACTACTATTACTCCACACATCGACCACTATCCAGCATGCATCGAGAGTATTAAGTTCATAAGAATAGAGTAATGCATTAAGCAAAATGACATGATGTAGAGGGATAAACTCAAGCAATATGATATAAACCCCATCTTTTTATCCTCGATGGCAACAATAAAATACGTTCCTTGCTGCCCCTACTGTCACTGGGAAAGGACACCGCAAGATTGAACCCAAAGCTAAGCACTTCTCCCATTGCAAGAAAGACCAATCTAGTAGGCCAAACTAAACCGATAATTCGAAGAGACTTGCAAAGATATCAAATCATGCATATAAGAATTCAGAGAAGAACCAAATATTATTCATAGATAAACTTGATCATAAATCGACAATTCATCGGATCTCGGCAAACACACCGCAAAAAATATTACATCGAATAGATCTCCAAGAACATCAAGGAGAACTTTGTATTGAGAACCAAAGCGAGAAGAAGCCATCTAGCTAATAACTATGGACCCGAAGGTCTGTGGTAAACTACTCACACATCATCGGAGAGGCTATATGGTGTTGATGTAGAGGCCCTTCAACGAGAAGCCAGACGGGACCTTCATGCTGAGCAGGCATGCAAAGAAGATTTCCTTCTCTTATTTGGTAAGAGCGTAGCTGGCAGGACCTTCATACTGCTTTGGAGGCATGCCGTCTTTTTGTGCAAATGTTGCAGGTCCTCCCATGCCTCCAATGTATCTTTTGTCTTCCCATACACACCCAAGAAGCCTAGCAGGTTCACGCAAAGGTTCTTCGTCACGTGCATCACGTCGATTAAAGAGCGTACCTCTAGCTCTTTCCAGTAGGGTAGGTCCCAAAATATAGATCTTCTTCCACATGGGTGCGCGTCCCTCAGTGTCATTCGGAACAGATAGTCCGCCGGGACCCTTTCCAAAGATTACGTGTAAATCAATGACCATAGCAAGTACGTGATCACCGGTACGCATGGCGGGCTTCTTCCGATGATCTGCCTCGCCTTTGAAATGCTTGCATTTCTTTTGACATTGATGGTTGGTTGGAAGAAATTGACGATGGTCCAGGTACACATTCTTCCTGCATTTGTCCAGGTAGATAATTTTGGTGTCAGCTAAACACTGTGTGCATGCATGGTATCCCTTTTTTTGTCCTGAAAGGTTACTGAGAGCGGGCCAATCGCTGATGGTTACAAATAGCAATGCGTGCAGGTTAAATTCCTTCTGTTTGTGCTCATCCCACACACGTGCACCGTTTCCATTCCACAGCTGTAAAAGTTTGTCAACTAATGGCCTTAGGTACACATCAATGTCGTTGCCGGGTTGCTTAGGGCCTTAGATGAGAACTAGCATCATAATGGACTTCCACTTCATGCACATCCAAGGAGGAAGGTTATACATACATAGAGTCACGGGCCAGGTGTTGTGGTTGCTGCTCTGCTAGCCGAAAGGATTAATTCCATTCGTGCTTAAACCAAACCATACGTTCCTTGGGTCACCTACAAACTCGGCCCAGTACTTTATCTCGATTTTTCTCCACTGCGACCCGTCAGCAGGTGCTCTCAACTTCCCGTCTTTCTTACGGTCCTCTCTGTGCCATCACATCAACTTGGCATGCTCTTTGTTTCTGAACAGACGTTTCAACCGTGGTATTATAGGAGCATACCACATCACCTTTGCAGGAACCCTCTTCCTGGGGGGATCGTCGTCAACATCACCAGGGTCATCTCGTCTGATCTTATACCACAATGCATCGCATACCGGGCATGTGTCCAAATCCTCGTACGCACCACGGTAGAGGATGCAGTCATTAGGGCATGCATGTATCTTCTGCACCTCTGATAACCCACAAGTATAGGGGATCAATTGTAGCCTCTTTCAATAAGTAAGAGTGTCGAACCCAACGAGGAGCTAAAGGTAGAACAAATATTCCCTCAAGTTCTATCGACCACCGATACAACTCTACGCACGCTTGACGTTCGCTTTACCTAGAACAAGTATGAAACTAGAAGTACTTTGTAGGTGTTTTCGGATAGGTTTGCAAGATAATAAAGAGTGCGTAAATAAAAAGTAGGGGCTGTTTAGATAAATAAGCAATAAAGTTAGTATAGAGAGTGTGGAAAAGTGGTGGTAGGAGTTGCGAAATTGTCCCTAAGCAATTGACTACTTTACTAGACCGATAGCAAGTTTTATGTGGGAGAAGCCACTGCTAGCATGTCAACCCTGACTTGGAATTCTATGCACTTATGATTGGAACTATTAGCAAGCATCCACAACTACTAACGTTCATGAAGGTAAAACCCAACCATAGCATTAAGATATATTGGTCCCCCTTCAATCCCGTATGCATCAATTTCTATGCTAGGTTGAAGCTTCTGTCACTCTTGCCCTCCAATACATAGTCCTATCAACATACAACTAAACCTATGGTGTGATCCACGTGCGCGCTCATATGATGGGCACCAAAGGACAGCAACATAACCACAAGCAAATTAAATCAATCATAGTAATTCATCAACCACCGATAGGACAACGAAAATCTACTCAGACATCATAGGATGGCAACACATCATTGGATAATAATATGAAGCATAAAGCACCATGTTCAAGTAGAGGGTACAGTGTTGCGGGAGAGTGGACCGTTGTAGATAGAGGGGGGAAGGTGATGGAGATGTTGGTGAAGATGGCGGAGGTATTGGTGTAGATTGCGGTGATGATTATGGCCCTCGGCAGTTTTCCTGCGCCACCAGAAGCGAGGGGGAGAGAGCCCCCTCCTTCTTATTCTTCCTTGACCTTCTCCCTAGATGGGAGAAGGGTTTCCCCTCTGGTCCATGGCCTCCAAGGCATGGGAGGGCAAGAGCCCCTCCGAGATTGGATCTGTCTCTCTGTCTCTCTCTCTGTTTCTGCCTTCTCTGATTCTGCCCTTTCACCGTTTCTCAAATTCCCGGAGATCCGTAACTCCGATTGGGCTGAAATTTTAACACGATCTCTATCCGGATATTAGCTTTCTTTTGGCGAAAGAAGGGCATCAACTGCCTTACGGGGTGGCCACGAGGGCCCAGGGCGCGCCCCCTGCCTCGTGGCCCCCTCGGGCATCGTCTCGCGTTGATTTTTCTTCCCAAAAATCACATATATTCCAAAAAAGTATCCGTCAATTTTTATCCCGTTTGGACTCCGTTTGATATGGATTTACTGCGAAACAAAAATCATGCAACAAACAGGAACTGGCACTGGGCACTGGATCAATATGTTAGTCCCAAAAATAGTATAAAAAGTTGCCAAAAGTATATG
Organism: Triticum aestivum; assembly: GCF_018294505.1. Lineage (NCBI taxonomy): Eukaryota > Viridiplantae > Streptophyta > Magnoliopsida > Poales > Poaceae > Triticum > Triticum aestivum. The sequence continues at coordinate 635,839,906 of NC_057812.1, forward strand.
AAAGTTGTAGAATATTGGCATGGAACAATAAAAAATTATAGATACGATGGAGACGTATCAGCATCCCCAAGATTAATTCTTGCTCGTCCTCGAGTAGGTAAATGATAAACAAAAGATAATTTTTGATGTGGAATGCTACCTAGCATAATTTTGATCATATAATCTAATCATGGTATGAATATTAAGACTTGAGTGATTCAAAGCAATAGTCTATCATTTGACATTAAGACAATAATACTTCAAGCATACTAATAAGGTAATCATGTATTTTCAAAATAACATGGCCAAAGAAAGTTATCCCTACAAAATCATATGGTCTGGCTATACTCCATCTTCACCACACAAAATATTCAAATCATGCACAACCCCAATGACAAGCCAAGCAATTGTTTCATACTTTTGATGTTCTCAAACCGTTTCAACTTTCACGCGATACATGAGCATGAGCCATGGATATAGCACTATAGGTGGAATAAAATATGATGGTGGAGGTTGTGTGGAGAAGACAAAAAAGGAGAAAGTCTCACATCGACGCGGCTAATCAACGGGCTATGGAGATGCCCATCAATTGATGTCATTGTGAGGAGTAGGGATTGCCATGCAACAGATGCACTAGAGCTATAAGTATATGAAAGCTCAAACTGAAACTAAGTGGGTGTGCATCCAACTTGCTTGCTCATGAAGACCTCGGGCATTTGAGGAAGCCCATCATCAGAATATACAATCCAAGTTCTATAATGAAAACTCCCACTAGTATATGAAAGTGATAACTCAGTGAGACTCTCTATATGAAGAACATGGTGCTACTTTGAAGCACAAGTGTGGTAAAAGGATAGTAACATTGTCCCTTCTCTCTTTTTCTCTCATTTTTTTTGTTTTTTTTGTTTTTTTGGTGGGCTTCTTTGGCCTCTTTTTTTATTTGGGCTTATTTGGCCACTTTTATTTTGAGAACCTCACATGGGACAATGTTCTAATAATGATGATCATCACACTTCTATTTACTTACAACTCAATATTACAACTCGGTACTAGAACAAAGATATGACTCTATATGAATGCCTCCGGCGGTGTACCGGGATGTGCAATGATCTAGCGTAGCAATGACATCAAAAAATGGACAAGCCATGAAAACATCATGCTAGCTATCTTACGATCATGCAAAGCAATATGACAATAAATGCTCAAGTCATGTATATGATGATGATGGAAGTTGCATGGCAATATATCTCGGAATGGCTATGGAAATGCCATGATAGGTAGGTATGGTGGCTGTTTTGAGGAAGATATAAGGAGCCTTATGTGTGATAGAGTGTATCGTATCACGGGGTTTGGATGCACCGGCGAAGTTTGCACCAACTCTCGAGGTGAGAAAGGGCAATGCACGGTACCGAAGAGGCTAGCAATGATGGAAGGGTGAGAGTGCGTATAATCCATGGACTCAACATTAGTCATAAAGAACTCACATATTTATTGCAAAAATCTATTAGTCATCGAAACAAAGTACTACGTGCAAGCTCCTAGGGGGATAGATTGGTAGGAAAATACCATCGCTTGTCCCCGACCGCCACACATAAGGAAGACAATCAATAAATACCTCATGCTCCGACTTCATCACATAACGGTTCACCATACGTGCATGCTACGGGAATCACAAACTTCAACACAATTATTTCTACAATCCACAACTACCCACTAGCATGACTCTAATATCACCATCTTTATACCGCAAAACTATTGCAAGGAATCAAACATATCATATTCAGTGATCTACAAGTTTTATGTAGGATTTTATGACTAACCATGTGAATGACCAATTCCTGTCATCTCTCTAAATAGAAATAAGTGAAGAAAGAGAGTTTAATTCTTTTTACAAAAGATATGCCCACTCTCTAACAAATATAGCTAAAGCAAAAGAGCATTCTACAAATGGCGGTTTTCTATGTGAAGAGAAACAGGCAATCCAAACTTCAAATGATATAAACGAAGCACATGAAGCGTTCTATAAAGCCATACTCAAAAGATTTAACTGAAGTGCAAAGAGCATTCTATAAATCAACCAAGGACTATCTCATACCAGCATGGTGCATAAACGAAAAGTGAAAACCAAATGCAAAAGACGCTCCAAGATTGCACATATCGCATGAACGAAACGAATCCGAAAACATACCGATACTTGTTGAAGAAAGATGGGATGCCTTCCGGGGCATCCCCAAGATTAGACGCTTGAGTCTCCTTGAATATTTACTTGGGGTGCCTCGGGCATCCCCAAGCTTGATATCTTGCCTTTCTTCCTTCTTCTCACATCGAGACCTCCTCGATCTTCGAACACTTCATCCACACAAAACTTAACAGAAAGCTCGGTAAGATCCGTTAGTATGATAAAGCAAATCACTACTCTAAGTACTGTTGCAAACCAATTCATATTTTGTTTTTGCATTGTATCTACTGTAATATAACTTTTCCATGGCTTAATCCACTTATATAAATCGATAGTTTCATCAAAACAAGCAAACTATGCATCAAAAACAGAATCTGTCTAAAATAGAACAGTCTGTAATAATCTGAACATTCACCATACCTCTAGTACTCCCAAAATTCTACCAAAATTAGGAAAAATAAACAATTTGTATAGAAAGACAGTGCAAAAAGTTTCAGAACCATTTGACATTCCAGCAAAAAAATGTAAAATCGCACGCTATAGCCAAAGTTTCTGTCCTGCACCGTACAAACCAACAAGCATCTAAAACATCCTAAAAGCAAACCTTGGAAAATTATTTTTATAATATAATGGAATTGTACAAGGGGTAATTATTATTTTTGAAAAGTTTCTGTAATCAAGATTCACAAAGTTTCTGTGAGCATGAACAAAGTTCAAGGAGCTCCCCCCCTTCAACCATGCTTGTCTCCCTCACTTTCACTTTCTTTTTTGTCACATCCCTAGCTAGTCACTACTTGCCCCTGCATCAATCATCTTGCATCATGTTTAAATTTATGAAAGTTGAATTGGGGAAAGTGGAAAGCCTCAGAAATCATTTCTAAAAATGATCAACATTAAAAAAATTGCTTCAAATAAACCCAAGAAAATGTTCCTGTTCATTTCTGAAAATATTGGCAAGAGGTAAAATTCAAACCAATATTTTTGGAATCACAGAAATATTTATTTGGGTCTTCGAGTTAAGTCAATACTTATTTGAATTGGAGATATAAATTCCTATAAATACTTTTATAACTCCAATAATTCTGAAAACTTGTGAGTGGCTCTGAATATGTTGTATTAGGCCACATGATGATTTTCAGAAGCTACAAAAATGATTTGGTTTAGAAACTAAATCAAAACAGAGGAAACAAAATAGAAAAACAGAAGAGGAGAAAGGAACTTACCTGGCCAGCTGGCGGCCCGGTAAGACAGCCCAGCCCACCAGGGGCAGAGGCGTCTTCCACCTCGCGCCAGTCGGACGCAGGGCGCGTGCTCGCTGCGTGCTGGCCACACGCCACGCCACCTCCTGCTTCCCACCGCTGCCTCGACGCCCAGGACGTCGCCACACCCCCCCCCGGACCCTCTGCACCTCTCACCTCTCTCGCTGGATCTCCTCTCCCTCCTCCGCCCCTCCCCGCGGCGCCACCGAATGCTGCCGTCGCCGCCGCTTGCTGTTGCCGTGTCCACCGCCTCTCCTTCGTCCCCTGGAGCTGCCCACGAGCTCCGCCTCGTCCCCCTCTTCCTCCTCACCAAGAAAGAAGGCGCCGGAAGCCCTGGATGCCGCCAGCTCCGCCATTCCCCTTCTCGGCCACCGAGGATCGCCGCCATTGATTTGCCGCCGTCTCCGCCTCCCCGAGCTCGCTGAGACCGTCTCCGACCCCGCTGTGAGCTCTGCCATCTTCTTCCATGTTCCCCGTGCTTGCACGCATCCTCTAGCCGCCTCCTCTACCGGAGCCGAGCCACTCTGCCGCATGAGCTCGACGCCGGCGTCACTCCGGTGACCTTTTGGTCACCGCTGGTGCCTAACGCACTCCCCGCACCCCCATGAGTCCGACGCGCCTAACCGCGACTCCTGCCATGCCTTGCACCGTCGACTCGTTCGATGCCCGAACCCCGGCCACCGCCGCGAGCTCCGTTCCGGCGAGCTCCGGTGCCCCTGCAGCCACCCACCTGCTCCTCTGGATGCGGGAGAGCGCGGGCTACCCTCTGGTGGTCTTCGCGCGTCCAGCCAACGCCCGTAGCGCCATCCCGAGCAACTCCAGCGAGCCACCGCCGCGGGATTTCGTCACCGGCGGCTAAACGCCGCTCGTTGACCTAGCGTCATTAGATTAGGTTAATCACATGTTTTGCAGACACCTGTGTCGTTGACAGACGGGCCCCACCCCTTAATTAGCCACAGGGTTATTCCCTGTTTAAATTAAGCTAATGCCCATGGCCCCACAGGTCAGTTTGACCTTGCCACCTCAGCGTTGACCGGGCCCCACAGGTCAGCCTATGTTGTTGACGCTGTTACACTGACGTGCGGGTCCCAGCCGTCAGGTTTGACCTGGCTGGCGCTGTTGACCTGCTGACATCGCGTTGTCGTCATGCCGACGCAGTTAACATTTTCTGGATTTAAAATAATCCAGAAAATTCCAGAAATTAGTATAAACTTCAAAAATTCATAGTAATTCAAGTGTAACTCCAAATGAAACAAATTATATATGAAAAATGATCAGAAAAATCCAAAGAATCTGTTTATGGCATTTTCATGCATGTTAGAGCAACTTATATCCTCTGTTTAGGACAATTCAAGTAAATGACATTTAAGAAAGCACATATGGAGTTTGAATTTGAACCTAGTGTTCAAACCAACTCCATTTAACTTGTTGCTAGTTGCATTAGGCCAATCAACAACATATTGCCATGTCACATTCATGCATCATATTGTTGCATTGCATTGATTGTGTCCTTCTCTATTTGTCGGTAATCATCCCCTCTCAATGGACGATGTTTCCGACGACGTGATCGATGACACCGATGAAGAACTATATTATCTTCAAAAGTGCCAGGCAAGCAAAACCCCCTTGTTCATTCTGATACAAGCCCACTCTCTCGCTCCTGCTCTCTTTTACTACATTAGGACAACAACGTTTCAACTGTTACATGCTGCGGTAGCTGAACCCCTTTCCTCTGCATGACCTGTCATTGCCATAGTAAATAGATGAAACCCACTAGCATGAGTAGGACTTGTTTGAGCCCTGATGTGCCTACTCATTCATGTTTGTTTGTCATGCCTGCTACTGCTTAGAGTTGAGTCAGGTCTGATTCATCAAGGATGAATTGGAATATGGTGAACATGTCCTACCGTTGAGAGCTAAGTGTGTGAACATGATTTGGTAAAGGTAGCGGTGAGAGGGCATGTAGGAGTACATGGTGGGTTGTCTCATTACAGCCGTCCTCAAGAACTGAGTCCTGTGTTTCTGATCCATGAACAGTTACTACCACACACTGGGCTCCGGACGCTCCAAGCTCTCTCGACTTATTAATCAACTTGATCTCTCTCCAGGAGTTGCAACTAGTTTCTGGTGTTTGTAGGTAGTGTTAGTAGTCTACCAAGTGGCACACGGTATAGGTGGGCTTGAAACAGACTAGGCACAGTGGCCCGGTGTACCAAGTGGCACCCGGATGGTGGGCTTGGGAACCCTGTACACATCGTTTGGGACCGTGAGCGACACCCTGGCCGGATCTCCTTGCGAATGGAACCCGAATAGGCGATAAACCTGGATGAGAGACTTGTGTAATTAGTCAGGTCGTGGCCGACTCCCTCACCAGACTTCTGCTTGAAGGTTGCCGAGATACACGACGTGTACATGGTGGTAACTGGCGAGAGCGTGTGTGAAGAAGTACACCCCTGCAGGGTTATCATTATCTATTCGAATAGCCGGATTCCTCGGATATGGAAACTTGGACCCCTTGCATAGTTCATAGACAAGTGAAAGTGGATACTCTAAAATGCGCAAGATAAGAGCGAGTGCTATGGATGGCGTTCTTGTAGGGAGACGGGAGCGGATCCATAGTGGTGTATTGATATGGTGAATATGTGGACTCATGTGTGCCACCTCAAAAGAGTTACTTGCAGTCGTAGTTCAGGATAGCCACCGAGTCAAAGCTGGCTTGCTGCAGTTAAACTCCACCACCCCTTTCTTGATACTGATGCATATGTAGCTAGTTCTGATGTAAGTCTTGCTGGGTACATTTGTACTCACGTTTGCTTAATTTATGTTTTTGCAGAGAGACTTCAGTCTCGCTAGTAGTTCCATGTGGACTTCGACGTTTAGCTTGTTACCTCAGCTACGATCTTGTACCCTTGGGAGGGTCTTGTAGATAGTCAGGCTTCTGAGCCTTCTTCATTTATAGTTGTCTGTACTCAGACAAGTTAAGCTTCCGCGTGTGATTGTTGCTTGTATGCTCTGTATGTTGGGTCATGAGACCCATGTTTGTAATACTTGGCTCCTTGGAGCCTAATGAATAAATACTCTGAGTCATAGAGTCTTGTTGTGATGCCATGTTGTATTGCACATATTGAGCATATTGTGTGTATGATTGAAATGCTTGGTATGTGTGGGATCCGACAACCTAGTTGTTTGTCCTTAGTAGCCTCTCTTATGGGGAAATGTAGTCTTGTGCTTCCATGATCCATAGTAGTCCGCTACAGCCTGGTTCACCGGAGTCCTGCTAGCCCAGCACTACTGCTCCGGAACACTTGACTGGCCGGCATGTGATTCACTTCATTCCTGTGTCTGTCCCTTCGGGGAAATGTCATGCGGTGACATTCGGAGTCCTGCCTAGCCTGTTACAGCCCGGTTCACCGGAGTCCTGCTAGCCCAATGCTACAGCCCGGATTCGCACGTTGCTGACCGACATGCTCGATGTTGATTCATGTATGCCTGTCCCCGTAAGTTAGTGCGACTTTGGGTTCATGACTAGTCATGTCGGCTCGGGTTCTCTATCATATGGATGCTAGCGACACTATCATATACGTGAGCCAAAAGGCACAAACGTTCCTGGCCATGGTAAGGCGACACCCGTGGGAATACCGTGCGTGAGGCCGCAAAGTGATATGAGATGTTACCGGCTAGATCGATGCGACTTGGAATCGGGGTCCTGACATTTTTTGAAAAAGTTTTGGGTTCCCGTCTTTATTTTTTTGTTTTTAAACTTTATAAAAGCACACAACAGAAATAAATGACTCTCTAAAACTCCCAGGTTGTCTCCCTGGCAGCACTTTCTTTAAAGCCATTAAGCTAGGCATATAGTGCTCAAGTAATGGATCCACCCAAATCCCAAGGTATATCAAAGCCAATTTTAATTAACAATGATTTGTAATTTAGTAGTGAGCACAAGGTAACATATATCATGTAATGACGAAGTCTAACTCTCTTCCTATGCATCGGCATGTCATAAAAGAACAATTCATGCACACAAAGTAAAGGCCAATGCATAGTATAAACAATTTCTTGCAATTTTTTCGTGTTGGAAACATAAAGAGGCGGAGATTTAGTTCCTCTCTCATAATAATTGCAAGTAGGAGCAGCAAGCACATGCATATTATATCTATCAAAATCATCATGTGTAACAGTAAAACGCAACCCATCAGTATAATCCTTAATAAGGGTAAACTTCTCCGATATAGTGTAGTTGGGAGAATTCAAAAAGATAATAGGACTATCATGTGTGGGTGCAATAGCAACAATTTCATGTTTAACATAAGGAACTATAGCAAGTTCATCTCTATAAGCATAATTCATATTGGCATCTTGGCCACAAGCATAGCAAACATCATAAAAAGGGATATTTCAAGAGAATCAATGGGATCATAACAGTTATCATAGCAATCATCCTTCGGTAAGCATGAAGGGAAATTAAAAAATGTATGAGTTGAAGAGTTACTCTCATTAGAAGGTGGGCACGGGTGATCAATCCGCTCTTACTCCTTTTGTTCTTCGCTCTCCTCCTCATCTTTTTCATCCAATGAGCTCACAATTGGATGAGCTCACAATGTCATTAATTTCTTCTTCCATAGACTCCTGCAAAATATTAATCTCTTTTTGGACAGCGGAGACTTTCTCAATAAACGCATCAATATCGGCATTGTATTCATAATTCTCATAGCAACATTTAAGGATAGCTAAATTTTCAGGTCTATAAATTGAATCATCAAAATTTTCACACTCTTTAAGCAAAGATCCAATTTCATAAGCACCCATAAAAGCAACAAATTCTTCTATTTGTTCCACATCATAGTAATCATATATTCCATTAGCATAAGAAGCCGAGATTTTATCATCATTAAATTTGCATGAAAAGGGAAGGTGTGGAGCCTTCATCCTAGAGCAACAAGTATAGTCATATCTCAAGCATAGTTCCCGAGCATACCTGTAATGCCATGAGACCGTTGCGCCAGGTGTCTTCCAGTTATTGACTGTTGTTGCCTTGTCATTTGTTTGCGTGTCATGCATTTCATATCATGTCATCATGTGCATCGCATTTGCATACGTGTTCGTCTCATGCATCCAAGCATTTTCCCCGTTGTCCGTTTTGCAATCCGACACTCCTATGTCCTCTGGCGCCCCCTTTTGCCTCTTTTCGTGTGCGGGTGTTGAACTGTCTCGGAATGGATCGAGATTTGCCAAGCGGCCTTGGTACACCACGGGTAGACCGCCTGTCAAGTTTCGTGCCATTTGGAGTCCGTTTGATACTCCAGTGGTTAACTGGGGAACCGTAAAGGCCTCGTGTGTGTTGCAGCCCAACACCCCTCCAAAGTGGCCCCAAACCCCCTCCATCCTCGTGGTCGTTCGATCACGATCGTGTGGCCGAAAACCGCACCTAATTTGGACTCTCCTAGCTCCCTCTACCTATATATTTGTGTCTCCCTCCGGATTTCTCGCGCAGATCAAATCCTAGCACCGCTCCCCTCGCGCCGCCGGACGTTTCTTCCTCCGCGCCGGACATGTCCAGCCTCCACCTCACCCCGACCTATCATAGGCCGCCACGTCTCCCTGCCGCCACTCTGCTCCAACCCCCGCGCGCCACCTATCCTCCACCGCGCATCCTCTCTCCACGCCGCCGCGGCCCGCTGGGGCCCGAGGCCGGCCCGCCCCGGGCCGCGGCCGGGCCTGCACCGACTGTGCCGTGCCGCCCGGCTCCCTGCGCCCGCTCGCCGCTCTCCGCCAAGGCTCCTCGCTGCGCCGGTCGTCGTTCGCCACCGCCCGCCGACTCCCTCGTCGCCTCGACGGGCCCCGCGCCGCACCCGCCAGCCGCCGCCTTCAACCGCCCTCCGCCCGACGCCGGCCACCGCGTGGTGCCCCACCTCCGTCCGTCGCCGGCCGGATCCGGCAAGTCCGACCACCTCCTCCCCAAGCTCCGGCGAGAATCGCAGCTCCGGTGAACCTCGGGTTCCATGCCGCCCGGATCTGGATCTGAGAAACCCTAGGGTTGACCTCTCTTTTCTTCTAAGTCTTTTTCTGATACATTTTATTGCTCCCTTCATCATGCCATAACTCTGTCATCGTAGCTCCGTTTTGCATGCGTGATATATCAAAATGTTCATCTGGATGTTCTCTTCATTTTGTTCCATTGTGCCATGCTTGTTTGAGTCCATCTTGATGCCCAAATGACTGATGCAAGAGTGCTATAAAATGTTAGGTGCTGTTTCTTATCAGATTATGAGCTTTTGTCATTTTTGCCATGATTATTGTGTGCTGCATATGAGCATGAGTTCTACATGTGTTTTGGGCTATGCCATGCCATATTTACAAGGGTGTATGCCATGTATTTTTTGTGATCAATGTGGTGACTAGGACAAGCATGCAAAGTAGCTCTCGTGATATTGCTGATTTCAGAGACTTAGAATTTCACCAAGTCATTTTCCTGCTGTTATTTTAGGCCATGTATTCATGTTGCTACAGAGAAATTCATGCTTCTTTTGAGTATATTCAGTAAGGATGATTTGGACATATGGTTGTGCTCTATCTATCCATGCCCCTGTTTGCATTTATGGAGTATCCTAGCATGACTCAATATTGCTCTACGTTTGCTATAAAATGTTCATGGCAGATTGTTTACGTGTTAATCAATTTTGCTAAGGTTGTTGTAGTTGATCCATGCATGCTATGAGATTGTTTTTGCTTTGGTTAGCTTCATGATCATGTCTTCTTGCTGGTAGTATGCTTAGCTTGTGATGCAATGCCTTGTGTTGAGTGCATCGAGCTCGTAAACATGCATGTATAATTCTGTTTATGCCATGTCCAGTTTTCTGCTAAGTCTGAATCTGTTAACGAACTTGCTATGTTTACATGGGAGCCATTATATTTTCTGTGCCCTTTTGGCTTATGCTCAGTAAGGGACTTTTGTTATAGGGATAATTAGATTTATGCCCCTAGTTGTGTCCCACTCGTCTGTTTTACCCCTAATTCCCAAAAGTCACCGGTTCTGTCCAAATCACTTTGCTCCTCTTATGCTTTTGCCCTTTGACCGTTTGACCGTCAGTTTGAAAACTTCATAACTAATTCATACTAAATCAGAAAAATGCAAATAAGATACCAAAATGTTCAGAAAAACATCACCTATATGTCAGTGTCATTTGCATCCATGAAAAAAGTGTTGGAAAGTGCCCATCCGATTTTTAGCTCTTATGCTACCACCATGAATAGTAAAATCTAAAAAAGTTCAAAAAAAATCAAAAATAATTTGGTGGCAAAGAATGAAAAATGTTTTAAGTGTCTGCCAAGTTTCATCAGGGAATAACATTCGCGGGTGCCACGGCAAAAAAACAATCAGCACTCCAAAATAGATTATTTTTTTGCCATGACTTCCATGAATGTCGTTCCCTAATTAAACTTGGAAAGCACTTAGAACACTTGTCGTTCTTTGCCACCATATTTTTTTTGATTTTTTTTGAATTTTTTAGAGTTTACTATTCATGGTGGTATCAAAAGAGCTAAAACTCAGATGTGCACTTTCCAACACTTTTTTCATGAATGCAAATGACACTGACATATAGGTGATATTTTTCTGAACATTTTGGTATCTTATTTGCATTTTTTTGATTTTGTATGAATTAGTTATGAAGTTTTCAAACTAACGGTCAAGCGGTCAAAGGGCAAAAGCATGCAAAAATCAACATTGTGGCCTTTAATCATACATTTTTCTACAACTAAATTTAGATCAGATAAAGGTTGGATTCACGCCGATTAACAAAATACATGCTGATGTAAAAATATAGTGATATACAACAGGTACTTACATCTACACATTGGAGCACAAAGAATTCCTGCAAGAATCTTTCCTCATAAACGGTACCATTGCAGAAAATCTTCTAGTGCTGGAGCGGACTAGTTCTTTGGCCACTGGAATCTGCTTATTATCAGTAGGAGTTGGGTTTCTCTGTGCTGGAGTAGTATCTATAAAAACTGGAGTCGGTTTATTATCTCCTGGCGTTTGGATCTTTTGCAAAGGCCTTGTTTGTAACCCTTCATATTCTAACATAGTCGTCTTCCCCTTGCATGCCTTGTATAGAAGAATGGTGCTTTAATTATAAAACATGCAGCAGCAGAGAGATGGAATAGGTACTGAAGAATAGAAAGGCATGACATATTGACATGTATTCCCTCCATGTGGAAAAAATGGATGGGTCTAGGTGTATTTCAGTTCTAGATACATCCTTTTTTATCCTTTTCGGCAACATGTAATCCGGACGGAGGGAGTATGGTGTAAGAGCTAGGGATATGACAGGACAACACAGCAAAAAACACTAGTTGAATGTAAAACTGTATGCTAGCGGAATACGTACAGAAATAACTAAGGCAACATACATGTGTATGATTGGGAAAATAAGATGGCATTGCAACAGAGCACTAGAACAACACTTCAATGTAAAAAAACATGGTATGGTAGACAGATGAAGTACATACTGATGAATAACAATGCATAAGATATTCAAAAGCATGATGTCCAAATTAAGTAGATGGCATTGCGATAGAGTAGAATGACAGTACTTGAATTTGAAAACATGTTATCATGAATGGAATAGGTACTGAAAAACAGGAAGGCATGACATATTTACATGCATGATCAGCATGCTAAGCACATGGCATTGCAACAGAGTAGATACACTCCAGGACATTATATGCATGTTGTACCCATATCACAGGCCAAGTTAGAGCAAGGACCTTGTGGGGTGAAGAGGATTCATCATCTTTCTGCAAGTCTTCTGAAGAACTGCCTTTACATGTTCCATCATATTGGGTATCATTGACATCAAGTTTATTGGCCTTTACATTGCTCCGTGAGGTTCTTGTGGATATATCAGTCTGTGCAATTATATCTGACATGCATGGAAGACAACTAGTAGTTAGATTTATGTAATGAGTGCCTGTAGGAGACGACATAAATAGTAGAACTGGGGTTAACTAGCAGCAACAGGTCTCATAAACTAAAGGGAGAACACAGATGAAAGCTACAGAATATGTATCGTTTGTACTCGAGAATAACTAGATGGCACATAAAAGTATTAAAGAACAACATAGGAAATACTAGAAGTGGTATAATACTATAATCACCAGCCTGTGGGATAGCATTGGCTGATGGATGATAACTATGGAACAATGTTACCTAAAGAACAAGTATCTTAGCTGAACTATGGAACATCGTTAACTCCTGAACAAGACCCGTAAGAGATCAGCATGAATATACAGTGAAATGTCATGATCTATTTTCCATGCTTAGATGAATAACAAAGCCATAAATGTTGCACACAAGTAAGATGAGGGTACAACCTATCTGGCTGCCATCCATAGGAGTGAGCATCATGTGCTGACTTGTCGATGGCTCTGCAGTTGTTGTGGTTGTGCATGTCGGGCACGCACATTCGATGCAGGGAACTGTTGAGTGGGGACTATAGCTCCCTTTTGGTGTATGCTTCCCTTGATGGAGCAGCTGCGGTGAGTCGGAAGATGGTGTGTCTGAAGATGCAGATAACGCATAATGTTAAGAACGACATATCTCTTTGATATGAAGAAATACACTAAGAGATCAACATCAAGGTACGAGAGTGGTCACACGTCTGTTGATTGAAGACTAAATTGGGGTCACACGATTTTATTTTATTTTGGTATTGTCCGATCTACACCGGATGGCTGGCCGTCTTGTGCCTCCCGGCTGACACTGTTCAGAATCTTCCCCGAAGAGCCAGCAACAAACAGCAGAGCAGCCTGCCTCCGCCGTCCGTGGCCCCGGCCAAAACCCCGCTCGCCGCCCCACCGCACTGCCGTGGTTGCGCCGCCCCCAGGCCAATCCACAAAGACTCCCCGTCATCCAGATCCGGTGGCGGCAGTACCTTCAACCCATGCAACTCTAAAAGATAGCCATCTAAGCGCTGCTTCCACTGCGAACTTGCGGCCCCGCAGCCTTACATTAGACACCAGCCAACCGGCAGCCTAGGAGCTCCGCCGCCTTGAGGGGTGCTGCTTCCCATTGCAAATCGATTGGCCTAGAATAAAAATTCAGACAACTGACGCCTAAATAAAGTGATTTGAGATGAGGGTGCGACCTATCTGGCGGCATGGTGAAGTAGGCAGGTCCAGCTGCCGATTCGGTGAGGCCGGCGCGGTTGCGGTGGCGACTGGCGGCAGGGAAAGAGCGATGTTGCGACGGTCGACAGCTATGCTGAAGCAGCGGCAGGACTCTAGACGGATCCGAAGTTGGAGCCGCTCCGGCGCCGTGAACAACGGCGGGGGTGAATCGGCTCCGATACGGTTCACGCGGCCGTCGCCGAGGCAGCAGCAGCAGAACGGAGTAAGAGGCACACGACCAAGTGCACGACGGCAAATGGACAGCGTCTCCGGCATTAGGGAGGAGGGCGGCTGTGAAATTGGTGCGGTGGGGGCGCCATGGAGGTGGGGTTGAGGTTTCATGGCTCGAGAGAAGGGAGCTTCCTGAGGAGAAGGTGATTTGGCACCCACGAGGTATGAATGGGGACAGGCGGGGGAAATTGGGAGGGGAGTGGAACCATGTCTTACGAATGCATTTGTCTGAAATGTGAGGGGGAGTTACAGTTCTACCCTTGCCTATACGCTTCTCGGCTTGGGTCTGTGTACTGAGGGTCGGGGATAGTAGAGTAACTTTGCTTCTCTGGGCGGGAGCGATTTCGGGCGATTTCGGGCGTGTTTTGAACTATATTGGGCGCGAGCGATTTCGGGCGAGGAGAGCGTGTTTTGAAATAGTGGGCGCGAGCTATTTCAGGCAAGGAGAGCGTGTTTTGCCGACCATGGTTTATGAATTATCCGGCACATGTCATTTCGGCCGAGGAGAAGGCGCGCTTGGATGAAGTTACGAACCTACCCTCGACGTACAACGGGCCAATTGATGTGTGTCCCACATAGGATGGTAATTTCGCGTCTCCCATTTATTTGCTCGGGCGAATTCCATCGAGCAGAGAGGATGTTTAACGGTTCGTTCAAATTTTGGGAGAACGAGCATCCACGTCTACCTTACCAAGTCGATTCGGATCAAATTTTGAAATATTAGCTTGCCACTTCTTTTTTAGATGGAGAGATGATGCTCGGGAGTAACGTGTTTTTACATGCTCGTTGCTAGCGATTTACTATATGACAAATAGTTGACCCACTCAAAAACGCGAATCAAACCCAAAATGAAATATCTCGATTCAATGAAATAGCTCGTTCAGTAGGTCAAAATAGTGAACTAAATCCAAAATTGAACACCTCAATCGAGTAGCATGTTGTACAGTATTATAGTACTCCATGAACATGTTGAAAGTCAAATTAATGAACTTGTTTGATATACGCATATATCCGTTCATGTGTGGATTGCAGACAACATGTTCTCCAATTTAAATATTTGAATGCAAGTTTATATCGAAACATGGTTTATATCAGTCTTTGATGCATAAAACGCGACCTCCCCCTCTCTCGGACTCCTGTTCTCTCTCTCTCTCTCTCTCTCTCTCTCTCTCTCTCTCTCTCTCTCTCTCTCTCTCTCTCTCTCTCGTCGACAATCTTCAATTCTGTCGCACGCATCCGACACAAAAACCTTGTTCGTCCCTCTCCCTTTCTCTCCATCTCTCTCTCTCTCTCTCTCTCTCTCTCTCTCTCTCTCTCTCTCTTTGTGTGTGTGTGTGGGGGGGGTCTTTCTAGTTCGCATGCATATATACACCATCTATAGGTCTCTCTCGCACACTATGTATGATACTCTAGCTAGTCCAAGCTAGATATCTTGGGTGCACTCATCGTACGCACACAGATTGCTTGGCTCTTTGCCTGTAACTCTCTCACGCACCACTATGTCATCTCGGAGCTCTTCCCCCTCTCTCAAACTCTCCATCCACCTAGGTCACACATACACATGCATATCTCACTCGCACTCGATAGGCCCATCTAAAACTCTATCTCTCCCCCTCGTTCTCTCTCCATCTCACACGTGCACACACACAATCTCATGCCCAACTAGCCAAGTATGATGGTCTCTCACTTAATTGTAGGCACACGCAGTCCCCCCTATATGTATATGACTAGCTAATCTTAGTCTCCATCACAAACATGTGCATGGTCTATCTCGATTTCTCTCGGGGCATCTTTCTATCACGCACGCACTCCCTCGATCTCCCACCCATATAGTCCCCTCACGGTCTCGACGGGATCTCTCTATCACAAACACACCCTCTCTCCCTCCCCATGCGTCCATGCCATCCATGTGTCCCTCTCGGCCTTTGTTCCTTGTTGGCCACACCTCTATTGGACATGTGCTACAGGGGTGTCTCTCTCCGTTGCAAACAATCACACACTAGCTATCTTCGTGTATCTCCTCGCCTCGCTTTTCCATCTCGGAGATGCATGCGTGATATGTTCGCATAAGAAACGAAAAAACACACTCTCTCTCTAATTTATCGTTTGTTGTCACTTTCTCTTTCACACACATACTCTTTTTGCACACTTACTCATTCTCCTTCACACGCACTTGATCTGTCTCGACTGAGGCACTCTCCTCGGTCCATAGCATATAGATTTATTGAAAAGTCAAACATCACAAAGTTTGACCATGTACGTGGAGAAAAGAATTACATCTAGTACGGCAAACATATACCATTAGATTCACCATGAGATGTAGTTTTGTATGATGTATCTTTGGTATTGTAGATATAAATAACATTTGCGTAAACCTGATCAAAGTTTCCAAAGTTTGACTTCTAAAAAATTTACATGCACTGCATTATCGAGCGGATGGAATATCTCTTTCCCCCTCTCAGCTATCTGACACACCACTCAGCCTTATCGGGGCTCCTCAATCTCTCTCAAACTTTATTGGTCAGTTTGGTTCGTGACCTGACCCTCATGCCTTGATGGCCGGTACTGCCTGGTGTGGACGTGTGATGTAAAATATTTCTGCCTGGCCAGGCTTGTGTGGTGCTGAAGCGTTTGGTTCATGCCTGGGCCAGGCAAAGCATCAACGTCCCATCAATCAATCCATGCATCAATTATTTAATGCTAATATCCATCCATGTTGCTATTAGCCTCGTGGCCACATGACCAGGCATGACCAGGCGTTCGAAATTGGTCGCCTGGGCCAGGCTAATTAAAGTGCAACGGAACCCAGGCCAGGCGGGCTTTCTTTTTCACAGGGTAGCAACCAAACAAGCGTGCATGAAATCCAGCCACAACCCCAAGCCAGGAAAAAGATGCTCAGGACGCAAGCCAAACTGGCCTGATATCTCCCCGGTTGACACATACACATGTCTCGCTCGCGCTATACATATAGACCCATCCAACACTCTCCGCCCTTGTTCTCTCTCCATGTGACACGCACCCCCCCTAAGTACCATAATCCCTCAATCCATCATAGGCGCAAGCACTCCCCCCTCCTAAGTATGATTATCTCTTACTAGCCATCAGGAACACACGTATTGTCTCCTTCCATCCATACGTCTATCTCGATATCTCTCAGGGCATCTTCTATCGCGCACACACCTTGTCACTCGATCTCCCACCCATGTAGTCCCATCATGATCTCCAGGGGATCTCTCTATGACAAACATACACTCTCTCCTCCCCATGTCTGCATTTTCTCCGTACGTCTCTCTCGACCTCTCTCCCTTGTTTGTCAGACCCCTCTTGGCCACGTGCTAGGGGTCTTGCTCTCTCGGTTCCAAACAACCACACACTATCTCCTCACCTTGCCTCCGTTGTCGAAGATGCATGTGTAATATGTTTGCATAAGACACATACGCTTTTTCTCTACTTTTATCGTGTGTTGTCCATGTCTCTTTCACACACGCACACACACTTTTTTCACTCTCTCTCTCTCTCTCTCTCTTGTTAGGGACTCTGTCACGTCCATAAGCATATGGATGTTTTGAAAAGTCAAACCTCAGAAATGTTTGACCAGGTATATGTGGAGAAAAACATTTACATCTGGAACGATCATTAGATTCATCACAACATGTACTTACTTCATACTATCATTTATCTTTGGTATTGTAGATATAAGTAATTTCTTTATAAACTTGGTCAAAGTTTCAAAAGTTTGACTTAAAAAAATGTTGGAACTACATTATCGAACGGAGGGAGTAGCTCTTTCTCTCTCTCTGCTATCTCTCACGGGCCTCCCCTCTCACTCGAACTCTCTATACCGACGGATTATACGCTCACTGTGTCAGCGTATAGCTCCGTATATTGTTTAGTTGACCGGTCAACCAATCCACATGCTGCCTTGTCAGCTCGTGTTCTGTATCTTCGTGTGCTGGCCCATGTGACAGTGGGTGAAAATAAGTAAACTAGAGGCCCATCTAACACGCGGTGAAGTAAACAAGGTTGAAACCACTCAGGGTAGCACCCCGCACACTAGTAAGTCGAAACCAAATTACGATGACAAGTGTAGTGTTCAAAACTGCATCTACGCACTGCACCGAAAGAAATGTTTTTAGTATTTTTTCTCACGTGATCACCTGCATCGTTTTTATGTTGTACTACTATAGTAGCCTAGGCTAGTCATAGTGGAAAGTAACTTAGACTACTCCAGTAACTCTATGGTTACCCTAAGAGCAAGTACTACCTCCGTCCTGGTTTACTCTTCCAATTTTGTAGTATCAAAATTTGACCATAGATTTAACTGACAAAATGTTAATGCATGTCACTAAGAACTATATCGTTGGATTCGTATTTGAACATAATTTCAAATGGTGTAATTTTTAGTGACATGCATTGGCATTTTCTTAGGTAAATCTATGGTCAAAATTTTATACTAAATACGAGGTAGTATTACAAAAGTGGGCTATGTAGGCCAAAACATGTGCCAAATTCACTTGTGATGCATTTGGCATCGATGCCCCTCCATTGCTCACCTGGTGTCCCAATCTGGATCACCTACTTTGCTCCGGTGCCAAATTAACTCACGCAATGAAAAAACACTGCGTGGGAGAGAGAGGACTGAGGCAATAAAAAACACTTGTTTGGGAGAGTGAGAGGCTGGTGTAGTTGGTTTGATTGATTTGTTTATACATGTGGGTCTGTGTGCACAGCGGTGCCAACTCTCTCACATCGCGAGAGCGGTGCCAAAATCTTTTGATTTGACATTGATGCGTGTTATGTGGCATACTTTTGCGAAATATGGCATCGGCCACATAGTGGAAGGCAACAAATGCCCAAGCTCTTCATGTGCTCCTAGTTAAATGAGAGGAAACAGAAAGAGAGAGAGAGAGAGAGAGAGAGAGAGTGAAAAAATATCACTAGCCAGCCAACCCTATCGTATGAGCGAATGATATTGGTACCTCTTGATGACATGGCAATCTTATGCAGCCAGCTGCTCTAATATGTTCTCTTCTTTTGCAGATAAAAAAGACCCGAAAGTGAAAAATGTGCTGCACTATAACAATCTCATCGAATGCCTTGATCTCCATCTTACAGAAATTGATTTGATCGACTACCGAGGCAGCACATCTGAGATTAAATTGGCCAGGTTCTTTGTTCTGGAGGCAAGTGTGCTCAAGGTAATGAGGTTTGGCGTTCTCTGGCGCAACAATGAATGGCGTGCTGATCACCGCAAGCGTCTAAGCCTAAATGACAAAGTCTCCGCAGAAGCTGAATTTGTTTTTGAAACATCAAGTGGCCAGAGACTCGAAAACTTATTTGCCCATTAGTGACTTGTCAGGGCGGTGGATTTTAGTTTGTACGATAATGCTGCATCCACCTAAAGTAACGAAAGTTCTTACGTAAACTTCCTAGTAATTCCCTCTTCGTAGGTGCAGCATTACTCCTAACATTTGTAATATCAGTTTGAAACTTGTAATATTGCCGTGTCCTATTCCTGCGTTTTCAAAATCCTGCGAATCAAACAGGTCCTGAGTTGGTGATGATGTTGTGCCTCCCATCTTTCACCAATAGCCGTCGGATCTAGATCTGACGCATACAAACCAAGCTTCTCCATTTTTGCAAAAAGATGCCCGCACTTGTTCCCTATTTACAAACAACTCCTTGTCTCTCACAATCAGCCTCATCTCCTCCCCACCACATCTAGGAGTAGAAGGCCGTGGAAAAATCTGGCGCGATGGCCGCTGCCGGAGCCGTCCACCCCCAATCTTGGTGTTCCGTGCAATGCACGGGCATCTACGCACGGGAAATTATGTCGAACAGGGCTAGTTGTAAGCAGGCTAGCTCTACAGCCATGATGATAGTGACTGCAGACGGTGAGGCTGACTATGGTATGCCGAACACGGCGCCTATACTCAGGTGTCATCTCCGGCGCAGGGTCTTGTCACTTCACTGTGAGGAGCAGCACGTAATAATTTGACCAACGGGTAGTACAGTGCTAGTACTCCTACTACTACATTGGTAGTACTACTACTAGTACTAGTAGCACCACCGTCTGGATTTAGGAGTACTACCACGTCCATCTGGATTTTAGTATTTGACTAGCAATATCTAGTAATGCATGTCACCAAAAATGTACTACTCCCTCTGTAAATAAATACATGGTGTTTTATTCCTATCGGCGAGAGAACTTAATGTTTTTTTGCTACTCCTAACTAGAGTACTAATAGGATTACATGCAATGAACTAAACACTGCATGTCATGTTTGGTAGTCTCAAGTCATTGAAAGCATGCACGGCCCACATCTCTCATTGGTTGATATGTCACGAAATAAGAAACAAGGAGGGAGTTAATGCACCGTGCCTAAGTATTTTGGGATTATTTGGTTTTCGTAAGGTGACTTACACAACATTTTTGTTTACATGC
The DNA here is from genome assembly GCF_018294505.1 of Triticum aestivum. Lineage (NCBI taxonomy): Eukaryota > Viridiplantae > Streptophyta > Magnoliopsida > Poales > Poaceae > Triticum > Triticum aestivum. The sequence continues at coordinate 635,860,172 of NC_057812.1, forward strand.
ATTAACATTTTATTAGTTAAATCAAAGGTCAAAACTTGGCGCAAAATGCAAAGGGGACCAATAAACCAGTAAACATCAAACTTCTCTCGTTTGGCCCCAACTAGAGGTCCGGTGAGATGACTATACTGCACCGGCACGGAGGGGGACGCAGCTTCATTGACTTACGGCAACTGCCTTTGGGTGAATGACACGTGGCCCCAGGGGGTGGCTGGCCCACCTATCATACAGCCAAAGGCAGGTGCAGTAGAGGGCCGAGGAGTAGTACGAAATCCTACGCACCTACGCACGCTAACCAAGGGCTGAGTGATCACTCGAATCGCAAGATCAGTTGACTAGAAGCTACGCTAGACCCATGGAGGCGATGAGCGCGAGCATCAGCCGGCTGTGCCAGATGGTCCACGACGCCGGCCTGCGGCCCGGCACCGAGGAACGTCTCCAGGTAGTATTGCTTGAGGCCGCCAGGGCGAGGGGCCGCTTGGACGACAGCTTCGTCTCCTTGTTCGACGAGGTCCTCGTCGGTTTCCTCGACAAGTTCACCGTCGTCAAGAAGCTTGCGGACGACTTTGACGTAAGCCTCCAGCCGACGCGCCCAGGCTCTGCGATGCCCGCCACCCTCAACGGCCACTATGGTAACAACCTCTTCGACGCACTGGTGGCCCTGCGACTGCCCGCCGTCGCGCCGGAGAATGTCCACCTCGAGGTCGCGCTCGCCGCGCAGCGCCTGGCGCAGCAAGACACCATCGACATAATCACCCACGTCTACGCGCAAATCGTCCACAAGGACTACTACATGCAAGAGGAGGACGATAGGACGCTGGCCTTCTTGGAGCGCAGGGCAACCTTGGACGGCACTGTTCAGAAGCACGTTGAGCTCGCCGCCAACGCCGCTGCTCCTCACACGTCGGTTGGTGACCCGGCGCACTAGGGCGTGAGGATGTCGTTGAACGTTGATGGATCCGTATGTATTTTTATCTTTCCGTCAAATCCATGTATTAGTATATGATACTACAGTAATTATCTTACCTTTCGCATCAACTTCATAATTTTCGTACGTACTCCATGCATGAACGGCGCCAGAACCAAACTTCTCATTACTCTAGGCAAAATCGTTATTTTCTATCTATCGGTCGCGCCATGGAGCAGAACCAAATTTTACAAGTTACGAGTTCAAAAGGAAAAGCCTGCCGTGTTCGCGTCGCACCCCCACACGGTTGGTCCGGCACGCCGCTCAAGCGGGAATGCGTGCGGTGTTGCATTTTCACTTACAAGTGGGACCGCAGTTGAGCAAACCGACTATCGGCAAACCCCCACCCCGCCCACCGCGCGATGGCTGAGAAAACAGGAGGGAGAAGAGATGGTTGTAGCACGGACTCCAAGAAAATTGGTGTCGGATGGGACTCGTGTGGGTGGCGTGTGTCGTACTGCTAGACGTGAATGCTAGTTATGGCCCATGCCACCCCACTATATCGAGCCTGTATCGAGGTACGTAGAACAAATTTCCTGCAGTCCGTGCTCAGCCCTCCTCTATCTCTCTTCTCAGCCAGCCAGCGAACGCGCGGAGCCCATCGTCTGTTTGCTCACATGCGGCCCCACATGTCAGTGAAAACGCAAGAGGACCCACTGAACCTGCACATCTTTCACCTCGACATGCTAGTGATGAAAAACAAATCCAATAAAGATCTTCAGTGCCCGCTTTTGGAGTTACTCAAGAGTAGTAAGATTCTATTTACAATTTAACCCAAGATGCACATCTTGTGGCTTCAACTACCACTCTATTTTCTTTCATGACACGACATGTCTAGATACATATATATATTGAAAAATAGAAGGCATGTATTGTGCAACGGAGGGAGTAGAATGGATGCAAGTTTTTGTATTGGGAAGAAGAGTACATCCATATATTGATAGAGCACAATTTAGTAGATGTTCTATCACTTTTAGCTAGCACAGACGCAAGATCGAGCCTCCGTAGATCAACAATGAATGCATCGAGAAGGCACTAATCCAACTTACAGGAGTAGTAAAATGTATTCTTGTGGTTCTTGTTTTCTTTGGTCTTGCTTTTCTAGTCAAAATTATCATTGGAGTTCGTGCAAAACGGAGTTGTGTTTGGGGTCGTGCGTTGGAGTTGGCCTTACAAGTGGGACCGCAGTTAAGGAAACCGACTATCGGCAAACCCCCACCTCGCTCGCTGCGCGATGGCTGAAGTTAGAGAAATGACGAGGTTGAAGAGATTGCTCTAGCACGGACTCCAAGAAATAAGATGGTGTCAGAAGGATGTCGTGGTGGTGGCGTGTGCCGTACTCCTGGACGTGAATGCTTGTTCTGGCCCATGCCACCCTCCTACTCCTACTACTTACTCCTACTGCAAATACATTAACATATGGCTACAGTAAAAACACCCGCCCGACGCAGGAAGCATGTGAAGCTAGTACAAATTTAGAGAAGCGACTCGAAAGCCATTCATAAATTTAGTAAGTTTATCACACGCATATCATTTTATTACATACAATAGGTCATCAACCCACATCGACAACGAGGATACATTATAAATACTAAAGTTTTCACCACACAACAAATAACAAGCAATGAAATGAACTTCAACTCAACCATTCCTCGGCGTTGGAAACGCTTGCTTTGAACCACAAGTGATTCTCTGGGACGGGCCATCGATTGTCGATCTGGAAACCAACGCAGGACTGATCAACCAGGCTAAAGCAACCTACTATATCAGTACCAGGGTAGGAAACCACCCAAATGTCTGAGGTATAGACACAGTTGCTTCTCATAAATGGTACTGTTAACGTTGTGTCAACAGCAGTTGGATCGCCTTTCACCATCATCGGATGGTTTTGTCCAAGGAAGAGCGAGTTTTCTCCAAGACTATCAATTCTGTACCAGGGAAAAGGAGTTGGCGCTAGCACACCAGTATCCATCCGGAACCATGCAACGGGTGTTGGAATAGGTCCGGAGAGTGCGACCATGGGAGACTACACCTACTTCCTTAGTAGTAACATCATCAGTGGGCTGTATACACACAAGAGGTGATCCATCGGAATTAGTTGCCAGGTGCCACTGAGTATATGGGTTCTGCTCGTCCTCATGCTCGTGATCATCACCATCGTCATCTCCCCCTTGGTTATAAAAATTTTCAAGTATTGGTGGTGGGATGTTCACAGGACCTTGGAAACACAAGAAGAAGGTTAATTAGTAAAGGGAAACTTGCTAACCCGCATGCATGTGGATGAAACAATTATAATTACGGTGGAAGAAAAATGTACTGAAACTACGAGGATCCCATGCAAAAATAGTGCCATGAGTGGTGGAAGCAAACACAAGGCCCTCGTATTGAATTGCATCACGGTACTCATCCGTGTACAGAAACTGATTTTTGAGCAATATCCATCGAGTCGAACCACGAAGGACGGCAACAAGCTTGTCGAAGATAGCAACAACTTGATAGTTGTTGTAATTCCAAGAGCGGTTGGGAACTCGACAAATTGCTATCTTCCATAGAAGACAGTCACCATGATCATATTTGAACGTGCGTACAATACCGGTGTGCTCAACCTCTGGGCAGTCCGCTGAGATTTTTGGAAGTGGAACCCGGTCACAAGTGTACACATTCACAAGTTCCCACTCGCAGTTGGACCCAATGTAAACAACCCAATCTCCATTTGCGAGGCCCAAGACTTTCCCTCAAGCGATGGCATCTTAACATCATACGTATCATTATCAAGCGGCATCAACTGGCACAGGGCGAGGCCTCCGTCGTGCCGGCGCCAGTCATCAGGGTCACGACGAAGAAGATAGGGGAGATCAAACCGCTCCTTTACTCTTGGGTTCTTTGTAATGATGTTATTAGTTGAGTCGAGAATGGGCTTGAACGAACCTGCCATGCTAGCCAAGGTGATGACGTCGCACCGATCAATGAGTTCCTCCACCACGTCATCTTTTAGATTGGGGCAAGAATAACGGAGTCGTTTCCAGCCTGTTCCCTCCATGGAGAAGACGATCGAACAATGGCAGAAGAAAGGGTGAAGGGCTGAAGGAAAATGGAGGAGGGAGAGGAAGAGCGTGCGACAGCAGTTCCAAATCGAGAGGGAAAGGCGAAGAGTCGGTGGACGGTTGCGAGTTTGCCACGGTTCACGAAGAGGCGCCCCGGCCTACACGTCCGTTCGGAAATACTCCTACTACTCGCCGTCGTCTCACTGATATGTTGGAACGGGACCACATGTCAACGAAACATGGTGTGTAATTTCTCGTACAAAATGCGATCTGGCCACGTTGGCCTGAGGGGCCGCATTAGTTATCGACCTTTATTTTTTTTAATGGCGTGCCGATCAGTTTTGAAGCACGACTAACTGGTACTGTACGCAGAGAAAATATAAAGTACTCTACCACTACTCCACCTCCAGTACTAGTAGTATAAAAAAGATATATAGGCTAGAGCTTGAGCGCTTTCTTGCTAAGGGCTGCCCACTTGCTTCTCACACTACCACCCTCTCTCCAGATCTAAAAAAGACGGCCCCTCTCTCCCTCCTCACCGGTGGTCACAGATCCGCCGGGGAAGAAAAGGACGTGCAGCGTTGACGCACTCATCATCGGCGAGCGAGGTCACGCACTGACGACAAGGTCGTCCTCCCATACCTAGCGCCCAAGCTTGTTGCCGTAGTGTGTGCGGAGGATGACGACCACGAGCAAAGCCACTTCCCGCCGACCCTCAGGTATGCTACCTCTTTTCGAACCATAACCTTGTTCTATTGCCCCATCTGCCACGTCGTTGCATGTGGATCTTTTTCCACTCCACCATCTTCCCAATTTGCTATCCTCTGCTCTGCTGGCCACGCAGACGAAAACCATAATTTGCACTATTAAAGGAAACCCTACTTCATGTAGACTAATCCATGTCTGGGTTGAATAAGGAAAGGAAGGGAGACTGTACTGTCCAAGAGAGTAGGCATCGAACCCGCATCTAGGTTGAAAAGGGGAAAATCAGTAGCTAAGGAACGAGTCTCGTGTCTCTTGGTTGAAGAAGGGTAGAAAGGCATGACAACGCAATAGAGAATGACCAGGTCGATCGGTTTGTTGTCCTCGCATAGGAAAAAGGTGGCTAAAGAGAACAAAAATGGGACGTAATCCACATATGCTGCCTGGATATTTGTTGCTCTGGGCAACCATACCTCCCTCACCACTCTGCGTCCGTGGAGGTACATCGTACTGGTGCGCCCACTGTCCGAATGGGCCTCCCATGCTCTTATTGCCACTTTTTTGCTGTTAGTATAACGCCAGCAGTCAAGTCAAGCAATGCTACTGCTAAAGTGATGCCACATTTAACTAATGCCGCTCTCAGTCTAATGCCACCCATAAATTTAAGCAATGCCATTTAATGTCACTGGATTATTTCAGGGTTAGCTGTTGATTGTGGATGTATTAAAGATTTTTCAGCTAAGGCATTCTAATGCTGTTGCACAGCCAGTATACCAACGATGAAACTTGTTACTACCTTCAGATTTTTGCACTGTTAATGCTTATAGATTACATACCTCACTTTCATGAGATAAGTTAATTTTTTTGTACAGTGTCACCAAAATGCCAAGGCGCTGATGTCATTTTATTTTGGTTAAACTGCACAGACAATTATGAAGACAAGAGGAAAGGTCAAGAGTGGGCACCTCCTCCGGCTGTTCTCTTGAGGAGGTCTGTATGTTTGTCTCTAATGCCTGTCGACTACATACCTGACATCATGATGTAATGTTAAGTCATTTCCTTTTGTACAGTGTCACTGAATTGTCAAGGCGGTGATGGCATTTTATTTTAGTAGAACTGCACAAAATTTGCTTAAAAGAAGAGGAAAGGTCAGGAATGGCTCACTTTTCCAGAAAAAACTATGTATGCCTTCCTGACATCAGCCGTTGTTGCTTTATTTATTCCTTCAAACAGGTGGTTAGAAACAGTCTTGCTACCTTTTCCCATTAAGAAATTGGAATGCTTATATTTGTGAGTCTATGCTTCAACTAGTGCCACTTTTAGAGTAATCACACTTTCAATATCTATGCAAACAGGGATGCTCGATTTTAGTGGAACTGCACAAAAAGTCCAACTGGTTCAACATTAGGAGCATGTTTTTTCCAAACCTTTATATCCAATTGGTGGCACTATGAGCTGTTCATTACGAAGGTACATGGTTTGCTACTATCTTGCTACTCTTTTTGTACTGTCATTAGATAGTAATACTAGTGGTTTGCATGTGAATTTATTGGCAGGGTGGACCTACATTGGAGGTGCAGGACAGGATTCAATGATTGGATGCTCAATTTCGGTTGTATCGATTTCACCTCTTCCATCACTGCGAACATGGATATCCTTGGTCTGATGAAGAATAGGCGCTATATTTCTGCTCTGAACCAGCAAATCAATTCAGTATGAAATTGTCCAGGGCAAAACATAACTGTATCAGATTGTCCAGTGCAGAACATGACAGATGCTAAGCGGAAGAGACATGTTTAAACCGAAAATACAAGGTGTGGTATATGTTTACTAGCTGCTTGATATTTGTGCAGACAGAGATGTCTGCCCGTTGCTATTTGGCAAACAAACAAAGTGCCCGCAATTTTGGTTGAACTGCACAAGAGAATAGTATAGTCACTGCATGCAGTGCCATTTGAAAATAGACACAGAAAGATTGGATAGTCACTTCATGGACTGCAGAAAAGTAGTACTGTACTATTTATTGGCCAACACTAGGTGCTTCATTGCTTTGGTCTGATTATACAATGGGCATCATTTTGCCTAAGTTAAAGTTTGTATTCCGAAAATAGTCTCGCCGTGTGATCGAGAGAAGACCAAATCATATTGCAGTGGATGTTCCTCCATCATGTGTGGTTCATTCTCATGGTTCCAGCTGTTGGTGAAACCACTTACGTTTGCAAGAGGAATTGTAGACTTCACAAACAAATTTGTCTTTCAGTCTGTACTGAATGTTGGCCAAGAGAAGCATCCATGTTAGTAGGAAGAACAGATGTTTTTTCTAGATCTTTGCTTTTGGAGCTACATATTTGTATATGATCTGTGAATCATTGAGATGCATTAACATGTTGATCTTATGTATGGGAATCATACTAGTTAGTTTTAGTTGCTACGCGAGATCCGAAGTGGCTGATCTTTGCTTTTGGAGCTACATATTTGTATATGATCTGTGAATCATTGAGATGCATTAACAGTTACTTATTTCTGTTCGCTCAGTGTTTACAAGTTACTGATCGATCACTAGCTAGCCTAAAAATGCGCTCCTGGCAGTTTTATTTGCGACGCAAGATGCGAAGTGGCAGTTTTTTGAATAAAAATGCCTACCTCTGAAGAAACTGACAGGCTACACTATCAATCCTACACGGATAAAAATGCCTACCTCTGAAGAAACTGACAAGCTACACTATTGATCCTACATGGATAAATAGCGGATCACGCACGTACTACCTCCTTTCCGGTTGCAGGGCTCAATTCAAGAAATGACCTACTCGATCCTACACGAATAAATAGCGGATCACGCACGTACTAGTACCTCCTTTCCGGTTTGTAGGGCTTAATTCAAACCTCTCGCCGACCAAGGTACTCCCTCCGTACGGGATTTATTAGTCCCGTGAGCAAAGCAGCAAGACCAAGGCATGGTAATAATTAATGGCATGCAGAAGTTTAAGCCTAATTAATTCCAGCGATTTAAGTGGATGCATGCGTGCCCTCGGCTGCGACTCGTCGCATGCTGCTTTGCGTACTACCTGCAAGTGATTCTGGGTGCCTGCATGCAGCCGGCCGTAATTAAGGCATCTAACTAATGCGAAAAAAGATACGCTTTAAATCCGTGGAATCATTATTGACAAGGAGGGAGATGATTCGAGTGCACTCGTTTGACCGCTATGCCGGCGTGCGACCCAGACGGGACGGGATGACACAGTCATAATTTCAGTTTCTCTAGTTTTCCACGGCAAGCTGGCACGCTAAGCCATTATGCAGTGAATTCCGATGACCATCGCGCTACCTTCCGCCTATAAGTACTATTTTCCGGCCTTCTCAGGTGCCACCGTGACCTAACTCGCCATATCCTCATAAGCCCCCACCGGCCTGACGTCGCTCGCCACGTTCGCGGTAGGCGATGCCGGAGGCGGTCACCGCCGGAACTAGTGTTCGGGTTTTCAACGGAAGGCAGATGGAGGGAGGAGGCATTATATCTGTCTTTAGATGGCAATGCGGAGATCGAGGAGTTGCTGGAGCGTGACCGCATGGCGGAGGAGCAGGAGTTGTTGGAGCGCGACTGCCTGGCGGAGGAGCAGTGTATCGCCGATTTACACCACCAACGGGACATGGAGCAGCAGCGCACCGACGCTCTGAGTCGCGAGCAGAGCGCCCGCAACTAGGCCGACTACGTGGAGGCCGGCGCCCGGCAAATAGCCCTAGAGGCTGTCGGGCATGCACGCGTTCGCGACGCCAATTTTTACTACCATCTCGTCAAGGTGGTTTCTCGCTTGGAAGCCGAAGCTTCGGTGGACCACACCGGCATGGAAAGGGCCAACACGCGCGAGCAACGCTATCACACCCTAGCTGGTTCATGCATTAGAGTGTTGCATCATGTCTACTTTTACAGAAACTTGAAATGGGGATGGCAGAACCCCCAGCACCCCCCTGGAGACTACTAGGGTTTACTAAAATTATTTTCAATGAACCCAAAATGCCCTTCACAAAATGTTCATCATTTCTGGATTGGGTTAAAACCCCTGGCAACAATGGTGCACTCTTTTCTAGGACATTCTGGATTCTTTGAATTAAATCATAAGTATTTGAATTTGGGCATTTAAATGCTATAAAATATTTTAAATGCCCAAATAATTCTGTATTTAAGTGAGGGCTGTTAGGAATAATCCCAACAGAGCCCACAATTATTTTCAGGATTTTAGTAAGTGCCTAAGTATTTTTAATAAATCCCTAAAGTTACACAAAAATAGAAAAGGAAAACAAAACAGGAAAAGAGAGAAAGAGAAAGGCTTACCGGGCGCCCACCCAGCAGGCCCACCTGCCAGCCCAGCCCAGCCACCGCTCCAGCGAGCTGCTTGGCTTGGCCAGGCAGGCAAGCAGCTGCTCGACGGCGAGCACAACATGCATGCCATGCAGCTGCCCGCCGCCTCGCCGCTCCCCTCGTCGAGCTGTCGACGTGGGACGAACCCCCTCTCTCTCCCCGACCTCGCAGACACTCGCTCTCCCCTCTGGCTCCTCTCTCTCGCCCTCCCCGACGTCGCCCGAGATGTCACCGTCGCTGCCGCTCACTGCAGCTGCGCCCAACGTCGTTCCCGCGCCCTCTCACCGTGTTCGGACGGTTCGCCGTCGTCGACTATGTCGACTAGACAAGCCGCACGACGACGGAGCCCCTGCATTGTCCCTGCTGCTGTCGTCTTCAACCTCGGGCCGCCCGAGATCGCCGTCGTTGTTCCGACCACACCGAGCCTTCCCCGAGCACGCTGACCATCTCTGCGGCTTCCCAGTGAGCTACTGCTCCTCCCTCTTCTCTCCACTTCGTCGCTAGAGCTCTGTAGCCGCCGTGCCTTTTTCGTCCGAATGAACCGCCGCCTGAGCTCGTCACCGACGTAGCTCCGGCCGCTTAGCGGTCCCGCTGGCATGTCCAGCATGCTCACCGCATCGCGTAGATGCTGTAGGTGCTAGCGCCACGTCTGATGTAAGACTTGCTGAGTACCTTTGTACGCATGTTTGCTTAATTACTGATTTCAGACGACAACACCGCCCCCTCCGATGGGTTTTATGTCGATCTCGACGTCGATGAGTGACTTTCCACCCAGGTGGTGATCCTGGCTATGGAGGGCCCTATGTAGATAGACATGCTCCGAGAAGCCTTCTTTCTTTCTAGTGTCTGTACTCAGACTATTTGCTTCCGCATGTGCTTGTATGCTTGTATGACTTGAGTGTCGGGTCATGTGACCCCTACCTGTATGAACATGTTATGTATGGCTCTCTGGAGCCTTTAAATAAAGTACTTGAGTTGTAGAGTTTTGTTGTGATGCCATGTTGTATTTGCACATATCGAGCATATTGTGTGTATGATTGAAATGCTTGGTACGTGTGGGATCCGACAATCTAGTTGTTTATCCTTGCCAGCCTCTCTTATGGGGAAATGTAGTCTACTGCTCCTTGAGCCATAGTAGTCCGCTACAGCCCGGTTCACCGGAGTCCTGCTAGCCCAGCACTACTGCTCAGGACACTTGACTGGCCGGCATGTGTTTCACTTCGTTCCTATGTCTGTCCCTTCGGGGAAATGTCACGCGGTGACTTCCGGAGTCCTGCCTAGCCTGCTACAGCCCGAGTTCCCTGGAGTCCTGTTAGCCCAGTGCTACAGCCCGGATTCACATGCTGATGACCGACATGCTAGATGTGATTCATGTATGCCTATCTCCATAGGTCTGTGCCGCTTTGGGTTCATGACTAGCCATGTCGGCCCGGGTTCTCTGACATATGGATGCTAGCGACACTATCATATACGTGAGCCAAAAGGCGCAAACGGTCCCGGACCATGGTAAGGCGACACCCGTGGGGATACCGTGTGTGAGGCCGCAATGTGATATGAGGTGTTACCAGCTAGATCGATGTGACTTGGAATCGGGGTCCTGACAGCGTTGGCATCAGAGCCGGACTGCCTGTAGGTTCGTTGAGCCAAACTGGTCGATGTCGAGTCTAGAAATGCTTTAGTTATATGTAGGGGAATTGATTGTGGGAGGGAACGTAAGGCTCTTTTACTCCTTTACCTTATGCCCTCTGATCTGAGTCATTCTCTTCTCATTCAACGTGGGTTAAGGACTAGGCTCTCTTCTTCTATCAGGTTCACGTGTTACTAGTCTGTAGTAGCTTATATGATTGTTGTTACAAGCCTCAGTACAGTTTCTACTACTTTTAGTATGTTGCCAGTTGAATCAGAACCTTGATATTATGTTGTTGAGTGGTATTGCAAATTGTTGTGGATGTCTCAAATCTTTTTCTGAGCATTTACAGCCGTTATGCTGTCCGATTTCCCCTAGAAAATTCTAATGCCTTTGCATTATTCTATTCTTTTAGATGGCCACCCGTTCGTAGAACCAAGTGGTTCGTCTGACCCGGTGCCTTGATGTGCCCGGCCACACGGCCATGTTGGTTCAAGTGATGGTTGATTCAGGCTATCGGTGGTATCCGGAATATACCGTCGAGGAGCAGTTCAGAGACTTCAACCAGAGCCAGTACCTCTGTACCGTCAGGATATATCCCTCTTATCCTGGAGCCACTGAGCCCCTTCACTGTTCCTATGGACTTGGGGTCACTATTGAGATGTCTGTGCAGGATGCAGCCTATTCAATGATGACTATCATTCGAGCCAGGACTGCCTTGCTACAGAATACCGACTTCCGTTACATGCCAGCCTCACTTCCTGGAGCACAGGGGTACTATCAGGCCTTGTACTATGACTCTACACATGAGGAGTCACTACTCCGCACCACTGCCGAGATGCTCGAGGATAAGGACCGCGAAAATCGGGCCTTGCGTATGGAGCTTTTCCACACTCGTTCTGATCATTGGGCCACTTTGACTCGGTTTGCATCTGCGGTTCGGGCAGGATACATGGACATGAGGGATCTGTACCCTGTACGGTCTGGATTGCCAGATTGTATGGAGTGGCGCGATGTAGGAGGCAACACCCCTCCTCGTGGTCCCCGTCTGCCACCACCTGTGGGACCAAGGCCACATCCGAGTCCCTATGGTCCGCAGGCTCCGCAGGACCGTCTGTTCCCAGATGATCATGTTCCACTTCCAGGCTTTGGTGGTGACTTCTATGAGGATTACTACGGAGCCATCTGAGCTAGTAGTAGTTTCACTAGTACTGTAATAGTTGTATTCTCCACAGTCCTGCGTGACCTGTGGGATACGACTTGGTGTGTATCACGCTTCGGAGGTGTAGAAAAATAATGTGTAGGAGCTTGGAATGCCTTCGATGAGATGTAATGTCTTTCACCGTAGTTGTACTCTAGCCTGGGCTTGTACTAAACTATGTACGGTGTGTATGACTAATGGTATATATATATGGCAGTTTCTATATTACCATGTCGTGCAATGAACATCTTAGCATTCCATGTTATCCATTACATTCTACACTTCCTTGCTAAGTTTGTGCCATCCTTATCTAAACCGTTGTCATGTTTTCTCCTAGGATGGTCAACACCCGTAGCAACCCTGCTGCCCCGGAGCAGGGGGAAGCCAGTGCAGTTAGGGGTGAAAATCTGCCTCACCCGCCTTCTCTGGCCGAAGTTATGCTGGAGGCGGAAAGAAACAAGCGTGAGACTAACCGCTTGCTTGAGCAGATTGAGAAGAACACTGCATGCCATCAGCGAAATGACTTGGTGTCAATAAATGACTTCATCAAGTTGTACCCACCAAAGTTCAATCATTCCGTCGAGCCCCTCGACGCGGACGACTGGCTCTGCAGCATCACACACAAGCTACGTTCTGCTTACGTAGCCGAAGCTGATAAGGTTATCTATGCTGCCTATCACCTCAAAGGCCCTGCTAGCCTTTGGTGGGAAAACTTTGAAGCTATGCGCCCGGTCGGCCAAATCACTACTTGGGCTGAATTCAGTGATGCTTTCCGTGAGCATAACATCCCGGAAGGTCACATAGATCGCAAGAGGGAAGAGTTCTGCAATTTCATCCAAGGAAGACTGACTGTGGATGCATATAGTAGTGAATTTGGGAATCTGGCACGATATGCTCCTGAAGAGGTATCCACCGGCGCTAAGAAGCAGGCAAGGTTCCGCAAGGGACTTAGCCCTGAGCTTTGCCGCGATCTTCATCTGCATGAGTGCACCTCCTTTCAGAAGTTGGTCAATAAAGCCATCAGTGCTGAGACAGGCCAGTCTGACTATGACGCTTCATGCAAGCACTCTCGTGATTTTGGCTCTTCATCCGACTCTGGATCTCAGAAGCGCCGGGTGTGGATTCCAAGCACGACACTGCCACCCAGGTTCATTTTGAGGCCATCCTTTGAGGCGCCTCGCCCCAACCAGCAGTTTGCACCGTCCAAGCCCTATGGTGGCCCCGCTGCTAATGCTGCTCCACGCCCCAATGTTGTGACATGTTTCAAGTGTAGAGAGCCGGGTCACTATAGTCGAGAGTGTCCCCAGAACAACAACCCCAATCAGTCTGGAAAGTTCGTTGGCCGTGGTAAGCCAGCGGGAAAGACATTCTACGCCAAGCCGGTCACCACTGCACGTGGCCATGTCAACTATGTCTCAGCTGAGGAGGCTCATGAGGATCCTAACGTCGTCCTTGGTACGCTCCTTGTTAATTGCCATCCGGCATCTGTTCTTTTCGATACTGGAGCATCTCATTCATTCATATCCGAGAACTATGCTCGATTGCATAACACGACATTCTGTGACATGCCCACTTCCATGGTAATTCAAACTTCGGGTTCCAAATGGCAAACTTCTAGAGTAAGCCATGGGAATGAAATTCTTGTCGATAGCTTCTCTTCCTTGCATCCTTAATAGCTCTCAAGTCCTCAGACATAAACATCATCTTGGGTATGGACTGGATGTCAGCTCATTATGCTAAGATTGATTGTGCCACTAGAACTGTTCAACTTACTCACCCATCGGGCAAGACAGTCAATGTCTTAACTCGAGTGGTCAAGCGCCAGCTTTACTCCCTAAATGCCAACCCCCTTCCAGACCTTGAAGATATTCCGGTAGTCCCGGACTTTCCGGATGTCTTTCCAGAAGAACTGCCAGGTGTTCCACCTGACAGGGATGTCGAGTTTGTGATAGACCTCATTCCAGGAACTGTTCCAATTTCTAAAAGACCCTATAATATGGCACCCTTAGAACTAGCCGAGCTTAAGAACCAACTCGATGAGTCCTTGAAAAAGGGTTTCATCCGTCCTAGTTCCTCTCCTTGGGCTTGCCCCGTCCTCTTCGTCAAGAAGAAGGATGGAATGGATCGGATGGTTGTAGATTACCGACCTATCAACTTGGTCACTATCAAGAACAAGTATCCGCTTCCCAGGATCAACAATCTATATGATCAGATCGCTGGATCCTCGGTCTTTTCCAAGATGGATTTCAGGTTGGGCTACCATCAAATCAAAATCAGAAATAGGGACATTCACAAAACGGCCTTTGTTACTCGTTATGACCAATACAAGTACACCGTCATGTCCTTCAGTTTAACCAATGCCCCAGCCACCCTCTCTCGGTTAATGAACTCGGTCTTCATGGAGTATTTGGATAAATTCGTCGTAGTATACCTCGATGATATACTCATCTACTCCAAGAATGAAGAGGAACATGCCGAACATCTAAGGCTGGTATTGACGAAACTTCGAGAGCATCACCTTTATGCCAAATTCTCCAAGTGTGAATTTTGGTTGCCAGAAGTGACCTATCTAGGCCATGTAATCTCTGGCAAGGGTATTGCTGTCAATCCAGAGCAAGTTCAAGTCGTCCTTGTTTGGCCTCCACCTAAGACGGTCAAGCAAGTTCGGAGCTTCCTTGGCTTAGCGAGCTATTGCCGCCGCTTCGTCGAGAATTTCTCCAAGGTTGCTAAACCTCTAACTGAACTCCTCAAGAAAGATAAAAAGTTCGAGTGGACCCCACAGTGCGAGTTCAGCTTTCAGGAACTGAAAAGACGCCTGACATCTGCTCCCGTACTGGTACCACCAGATTTCTCCAAGGACTTTATTATCTATTGCGACGCCTCGCGACAAGGACTGGGTTGCATACTCATGCAAGATCGTCAGGTAATTGCCTATGCTTCACGGCAATTACACCCCCATGAGGAAAACTATCCCACACATGATCTAGAGTTTGTAGCTGTAGTCCATGCACTCAAAACTTGGCGACATTACCTTCTCGGTAATCGTTGCGAGATCTTCACCGATCACCAAAGTTTGAAATATATCTTCACCCAACCGGATTTGAATCTCAGGCAACGACGTTGGGTCGAGTTGATCTCGGATTATGACTTAGGAATAACTTACACCCCGGGCAAGGCCAATGTCATGGCTGATGCGCTAAGTCGTAAATCCTATTGTAACAACCTGATGTTACAACAAAGTCAACCACTTCTCCATGAGGAATTTCGTAAGCTTAATCTTCACATTGTTCCTCGAGGATTCCTATCCACCCTGGTGGCGAAGCCTAACCTTACGGATCAAATCATAGCTGCCCAGAAGCGTGATAAGGGCATATCCCGGATTAAGGAAAACATCGCTAGCGGAGTTGCTAAATGTTTTTCCATGGATGAGCGAGGTGTTGTCTTCTTCGAGAACCGCTTGGTGGTTCCCAAGAAACAACATTTACGCCAGTTGATTCTTATGGAAGCTCATGAATACCCTCTCACCATTCATCCCGGTAGTACTAAAATGTATCAAGACCTACGCCAGAGGTTTTGGTGGACTAGGATGAAGAGAGAAATTGCTCAATACATTGCTAGTTGCGACGTCTATTGTCGTGTTAAAGCAGAGCATCAACGGCCTGCTGGCACCCTTCAACCTTTGGCTATTCCTGAGTGGAAATGGGATAAAATCAATACGGATTTCATTACTAGGTTTCCCAGGACCAAGAGAGGGAATAATGCCATCTTCGTCGTGATCGACCGTCTTTCCAAAGTAGCCCATTTCCTACCTGTTCGTGAGAGTATCACCGCTACCCAGCTAGTTGATTTATACATCTCCCGAATAGTGTCTCTTCATGGTGTCCCATTGGAAATTAACTCAGACCGTGGGAGTCTCTTCACCTCTTGATTTTGGGAAAGTTTCCAAAATGCTATGGGAACTCGTCTCTCTTTTAGCATCGCCTTCCATCCTTAATCAAGTGGTCAAGTAGAGCGAGTCAATCAAATTCTGGAAGATATGCTCCGAGCTTCTTTCATCTCATTCGGAATGGGTTGGGAGAAATGCCTTCCATTCGCGGAGTTTACTTATAACAATAGTTATCAAGCTAGCTTGGGCAAAGCTCCTTTCGAAGTTCTCTATGGACGAAAATGTTGAACGCCTCTTAACTGGTCAGAAACCGGGGAAAGACAACTCTTTGGCCCGGATATGATTCAGGAAGCAGAAGAGCAGGTTCGCGTTATTCGTGAGAAATTGGAAACAACCCAATCTCGTCAAAAGAGCCAATATGATCGTAAACATAAGCTCATGACTTATGAAGTCGGGGAGAAGGCTTACCTTCGGGTTACTCCGTTAAAGGGAACCCATCGTTTCGGTATCAAAGGCAAATTGGCTCCTCGTTACATTGGACCCTTTTGCATTCTTGCCAAACGAGGAGAAGTTGCCTACCAATTGGAACTACCTTCGCATCTTTCCAGAGTTCATGATGTCTTCCACGTTTCTCAACTAAGGCGTTGCTTCGCGGATCCTATCCGTGGAGTGGACCACGAAACGCTTGATCTACAAGATAACCTCTCTTATCGGGAATATCCCGTTCGTATCCTTGATCAAGCCGGAGCGTACCACTCGACGCCATAATATCAAGTTTCTCAAGGTTCAATGGTCACACCATTCCGAGAAAGAAGCCACTTGGGAAAGGGAGGATCGTCTTCGACTCGAGTACCCCACCTTCTTCCCGGAGGATCCTAAATCTCGGGACGAGATTATTTTGAGTGGGGGTGAGTTCTCACACCCTAGCTGGTTCATGCATTAGAGTGTTGCATCATGCCTACTTTTACAGAAACTTGAAATGGGGATGACAGAACCCCCAGCACCCCCTGGAAACAACTAGGGTTTACTAAAATTATTTTCAATGAACCCAAAATGCCCTTCACAAAATGTTTATCATTTCTGGATTGGGTTAAAACCCCTGGCAAAAATGGTGCACTCTTTTCTAGGACATTCTGGATTCTTTGAATTAAATCATAAGTATTTGAATTTGGGCATTTAAATGCTATAAAATATTTTAAATGCCCAAATAATTCTGGATTTAAGTGAGGGCTGTTAGGAGTAATCCCACAGAGCCCACAATTATTTTCAGGATTTTAGTAAGTGCCTAAGTATTTTTAATAAAGCCCTAAAGTTACAAAAAAATAGAAAAGGAAAACAAAACAGGAAAAGAGAGAAAGAGAAAGGCTTACCTGGCGCCCACCAAACAGGCCCACCTGCCGGCCCAGCCCAGCCACCGCTCCAGCGAGCTGCTTAGCTTGGCCAGGCAGGCAAGCAGCTGCTCGAGGCGAGCACAGCATGCGTGCCACGCAGCTGCCCGCCACCTCGCCGCTCCCCTCGTCGAGCTGTCGACGTGGGACGAACCCCCTCTCTCTCCCCGACCTCGCAGACACTCGCTCTCCCCTCTGGCTCCTCTCTCTCGCCCTCCCCGACGTCGCCCGAGACGTCACCGTCGCCGCCACTCGCCGCAGCCGCGCCCAACACTGTCCCCGCGCCCTCTCACCATGTTCGGACGGTTCGCCGTCGTCGACTACGTCGACTAGCCAAGCCGCACGATGCCGGAGCTGTCGGATTCCGGGTTCCGACAGACCCTTAAGGTTCGAACACTGGGGTGCGCGTGGAGATTACACCTTCAGCTTCTCCCTCTCACAAGGATCTAAGCCACTGAAAGAAATGCACGAAAGACACGAGATTTATACTGGTTCGGGCCACCGTTGTGCTGTAATACCCTACTCCAGTGTGTGGTTTTTGGATTGCCTCTTGGGGCTAGTGAGGATGAACACTACAAGGAAGAACAGCCTCGCCAGGGTCTGTTCTTGGCTGGTGGATGAACTGCAAAGGGGAGCGCAGCTACCCTTCTCTCTCTCTCTCTCTCTCTCTCTCTGATGGTCTCGTGCCCCCACCCTTTGCCGTGTGGGTGGCTAGTCCTATTTATAGAGGCCCTGGTCCTCTCCCCAAATATTGAGCGAGAAGGGATCCAACAATGGCGGGCTAATTTGAAGGAGGACAGCTAGTACACCTATCCTGTCAAAAGTAGTCTTCGCCTGCTAAAGGCTCTGGTGATGACGCCGCGCTGGGCTCCATGGTGACCTCCGTCTCGTAGTCCGCTTGGTCCTAGTCTTGTTGCACCGAAGTGGCAACCTTTGCCTGATGCTTCGGTACCCCGCGGTTGCGCCTGTCCCCTTTGCACCAAAGAGGAAAGAAGGACGCTGCGCGCGCTGGCACCCGCCTGGTGCCTCCAGTCGTCATGGCTCACGTCATGGGCACCTCGCGAGGTACCCCGCCTCGATGTCTCCGTCTCCTCACGAGCCTGCCTGACGAGGCTTGGCCTGAGGAAGTGTTGCGTCGCTCGCCTCGCGAGGCTTGGCCCCTCGCGAGGGTCTTGAGTCTTGCGCTGATGAAGATGGGTCGTGTTGGGCCCCCCACTCGAGCCACGCCGCAGGCCGCGGGAAGGCAAGTCTGGGGACCCCCGTTCCCAGAATGCCGAGAGTAGCCCCCGGGCCCAAGGCGCACCTGGACTTGGCCGTGCCGAGAGGCGAAAGGGCAAGGGCGAAGCACCGTGGGCCCTAACAGCCTGCGGCCTTGGGCGCCGCGTGGCGGTTGATTGGACGTGGCGTCTCCACTTCCCATGACGCCTTGGTGATCGTGCGAGTTGGACGAGTCCCTGCATGCAGATCGTGTTATGATTACCTGCGATCGTGGAGGCCGGTGGTTGGCCTTCGCTGGCTATAAGTACGGCACCACGCGTGCCCTTCCAGTTCGTCACTCCTTGCTCTCTCCTTCGCCCCTGATCTTGCTCCGTCTTGTCGCGATGGCTCCGCCGAGGAAGTACTCAGCCGCCGAAAAGGGGAAGGCCCCCCTGGCCAGTCCTGCCTCTTCCCCGCCCAAGCGTGGTCGTGGGCGTCCCGGAAGCACCCGGTGGCTGCCCCGGCAGCATCTGGTGGTCATAGGAGCGGTTCCCAACGCGGCGGCAGGCGCGCCGCCGTAGCTGAGGGATACGCCTGGACTGCGCGCTCCCCTAGGCCGCGCTTCCGCACTGTGCAGGCACCGCCAGAGTTCATCGTCTGGGTGGCAGAACCAACTTGTGCCCGACTTCCGCTCCCTCGCTTCCTCCTCGGTGAACTCCCGGCCGGCGCTCCTGGTGGCCTCTGGCTCCAGCCGGAGGGCTGCTGCAGCAGGTCTTCGTGGGTGGCGTTGGAGGTCTTCACCAGCGGGGGCTTGGCCCTCACCCGAGGCTGGCAGGCGTTCGCCCGCGCTCGCGGCCTGGAGCGTCGGTGCACCCTGCACTTCAGGTTTGACGGCGACGCCACCCTCTATGTGAGGGTGTTTGGGGAAGATGGTCGCCGCACGGGGTGCTGCCCAGAGGACGACGACCGCGCCCGTGGGCCTCGCTTCGGTGGTGATGAAGGAGACAACGCCCGCGCGGACGGCGGCGCCCACGACTCCCCAAGCTTCGTCAGCTCCTCCTCAAGCGACTCCTCCAGCGGCGGCAGCAGTCCTCCCCCGCGCCGTCGAGCTCACTTGGGAGGTGGCGGTTCGCCCGCCCGCCGTCACGCCCCGGTGAAGCGCGAGAGGGAGTCCACCTGAGGCCCCACGACAGCCCGCACTGCCTCTGCAAGCTGATGCGAGGAGGGCCGCGCCGAGCTCGTCTCTTTTTTTCTTTCCTTTTTGTTTCCTGCATCAGTCAAAACAGTTGTACGGAGCCCCACTGGGGCGTGTTGGGAATACCGTCGTTTCAGTTGTTACCTTGAACTTTTCCTCGTGCCTCTGGACCACTTGCCTGTATGCAGATAGTCCTTGATCCCTGCCTGGGGGGGGCGACTGACCCAGGCCCTGCGTGCGCGTCGCGGTGCCCGAGGGGCACGGACTAGGAGGGGTGCTCCTGTAATGCGCTAGGGCCATGAAAACCTTCCCGCGGCAAGGGCAGAGACGCTCACGAGGACGCGTGAACACCGTCCCACGCGAGGTCGAGTACGAGAGAAACCAAAGCAAGGAGCGGAAATCGGCGAACCACAAACCAGCACAGCGACAACTTCAATAAGGCCTCAAATGCAAATAAACACGCCAACTGCGGAAAGCAAATGAAAAAGCCGCGTCCGGCACCTAATCTAGTCTTCGACGTCTTCTCACCAGCGCGGAGCTAAGTGCTGCCACTGGGCGTGGGAGGGAGCCCCAGGGCCTGAGGCCGGCGCTCCTGAGACTCCGGGGCGTGTACAGCCCCACTCATTATTACGTGAGAGTGTCACGGGGCGGAGAGCTTCACAGGCATTGGCCTTGCTTCACAGGCTCCGGGCCTTTTCCAAAACGCGATAGCTTCACAGGCTCCAGGCCTTACAAAAAGAGATGATCTTCACAGGCACCCGCCTTGCTTCACAGGCTCCGGGCCTTACAAAAAGAGATGATCTTCACAGGCACTCGCCTTGCTTCACAGGCTCCGGGCCTTACAAAAAGAGATGATCTTCACAGGCACTCGCCTTGCTTCACAGGCTCCGGGCCTTACAAAAAGAGATGATCTTCACAGGCACTCGCCTTGCTTCACAGGCTCCGGGCCTTACAAAAAGAGATGATCTTCACAGGCACTCGCCTTGCTTCATAGGCTCCGGGCCTTACAAAAGAGATGATCTTCACAGGCACTCGCCTTGCTTCACAGGCTCCGAGCCTTACAAAAAGAGATGATCTTCACAGGCACTCGCCTTGCTTCACAGGCTCCGGGCCTTACAAAAAGAGATGATCTTCACAGGCACTCGCCTTGCTTCACAGGCTCCGGGCCTTTTTTAGGGGTAGAACCTTCGGAGGTGCTGGATGTTCCATGCGTTCTGGATCGGCACTCCCTCTTGAGTCTCCAAGCGCGCGGAGCTGGGCCTGGAAATATGGACAACTTTGAACGGGCCCTCCCACATGGGAGAGAGTTTGTGCAATCCCTCCCTGGAGAGGACCCTCCTGAGCACGAGGTCTCCTACCTCAAGAGTCCTGGGGCGGATGTTGCGGCAGTGATATCGCCGCAGCGCTTGTTGGTACCTGGCAGCCCGCAGCGCGGCTTCCCGGGGACGTTCCTCCCCCAACACGAGGTCCATCCCCCGCATGGCGTCCTGCTGCGCCTCGTCAAACGCCAGGACCCGCGCGGAGCAACGTCTGACCTCGTGAGGGAGGACTGCTTCCGCTCCGTAGACCAGGAAGAATGGGGTCTCCCCAGTTGGCTTGGTCGCGGTGGTGCGGATGGACCACAGCACGGACGGAAGCTCGTCGTACCAACCCCTGCCGCAGACCTCCAGCTTCTTCTTGAACTTCCTGGTCTTGAGGCCCCTCAGGACCTCTGCGTTGGCCCGCTCGGCCTGGCCGTTGCTTCGGGGGTGCGCCACCGAAGCGTAGCATATCTGCGTTCCAAGGTTAGCACAGTATGTTTTGAAGAGGTTACTAGTGAACTGCGAACCGTTGTCGGTGATGATGCGGTTCGCCACCCCGAACCGGCTCACGATGCCCTTGATGAACTTGACCGCGGAACCCGCGGGGATGGTGCGGACGGCCTCTACCTCAGCCCACTTGGTGAACTTGTCCATGGCGACATAGAGGAAGCGGTAGCCCCCTGGCGCCCGGGGGAACGGGCCTAGGATGCCCAGCCCCCAGACCGCGAATGGCCATGAGAGGGGTATAGTCTGCAGGCCTCCAGCCGGCTGATGGATTTGCTTGGCGTGGAACTGGCAGGCCTCACAAGCTTTCACCAGCTCGACAGCGTCATTGAGTGCGGTCGGCCAATAGAACCCACTGCGGAATGCGTTGCCGACAAGGGTCCGCGATGATGAATGATGTCCACAATCCCCGCCGTGTATATCTTCCAGCAGTTCCTTTCCTTGCTCCCTAGAGATGCAGCGCAAGGATACATCGTTTGGCCGCTTCCGGTAGAACTCTCCATCCCTGATGCAGTACGTCGTGGCCTTCCGCGCCACACGCTCCGCTTCCTCCTCCTTCTCCGGTAAGGTCCCCTGTGTCAAGTAGCTCCGGAGCTCTGTGATCCAGCACCCCTCCTGAGGTTCCACCGTCAGGAGCAACCGAGCCCTCGAGGCCGAGCCACAGACCGGGGCTCCCGAGGTAGGTGGCGGGGGGAGCTCCTCCCGAGGCTGAGCCGTATTTGATAATAACGGCTGGGCTGAGGGCTTGAAGAGCCGCTCCTCGAAGACGCCAGGCTCCTGAGGTAACCGCCTGGACGCTCGTTTGGCGATGTCGTCGGCCTCCTGATTGGTGCCGCGGGGCACATGCTGTAACTCCAGTCCCCAGAACTGCTTCTCCATTCTGCGGACCTCCGCATGGTAGGCTTCCATGTGCTCGTCCTTCGGCTCATACACCTTGTTGGAGAAATTGACGAGGAGTTGAGAGTCGCCCTTGATGGTCAGGCGCTTCACCCCCAGAGCAGCCGCGGCCTTCAAGCCAGCTATCAAACCTTCATACTCCGCTATGTTGTTGGAGACCTTTTCGCCGTGCTGGAAACAGAGTTGCACAGCATAGTAGAGCTTGTCTTGAGTGGGCGATACAAGCACTGCCCCAGCCCCAGCGCCATGCCTGGAGAACGCCCCGTCGAAGTGCATGACCCAGCCTTCGGGCGCATCGCTCCCCGGGAAGAGGGACCGATCCTCTTCTGCCTTGAGGCCTGGTGCCTCAGTCCATTCTGCCATGAAGTCTGCCAATGCTGCTCCTTTGATGACCCTGGTTGTGCTGAACTCGAGCTGGAACGCCTGCAGCTCTATGTTCCACTCCGCGACCCTTCCGGCTGAGCTAGGGCTCCTGAGCACCCTCTCCAGGGGGTTGGATGAGACGACCTTGATGGGATGGGCCTGGAAGTAATGACGCAGCTTGCGCGAGGCTACCAGCAGCGCGAGGAGGAGCTTCTGAGGCATCGGGTACCGTGCCCTCGCGTCCCGTAGCACCGTGCTAACAAAGTAAACTGGGTGCTCGACTTGGCTGGGAGCATCAGGGGTTGCCGCGCCCTCGGGAGGTATGGGCGCCTCACGAGGTGACGTGGCCTCCGGAGGTGGGCCATTCGGTCGGGCTGCCTCTCCTGCCTTCGGTGCACTCCTCGGCAGCTGCCCCTCCTCAGCTGCGGCTGCGGCTTCTGCAGGCTTCCCTTGTTCCCGTTTTGTCCTGCCTCGTGCCGCCGCTGCGGTCTTGATTTGGCGCTCCTCCCTAACAGCCACCAAGGCCGCGCTGGCGGAGTAGGGTGTGGCGGCGAGGTACAGCAGCAGGGGCTCCTGTGGGCGCGGAGCTACCATGACTGGGGGACTGGTCAGGTACCTCTTCAGGTCTTGAAATGCCTTATCTGCCTCTTCAGTCCATTCAAAGGGCCCCTTCTTCTTCATCAGCTGGAAGAAAGGCAGCGCTCGCTCCCCTAGTTTGGAGATGAAGCGCCCCAGTGCGGTCACGCGCCCAGTGAGCTTCTGCATTTCTCTGAGGGTCTTGGGCGGACTCATGTCCTCGACGGCCTTGACCTTCTCGGGGTTGGCCTCGATGCCACGATGGGACATGAGGAATCACAGGAGCTTGCCCGAGGGGACGCCAAACACACATTTCTCCGGGTTGAGCCACAGGTTTACTGCGTCGAGGTTCATGAAGGTCTCCTCCAGGTCTTGTATCAGGGTCTTGGCCTCCCGAGATTTCACTACGATGTCGTCAACATAGGCTTCGACGTTCCTTCCGAGCTGCTGGCCCAAGGTGATGTGCATCAGCCGCTGAAAGGTCGCCCCCGCGTTGCACAGCCCGAATGGCATGCATGTATAGCAATATACCCCGCACGGGGTCAAGAAAGCGGTCTTCTCTACGTCTTCCACCGCCATCTTGATCTGGTGGTACCCGAAGAAGGCGTCCAGGAAGCACAGCAGGTCGCATTCCGCAGTGGAATCGACAATCTGGTCTATGCGGGGAAGTGGGAACGGATCTTGCGGGCATGCATTGTTGAGGTTGGTGAAGTCGACGCACATGCGCTCTTTCCCTCCTTTCTTGGGCACGACGACAGGGTTGGCCAACCAATCCGGGTATCGAACCTCGCGAATGACCCCGGCAGCCTCGAGCTTGCGGGTCTCTTGAGCAATGAAGCCTGCTTCTCCGTGGACTGCCGCCTGGCCTTCTGCTTCACCGGGCGCACATTTGGGCATACATTGAGGTGGTGCTCGATGAAACTCCTGGGGATCCCTGCCAGCTGATCTGGCTCCCAAGCAAACACCTTCTTGTTCGTGTGCAAGAACTTGACCAAGGCCTCCTCCTGCTCAGGCTCAAGGTTGGCGCCTATGGTGAAAGTGGCGCTGGAGGACCCATCCTGGTCGACTGGTATCTGCTTGGTTTTCTGCTTTGTCCTGGGTGAATAGCTGCTTCTTCTTGGCGGGCGCAGCCCCCTTGGGCTCAGGGGTCTCCGCGTCAGCGGGCCGCGCTGATGCCGCTGTCTTGAAGGCGAGCTGGAGCACTTGTAGGGCGCTCCCGACGTCCCCGCGCACGACGAGGGGGCCGCTGCTCCCAGGCATCTTCATGAGGTTATACGCTGGGTGCGTGGCGGCCATGAACTGGGCCAGCGCCGGGTAGCCGAGGATGGCATTGTAGGGGAGGTCGATGGGGGCGATGTCGAAGTCGACCATCTCCGTGCGAAAGTTGTCGTAGGTGCCGAAGGTTACTGGGAGCCGGATCTGCCCCAAGGAGTCGGACGATCCGCCCCCGACGCCTGAGAAGGGTCGACTGGGTCGCAGTCGCTCCTGAGGTATGCGGAGGAGGCTGAAGGTTTCGACCGAGAGCACACTAAGGCCTGCACCGCCGTCGACCAGGGTCCTGGTGACGGCCACCTGGCAGATAGTGGGGGTGCACAGCAGGGGGAGTGCGCCCGAGACGGCCGGGTTGGCGGGGTGGTCCTCCGAGCTGAAGGTTAGGCCATCCTCGGGCGCCACCCGGTCCGGGGGAGCCCCCTGCCGTGCGGAAACGGCGTTGACTCGGCGGGCGTAAGGCTTGATGTGGCGACTTGTGGGTGGCGCCTGCGAGCCGCCTAGGAGGGCCGCGACGACCGGGGGCGTCGAGGTTGCGGTGCAGTTACTCCGCCGCGCGGGCAGAAGCTGGGGTGGCGTTTGCTGCCCACTTCCCGCCGGGCCGGTGGCGGTGTCGACGGCGGGTGGCGTGGAACGACGAGGGCGCCCACCGACAGGGGCCGTCCGGGCGACGCAAGAGGCGGTGGCGGCCCGGCGCTCGGCGGGGGCCCGGCGAGCGTCGGACATGGTTGTGGCGGTCGGAGGAGAGCAGAGCGGTGGAAGACGAATTCCGGCGCACCCCTACCTGGCGTGCCAAATGTCGGATTCCGGGTTCCGGCAGACCCTTAAGGTTCGAACACTGGGGTGCGCGCGAAGATTACACCTTCAACTTCTCCCTCTCACAAGGATCTAAGCCACTGAAATAAATGCACGAAAGACACGAGATTTATACTGGTTCGGGCCACCGTTGTGGTGTAATACCCTACTCCAGTGTGTGGTTTGTGGATTGCCTCTTGGGGCTGGTGAGGATGAACACTACAAGGAAGAACAGCCTCGCGAGGGTCTGTTCTTGGCTGGTGGATGAACTGCAAAGGGGAGCGCAGCTACCCTTCTCTCTCTCTCTCTCTCTGATGGTCTCGTGCCCCCACCCTTTGCCGTGTGGGTGGCTAGTCCTATTTATAGAGGCCCTGGTCCTCTCCCCAAATATTGAGCGAGAAGGGATCCAACAATGGTGGGCTAATTTGAAGGGGGACAGCTAGTACATCTATCATGTCAAAAGTAGTCTTCGCCTACTAAAGGCTCTGGTGATGATGCCGCGCTGGGCTCCATAGTGACCTCCGTCTCGTAGTCCGCTTGGTCCTGGTCTTGTTGCACCGAAGTGGCAACCTTTGCCTGATGCCTCGGTACCCCGCGGCTGCGCCTGTTCCCTTTGCACCGAAGAGGAAAGAAGGACGCTGCGCGCGCTGGCACCCGCCTGGTGCCTCCAGTCGTCATGGCTCACGTCATGGGCAGCTTGCGAGGTACCCCGCCTCGATGTCTCCGTCTCCTCACGAGCCTGCCTGACGAGGCTTGGCCTGAGGAAGTGCTGCGTCGCCCGCCTCGTGAGGCTTGGCCCCTCGCGAGGGTCTTGAGTCTTGCGCTGATGAAGATGGGCCGTGTTGGGCCCCCCACTCGAGCCACGCCGCAGGCCGCAGGCAGGCAAGTCTGGGGACCCCCGTTCCCAGAACGCCGACAGGAGCCCCTGCATCGTCCCCGCCGCCGTCGTCTTCAACCTCGGGCCGCCCGAGATCGCCGTCGTCGTTCCGACCGCACCGAGCCTTCCCCGAGCATGCTGACCGTCTCTGCGGCTTCCCAGTGAGCTACTGCTCCCCCCTTCTCTCCGCTTCGTCGCTAGAGCTCTTTAGCCGCCGTGCCTTTTTCGTCCGAACGCACCGCCGCCTGAGCTCATCGCTGACGTAGCTCTGGCCGCTTAGCAGTCCCGCTGGCATGTCCAGCATGCTCACAACATCGCGTAGATGCTGTAGGTGCTAGCGCCACGCCGCCTAGGCCACTACAGCCACGTGCATGAGCTGACCCGAGCTTCGGCCTCCGCCAAGCTCGTCGCCGGTGATGCTCCGGCCACTCCCCGGCCAAGCCATCACCACGGCTGGATGCGGGCGAGCACCAGCTGCCCGTAGCTGCTCTCCGCGCAGCAAATGGTGCCCTGTGGGCGATTCCCGCAGCGCGCCGCCACGTCTGGCCTCGCCGGCGGCTAAACGCCGGCAGGCTTTGACCCGCTGACCAGCGAGGTTGACTCTGCTGACACAGGTTGACTTCCCCCCTGAGCCTATGACAGGTGGGGCCAGCCTGTTAATTATTTTAGGATTAGTGATAACTAATTTTAATTAGTTTAGGTCACTGATATGTGGGCCCAGGCCCCACTGATAGTTATTTAGTACTAACTTAATTCTGTTAGTTAGCTGAGACACTGACAGACGGGGCCCACCAGTCAGGTTTGACTGGCCCTGGCGCCTTTGACTGGCTGACGTCACAGTGACACAGTGCTGACGCAATTATTTAATTTCTGGATTTATTTTCATATAGGAAATTCCAGAAAATAGCCTAAACTTCTAAAAATCATAGAAAATTAACCATAGCTCCAAATCAAACAAATTATATATGAAAAATAATCAAAAAATTCAATCTATCCATCTGTAATGGTTTCATGCATGACAAAACACTTTAACCTTGCTGTTTAGGTGAAACAAGCTAGTACACTTATTATGCATAAGAACTTTAACTTTCATTTGAATCTTTGATTCAAATGAACCCATTTCAACTTGTTTCACATTGCATTAGGTAGGACACATCATTTTGCCATGTCATAGCATGCATCATATTGTTGCATATTGCCATGTGTTGATTATGTTCTCTGTGTCCTTCGTGGTAGGTTCTGCCTCCGAGGATATCTCCGAGTATCCAACTGAAGGGCAGTACCCTACTACCACTCCATCAGGCAAGCAGCCCCATTGATCATATCGATACAATCCCATGTTCTCGCCTCTGCTCTCATTTACTGCATTAAGACAACAACGTTTCAAACTGCTGTGTGCTACGGTAGTTGAACCCTTATCCTTTGCATGACCTGTCATTGCCACAGTAATTAGACGAAACCTACTAGCATGTGTAGGAGTTGATTGAGCCATGTATGTGTCTCCTACCTTGCTATGCCTGCTATGCTCAGAGTTGTGTCAGGTCTGGTTCATTTGGGTGATGGGCTAGAGTGAAATGATTATGTCGGTAATGTGAGGGATGTGTTGAACATTTTTTGGTAAAGGTATCGATGAGAGGCCATGTAGGAGTACATGGTGGGTTGTTTTATTGAGGCCTTCCATAAGAACTGAGATCTGTATGCGTGATTTAAGATTCAGCTACTACCACACATTACGCCCTGAAATATGACCCTGCTCGACTTACTGACCCCTCTCGTCCTCTGTCCAGGAGTTGCAACTAGTTTCTGGTGTTTGTAGGTTATGTGTTGGCGGCCATGCGTAGCGCTGACCCAAGGGGTGGGCTATGATGCGGTAGATACACCGTGGCACGGTGTACCGAGTCGCCCGTTTGGTGTCTCGGGAACCCTGCATACATCGTTTGGGGCCGTTGAGGACACGTCGGCCGGATCTCCTTGCGGATGGAACCTGAATAGGCGATAAACCTGGACTAGAGACTTGTGCGGTTAGTCAGGTCGTGGTCTACACCCACGTCGGCTTTCGCTTGAAGTCTGCCGAGCACATGTCCTGTGCAGACGCTAAGTGGTGGAAACATGTGTGATGAAGTACACCCCTGCAGGGTATAAAACTATTCAAATAGCCGTGTCCGCGGTAAAGGACTACTTGGTTGCCTATACAGTTCATAGACAAGTTAATGGTTACTACTAAAAGACTCAAGATAAGTGTGAGTATCGAGGATGGCTCTCTCGTAGGATGACGAGGGAGGATCTCCGGTGGAGTATTGTGTTGGTGATTAGTGGACTCGTGTGTGAAAACTATTTGACTAGTGGTGTCCCGTAGGATTGCTTAGCCAAGAGTCAAAGCTGGCTTGCTGCAATAGACAAGTGAAAGCTGGTTCTGATGTAAGACTTGTTGAGTACCTTTGTACTCATGTTTGCTTAATTACTGTTTTTAGACGACAACACTGCCCCCTCCGATGGGTTTTATGTAGATCTCGACGTTGATGAGTGACTTGCCACCCAGGTGGTGATCCTGGCCATGGAGGGGCCTATGTAGATAGACAGGCTCCGAGAAGCCTTCTTTCTTTCTAGTGTTTGTACTCAGACTATTTGCTTCCGCATGTGCTTGTATGCTTGTATGACTTGAGTGTCGGGTCATGTGACCCCTACCTGTATGAACATGTTATGTATGGCTCTCTGGAGCCTTTAAATAAAGTACTTGAGTTGTAGAGTTTTGTTGTGATGCCATGTTGTATTTGCACATATCGAGCATATTGTGTGTATGATTGAAATGCTTGGTATGTGTGGGATCTGACAATCTAGTTGTTTATCCTTGGCAGCCTCTCTTATGGGGAAATGTAATCTAGTGCTCCTTGAGCCATAGTAGTCTGCTACAGCCCGGTTCACGGGAGTCCTGCTAGCCCAGCACTACTGCTCAGGACACTTGACTGGCCGTCATGTGTTTCACTTTGTTCCTATGTCTGTCCCTTCCGGGAAATGTCACGCGGTGACTTTCGGAGTCCTGCCTAGCCTGCTACAGCCCGGGTTCCCCGGAGTCCTGTTAGCCCAGTGCTACAGCCCGGATTCACACGCTGATGACCGACATGCTCGATGTGACTCATGTATGCCTGTCTCCATAGGTCTGTGCCGCTTTGGGTTCACGACTAGCCATGTTGGCCCGGGTTCTCTGTCATATGGATGCTTGCGACACTATCATATACGTGAGCCAAAAGGCGCAAACGGTCCCGGGCCATGGTAAGGCGACACCCGTGGGGATACCGTGCGTGAGGCCGCAATGTGATATGAGGTGTTACCGGCTAGATCGATGTGACTTGGAATCGGGGTCCTGACAAACGCGCCCTATCGCACCTCTGGCAAGTCCGAGGCTAGGCGGAGGGCCGGTGCCGGCGTTTAGCATGGACAGCAGATGGCGGCCGGCATCGTCTAGTTAGCTAAGAGTAAGTTAGTACTTGTATGCTACTAGAGTGTTAGTGGGAGTAGATAGTTAACTTGGCTATGATGGTTGTCAACGTGGAAGTTCAGTACTCTATATGTGGATCAGAGCTGTTACTTTGCTCTGAATGTTGAACTTTCCGTTTGAACGTATGGAATGGGCTGTTATTTTTTTAAATGGGTTGTATTTGTCCTCCATGGTTTAGAGGCTGACTTGTGGACCTAGCAAGTTGACGCGTACACAATCAGGAGATGATTGTATGTGGAGAGGATGACAGTAGGGACCCGCCAAGGTCATGGCACTACGCAAGCAAGTGCCACCTTATTTCAAGCCAATAAAAAATGGCTCCTCCCAATGGAGAGGCTGACATCTGGGTCCCATGCGATTGTCAACGTAGTCAATAAACGAGAGAATTGCACAACGAGCGGCTGACACCAGGGACCCAGCAGCTCGCCCAGTTATTTTTTTGGGTTAATTTGATAAATGCCACTCCAAATCTGGTGTATCTGAGGAATGCCACTGCAATTTCCAAACTTTGAAAATGCCATTTCATGCCATTTCTAGTGGCATTTTTCGAAGTCTGGAGTGGCATTTTTCAAAGTTTGCAAACTGCAGTGGCGTTTTTCAAAGTTTGCAAAAATTGCAGTGGCATTTTTTAAAGTTTGGAAATTGTAGTGGCATTTTTATGAATCGTCATAATTGGAGTGGCATTTATCTAATTTGTTTTTGAGACGGAAGCAGGGTGTCAACTGGGCTGTGCGGGACACTCTGGCCTGTCTAGACAACCTTTTCTTTTATGTTTACCACAAACCAGCCCAGTAGTTTTTTTTTCTTTCTGAAAATGGCTAGCCCAGTTCTTTTGTGATTTGTCAAGTAAGCCGCTTTATCAGACTTGTTGGGCTGCAAATCTTTCAAGACGTGGAGAGCTTCATTCGGCTGGCCGAGAAAATGGCCTATCAGTAATGAGAAATGGGCTGTACATTTTTAAAACACATCAAACCGGCAATTATTTCTAAATATCTTTTTTTCATTTCGAGATTTTAAATTGCATTGATTTTTATGCGTGGACAATTTATTGGATTTTATATTGATATACATTTATTTTTAAAATCAGTCTGAATGTGACTCGAAATTTCGAGATTAAAAACAGTTCAGACCGCGCCAACATATGCAAAATTTTGTATAATTTTTTAACCGTGGCCACAATATGGGCTGTAATGCTAACATAAAGAATATGGGCTTCAAAAAAACCTGTAAGAATTAGCAAATGAGTTGTAAATTATTTGAAATAATGGCAGATGGGCTGTATGCTGTTTTCCACAAATTTGATGGCCTGTATACTGTTGGATGTCCATCCAACGGCCGTCGTGCTTCTTCAATCTCTGCTCTTCCTGCTCCAGCCGCTCAAACAAGCGCCGACGGGATTGCCTGCTCCCTCCTCCCCGCGGCTGGCTGTGCTGCCGCGCAGGCCTCACCGCCCTACCGTACTCCCATCGCTGGCCTAGCCATCCCTCTACTCACCCACACCTGCTGTTATTCTCCGGCGACGGCAGACGAACCAGTAAACCCTCATACAGTCGTACTCCCCTCCGCGTGGGAAACAAAAACAACGACTGAGTCTTCCCTGCCTCCGTGTCGTTCCCTTCCTAGGCCTCGCCGTCGTCCACCGCCCTGGTGCTCTCTGCATGGCGTGGTCAGCGTGGTCAATGACCGACATGCATCTGAAGTGAACTGTATGTGGAGAGGCTGACAGCTGGGTCCACGGCCGCACGCAAGGAAATGCCTCCTTATTACGTGCAAAATAATGATTTCCTCCACCTGACATCTGGGACCCACCGAAACGGCCTCTGTATTTCGCGAAAAAAACGTTAACGCCGCTGACAGCTCGGACCCACCAGCTATATCTTCGCACGCAAGGAAGTGCCTCCTTATTACGCACAAAAAATGAATACTCCCCCTACTAGCTGGGACCCAGTATAGTGGGCCTACTAAGTTGACGGGGACGAAGGGCTTTGTCAACTTAGTCAATATGCATGATTCTAGTTCGACTGACCATACGATGTCCATCCAATGGCTGTAGTGCTTCTTCAACCTCTGGTCTTCTTGCTCCAGCCGCCCAAAGCAGCGCCGGTCGTGCCGCCTGGTCCTGCCTCCCGTGGCCGGCTGTGCTGCCGCGGAGGCCTCACCGCCCCCATACTATTCCCACCGCTGGCCAGGCCATCCCTCCACTCCACTCACCCACAACCCCTGTTATTCTGCGGCGACGGCAGCGCAACCGAACCAGTGAACCCTCGTACTCCTCTCTGCGTGGGCATCCACTGCCGCGTCTTCCCCGGCTCCGCGTCATCCCCTTCCTACGCCTCGCCGTCGTCCACCGCCGTGGTGCTGTCGGCGCGGCGTGGTCAATGTGGTCAACGACCGAATTCCATCGGAAGAATACTGTACGGGGAGAGGCTGACAGCTGGGTCCAGGGCAGCCGCAAGGAAGTGCCTCCTTATTACGCGGAAAATAATTATTCCTCCACCTGACAGCAGGGACCCACCAGACGCCCACCAGTATATCGCGAAAAAAACGTTTGCCCCTGACTGCTGGGACCCATCCGACGGGCCACCGTATTTCGCAAAAAAAATGTTCCCCCTGCTGTCAGCTCGGACCCATCGGAAGTGCCTCCTTATTACGCACAAAAAATGAAAACCCCCCTGCTAGCTAGGACCCACCTTGGTGGGACGCTGACTTGTGGGCCTACTAAGTTGACGGGGACGAAGGGCTTTGTCAACTTAGTCAATATGCACGATTCTAGCTCCAGTGACCGTATGATGTCCATCCAACGGTCGTAGTGCTTCTTCAACCTCTGGTTTTCTTGCTCCAGCCGCCCAAACCAACGCCGGTCGTGCCTCGTGCTCCTGCCTCCCGTGGCCGGCTGCGATGCGGCGGAGGCCTCACCGCTCCCTACTACTCCCACCGCTGGCCAGGCCATCCCTCTACTCACCCACACCCCCTGTTATTCTGCAGCGACGGTAGCCTCACACCGCAGCGAACCAGTGAACCCTCGTACTCCTCTACGTGTGGGCATCCACTACTGCGTCTTCCCGGCTCCGCGTCGTCCCCTTCCTAGGCCTCACCGTCGTCCACCGCCCTGGTGCTCTCGACGCGGCGTGGTCAACGTGGTCAAGGAACGGCTTCCATCGGACGTGGACTGTACGTGGAGAGGATGACAGCTGGGTCCACGGCCGCAGCAAGGAAGTGCCTCCTTATTACGTGCAAAATAATTATTCCTCCACCTGACAGCGGGGACCCACCGGACGGGCCACCGTATTTCGCGAAAAAAAAGTTTGCCCCTGACTGCTGGGACCCACCAGCTACATCTTTGCACGCAAGGAAGTGCCTGACAGTCGGGACCCACCTGGTCGAAGCGTACGTAGCATTGTCATTCTGGTCGCGAACGTGTACGTACATACTGGTCGATGTAGAGGCGCGCACATGTCATAGTAGAGGCGCGCACGTAGCATGTACACATACGTACAGCAGCCAGGGTGCAAGAAAGAAAATACGGCCACGTATGTGTACATACAGGCGGGGTCTCGAACGCCTACTCGCGCATACGTACGGCCAGGGCTCGTGTACATGGCTGGGTCAGAATGGAGAAATAGCATCGTCGTCGTGTTCATGGGGAGGCAACATAATGCGTCGTGTTCATGGGGAGGCAACGGAATGCGTCGTGTTCATGGGGAGGCAACGGAATGCGTCGTGTTCATGGGGAGGCAACGGAATGCGTCATGTTCATGGGGAGGCAAAGGAATGTGTCGTGTTCATGGGGAGGCAACGGAACGCGTGGGAGCCAACCGGCTGGGTCGGAACGGAAACCGTGGTCGTGTTCATCGGGAGGGCTTGGATGGAACAGGCGATGGAAACGAGGCCTGGTGTACCGCACAACGGAGGAAACTGGCCTCCTACGTTCGTAACGGGGTCTTGTTGATCAGGAGGGGTCTGGCGTACCGCAAAACGGAGGAAACAGACCTCCTACGGTCGAAACGAGGGTCCTGTTGATCGGGAGGGGTGTGGCGTACCGCAAAACGAACGAAACGGACTTGTCTTGGAGCGCTACGGTCGAAAGGGGGTCCTGTTCATCGGGAGGGGTGTGGCATACCGCAAAACGAGACTCCACGAGATACTGTTCATCTCCACCGTCGACCCCCTCTAGCCTCCATGAGCTATTGTTCATCCACCGTCGACCTCCTCCAGCCTCCACCTGCGACTGTTCATCCACGGGCTCCTGTTCATCCAGCCTCCACCGCGCGTTACTCCACCGGCTACTGTTCAACCAGCCCTCTCCACGGGCTCCTGTTCAATCACCCCTCCACGGGCTATTGTTCATCCTGCCCTCCACGGGGTGGTCCTGTTCATCCAGCCCTCCACGGGGTCCTGTTCATCCAGCCCCAACCGGCTCGATCGATTGGGGTCTTGTTCATCCAGAGGCAACATCACGGGGTCCTGTTCATCCACCCCCACCAGGAACTATTCATCCACCCCCCACCCCCGGCAATGCTCACTGTTCATCCAGAAGCAGCATCGATCGGCTTCAGTTAGCAGCAGTAGCGAAGGAATCGCTCGATCGGGTTTAGTTAACAGCCATCGATCGATCACTCGGTTCAGTAACGCGTAGCCTGCAGTGCAATCGCTCGGGTTCAGTTAGAGCCCAACGCCTCGCTCGGGTTCAGTTAGAGCCAACGCCTCGCACACACGCGCGTACGTGTACAAGAGAAACGCGCATCGCTCGACCCCCAACCTCCCACCGTAACCGGGAACTCCCCGAAATTTTCCTCGCCCTCACTTCTACCATGGTTTTTTCCGTCATGGACGGCCCAAAGAATGTCATGCAGCTGCGTCTCCGGCCCGCCCAGGACGAAAAGCCCAGTTTTTGTCATGATTTTTTGTCATAGAAGTAGGAGCCCACCACATCTATGATGATACCGGGTTTTGTCACAATTATCGTCATAGAAGTGTCATATGTATGACAGAAAAAAATTCCGTTCGGCCCAAAATGTCACGGATGTGTCTTTTGTTTGTAGTGTTAATAGACGACTTGAGGCTCATGTTCGACACTCTCCGAACATATGACATTAATCTCAATTCAGAAAAATGCATTTTCGGCGTACCCGCCGGAAAGCTCCTGGGCTTCATCGTCTCCAGTAGAGGAATTGAAGCAAATCCGACTAAAATTCGAGCCCTGTCGTAGTTGGCTATCCCAACCGACCTCAAGCAAATCTAGAAGTTAACTGGATGTGTGGCAGCCTTAAGCCGCTTTATCTCCCGATTAGGAGAAAAGGCACTCCCCCTTTATCTCCTTCTTCGGCGCACCGAACACTTCGAGTGGACGGACGCAGCCACGGCCGGATTGGAAGACATAAAAGCTATCCTGGCCACCAACCCAATCTTGGCCGCGCCAAATGTTGGTGAACCAATGTTGTTATATATAGAGGCAACTCACCAAGTTTTAAGCGCAGTGCTCGTCGTCGAACGAGAGATGGACGGACATAAATTCCCACTTCAAAAGCCGGTATATTATGTATCCACTGTCCTCACTCCATGCAAATCACGGTACCCACATTATCAAAAGATAGCATACGCAGTATTCATGGCATCCCAGAAATTACGACACTACTTTCAAGAGTGTTCAATTATGGTGGCCTCAGAAGTACCACTCAATGACATAATAAACAACTGCGATGCCACGGGCCGGATTGCCAAATGGGCTATCGAGCTCCTCCCGTTCGACATAACATATAGACCACGGCGAGCCATTAAGTCGCAAGTACTGGCCGATTTCGTCGCCGAGTGGACAAAAGCCGAACTCCCTAAAGAGTACGGCGCGTACTCCAATTGGATCATGCACTTTGACGGCTCTAAAATGCTGGCTGGTCTGGGGACTAGCGTCGTCCTGACGTCCCCCACCGGAGATACAGTCCAATACATACTCCAAATACTATACACAGACTCCAACAACGCAGCCGAATACGAGGCCCTATTGCACGGTCTCCGGATAGAAGTTTCCATGGGCATTCAACGCCTGGAGATGCGTGGGGACTCGAACCTCGCAATATCTCAAATAAATGGAGACATCAATGCCAAGGATCCGAAAATGGCAGCATATCGCAACACCATCCTCAAAATGTCAGCTCGGTTCGAGGGGCTTGAATTCCACCATGTGGCTCGGGAAAACAACCAGGCGGCAGATTTCCTCGCCCGTATCAGCGCTAAGCTCGATCCTGTCACACCTAATATCTTCTTGGAAAGGCTGTTTAAGCCATCCGTGATATGGGAAAGGGACACTAGTAACAATATTCCAAACCCGGCCACAATACCAGATACCGAACACTCTGACACAATCAGAGGCTCGGCCATCAAAATAACACCTTTAGCCGACGTGATAATGGTCGTCATCGCCCCGTGGACAGAACCATTCCTGGCCTACCTAACTAGGCAGGAACTACCCGGGGACCAAAATGAGGCACGCTGCATAGTGCGGCGATCTAAAGCCTACAAGGTCCATGAGGGAGAGCTTTATAAGAAAAGCACTACCGGAGTCCTTCAAAGGTGCATCTTCAAAGAGGAAGGGTGGAAGCTTTTGGCAGAAATCCATGCTGGACTCGGCGGCCACCACGCCGCAGCCCGGGCCCTTGTAAGCGAGGCCTTCCGTACAGGTTTCTATTGGCCGACGGCCCGAGCAGACGCACAATATCTGGTCCAACGTTGCGTCGGTTGCCAGCTTTTTGCAAACCAAAGCCATATGCCGCCTATCGCTCTCCAAACAATCCCATTACCTGGCCCTTTGCGGTCTGGGGGCTTGATATGGTCGGACCCCTTAAAGGGGGAACCCATAAGAAAAAATACTTACTGGTCATGGTGGATAAATTCACCAAATGGATAGAAGCCAAACCCATTAAAACGGCTGAATTCGGACCGGTGATAGACTTCATATCTGGGGTTGTACACCGTTATGGCATCCCCCACAACATCATCACTGACAACGGCACGGACTTTACAGCCGACGAAGTAAAACTTTGGTGCAGCAACATGGGCATCAAGCTCGATTATGCTTCTGTCTATCACCCGCAAACTAATGGTCAAGTCGAGCGAGCAAATGGTCTTATCATGAGCGGCATCAAAACCAGATTAGTGTGGTCCTTAAAGGAATCAAACACGCACTGGGTAGAGGATCTCGACTCCGTACTATGGGGGTTGCGGACCACACCGAATCGCATTACCGAAGACACACCTTTTTTCATGGTGTACGACGTAGAGGCGGTTCTGCCCTGCGACATAATTCATGACTCACCTCGAGTGAGCATGTACGAAGAAAAAGAGGCCAAGCTAGATCGGCAGGACAGTTTGGACGCTCTGGAGGAGGAGCGTGACGTGGAAAAATCCCGTTCCGCATTCTATCAGCAACAGGCTCGAAGGTATCAAAGTAGAGAAGTACGGGCCAAAACCTATAACGTTGGCGAACTAGTTCTACGCCTGTCGGAGAAGAAAAAGAACAAGCTCAAGCCCAAATGGGAAGGTCCCTTCATTATTTACCAGGTTCTGACCGGTGGAGCGTACCGTCTGCGGGATGCATCGGACAATTGACTCGAGCCAAACCCATGGAACGTAGCCAGACTCCGAAGATTCTACGCCTAGTGCCGAACTCTATGTTCGTCTCCATACCCCCGTCAATTTTTTGTGTATCCGTTATCTGTCTTTCCTCTCTTTCCCTCTTCCTTTTTTTCTTCCTTCTCCTCAAGGCCTTAAAAGGCTAACTTGTGTCTTGGTGGCACAATCTCGACGCGCTAATTGCGCTCATTATACCTGGGGGCTTCTTATACAGAAGCTTAATATAACTATTTTTCTAGGCTATATGCCCCACACATGTGTCATCCTTCCGCATGTACCTTTTTGGCCATTATATGCATCGATATGACTTAAGTTTTGGCCAAGATGGGTTGCCTGGCTCTTG
The DNA here is from genome assembly GCF_018294505.1 of Triticum aestivum. Lineage (NCBI taxonomy): Eukaryota > Viridiplantae > Streptophyta > Magnoliopsida > Poales > Poaceae > Triticum > Triticum aestivum. The sequence goes on from NC_057812.1 coordinate 635,897,780, forward strand.
TATTTTATTTATGCCCTACGTTCCCGTTAATTCGGCTAGGGCATAAGGGGAGCATCTCTGCGATTGTTACTGTCGGGTCAGCCGGATGTGTACCTCAGACTGGGTGAAGCCGAAAGCTAGCGTTCTTAAGGGAATATTCGGTCGGTGAACAAAAGATGACTTTTATTTATTTTGATACATGCCCCTAGATGTTTATAGCCTGCGTCTCTTTGCGCAGTTCGGACATGCACATTAGGGCATGCGTACCCAGGGAAAGGAACCCTTAACGGAACTATTCTCCCTGGAAGATGTTTCTTACTATCCATGTAATATAACATAACTAGTTGGGTACTTGTCTGTTCAAGCACTTATGACCCCTACGCCTGGTTTCCACGCATACCTCGGTTTTTTACATAACCAAGCGGGTATTCTGATACACTCCGGACTATCGGGTCTAGAGGTCGAAGCGAAAAGGTACGCCATGACAAATGATTTACAATCCGGCTAGGGACATTATACATGTCACTTAAAGTACACAGTCACTAAGACTGACCAAATTCTTCTTCTATACCATCCAACAGGTTGTCTAGCCTACAATCCTGTTGGGAATACTTTGTGGCTAATGCTACTTGGTCATACACCAAACTGACGGGGATCTCTTTCCCATTGGGCCCCACAGGTCCGACCTTGGCCATGTGGTTTGGGTCAGCTTTGGTATATCGCGTCTTCACCATGGCCCAGGCCTCCATAATCAGAAGCGCCGCCCGCGCTCCCTTGAGCTTCTCTATAAGCTCCCCCATGCCTCCTGGCGGGGAGGCGGATGGCCACAAGGCTTGGGCAATACCCTGCATTGCTTGCCGAACTTGTTCGTGCAGTTGTGAGAGCTCTAGTAGAAGATCACCCGCAGACCCGGGCATCTCCTCCGCGGGGCGACCCGTCAGCATACCTGCAAACATAACTCTGTTAGCCGGCTTCTTCGGCGAACACTTTCAAAAGTTCGTTCAAGCACTTACTGAAAATGCTGCGTCGAAGCCGCTTATTCTCCTTCACGGAGTCCGCAAGCTGGGCTCGGACATCTTTCAGTTCCATGCCCAGCTGGATATTAGCGTCCTGGAGATTGTTTTTCTCCTGCCTAACCCGCGTAAGCACGTGCTTGCCAGCATTTAGCTGACGATTAGCATGTTGCACATTCTCCGGCATGGCCTCCGGATTCACTCCGGAGTCATCTGTAACATCTATTGTTAGATTTGCATGCATGCCGCATACTATCGGGTACCTGTCATTCTTTGCAATGGAAACAAGTGTTACCACAGGGGCCCCTTCTCGGACTCCTTCAATGCGGCAACCGCTGCCCGTAGCTGGGCTTTGCACTCTTCTAGCTCTTGAGACAATTGGGTATTCTTCTCTATAAGAACATGCACAAGTAATGATCCTTAAATCAGTTGTGTCAACTGTTTCAAGTCTCAGGGGCTACTGATATATATAATCGTCATATTTCCTTACCCATATATCCTTTACATACTGGTCCATGGCTCTGGCAAGACCGTTTTGCGTGGCACGGATGTACGCGTCTCCTGAGTTGAAGGCATCGACGCCTCTTGGGAGAAACAAGCGTCACAGAGTACGGCCCGACGACGCATGTGATTCATGGCGCTCTCCACTTCGGAATTAGTAGCGGATAGTCTATCCGCATCCTCTGTAAGGAGGAGCTTCCGGCATTCGCCCCGTGTTAGCTTCCGCCTCTATGCCCGGCCCTGGAGCTCGACTGGTGGAGGCGTGATCGGCAACCTCTCCGGATATAGTCCGGCCAGCGTTTTTCCTACTAGGAAACATGGGTGTCATTATGTTTGGAGAAAGAAGACAACCACGGAGCAAGGTTCTGTATCATACCTCTGCATCGGCGTCTTAGTCCTGACCGCCTTCCTTTTTAGCCTACCCAGCTTCGGTGCCCCTTGTTGGTGAGTCACTGCGGGTTCAGCATGGCGTCCCGAGGGCCTTCCCTGTAAAACACCATATGTGTATGGTAGGTGAAGTGCATAAAAGGGGATCCTTCTCGGAAGTTGGGACTTCGGTTTTTCTTACGTGCGATGCAGGGAGTAGCCCAGGATAGTCGGCTATGATGGCCACCATGGCATCATCGCAGCTCAATTGATAGAATGTCATGTCAATCAGTTCCACAAATATGTCCGGATCCTCTTCAAGTCCGGGATCGAGGGCCGGGTCAGGGTCCTCCGGTTGTGGAGGTGGGTTGTTGACCTCCCTTACGGCTTTTCGCAGTTCCTGCCATGAAATGGCAAGGTGAGTATTTATGACAAAGAATGCAGGAAGGTTGTGCGTAAAAAGTGACAACTCACCCAGCTTGGGGGTGTACATGGAGAATCCATCCCGTGGCTTAATGCGGATAAACTCCTCTTCCTCTCCCTTGAACAAATCGGACAGAATTTTTGCTAGAGCAGCAACTGAGTCTGGTCCCTTACGCCCGCAGCGGGTGGCATCATCTTCCCCGTTAAAGTGCCACAGGGGGTGCCCTCGATATTGAAGCGGCTGCACCCCCGCATTATGCATACTCACATAACCTAGATTATTGTCAGTCCTGATTGAGCCAGCGCATTTATCCAGCCCATTAGGTAAAGGACTTCTCCGTTATCTTCCTCCTGAGGGCTCCATGGGCGCCAGCTTCGGTGTTTCTTCAGAGGGGCATTGTCGAACTCGGGAAGACCCATCTGAATAGGATCTGGAAGGGGGGCGTCCTCCATGTAAAACCACTCCGAAGGCCAGTCTTCGGACGTCTGCTTTGGGGTACCGGACAGGTATCCGGTCTCGGCGACGCGCCATATTTCAGCTCCGCCCACTTGATATATGGACCCCTTCTGTGAACGGGGCACAAGGCAGAATAGCCTCTTCCACAGCTCGAAATGAGCTTCACAGCCCAGAAACAGCTCGCAAAGGGCAACATAACCAACGATGTGTAATATGGACACATGGGTGAAATTATGCAACTGGAGGCCGTAAAACTCCAGGAGCCCGCGGAGGAACGGATGGATTGGAAAGCCAAGTCCCCTTAGTAAATAAGGGACAAGGCTTAATCCCGCTCCCCCTTAGAGGGATTGGGGAAGCTCTCCGTTTGCTCCCCGCCATTATAGGTGGCAAGCCCGGCTCGAACGGGGACCATATACGCTGGAGGGAGGAATCCCTTGGTCTGTAACTCTACTAATTGGCTATGCGGGATGAAACACTTCTCCCAGTTGCCGGGCTTAGGGCTACGGAGCGGGAGGAGGAGCTGCGATGGCCGGCCATGTTGGAATGGATTTTTCCGAGCGCGCTCCGATGGATACCCGCCGTGGGAGGATGGTGTGGTATGGATCTAAGAATCCCCGTCTCTTTAAATAGACAGTTTACTTACATGGCTAGGGTGGCGAATGTAAAAATGCCCTGGCTCCTCGCATTCGCTCGACACGTGGAAGATAGCCCTTATTGGGCGCAGAAGCCAAGAGGTGCACATTTATGGGGAGCCGGACACTACTCAGCAGATATTCAGAATTTGGAGAAGAACCCGCCTTGCAATGCCGAAGACAAATCTGCGCGCCGGACTCATCGTCATTGAAGCTTGATTCGGGGGCTGCTGAGGGAGTCCTGGATTAGGGGGTATCCGGACAGCCGGACTATATCCTTTGGCCGGACTGATGGACTATGAAGATACAAGATTGAAGACTTCGTCCCGTGTCCGGATGAGACTTTCCTTGGCATGGAAGGCAAACTTGGCAATACGGATATGTAGATCTCCTCCTTTGTAACCGACTTTGTGTAACTAGGGGTGGAAAGTGGTAGCGGATAATCCGAAATATCTGATATTCGTATTCGAGAAAATGCCTATTCATATCCGAAACATCCGCATCCGAACCAAAATGGAAATGGAAATATCCGTATCTGAATTTATTAAACAAATACAAAATTAAATATGGTAGGATATTTTGACACAAATATGGATATGGAAGTGGATATATCCGTATCCGTATAAGATTATGGGAGGTATTTTTTAAAATTCTAGGCCCAATATTCCAATTATCCAACATAAAAGCCAAATAAGTGGTCAAATTTTACTCTTCATATGATTAAACTTATAAATTATTATGCATTACAATAGTATTTATTCATAAACCTATTTATCATTGACTTATTCTATGTCACAAGTTGATTATTTTAGGTCACATAGCTACCGACTAATTTACTTAAGCAATATGTTGATATTATTCGTATCCGTTCCGAATCAAGAAAATATCCGATACGTATCCGTATTCGAATAATATCTGAGCCGCATCCGTATTCGAGAACATCCGTATTCGGATTCGTATTCGTTTTGAAAATATGAAAATGGAAGTGGTAAGAGCACTATCCGATCCGTTTCCACCCCTATGTGTAACCCTAGCCCCCTCCGGTGTCTATATAAATCGAAGGGTTTAGTTCGTAGGACAACAACAATCATACCATAGGCTAGCTTCTAGGGTTTAGCCTCTACGAGCTTGTGGTAGATCAACTCTTGTAATACTCATATCATCAAGATCAATCAAGCAGAAAATAGGGTATTACCTCCATCAAAAGGGCCCGAACCTGGGTAAACATCGTGTCCCCCGCCTCCTGTTACCATCCGCCTTAGACGCATAATTCGGGACCCCCTATCCGAGATCCACCGGTTTTGATACCGACAATGTCCTTGTAAATACCGACAATGTCCTTGTAAATGTATAATGATCAGAGGCAAGAGCTAACAAGTCAGATTTAGCACTAGCGATCATTTTGTTTTCCACAAAAACTAGCGATCAGGTTCCTTGTATGGGTACCTAGCAACCAGGTTTTTTTTATGAGGGGAGCTAGTGACCAGATTTGCGTATACGCCGGTCACCAAGGCAGACGCAGGACGAGGTAGTTTTTAGTTTTGGGCTTTCACAAATTAAAATCAAACAAAAAGGACAAACAAACAGAAAAAAAAACTTAAATGTGAGATATTATCTTACATCTAGATATGACATAGACGGACCCATTAATAAAATGCCATGCTCTTATTGATAAAAAAATCATGTCGCTAAAAAAACTGCCATCCTCTCAGTAATAAAAATTCCATCCTCTTATAATAATAATGCCCCGTGAGAAATTAAAAAAATCCATATTTTTGGGATGAATTAAAAAGCAAAAAGCCTTCAAAATGCCATGCTGTATATAAATATAGGTTTTAACACAAATGTCCACAAGACCGTTCTTGACAGAGGTCGCGAGATCGAATCCCCCCGCGCCCGTATAAAGATGATATATCCAACTTGCAAACCTCAGAAAATATTTATACTTTTGTGAATGTATATCACGGTTCGGGGTACATGTGTAGTTTTATTACAAGAAAGCAACAAGAGGAGAATTCCGTCAACTTTGATTAAATTCAAATTGCAACTTGGACTTCAAATCTGAACACGGACATGAGAACTCAAAATTGTAGGGGAGAGCTTTGTTGATTGCTTAGGTGCGTTCAGAATTATAAAATTCAACACAAACACATCTTTCTCACCACGACGAGCAATTTCTTTCCAAGTTCTTCGCAGATTTCAGATGTTTTTAACACTAAATCCTGCTTTCAATTCATCAACTTCTTAAGATCACGTACAGAACATGTTTACGAGCTACGAGCAACTGCATTGCAGTAGTGCTACTTTACTTACAACTACAGTATGCCATGTTCGAGTCTTCGAGAAGAAGGATATACATAAAAGTCTGGATCAACTGTCTTCTTGACTAGAGCTACACCTGAAGCTGCGTCCTGACTGCGAAGGTCTTCTTGACCATGGAGCTAGTGCACCTCCTGATCGGCTGCATCTGAGACGCCGGCTGCATCATCTTGGGCGCCTGCACCAACTGCGTCTTGCGCCGCCGTTTGGCGTCCGCTGCTTCCTGGTAACCTTGGCGGAGCTTGCGCTTCGCGGCTTCCATCTTCTCCTCCGAGCAGAGCCGGGCACGGTCACCGTCGACGAAGCCGGCGGCAGGATCAGACGCCTTTTTGATGATTTCCGCCGTCTTCTTGGCCAAAGGCTCGCCGAAGATTTTGTGAGGCCGCTTCGTCTTCGCGTCAGAGACATCCTGCTGCTTGCCGACGGTCGCCTTGGGCTGCGGCAGCTTCTTCTTGGCTGGTGTGAGTGTGACCTTGGCGACGTCGTCCTCGACGGAGGCCTCCCACCCGCTGACGATGCCCCGCGCGAGGAGGCGGACGCGCTCCGAGTCGTGCTCCCGCAGCGCACGCACAGACTCAGCGAGCTCCGTAGAGATGGGCACCTCTGGCGTTGATGGAACCACCCTGAGCGTCTCGAGAGACTCTGCCATGAGGTCGTCGAGAATCACGCAGATACGCTCCGCCAGCTCCTCGTCGGCGGCGTTGCAGAGCCCTACCAGCAGGTCCCCCCTCGCGCGCTGGAACACGTGGCGGGAAAATTGGTCTGGGTCGGCGGCCTCGATGGCGGCGTCCACGGGGTCGAAGGCGCCGTAGAAGCTGTTCCACCGGCGGAGCATCTGCGCGGCCATGGGGGCGGCTTTTCCGCGAGCTCCTGTGATCGATCTTGGGGTGGATGGGGGAGTGGGGAGGATTGGATGGGGAAATTGGGAAGGAAGAAGACGATGGCCTACCACGAGGCCCCCAATGCAGCTTATATCTCCCGGCGAGGCGGTGACGCGAGCACCACTCCCGATCGAATTCGGAAGCGCGTTTCGCTCCAGTGGAATCCGATTGAGCAGCGGCAAACGCGCACCACGCGTTGCCCGAACGCCACGAAATCTTGCCACCCCATGGTCACCGACACGCACCAGCAGCTGGGGCGGGCAACCCATGGCCACCGTCTGGCGAATCGCCGCCGCCGCCGCCGCCATTGGCGCCATGATCAACGACCACGACGCCGGCTCCCGCAAGAGACGGCGCATCGGGAGCGCCGAGGACTACGAGCTGACGCGCGTGCTCGGGAAGGGCGGCTTCGGCGTCGTCGTCAAGACGTCGCCCTCAAATGCCTCATCCGCTCACCCGACGACGGCAGCGGCAAGAGGAGGCGCCGTGCCACTGCCCACGCGCTCAACCGCGACTTGCTGCTTGAGGCGTGCTACCTTGCGGCATGCCGCGGCCACCCCTCCGTCGTCGGCTTGCACGGCATCGCGCGGGACCCCGCACCGGACAGTGCAGCCTCGTCCTGGAGCACGTCGGCCCGAGCCTGGCCACGTTCTGCGTGGTCGCCGCGGGCCGTTCACTGAGGAGGAGACGCGACGCGTCTTGCGGCAGCTCCTGAGCGGCGCAGGCAGGATGCGCGAGCGGGGAATCGTCCACGGGGACATCCAGCCCGGGAACATTGTCGTCGGCGGCGAGGGCGTGGTGAAGATATGCGACCTCGGGCTGGCCGTTTCCATGGCAAGCGCGCCGCCGCCGCGCGGCCAGGCCGGCACGCTCTGGTACATGGCTCCCGAGATGCTCCTGGGAAAGGCGGACTATGACGAGCTCGTGGACGCCTTGTCTCTCGGCTGCGTCATGGCGGAGCTGCTCGCCGGCGAGCCACTGATCCCTGGCCACAGCGCGACCGACCAGTTACTCAGAATCTTCCGCGTGGTCGGCGGTGCGTGTGTAGGATACGGGTCCACGCCGGTCGCCGCCGTAGGACAGATGCCGCCGACCCGCCGAGACGGCCGCAAGACTGCGCGAGCTGTTCCCGGAGGAGCGCCTGTCGCTCGACGGGTTCGAGGTTTTAGACGGGCTCCTCACCTGCGACCCGGGCGAGCGTCTTCCTGCGGCCATGGCGCTCCAATGCCCGTGGTTCGCTGGCAGGGCCAGCGTGCCGGCTTCTGCTGCGTATGATGCGTGCTCTGCCACCTTAGGAAAATGATTTGTTTTGTAATGTAATTTACTGTCAAGTGAACACCATGTAAGCTTGCTTCAAATGTGTACAGAACTTGCTGCTACAATGTCTGATCTCCCTTTGCAACTAAATGAGTCGACAGCAATTTCCAAGAATGACAATTTCCCAGAATGTTGGTTAAGTTTAAGGAAACGCTTGCCTTCAGCCGGTGTGTCTCTTTCTGCAATGTTTTTTGTAACATCATGTGTGTTGCAAAATTGACTTCCGTAACAACACCCATGTTGCTAAAAAATGAAGACGAAAAAAACTGTAAATATTTTCTGCAACATCATCTGTGGTGCAAAAGTATGTTCTGCAACGACACCCATGTTGCAAAAATAGTGAAGAAAAAAAAACTGCAACATGACCTATGTTGTAAAATATTTCCGCAACATAAGCTTTGTTGCGAAGGATTCTGCAACACTATCTTTGTTGCAATGATGAGGATGGTGTTCGACGCATCTAACGGTTGCTGAGGCGGAAGATCTTTTAAAAATATCTGCCCGCCGACACGTAGCTCAACCCTTAAGTTTACCCAAAGAATCACTAAAACAAGTCATTTCAACCCTTGATGAAAATATTCCTTTTGTTCCTCTTGTAGGGGTTGGGGGGGGGGGGGGGGGGGGGAGGGGTTATTCTGATGGTAGACAACATCATATACTACCCTATATATAGAAATAGTAATAACATTTTTTCTCATCTTCCATAGTTGGGGGGAACTAGGTTCTTCGCAGGAGGCGCATGTGGCCGGAGCTATCATGGGCGTTGATTGCGCTAGATGCGGGAGAACCACTGCTTTTTGGAGTCTGCAGATCGGAGCAGGGTGGCGGCTACAGATGATGGTAGCGGCACTGACCTCGCGGTTGGTGGCGATCTAGCTGACTACGGGTTCGGGGAGGTGCGACTGTCGGTGAAAACCGCACCGACTTCGGTCATGACGGATGAATCGACGTATTTGCATTGTTGCATTGTTGAAGGCATCGTTGAACTGATATACGCCATTTGAAGCCATGACATACTCTATAACACTAAGCCTCTAGTTTTAAAGAGCCCACATTTAATTAAGGTCTTCAATTACAATTTGGTCACCTGATTTTGACCGGGTCAACAATTTCTCAAACCTCTCTCATTCAATTATTTTATACTACACACTATATTGGTGCTACAATATCATTCAACCCATACTTATGTGGGGAAATTATTGTGTCGGTCATCGCATGTATTACTATTGGTAATTTTTAAGGTCTCATAATTAATTGACGTATTCAATTTAGAATTGGGTCAACCAATTTTGACCGGGTAAACACTTCCTCAAGCTCTCTCATTCAACTCTTTTAATTCACTATGTTCCCTAATTTCGAAGCTCTTGCATTCAATTTAGGTATTCAATTTTTGATTTGGTTTACGATTTTGACCGGGCCAACGATTTTTTAAACCAATCAGCAAAAACCGGCCTATAAAAACAAATCAATCTCCCACACCTTCTCACCACCTGAAAAAAAGAAGGGTCACCATATGATATTGTAGCATCAATATAGTAATACATGCAATGACCGACACAATAATTTTCCCACATAAATATGGGTTGGTTAGCGGATAACACATAATTTACACCACGAAAGGCTCACCCAATCATCGCATTATAAATAAAAATAAAACACACGCTGTTATCTCCCCCACCCGCAAAACTAAATAGTCCATCGTTCCAAAATATAAGGGGTATTAATTAGTTTTGTAAAAAAACCAAATTTCTTTAACTTTGACCAATTTCACAGAAAAATATCGACATCCACAATATTAAACAAAAAGTATGGAAATTCATCTCATGATGAATTAAAAAAATCGATTTGATATTATGGATTTTAATATATTTCTCTATAAATTTGATCAAACTTAAAGCGGTTTCAAAAAAGTAATACACCTTATATTTTGAAACATGGTGATTATTTTTTGAAGAAACTCAACAACACTAATGGCGCAGCAAAGCGCGCCCAACCCTTCTAGTTCCTGTAATTTGACATTCAAATTAAACTAGGAATACAGTACCTAGATTTTAGTTGCTGCTGCTTTGTATGCAATATGTGTTGAGTACAGTTATTTGCAAACCTCGCGAAGATAGATTCTTTTGTTTGTCGCACATATATAGTTTGAAACTACTCTGTAATCTTCACACAACAGTTCAGAGACTATTTTTGGACGATTCCTTCTTTGAACGGTGCTAATTTGAAGCATAATGGCACCCAGTGGATTTTATTGTCAATCGTGCAGAAATTATGCAGACTGCTAACGTTTGTATAGTCTGTATAGCACAGGCACACGCTATATTTTGCACTACAACATGTTGTAGATTACTGTGCTGTTTGGTTCTACGCCTAGCAATGCCACACTTTGCCGGATCCGGCTTGCCTGCTCCTTCCCCATGCTCCTATCCGTGCTCCCACTTCATCCTACGATTGTCTTTTTTTCTTTTTTCTTTCTAATCTAATCACCCCCCTGATTTTAAGGGGGTGGGGTCAATGCCTTATTTTGTTTCAATCAAATCAAGCCACGTACACGGGAGCACGGATGGGCACACACCGGGGGAGCAGGCAAGTCTCGTCCCACTTTGCCATATAATGTTATCAAACTTGCCTAAGACTGATTCTTTAAAATGGAAGCCACAAGTTGGCAAGCCTAAGGAAACATTGTCATACCTTTTGAGTGTATGTGATGTGAGACCCTAGTTGGCTTAGCTCCACCCTCGGATCATGAAACCACACACTTCTTATTAATCACAATTTTTTCTCATTGTAGGTTCTCGTTACCATCTGAGGTTTGTCTAGAATTGCCCAATATCATTCATCCTGTATCATAGGTAAAATTTGCATGCTTGGCTACTATCAATTTCTTTTTATAGCCGACATTGTTATAAGATTTACCTTTGTATTTTGTAATGACTTCCCTTCAAGTTCTTTGCTTGATTATTTTGGTTTTCAAAAACTTCGGTGTTGAAGTACTTAGTTTTTAGATGGACACAATCAATTGTGTAGTTTCTTTCATCATTTTTTTGTCTAGTTTCACCCTTGTTTTGATTATAAAATTCATAACTGTTTCAATTTAAGGTACAAAGGAACAATACATTCTGAAATATGAGTAAACTTCTTTGCATGTAGATAAGTTTCCAAGGTGGATGCAAGTAGGTAAGTCAACTCAGAATTCCGGAAACTGGACATTTTTTCCCACAAACTTGTCAAGCCGATGGAGTACGGACGATGATGGGGACGGCATGGGCCATACCAGCCACCCCATATCCGCCCCAGACATGGGCTGGATATGGGGGTTGCCAGAAAACCCCGACATTAGGGATAGGTTTGGGTAGCCCGGTTGAGTGGCCAAATTTTGTCTGGACATCGCCCGGGTAGGCCACTCAATGTTTGGGGCGAAATTGGGGGGGGGGTCTGGTTGTAGATGCTCTTACAGATCGCAGAATGGGGAGAGGGGCATGGGGTCTCTGCCATTGTTTATCAGTGGTGACTTTGGAGTGTGATGATTGCCTCTCATGGACTGCAGATATGAACCGAATCAGGGTTCTGAATGCCAATAATGTCATTGCACCATGTATGAAAGGGGAATCATGTACAACTATCAATATTGGACCCTGACAGAGTCGAACGTCGGGTATGAGCACATGGAAACTCTGAATGTTTTCTATGGCCTTTGTAAAGTAGCCTTTACTGTTGAGTATATGTGTTATGTGCATATTGTGTGTTGGACCCGTCTCCCAGTTCCTTGTATAGTTGAGGTCCGTGGCCCATCTTTGTACATCATATATACGTGCCTATGCACGAATAGCAATACATCGTGCAATTACCACATCTTACATGGTATCAGTTTTTTTACGTTTTATTCTCGCTTCCGCCGCCGCGTGTCTCCTCCGCGCCGCCGCCGCTACCCAGCCGCCGCCGCCCGTGCGCTTTCCGCGCCGGCCAATGCTGCCCTCTACCTGCTACCGCGTGCCGTCCTTCCTAACCGCGCCATCGTTGCACCACCTATCATTGCTCCCCGATCGCTCGCTAGCCGCTCGCTCCACCCAGCCTCGATCGCCACGCCGCTCGCTCCACCCAGCCTCGACCGCTCACTGCTGCTGCAAAACGCCAAGCCCCCGATCACGCCCGCTGCTGCAAGCCGCCCCTGCCGCTACTACCCAGCCCCCAATCGCTAGCTGCCCGATCACGCCGCTCTCTAGCCACCCGATCGTCCGCATCGCGCCAGTCGCTTCGCTGCTGTTGGGGAACGCAGTAATTTCAAAAAATTTCCTACGCACATGCAAGATCTATCACGGTGATGCATAGCAACGAGAGGGGAAGAGTGTTGTCCACGTACCCTCGTAGACCGTAAGCGGAAGCGTTATGACAACGCGGTTGATGTAGTCGTACGTCTTCACGATCTGACCGATCCTAGTACCGAAAGTATGGCACCTCCGCGATCTGCACACGTTCATCTCGGTGACGTCCCACGAACTCTCGGTCCAGCTGAGTGTCGAGGGAGTGCTTCGTCAGCATGACGGCATGATGACGGTGATGATGAAGCTACCGGCGCAGGGCTTCACCTAAGCACTACGACGATATGACCGAGGTGGATTGTGGTGGAAGAGGGCATCGCACACGGCTAAAAGCAATCAACTTGTGTGTCCTAGGGTGCCCCCTGCCCCCGTATATAAAGGAGCAAGGGGGGAGGCTGGCCGGCCCTTGTGGCGCGCCTGGGGAGGAGGAGGAGTCCTCCTAGTAGGAGTAGGACTCCCCTTCCCTAGTCCTACTAGGAGGGGGAAAGGAAGGAGGAGAAGGGAGAAGGAAAGGGGGGCGCCGCCCCCTTCCCTAGTCCAATTCAGACTAGAGGGGGAGGGGGCGTGCGGCCTGCCCTTGCCGGCCCTCTCTCTCTCTCTCTCTCCACTAAGGGCCATGTGGCCCATTAGTTTCCCTTGGGGGGGGGGGGGGGTTCCGGTAACCCTCCAGCACTCCAGTTTTCTCCGAAATCACCCGGAACACTTCCGGTGTCCAAATATAGCCGTCCAATATATCAATCCTTATGTCTCGACCATTTCGAGACTTCTCGTCATGTCCGTGATCATATCCGGGACTCCGAACTACCTTCGGTACATCAAAACACATAAACTCATAATACCGATCGTCACCGAACGTTAAGCGTGCGGACCCTACAGGTTTGAGAACTATGTAGACATGACCGAGACACATCTCCGGTAAATTACCAATAGCGGAACCTGGATGCTCATATTGGTTCCTACATATTCTACAAAGATCTTTATCGGTCAAACCGCATAATGATATACGTTGTTCCCTTTGTCATCGGTATGTTACTTTCCCGAGATTCGATCGTTAGTATCTCAATACCTAGTTCAATCTCGTTACCGGCAAGTCTCTTTATTCGTCTTGTAATGCATCATCCCGCAACTAACTCATTAGTCACATTGCTTGCAAGGCTTATAGTGATGTGCATTACCGAGAGGGCCCAGAGATACCTCTCCGATACTCGGAGTGACAAATTCTAATCTCGATCTATGCCAACTCAACAAACACCATCGGAGACACCTATAGAGCATCTTTATAGTCACCCAATTACGTTGTGATGTTTGATAGCACACTAAGTGTTTCTCCGGTATTCGGGAGTTGCATGACTCATAGTCGTAGGAACATGTATAAGTTATGTAGAAAGCAATAGCAATAAACTAAACGATCATCGTGCTAAGCTAACTGATGGGTCAAGTCAAATGAAAACTCATGTCTATGGTCAGGAAACATAACCATCATTGATTCAACGAGCTAGTCAAGAAGAGGCATACTAGTGACACTCTGTTTGTCTATGTATTCACACATGTACTAAGTTTCCGGTTAATACAATTCTAGCATGAATAATAAACATTTATCATGATATAAGGAAATATAAATAACAACTTTATTATTGCCTCTAGGGCATATTTCCTTTAGTCTCCCACTTGCACTAGAGTCAATAATCTAGATTACATTGTAATGATTCTAACACCCATGGAGTCTTGGTGATGATCATGTTTTGCTCGTGAGAGAGGCTTAGTCAACGGGTCTGCAACATTCAGATCCGTATGTATCTTGCAAATCTCTATGTCTCCCTCCTTGACTTGATCGCGGATGGAATTGAAGCATCTCTTGATGTGCTTGGTTCTCTTGTGAAATCTGGATTCTTTTGCCAAGGCAATTGCACCAGTATTGTCACAAAAGATTTTCATTGGACCCGATGCACTAGGTATGACACCTAGATCGGATATGAACTCCTTCATCCAGACTCCTTCATCCAGACTCCTTCATTTGCTGCTTCTGAAGCAGCTATGTACTCCGCTTCACACGTAGATCCTGCCACGACGCTCTGCTTGGAACTGCACCAACTGACAGCTCCACCATTTAATAAGAACATGTATCCGGTTTGTGACTCAGAGTCATCCGGATCAGTGTCAAAGCTTGCATCGACGTAACCGTTTACGACGAGCTCTTTGTCACCTCCATATACGAGAAACATATCCTTAGTCCTTTTTAGGTATTTCAAGATGTTCTTGACCGTTGTCCAGTGATCCACTCCTGGACTACTTTGGTATCTCCCTGCTAAACTAATAGCAAGGCACACATCAGGTCTGGTACACAGCATTGCATACATGATAGAACCTATGGCTGAAGCATAGGGAATGACTTTCATTTTCTCTCTACCTTCTGAAGTGGTCGGGCATTGAGTCTGACTCAACTTCACACCTTGTAACACAGGCAAGAACCCTTTCTTTCCTGATCCATTTTGAATTTCTTCAAAACTTTATCAAGGTATGTGCTTTGTGAAAGTCCAATTAAGCGTCTTGATCTATCTCTATAGATCTTGATGCCCAATATATAAGCAACTTCACCGAGGTATTTCATTGAAAAATTCTTATTCAAGTATCCATTTATGCTATTCAGAAATTCAGTATCATTTCCAATCAACAATATGTCATCCACATATAATATTAGAAATGCTACAGAGCTCCCACCCACTTTCTTATAAATACAGGCTTCTCCAAAAGTCTGTATAACCATATACTTTGATCACACTATCAAAGCGTATATTCCAACTCCGAGAGGCTTGCACCAGTCCATAAATGGATCTCCGGAGCTTGCACACTTTGTTAGCACCTTTTGGATCGACAAAACCATCTGGTTGCATCATATACAACTCTTCTTTGATTTATCCATTAAGGAATGCAGTTTTGACATCCATTTGCCAAATTTCATAATCATAAAATGCGGCAATTGCTAACATGATTCGGACGGACTTAAGCATCGCTGCGGGTGAGAAGGTCTCATCGTAGTCAACTCCTTGAACTTGTCGAAAACCTTTCGCAACAAGTCGAGCTTTGTAGACAGTAACATTACCGTTAGCGTCAGTCTTCTTCTTAAAGATCCATTTATTCTCTATCGCCTGCCGATCAATGGGCAAGTCAACGAAAGTCCACACTTTGTTCTCATACATGGATCCCATCTCAGATTTCATGGCCTCAAGCCATTTTGCGGAATCTGGGCTCATCATCGCTTCCTCATAGTTCGTAGGTTCGTCATGGTCAAGTAACATGACCTCCAGAACAGGATTACCGTACCACTCTGGTGCGGATCTCACTCTAGTTGACCTACGAGGTTCGGTAGTAACTTGATCAGAAGTTTCATGATCATCATTATTAGCTTCCTCACTTACTGGTGTAGGAATCACTGGAACTGATTTCAGTGATGAACTACTTTCAAATAAGGGAGCATGTACAATTACCTCATCAAGTTCTACTTTCCTCCCACTCACTTCTTTCGAGAGAAACTCCTTCTCTAGAAAGGATCCATTCTTAGCAACGAATGTCTTGCCTTCGGATCTGTGATAGAAGGTGTACCCAACAGTCTCCGTTGGGTATCCTATGAAGACACATTTCTCCGATTTGGGTTCGAGCTTATCAGGTTGAAGCTTTTTCACATAAGCATTGCAGCCCCAAACTTTAAGAAACGACAACTTGGGTTTCTTGCCAAACCACACTTCATAAGGTGTCGTCTCAACGGATTTAGATGGTGCCCTATTTATTGTGAATGCAGCCGTCTCTAAAGCATAACCCCAAAATGATAGCGGTAAATCAGTAAGAGACATCACAGATCGCACGATATCTAGTAAAGTACGATTACGACGTTCGGACACACCATTACGCTGTGGTTTTCCGGGTGGCGTGAGTTGCGAAACTATTCCGCATTGTTTGAAATGAAGATCAAACTCATAGCTCAAATATTCTCCTCCACGATTAGATCATAGAAACTTTATTTTCTTGTTACGATGATTTTTCACTTCACTCTGAAATTCTTTGAACTTTTCACATGTGTCAGACTTATGTTTCATCAAGTAGATATATCCATATCTTCTCAAATCATCTGTGAAGGTAAGAAAATAACGATATCCATCGCAAGCCTCAATGTTCATTGGACCAGATACATCAGTATGTATTATTTCCAATAAGTCTGTTGCTCGCTCCATTGTTCCGGAGAACGGAGTTTTAGTCATCTTCCCCACGAGGCATGGTTCGCAAGTACCAAGTGATTCCAGAAGTCCATCAGAATGGAGTTTCTTCATGCGCTTTACACCAATATGACCCAAACGACAGTGCCATAAATAAGTTCACTATCATTATTAACTCTGCATCTTTTGGCTTCAATACTATGAACATGTGTATCACTACTATCAAGATTTAGTAAAAAAAGACCACTCATCAACGGTGCATGGCCATAAAAGATATTATTCATGTAAATAGAACAACCATTATTCTCTTATTTCAATGAATAACCATCTCGCATCAAACAAGATCCAGATATAATGTTCATGCTCAACGCCGGCACCAAATAACAATTATTTAGGTCTAATACTAATCCCGAAGGTAGATGTAGAGGTAGCGTCTTGACGGTGATCGCATCGACTTTGGAACCATTTCCCACGCGCATCGTCACCTCGTCCTTAGCTAATCTTTGCTTAATCCATAGCCCCTGTTTCGAGTTGCAAATGTTAACAGCCGAGCCAGTATCAAATACCCAGGCACTACTGCGAGCTTTAGTAAGGTACACATATATAACATGTATATCAAATATACCTTTCACTTTGCCATCCTTCTTCTGCGTCAAATACTTGGGGCAGTTCCGCTTCCAGTGACCAGTCACTTTGCAGTAGAAGCACTCAGACTCAGGTTTAGGTCCAGACTTGGGTTTCTTCACATGTTCTTCTTGAAGTTCCCCTTCTTCCCTTTACCCTTTTTCTTGAAACTAGTGGTCTTGTTGACCAACAACACTTGATGCTCCTTCTTGATTTCTACCTCCGCAGCCTTTAGCATTGTGAAGAGCTCAGGAATCATCTTATCCATCCCTTGCATATTATAGTTCATCACGAAGCTCTTGTAGCTTGGTGGCACTGATTGAAGACACTACAAGAAATATGTCAACTTGTGACCTTGACTATTGGTCACTGAAAGGTCATTGTTTTTCATTTGCGACCTTTTTATGACCAAAAACAGAAGGTCAAAAGCTGGCGGTCGTAAACTAAAATTAACGACCTTCTCTGTGAGAAGGTCGTAGACATTTACGACCAAAATATGCCTATTGTTTTGTTTTGGTCACTAGCAGCCTCCCTAGGCCACGTAGGCATCCAGCGTGGCAAGCTGATGTGGCACAAGATTCAGCCTGGTCCAATTCGGTTTTCTACATGGGCCTAGCCCAACAATTCGGCCTTTTTAATGTATTTTTTCTATCAATTTTTGACCAGCTTCATGGGCTAAGCCCAACATTGCAGCCTTTTTTATTGTTGGGTTGTGGCCTTTTTGTCTAAACGAATTTAGTTTTTGTTTTTTCCCCAAAAGAAGGGTCCACTAATCAGATAAGTGGGTCCGATCAATCAGGCTCATATTCTTCATATTTGAACCAGTATTTAAATTGCCAGACAAAAAGCACACATGATGTTTCAAATAAGAGCAAACAGATCATCTAATACAATAGCAATCACAATAACAATCTAATACAATGGCAATCACAATAAAAATCTCTATATGTGCCAATACATGACCATGTGTAATACAGTACTTTCAAGCTCTACAAGTGTAACGAGCTCTACAAGTGTAATACTTTACAAGAAAATGACAACATGCCAGACTCGCTGGACGACCGTAGTTAGATGAACAACATGACAAACTCGATCGATGACCGTAGTCAGATGAACAACATGCCAAACTCGCTAGACGACCGTAGTCAGGGCTGGAAACAAACAAAACTGCAACATGGCTTCCTCTGTCACCCTGTTACATGAATGAGAGAAAAATCAGAAACATTGGGGAAAATATATTATGAACAGACCATTCAAGAAAATGACATTGATTTAAAATGATAATACAAATTGAGTTAGTGCCATGCTTTTTATCCTCCAACTAGTTAAAATGAGATACCCATTCATACAAGAAAACAGATACATGATATGAATATGCATGGCTCAAGTGCAAGTCATGCAAAAAACTTCACTGCAACACATTGCGCCTAAAACAAAATACCATTCTACTAACACGACCATCCATTCAACTGACAAGATCTAACAAAACTAGTCAGCACAAGCATACTAACATCACAAAATTAAACACCAGCATATACATGACATGCTGAAAGATTAAATACGATGACAGCAATGAAATTAAACACCAACTGCCAACAGTACTACTGTTGTCGACTTGTTTGGATCATCACAAACCAACTGGTATAGCAGTTCGCACATGAAAGTAGCAGCAGTACATGCACCTTCCAGGTTCACATTGCACTTTCTTTTCAGGTTTGCAACAAAAGGAAGAAAGAAAGAAACAACATTCTCAGACGCAGTAAGACACGAACTTGACAGCATAATATTCCCAGTCAGCCACTTAACTGGATCAATTCCCACCAAGCAAGACACAACAAAATATTTAAAAAGAAAACACAAAGTGATCAGAAGTGGTTTTGAATATAACATTCGCCCTGGCAGAAGACTCTGTCAATAAAAGGCACTTGTGACTTCAACGAACTTGTGGGCTGATTTTGCTCAAGTTTCTTAATAGACTTACAATGTTTAGCTTCTAGAAATTAAATCACAAAGTTTAGCTTATGGAAACAAAATTACAAGGTTTTCTATCTGCAATCAGTACAAACTTGATAGTGCTACAAGTGCTAATGATCCAACAGCGTCCCAGGTCCACACATCCTAGTACTGGATTTCCTCACACTTGATAGTGCTACAAGCAAGCAAGCAAGCAAACATGCAAATACAAGTAGTACTGGTTGTCTAATGAATGGGATACAGGATTCTCCTCAAATAAATTAACAAGGTTTTCTTCTTATTTTTTCTAGTTAATGACAACAAGCCATCAATCAAGCAAGCAACATCACATTGGTACAGCACCTAGCATCGTTCAGCATATATGGGGTGCGAGCAGTCAACACCTACTAATTTTATTTTATTTGTTTGCATCGAGTCAGCACCTACTAGATGGGATGGAAATGCATCTTCTGTATTAGTTGTGGAGCATGCGTGTATTATTAACAACAAAAGCAAGGGTCGACACTAGTGAAAGAGCAGACAGGAATACGACGTTGCTTGTGTGAGGCGAGGCGAGGCGAGGCGAAGAGCAGCTCCTCGCTCTTGGCGCCGAGCTTGACGAGGGAAGGAGGGCTCCATGGAACCTGCAACAACCCGACCTGTGTAAATCATAAGATCTTGATTAGATATAAACTGTAGTACTGAATGATAGATATAAACATTAGTATTGCCTGAGCTCAATTTTTTTGCAAGGATAAGCATGTCCTAAACCGCCATTGTGAGATCGTTGTAGTAATAGATGCCAGAATGTGAAAATGAATAAAATAGAACATGAATGTTCTCAAGTGCCATGAAGTGAGAAAGCGGGTAGTCAGAATGACGAGGCATGTTAGCTGCCACAACAGATTCAGACTAACTGCATGTCCAGACGGACGGGCCATTCCCAAGCATTTCAAGACACTAGAAGAGGTCAGTAGACAACAAACTTGGATGCTATCTATCCATACTAGTATAGAATGATACGAGGCCAGTAGAAACTGTTTGCTATCGACGAGCTCGCCAAGGTGCATAGTTGTTCAGAAAGGAAGCACATTTGACTAAAGTACCAGATTTCAGAGTTTGTAATAGCATCATGAACAACAGCTGTAAATTACTAAATGTTACCATACTGAATGCTATCTAGAAAGATAGATATGATGCAGATGGTGTCCATTACCGACGATCTTGCCGAGGTGCATGGAGATGGAGTTGAGCTGGGCCTTATTCACGTAGAGGTGGTTGACCGCCTTCCTGGACTGCACCAGCTCCTTGGCCAGCGCCTTCAGGAACAAGCATCACCAGCAGAGGAAACCAAATCAGTAAATAAGCCCAAATCGAGGCCCTTGACCTTGAGCTTCTTAGTTTTACGCTTCTTGGTTTTCAATGAATAGCCTTATCAGCAGTACCTGGTCTTGCGTATTCTGATGATGTTCCTGTCTGATTTTGACAAAATAATCTAATAAGTTGTAATCATCATAAAAAGAAAAAGGAAGCCACACATATAAGAGATTTTTCTTTAACCTATCCCCTGAAGCTTAATGCATGATATACCTAATGAAACTAAATTTCAGAGGCCAACTGATTTATGATATATCAGTCATCTAAAGTTCTAAACCACTTGCATGTTCTCTTATCTGATTTTAACACAATGGTCAGAAAAAGAGAAGGTGGCTCATATACTTAAATCTTTGTTTAACCCATCTCCCAGGTCTCTGCACAAACGACACAATAGCAGTACCATTTCTACTTTCTACAGGGAACAACCAGGACAAGAGCAATTTACGAGTGGCTGGTTGTGCACACTGCACCACCTAGAATTGCCACATGATGAGGAACAAACTTGCCAATATCAATTAAGAGTAGAAGGATTAGCTGGAGCTTGGTTCCAGGAATGGTAACTATGATACCTACATACATAGCACTTACATTCTTTCTATGTTCTAATGGAACAAACATGCAAGCTATAGAAAATGCAGAGGGGTCACCTTCTTCCAGATGCCTTTTCCAGATGTTGTCGAAGACGTCGACGCCCTCCTGGTCCTTCTTGACGTGGGGCTTCCTGCGACACAGATTCAACCGAGAGACCACTCAAATTCAGGGGTAGCGGATCTGGGCAGAAAGGGTAGGGAAGGGGGCGCTCACGTGCGGGTGAAGGTGGCCATGGACCTCGCCCGGAGGCCCGCGGACGGCGGCGGCGACTAGGGGCCCACGGCCACGGGCACGTCGGGGAGCGCAGTGGTGCAGTAGATCACGGCGGCGTGGAGGGTAGGGAAGGGAGCAGTAGACCTTGAGCATGGCCATGGTCGACGGCAGCCTCAAGCAGGGAAGAGAGACGGCGGCCTCGTCAGCAGAGGAGCACGCCATGGCTGTGGGAGACAACAACCTCCCCAATCTCCCTGCATGGGAAGAGGGGCGATGGTGGCCGCTGTGCTGGCTGGCTTCCGGGGAGGTCGCGCGGCGGCGCGGGAGCCGGGGAAATCACACGGCGGTGCTCAACTGAACTTCTTGTCGGCCTTCCCTCCCTTCCTTCTGTTCCCTAGCTTCCCTTCCCTTGGGAGAGGAAGGAGAAGGTGGGGGCGGCGGCGCGGGGACATACATCTACAGATCGGGGAAAGGAGGCCGGGGAGAGGACTAGATCGAGGGAGGAGGTGGCAGCGGCTGCGAGGAGAGGAGGGGTGCGATGGGGGAAGTGGATGGGATCTGACCTAGGGTTTGGGCTGCGGGTGGGGGGTATCTCTTTGTCATTTTATTTTCTTTTTTTCCGTAGATAGATGGATGTATGGATGTGGGATGGAGAGATGGATGGATGGATGGATGGATGGGCGCCATGTCATCGATCCATGGGAAGAGTCCTAATTGGTTCGAAAAACCAGTGATTTAAAAAAGTGTCTAGGTACTAAAAATAGAGGGATTTTGTGAAGTAACTATCAAAAATATTTTGCAAAATGGTACCACACAAATTTTCACTAGAGTTAGACCACATTTTATGGATAAGGACCAATTTCTATGCATTTCTGATCTTTCTAGCTATTTTTAATAATTTTCTGAGTGCCCAAAATGACTTTTTTTGTGAAGGACCTACCATATATTTGTTGCAAAATTTTACCAAATCAATTTTCTAAAATACTAGGACATATTTAATGCACAATTGACCAAATGATTGGGTGTCAAAAATTTTGATCCACCTCTCATGAAAAAGACAAATTTCCCCTCATTCAGCGGGAAACGGGTCAAATTTGAACTGCAGCGTCCTCATTGTTTGTTATTTATTTTTTCCAAAAATCATTTCTAGGTACAAAAGTATCTATTTAATTACAGAAACACCAAAAAAATATTCAAGATTTAACAACTAGCTAGGAACAGTCATTCCCGCCGTTTTGACCGCATTTTGAAACGGGCATAAAAATTCAAAAAAAATCAAAAAATTGGAAAACCTTCGCATTGTGTCATTATATGTGACCAAGTTACCAGGAAAAATAATAAACTTGTAATACGGCAATTCTTTTAAAAAGGTGTTCTCAGAAACGAGCTATCATGTGTGGAGATGAATGGCTTTCAAGCCAGATGATCAATCTTATGGCCATATTCATGGCATAGTTTGTTCAAATGATCTCATATTGTGAACAAGGGTGCATATTGGAATGGAAAACAATGTTGCCTAAGGAAGTTTTCATTTTCTTTGGACGGAAAAAGCATTTTCCATTTTTCGAGTGCCCGAAATGAGGTTTTTTTGTGAAGGGCCTACCAAATAATTATTGAAAAATTGGACCAAATAATTTTTATAAAATACTAGGACATATTTAATGCACAATTGACAAAATGGTTGGGTGCAAAAAGTTATGATCCACCTCTGGTGAAAAAGACAAATTTCTGCCGATTTAGTTGGAAGCGGGTCAAATTTGAACCGCAGCTGCCTCATAGTTTGCTATTTATTTTTTCCAAAAATCATTTATAGGTACATAAGTATCTATTTAATCATAGAAACACCAAAAAAAATTCAAGATTCAACCACTAGCTAGGAACGGTCAAGCCCGCCGTTTTGACCGCATTTTGAAACATGCATGAAAAATTCAAAAAAAAATTCAAAAAATTGGAAAACCTTCGCATTGTGTCATTATATGTGACCAAGTTTCCAGGAAAAATAACAAACTTGTAATACGGCAATTATTTTAAAAAAGTGTTCTTAGAAACGAGCTATCACGTATGGAGATCAATGGCTTTCAAGCCAAATGATCAATCTTATGGCCACATTCATGGCATAGTTTGTTGAAATGAACTCATATTGTGCACAAGGGTGCATATTTGAATGGAAAACAATGTTGCCTAAGGAAGTTTTCATTTTCTTTGGACGTAAAAACCATTTTCCATTTTTCGAGTGCCCAAAAGAAGGGTTTTTTGTGAAGGACCTCCCAAATAATTGTTGCAAAATTGGACCAAATCAATTTTATAAAATACTAGGCCATATTTAATGCACAATGGACAAAATGGTTGGGTGTAAAAAGTTTTGATCCACCTCTCGTGAAAAAGACAAACCGCCGATTCAGTTGGAAGCGGGTCAAATTTGAATTGCAGCTGCCTCATAGTTTGCTATTTATTTTTTCCAAAAATCATTTCTAGTTACATAAGTACCTATTTAATCATAAATACATGGTTTGGTGGTGATACGTCGAGGTTTGGGTGGTGGCCGAGGGCCCCAACTCTAGAGCGCGTGAACTCGCATGCCTAGTGTGTGGTCACCGCGTGACCTTGGCATTGACGTGCGTTCTGGGAGGCCTAGGCATGTCTAGTGGGTTGGGCACTCCCCAGGTAGGTGCTAGGAAGAAAATTACAACATAAGATTCTCACGAGGAGACCGATCGATGCTCAAACATGAATTAGCAGCCAAGTGTTTGATTGGCGGTACATGAAATGTACATGGCTAATGGGCGTGAGTTTTGGCTGCGGATGATCAGTTACTAAGAAGACCGTCTTCACAAATTTTCAGCTCAAAAGGAGGAGCCTAGGTGGTACTTGCTTTGCAAACTACCACACTGGACATAAATACGAATGTTGAAGCTCCGCTCAAAATAATGAATGGATTGAGCTGGCATTTGGTGGAGGATGGTTATTTGGGAATAGGAAAGCACTGTAGAAAATGGATACTATTTGGACATGCCAAAGTGGTACTTCCTTCACAAACTGTTGTTTTGAACAGAATAGGAAAATGAATATTTTTGAATTATTTTTGAACTAGGCAAGGAAGGTTTTTTTACATATTTGATGAAGATATGACCCAAAGAATTTATGAGATTTTTTTGGGAATTTTGGGAATGACAGAATATAGGTTGCTTCACAACCTAGGGCAAAACTGCCACATGGACATGACACATAGGCAAAACTGATGAGGTGGCGCCTAGTCATAGCGACACACCACAATTTACAAGGTTATGACCATCTATATTGGTCATGATCAGCTAGAAATAAGGCAGCAGACCAGTGCTATCTGCTTTATGACCATTTCGTGTAAGGAAATTACGACCTTTCTGACCAAAATGGTCGTTATAGTTTAGGGTTTGGAGCCCCCCGAACAGCTTTTGACCAATTGGTCTGAAATGGTCATAGATCTATGACCAATTCTTCCAGGGTCACTGACAGAAGGTCACCAGTTGACATATTTCTTGTAGTGAGAACTCTATCAATGACACCATCATCAGGAAGATTTACTCCCAGCTGATTCAAGTGGTTGTGGTACCCAGACATTCTGAGTATATGTTCACTGACAGAACTATTCTCCTCCATTTTGCAGCTATAGAACTTATTGGAGACTTCATATCTCTCAATCCGGGCATTTTCTTGAAATATTAACTTCAACTCCTGGAACATCTCATATGCTCCATGATGTTCAAAACATCGTTGAAGTCCCGGTTCTAAGCCGTAAAGCATGGCACACTGAACTATCGAGTAGTCATTAGCTTTGCTCTGCCAGGTGTTCACAACATCTGGCGTTGCTCCTGCAGCGGGTTTTTCACCTAGCGGTGCTTCCAGGACGTAATTCTTCTGTGCAGCAATGGGGACAATCCTCAAGTTATGGACCCATTGCGTGTAGTAGCTATCATCATCTTTCAACTTAGCTTTCTCTAGGAACACATTAAAATTCAACAGAGCAACAACACGGGCCATCTATCTACAACAACATAGACATGCAAAATACTATCAGGTACTAAGTTCATGATAAATTAAAGTTAAATTAATCAAAGTACTTAAAAACTCCCACTTAGATAGACATCCCTCTAATCATCTAATTGATCACGTGATCCATATCAACTAAACCATGTCCGATCATCACGTGAGATGGAGTAGTTTTCAATGGTGAACATCACTATGTTGATCATATCTACTATATGATTCACGCTCGACCTTTCGGTCTCAGTGTTCCGAGGCCATATCTGCATATGCTAGGCTCGTCAAGTTTAATCCGAGTATTCTGCGTGTGCAAAACTGGCTTGCACCTGTTGTATGTGAACGTAGAGCTTATCATACCTGATCATCACGTGGTGTCTCGGCACGACGAACTTTAGCAACGGTGCATACTCAGGGAGAACACTTATACCTTGAAATTTAGTGAGAGATCATCTTATAATGCTACCACCTAACTAAGCAAAATAAGATGCATAAAGGATAAACATCACATGCAATCAATATAAGTGATATGATATGGGCATCATCATCTTATGCCTTTGATCTCCATCTCTAAAGCACCGTCATGATAACCATTGTCACCAGCTTGACACCTTGATCTCCATTGAAGCATTGTTGTCGTCTCGCCAACTATTGCTTCTATTACTATCGCTACCGCTTAGTGATAAAGTAAAGCAGTTACATGGCGATTGCATTTCATACAATAAAGCGACAACCATATGGCTCCTGCTAGTTGCCGATAACTGTGTTACAAAACATGATCATATCATACAATAAAATTTAGCATCATGTCTTGACCATATCACATCACAACATGCCCTGCAAAAAAAGTTAGACGTCCTCTACTTTGTGGTTGCAAGTTTTACATGGCTGCTACGAGCTGAGCAAGAACCGTTCTTACTTATGCATCAAAAACCACAACGCGGTATAGTGATTGCTTTTGATCTTCAGAAAGAACCCTGTTCATTGAATCTGATTCAACTAAAGTTGGAGAAACTGACACCCACCAGCCACTTGTGTGCGAAGCACGTCGGTAGAACCAGTCTCGCGTAAGCGTACACATAATGTCGGTCTGGGCCGCTTCATCCAACAATAGCACCGAATCAAGAATCAACTAGTGACGGCAAGCAATATGTATATACCCACGCGCCACAACTCCTTTGTGTTCTACTCGTGCATATAACATCTACGCATAGACCTGGCTCGGATACCACTGTTGGGGAACGCAGTAATTTCAAAAAAATTCCTACGCACATGCAAGATCTATCATGGTGATGCATAGCAACGAGAGGGGAAGAGTGTTGTCTATGTACCCTCGCAGACCGTAAGCGGAAGTGTTATGACAACGTGGTTGATGTAGTCGTACGTCTTCACGATCTGACCGATCCTAGTACCGAAAGTACGGCACCTCCGCGATCTGCACACGTTCAGTTCGGTGACGTCCCACGAGCTCTCGGTCCTGCTGAGTGTCGACGGAGAGCTTCGTCAGCACGACGACACGATGATGGTGATGATGAAGCTACCGGAACAGGGCTTTGCCTAAGCACTGTGATGATATGACCAAGGTGGATTATGGTGGAGGGGGGCACTGCACATGGCTAAATGCAATCAACTTATGTGCCGTAGGGTGCCCCCTACCCCCGTATATAAAGGAGCAAGGGGGAGGCCGGCCGGCCCTTGTGGCACGCCTGGAGAGGAGGAGTCCTCCTCCTAGTAAGAGTAGGACTACCCTTTCCTAGTCCTACTAGGAGGAGGAAAGGAAGGAGGAGAAGGGAGAATGAAAGGGGACGAGCGATGGTCTTTTCCTACCAATCTATCCCCCCTAGGAGCATGCGCGTGATACTTGGTTTTTGATGACTTGTACATTTTTGCAATAAGTATGTGAGTTCATTATGACTAATGTTGAGTCCATGGATTATACGCATTCTCACCCTTCCACCATTGCTAGCCTCTTCGGTACCGTGCATTGCCCTTTCTCGCCTTAAGAGTTGGTGCAAACTTCGCCGATGCATCCAAACCCCGTGATACGATACGCTCTATCACACATAAACCTCCTTATATCTTCCTCAAAACAGCCACCATACCTACCTATTATGGCATTTCCATAGCCATTCCGAGATATATTGCCATGCAACTTTCCACCGTTCCATTTATTATGACACACATCATCATTGTCATATTGCCTTGCATGATCATGTAGTTGACATCGTATTTGTGGCAAAGCCACCATTCATAATTCTTTCATACATGTCACTCATGAGTCATTGCACATCCCGGTACACCGCCGGAGGCATTCATATAGAGTCATATATTGTACTAGTATCGAGTTGTAATCATTGAGTTGTAAATAGATAGAAGTGTGATGATCATCAGTAATAGAGCATTGTCCCATAAAAAAAGAGAAAGGCCAAATGATAAAAAAATGAAGGCCCGAAAAAAGGGGGCAATGCTACTATCCTTTTTCCACACTTGTGCTTTAAAGTAGCAGCATGATCTTTATGATAGAGAGTCTCTTGTTTTGTCATTTTCATATACTAGTGGGAATTTTTCATTATAGAACTTGGCTTGTATATTCCAACAATGGGCCTCCTCAAGTGCCCTAGGTCTTCGTGAGCAAGCAAGTTGCATGCACACCCACTTAGTCTCTTTTGTTGAGCTTTCATACATTTATAGCTCTAGTGCATCCGTTGCATGGCAATCCCTACTGCTTGCATTGACATCAATTGATGGGCATCTCCCTAGCCCATTGATTAGCCGCGTCGATGTGAGACTTTCTCCTTTTTTGTCTTCTCCACATAACCCCCTTCATATACCTCGCAAACCTCCAGGAGCACCACGAAACCCTATTTCCACCGCCGCAACCTTCTGTACCCAAGAGATCCCATCTTGGGGCCTTTTTCGAAGCTCCGCCGGAGGGGGCATCGATCATGGAGGGCCTCTACATCAACTCCATGGCCTCTCCGATGATGTGTGAGTAGTTTATTTCAGACCTTCGGGTCCATAGCTAGTAGCTAGATGGCTTCTTCTCTCTCTTTGGATCTCAATACAAAGTTCTCCTCGATTCTCTTGGAGATTTATTTGATGTAACTCTTCTTTTTGCGGTGTGTTTTTTGAGATCCGATGTATTGTGGGTTTATGATCCAGTTTATCTATGAACAATATTTGAATCTTCTCTGAATTATTTTATGTATGATTGGTTTATCTTTGCAAGTCTCTTCGGATTATTAGTTTGGTTTGGCCTACTAGATTGATCATTCTTGCAATGGGAGAAGTGCTTAGCTTTGGGTTCAATCTTGCGGTGCTCGATCCCAGTGACAGAAAGGGAAATGACACGTATTGTATTGTTGCCATCGAGGATAAAAGGATGGGGTTTACATCATATTGCATTAGTTTATCCCTCTACATCATTTCATGTTGCTTAAGGCGTTACTCTGTTCTTATGAACTTAAAACTCTAGATGCATGTTGGATAGCGGTCGATGTGTGGAGTAATAGTAGTAGATGCAGAATCGTTTTGGTCTACTTGTCACGGACGTGATGCCTATATACATGATCATACCTAGATATTCTCATAATTATTCGCTTTTCTATCAATTGCTCGACAGTAATTTGTTCACCCACAGTAATACTTATGCTTTCTTGAGAGAAGCCACTAGTGAAACCTATGGCCCCCGGGTCTATTCTCCATCATACAAGTTTCAATCTACTTTATTTTGCAATCTTTACTTTCAATCTATATCATAAAAATACCAAAAATATTTATCTTATTATTATTATTATTATCTCTATCAGACCTCAGTCTTGCAAGTGGCCGTGAAGGGATTGACAACCCCTTTATCACATTGGTTGCGAGGTTCTTATTTGTGTGTGTAGGTACGAGGTGACTCGCGCGTGGTCTCCTACTGGATTGATACCTTGGTTCTCAAAAACTGAGGGAAATACTTACGCTGCTTTACTGCACCACCCTTTCCTCTTCAAGGGAAAACCAACGCAGTGCTCAAGAGGTAGCAAGAAGGATTTCTAGCGCCGTTGCCGGGGAGGCTTACGCAAAGTCAAGTCAAGATTTGATCTCCCGGCAACTAGCCATTTCTGGTGCCGTTGCCGGGGAGATCTACGCCAAGTCAAGACATACCAAGTACCCATCACAATCTTATCCTTTGCATTACATTATTTGCCATTTGCCTATCGTTTTCCTCTCCCCCACTTCACCCTTGCCGTTTTATTCGCCCTCTCTTTTTCGTTCGCCTCTTTTTCGTTACCTCTTTTGCATGTTTCTTGTGTGTTGTGTGTTGGGTTGCTTGCTTGTCATGATGCCAATACCAACAATAACGATTTTGTTAGCACTCCGATTGCTCCTCTTACCGATGCTGAATCTTGTGAAATTAATACTGCTTTGCTGAATCTTGTTATGAAAGATCCGTTTTCTGGCTTTCCTAGTGAAGATGCTGCTACCCATGTAAACAACTTTGTTGATTTGTGTGATATGCAAAAGAAGAAAGATGTGGACAACGATATTGTTAAACTTAAGCTATTTCCGTCTTCGCTTAGAGATTGTGCTAAAGCTCGGTTTTCGTCTTTGCCTAAAAATAGTGTTGATTCATGGAATAAGTGCAAAGATGCTTTTATCTCTAAGTATTTCCCTCCCGCTAAGATCATCTCTCTTAGAAACGATATTATAAATTTTAAGCAACTTGATCATGAACATGTTGCACAAGCTTGGGAGAGGATGAAATTAATGATACGTAATTTCCCTGCACATGGATTTAATTTATGGATGATTATACAAAAAATTTACGCCGGATTGAATCTTGCTTCTAGAAATCTTTTAGATTCGGCCGCGGGAGGCACTTTTAGGGAAATCACTTTAGGAGAAGCTACCAAACTCCTAGATAATATTATGGTTAATTATTCTCAATGGCACACGGAAAGATCTAATAATAAAAACGTGCATTCAATCGAAGAGATTAATGTTTTGAGTGGAAAGATGGATGAACTTATGAAATTATTTGCTAATAAGAGTGCTCCTACTGATCCTAATGATATGCCTTTGTCTACTTTGATTGAGAATAATAATGAATCTATGGATGTGAATTTTGTTGGTAGGAACAATTTTGGTAATAACGCGTAAAGAGGTAATTTTAATTCTAGGTTGTTTCCTAGTAATTCCTGTAATTCCTACAACAATTCTTATGGAAATTATAATAATATGCCCTTTGATTTTGAATCTAGTATTAAAGAATTTATTACTTCGCAAAAGAGTTTCAATGCTTTGATTGAAGAAAAATTGCTTAAGATTGATGAGTTGGCTAGGAACGTGGATAGAATTGCTCTTGATGTTGATTCTTTGAAACTTAGATCTATTCAACCTAAGCATGATATCAATGAGTCTCTCAAAGCCATGAGAATTTCCATTGATGAGTGCAATGAAAGAACATCTAGGATGCGTGCTAAGAAAGATTGCTTTGTGAAAGCATGTTCTTCTAGTTTTCATGACAATAAAGATGAAGATCTAAAAGTAATTGATGTGTCCCCTATTAAATCCTTGTTTTGCAATATGAATCTTGGTAATGATGGGACTGGAGATGAGTCAACTTTAGTTAGAAGGCGTCCCAAAAATTCGGAGTTTTTAGATCTTGATGCAAAAATTGGTAAAAGTGGGATTGAAGAGGTCAAAACTTTAGATAGCAATGAACCAGCTATCTTGGATTTCAAGCAATTTAATTATGATAATTGCTCTTTGATAGATTGTATTTCCTTGTTGCAATCTTTGCTAAATTTTCCTCATGCTTATAGCCAAAATAAAGCTTTTACTAAACATATCGTTGATGCTTTGATGCAATCTTATGAAGAAAAACTTGACTTGGAAGTTTCTATCCCTAGAAAACTTTATGATGAGTGGGAACCTACCATAAAAATTAAAATGAAAGGTCATGAATGCTATGCTTTGTGTGATTTGGGTGCAAGTGTTTCCATGATTCCAAAAACTTTGTGTGATTTGCTAGGTTTCCGTGAATTTGATGATTGTTCTCTAAACTTGCACCTTGCGGATTCCACCATTAAGAAACCTATGTGAAGAATTAATGATGTTCTTATTGTTGCAAATAGGAACTATGTGCCCATAGATTTCATTGTTCTTTATATAGATTGCGATCCTTCATGTCCTATTATTCTTGGTAGACCTTTCCTTAGAACAATTGGTGCAATTATTGATATGAAGGAAGGGCATATTAGATTCCAATTTCCGTTAAGGAAGGGCATGGAATACTTTCCTAGAAAGAAAATTAAATTACCTTATGAATCTATTATGAGAGCCACTTATGGATTGCATACCAAAGATGACAATACCTAGATCTATCCTTGCTTTTATGCCTAGCTAGGGGCGTTAAACGATAGCGCTTGTTGGGAGGCAACCCAATTTTATTTTTATCCATTGCTTTTTGCTCCTGTTTAGTAATAAATAATTTATCTAGCCTCTGTTTTGGTTCTGTTTTTTGTGTTTAATTAGTGTTTGTGCCAAGTAGAACCGTTGGGAAGACTTGGGGAAAATCTTTTTGATCCTGCTGTAAAAAACAGAAACTTTAGCGCTCACGAGAATTGCTGCCATTTTTTATTAGAGAGTGATATTTAGTTAATTATTTTTTCATATTATTAATAGGTAAATTACTCACGTCCATAAATTTATTTTAGAATTTCTGGGGTTCCATAAGTATTCTAAACCTACAGATTACTACAGGCTGTTCTGTTTTTGACAGATTCTGTTTTTCGTGTGTTGTTTCCTTATGTTGATGAATCTATGGCTAGTAATAGAGTTTATAAACCATAGAGAAGTTGGAATACAGTAGGTTTAACACCAATATAAATAAATAATGAGTTCAGTACAGCACCTTGAAGTGGTGGTTTGTTTTCTTTTACTAACGGAGCTCACGAAGATTTTCTTTTAAGTTTTATGTTGTGAAGTTTTCAAGTTTTGGGTAAGGATTTGATGGATTATGGAACAAGGAGTGGCAAGAGACTAATATTGGGGATGCCCAAGGCACCCCAAGGTAAAATCCAAGGACACCAAAAAGCCTAAGCTTGGGGATGCCCCGGAAGGCATCCCCTCTTTCGTCTTTGTCTATCGGTAACTTTACTTGGAGCTATATTTTTATTCGCCACATGATATGTGTTTTGCTTGGAGCGTCTTGTATGATTTGAGTCTTTTCTTTTTAGTTTACCACAATCATCCTTGCTGTACACACCTTTTGAGAGAGACACACATGAATTGTAATTTATTAGAATACTCTATGTGCTTCACTTATATCCTTAGAGCTATATAATTTTTGCTCTAGTGCTTCACTTATATCTTTTAGAGAATGGAGGTGGTTTTATTTTATAGATATAATTGATCTCTCATGCTTCACTTATATTATTTTGAGAGTCCTTTAGAATAACATGGCAATTTGCTTTTAAGCATAATAAAAACTTTCATATAAGTGCATTGAATACTAAGAGAAGTTTGATACTTGATGATTGTTTTGAGATATGGAGATAGTGATATCAAAGTTGTGCTAGTTGAGTAGTTGTGAATTTGAGGAATACTTGTGTTGAAGTTTGCAAGTCCCGTAGCATGCACGTATGGTAAACGTTGTGTAATAAATTTGAAACATGAGGTGTTATTTGATTGTCTTCCTTATGAGTGGCGGTCGGGGACGAGCGATGGTCTTTTCCTACCAATCTATCCCCCTAGGAGCATGCGCGTAATACTTGGTTTTTGATGACTTGTAGATTTTTGCAATAAGTATGTGAGTTCTTTATGACTAATGTTGAGTCCATGGATTATACACACTCTCACCCTTCCACCATTGCTAGCCTCTTCGGTACCATGCATTGCCCTTTCTCACCTTGAGAGTTGGTGCAAACTTCGCCGGTGCATCCAAACCCCGTGATACGATACGCTCTATCACACATAAACCTCCTTATATCTTCCTCAAAACAGCCACCATACCTACCTATTATGGCATTTCCATAGCCATTCCGAGATATAATGCCATGCAACTTTCCACCGTTCCGTTTATTATGACACGCATCATCATTGTCATATTGCCTTACATGATCATCTAGTTGAAATTATATTTGTGGCAAAGCCACCATTCATAATTCTTTCATACATGTCACTCATGAGTCATTGCACATCCCGGTACACCGCCGGAGGCATTCTTATAGAGTCATATCTTGTTCTAGTATCGAGTTGTAATCATTGAGTTGTAAATAAATAGAAGTGTGACGATCATCAGTAATTCAACATTGTCCCATAAAAAAAGAGAAAGGCCAAATGATAAAAAAAAGGAAGGCCCAAAAAATATATAAAAAGGGGGCAATGCTACTATCCTTTTTTCCACACTTGTGCTTCAAAGTAGCACCATGATCTTTATGATAGAGAGTCTCTTGTTTTGTCATTTTCATATACTAGTGGGAATTTTTCATTATAGAACTTGGCTTGTATATTCCAACAATGGACCTCCTCAAGTGCCCTAGGTCTTCGTGAGCAAGCAAGTTGGATATATCCATGGCTCACGCTCATGTATTCTCCACATAACCCCCTTCATTATATTCTATTCCACCCATAGTGATATATCCATGGCTCACGCTCATGTATTGCGTGAAAGTTGAAAAAAGTTTGGGATTACTAAAGTATGAAACAATTGCTTGGCTTGTCATCGGGGTTGTGCATGATGTAGGATTGTAGCGACCAGACCTCAAACAGTCTGATCTCTGTGCTCCGGTGTCATCCCTGGATCAGTAATGCTGACACCACACAGTACTCGGAGGATTTATAGCAGAGTAGCAATCACACACTTATTACATCGAGTGTCTCAAAAGAGAACTTATTACAATAAATATGGCTTAAGGCCATCTAATAACGATAACAGCGGAAGGCTTGGAAGATAAGTGAGTCCATCAACTCCAACGGCATCACTGAGTATAGAACCACGACCTAAAAACTCCTTAATCGTCGTCTGAAAAGTCTGCAACATTAACTTTGCAGCCCGAGAACGGGTCAGCACATGGAATATGCTGGCAAGGTAACACATAGAGAGTAATGGAATGAAACAACTATACTATATGCATATTTGGCTGGTGGAAAGCTCTATGGTTACAGTTTTTGCGTAAAGCCAATTTTTTCCCTACTTCAAAGGAATAATTTAATTACTATCATGGTGGTTATTAAACATTGAGAATGGTTGACAGCATTCTCAATCCCAATTAAGCATCATCATTTAACAAACCCAAGAAAATTAACTTTAGAGTAACATGTTGAGATTCACATGATAATCCAGGTACTAGATACTCAAGATGTCCATAACCGGGGACACGGCTAACCATGATTAGTTTATTACACTCTACAGAGGTTTGCACACTTTTCCCCACAAGACTCAATCGCCTCCGTTGGATTTCTCGCACTACATGGTGTTTGAGAAACGGATGACCGAGACACAGTCTTCCAGAAGCGCTAGCACCTTACGATGGATAGACCGGTACACCTACTTTCCCCTACATCTGCTGGTCTACCCTGTAAGAGTTCGCACGACTTAATCAACTATGCCAGAGCCCATAATGGCTTGTGGCTGCACACATAAGTTTCTAGTACGAATAATCTCATGATCCCTTTGAACCTGGGTGGCGGTCCAAAAGAAAAACAGGCAAGTCCTGGAATACCCAAGTGCCTCAATCCACCCAGATGTGTGTTTAGGTTGCCACCTTAGGTAAACCATTAATTGACAATCTCACATCTATCATGGATATCACTCACCCAATCCACGTCTACTAGCATAGCATGGCATAATAAGCAAACGTAGAAATAACTCCCAAAGGTTTGAAAATAAACAGGTAATAGGTACTACCTCATCTACTTCCCATCCCACAATTTAATTATATCCTAATCATGCAATGTGTGAGGATTGGTCTAATGCAATAAAACTGGGTTGTAGAAAAGGTATGATCAAAGTGTTACTTGCCTTGCTGATGATTCGAGAAACCTAATGATTCGAAGTAACAGGCGGCGCACTCCGGGTACTCTATCGCAGACAAACAAACAAGCATACAATAAATACTCATCTAATGCATAGGTAAAACTCAAATAAGAGATCTAACCAGAAGGTTCAACTTAAGAACTCTGGTTGGCAAAAAGAATCAAATCGAACGAAGCAAAAGAAATCAAACGGCGAAAGAAATCAACTTCGTTCTAGTAATCTGGATTTAAGTCAAATTTTATTGTAGAAAAAACTTGTTTAAGTTGATTATTCGGAAAGAGGGTTTCGAGACGAAACTCTAGGCGCTTGAATCGCCTAATTCCGATAAACGAGCGAAAAGTTATACTAAAACGAAAATCGGATCAGAAATCGCGATCAGAAAATAACCGCGGAAAATCCGACGAAAAAGAAAAGCGACGAACAGATTAATCGTTAATTAACCTAATCCAAAAATAATTAAAATTATAAAATAATATTAAAATAAAAAAATCGAAAACAAAATCAACGAAAAAAAATTAAAAAAATCGGCACGGAAGTCGAGGCGGCGGCGAACCTCGGGCGGCGTGCAACTCCGGCGAGTCGGCGGCGGGCTAGGGTTTCGGGCGCGGGCGCGGTTATGGGCTGGGGCGCGGTTATGGGCTGGGGCGCCGGGTGCCTCGCTATTTAAAGGCGCCCCTGGGCGGAGTCCCGCTCGGGTACGGCCCACAGTCGGTTTCGTTTTTTTTAAATAATTACGCTCGGAAGAAAAATAAAAAGAAATACTAAACGGACTCCAAAAATCATGAAATAAATTTTCCCGGGTTACTAAAATCAAGCCCGATAAAGTGAACATTCATTTGGGCCCAAAATACAAATTTGGAAAACGCGTATTTTTCCTAAATTCAATTAAAAATACCGAAAAACTATGAAATAAATCTTATTTGATTTCTTTATTAAATCCTCAATATTTCTATTTTTTGGGAAAGTCATTTTATTCCTTCTCTCATATTTTTGTAATAGAAATAATTGATGATATAAATAAATAAAATCAAATGATCCTGTTTACAAAATTTGAGAAAACTCAAATATGTAAATAACGAAATCCCCAACTCTCTCTGTGGGCCCTTGACTTTCTTAGGATTTTCTAGGATCAAAACCAAAAGAAAAATAAAATATGATATGCATGATGATCTAATGTATAACATTCGAAATTGAAAATTTGGGATGTTACAAACCTACCCCCCTTAAGATGAATCTCGCCCTCGAGATTCGGGTTGGCTAGAAAATAGGTGAGGGTGGTCCTTGAGCAAATCTTCCTCTCGCTCCCAGGTGGCTTCATCCTCCGTGTGGTGGCTCCACTGAACTTTGCAAAACTTGATAACCTTGCTGCGAGTGACTCGGCTGGCAAACTCGAGAATCTTGATTGGTTTCTCCTCATAGGTCAAATTGTTATCCAACTGAATTGCTTCCAATGGCACTGTGTCTCTCAAAGGTATGTCAGCCTTCTCCGCGTGACACTTCTTCAACTGAGAAACGTGGAACACATCATGAACTCCTGTCAATCCTTCTGGCAATTCCAACTTGTAGGCCACTTCTCCCATACGCTCCAAAACTCGATATGGCCCTACAAATCGTGGCGCTAACTTCCCCTTAACTCCAAAGCGCTTAATCCCTAGAAGTGGGGATATTCGAAGATAAGCTCTGTCTCCGACTTTGTAAATTGTCTCCTTGCGTTTAGAATCTGCGTAGCTCTTCTGCCTGGACTGGGCTACCTTGAGCCTATCGCGAATCAACTTCACCTTCTGTTCAGACTCTTTAATTAGATCTGGTCCAAACAACTGGCGGTCTCCAACTTCGTCCCATGACAACAGTGTCCTGCACCTCCTTCCGTACAAAGCTTCGAAAGGGGCCATCTTCAAACTGGTCTGATAGCTATTATTGTAAGAGAACTCTGCATATGGCAAATTATCGTCCCAACTAGATCCATAATCTAGCGCACAAGCTCTCAGCATATCCTCCAAAATCTGATTGACTCTCTCGGTCTGTCCATCTGTCTGCGGATGAAAAGCTGTACTAAATTCTAACCTAGTACCCAAAGTCTCATGCAACTGCTTCCAGAACTTTGAGGTAAACTGGGTTCCTCTATCTGATACGATGCTCCTCGGAACTCCATGCAGACATACGATCCTGGTCATGTATATCTTTGCCAACTTAGCACTGGTGTAAGTGGTCTTTACTGGGATGAAATGAGCTACCTTCGTCAATCGATCAACTACAACCCAAATCGAGTCATAGCCTGAACGAGTCCTTGGTAATCCCGTGATAAAATCCATGCCTAGCTTATCCCACTTCCATTCGGGTATCGGCAATGGTTGCAACAATCCTGCTGGCTTCTGATGCTCTGCCTTTACTCTCTGACATACGTCACAAACTGCTACATACTCCGCAATATCCTTCTTCATTCCGGTCCACCAGAAAATATCCTTCAAATCCAAATACATCTTGGTATTTCCTGGGTGAATCGAATACGGTGAATCATGTGCCTCTTGCAGAATCAACTTTCTGATCTCCGGGTCATTGGGTACATAAACACGGTCTTCAAACCATAGGGTGTCGTGCTCATCCTCACGAAATCCTTTAGCTTTTCCTTGGCTCATTTTCTCTTTTATAGAAGCAATCTCCTTGTCAGATTTCTGAGCCTCTCTGATTTTATCCATCAATGTTGACTGAATCTCCAATGCTGCCACATAGCCTCTCGGAACTATCTCCAAACATAGCTCACGAAGATTCCTCGCTAACTCCTTTGGTATTTCTCCCGTCATTAGTGTATTGACATGACTCTTACGGCTCAATGCGTCAGCTACTACATTAGCTTTTCCGGGATGGTAATGCAATCTCATATCATAATCCTTGATGAGCTCCAACCATCTCCTTTGTCTGAGGTTCAACTCCTTCTGCGTGAAAATGTACTTCAAACTCTTGTGATCCGTGTACACCTCACAATGATTTCCAATGAGGAAATGTCTCCACGTCTTCAATGCATGCACTACGGCTGCTAACTCCAAATCATGCATGGCATAATTCAATTCGTGAGGCTTCAGTTGTCGTGAAGCATACGAAACAACTCTTCCCTCCTGCATAAGCACTGCTCCAAGTCCTCGACGTGAAGCGTCGCAATACACCTCATAATCCTTGGTTTGATCTGGCAAAATCAACACTGGTGAGGTAACCAAACGTTTCTTCAATTCCTGGAAACTAGCCTCACACTCCTCAGTCCATTTGAACTTAGTATCCTTCTTCAGCAACTCCGTCATAGGCTTCGCAATCTTTGAGAAGTTCTCAATAAATCTCCGGTAGTATCCTGTGAGTCCCAGAAAACTCCGGATCTCTCCAACTGTTGTTGGTGCTTCCCAATTGGTCATAGTGATAACCTTGGTGGGGTCAACTGCTATTCCTTCTCCGGGTATAACATGTCCGAGGAATCCAACTTCCTTCAACCAAAACTCACATTTGCTGAACTTGGCATATAACTGATGTTCTCTGAGCTTCTCAAGTACCAATCGCAAATGTTCTTTATGCTCCTCTTCATTCTTTGAGAATACCAGAATATCATCGATGAAAACCACGACGAACTTATCCAAAAACTCCATAAACACTTTGTTCATCAAGTTCATAAAATAGGCAGGTGCGTTAGTCAGTCCAAATGACATAACGGTATACTCATACAGTCCATATCTTGTGGTGAATGTTGTCTTAGGTATGTCCTGCTCTCGAATCTTCAACTGATGGTACCCTGATCGCAAATCGATCTTGGAAAACACTTTAGCCCCTTGCAATCGATTAAACAGATCATTGATCATTGGTAGCGGGTACTTGTTTTTGATTGTTACTTCGTTCAATCCTCGATAATCAACAACCATTCTTAACGATCCATCCTTCTTCTCCACTAGAAGCACTGGTGATCCCCAAGGAGAAGAACTTGGGCGAATGTAACCTTTATCCAGTAACTCCTTAATCTGCTTCTTAATTTCCACCAAATCTTTTGCGGGCATCCTGTATGGTCGCTTCGATATTGGCCCAGTGCCTGGCAAAAGCTCAATCAAAAACTCAATGTCTCTATCCGGTGGCATGCCTGGCAACTCTTCAGGAAATACATCAGGAAAATCCTTTACCACTGGTACTTCCTCCTACACAACTCCTGATAAGGAATTTACTTGTGTCCTATTTGGCGCATGTCGGGATACATACTTGATCCTTCTTCCTTCTGGCGTTGTGAGCAAAATTGTCTTACTGGCACAATCGATGTTTCCTCCATACATCGACAGCCAATCCATACCGAGAATTACATCCAAACCTTGGGAGTCCAGAATAATTAAATCCGTTGGGAAAACATGCCTTCCTATACTTAATGGCACTTGAAAACATCCTTGTCTGGCCATGTACTCTACTCCTGGAGAGCTTACTAGCATAGGTGTTTTAAGAACCCTAGTGGGCAGGCTATACTTTTCCACAAATCCCCTTGATATGTATGAATGCGATGCACCAGTATCAAAAAGAACGAGTGCAGTAAATGACTTAACCAAAAACTTACCTATTACTGCATCGGGCTGAGCTTCAACCTCCTCCACATTAACGTGGTTCACCTGTCCCCTGTTGAAAGGGTTCAGCTTCTTTCCAGAACTTCCATTGCCGTTTTGGCCTTCAGGACATTCATTGGCATAATGTCCGGTCCTGGAACACTTGAAACAGGTGACTTGACTTAGATCTCTCTTGGCTGGGGTTGATGGGGTGTTGCGGTTCTGTCCATTGCTTCCTCCATTCCCATTACCATTCTTGGTGCCATTGTGATTGTGCGAGCTACCTACTCCATGGGTATGCTGAAAATGTCCTCCCGGTCTAGGGGTAAAACGTGGCTTCTGCTGAGCTCCTGAATTATACTTTCCTTGTCCATACTTCCTCTTGCGGTTCTCAATTTGCTGCTGCTTCCCTTCAATCATAAGAGCATGATCTACCAACTCCTGGTAGTTGTTGAAGGTGGCTACCATCAACTGCATACTCAACTCATCATTCAGTCCTTCCAGGAATTTCTCCTGCTTAGCTGCATCCGTAGCAACGTCATCTGGGGCATAACGTGCTAGCTTACTAAACTCCTCCACATACTGGCCAACTGTCCGTCCTCCTTGGCGCAAGTTACGAAACTCACGCTTCTTCATGGCCATTGCTCCTGCTGAAACATGGGCAGTACGAAAAGCCTGCTGAAACTGGTCCCATGTGACAGTGTCGACTGGGAAGGTGGCTGTGAAATTCTCCCACCATGATGCTGCGGGTCCTTCTAACTGATGTGCGGCAAACTTCACCTTCTCCGCATCTGTGCATCCTGCTGTGGTCAACTCCCTAGCTGTCTTGCGGAGCCAATCATCTGCTACTATCGGCTCGGTGCTACTGGAAAACACCGGCGAATTCAGCCTAAGAAAACGGGCTAAGTGGTCAACAGGTGGTGGTGGTGGTGGTGGGTTGTTGTTGTTGTTCCCCTGATTCTGATTCTGAACTAGCAACTGCATCAAGGTGTTCTGCTGCTGGATCAACTGGGTGAGCTCCGGCGGAAAGGCAAATCCGGGGTCACGTCTCGGAGGCATCTGAGGGTTTAGAAAAGATGAGATATAAGAATAGAGGGGGTCTAAAGAGAAAACACTACCCATATGCACATGAGGCAAAAGCAAACAATTCACTTCATTCAATCAAACAAAGGCATACAATCGATCTAGCTATCGCAAAAGTGCTCGGACTACTAAATTTACATGGTGGACTACTACTACTGGTGAGGTGGTCTACTAGAAATATTCTACGGTTGTAGACTCCATGATATCGGCTCCAGCTTCATCAACATAGTCATCATCGCTACTATCTGCTTCCGAGTCGGTGCCGTCGATGATGATGTAGTCTTCCGGGCTAATCTCCTTGGGTTCTTCGTCTTCATCTACTGGTGTCGGGCCTCCCATAAATATTCCAATCTTCTTGATCAGGTCGTCATTCTTCTCCACCAATACTTCAATTTCTTCTTCATAATCTTCACGTGTAGCCTTGAGTTCTTCCTCCAGTTCCTTGATTCTAGTCTTAGCCTTCTTCAGATCTATCATGTCGGCGCACATCTGATTCTCCTGTCGTCGAATGTGCTGGTTTAACTCCTGGATAAAAGCTGCAATTGATCTATCTTTCCTGGTGCTGATCATCTCCCAGTGTTCATCTCGGCGCCCACAAATCTGGTAGATAGTATCCTTGAGATCCTTGCGGTAGACTTCTCCAATGCGTCCCATGGCGATGTGAGCTGCCATACTCTTTCCTAGACTCCAAGTTGGTGCATCAAAAGAAAACTCTATGGGCTCAGTGACTGGCATGAACGTCCTT
Source organism: Triticum aestivum (assembly GCF_018294505.1). NCBI lineage: Eukaryota > Viridiplantae > Streptophyta > Magnoliopsida > Poales > Poaceae > Triticum > Triticum aestivum. The sequence goes on from NC_057812.1 coordinate 635,939,381, forward strand.
CCTGGAACTTGAACTTGAATCATCCAGCGCTCTTCTTCAGGTAAAGTGGCGTTGTAGGTTCCCGTGAAGCTTGGTACTCCTATGTTCAGGTATCTAGTGACTTCCTTCAAGTGGCGTCCAAAGGGTGTATCTTCATCTGGTTGTGTGAACTTGTTCCTTGCATCCGCCATCCTAAAGAGTAGAAAAGATGAGAAGTCAGAAGAGAAGAGAGTGAGTAGTGATCTAGGTCTTTTAGCTTAGTGGTCGTGTCCTACAGTCAGCGTGTGCTCTGATACCATCTCTGTAGCGACCAGACCTCAAACAGTCTGATCTCTGTGCTCCGGTGTCATCCCTGGATCAGTAATGCTGACACCACACAGTACTCGGAGGATTTATAGCAGAGTAGCAATCACACACTTATTACATCGAGTGTCTCAAAAGAGAACTTATTACAATAAATATGGCTTAAGGCCATCTAATAACGATAACAGCGGAAGGCTTGGAAGATAAGTGAGTCCATCAACTCCAACGGCATCACTGAGTATAGAACCACGACCTAAAAACTCCTTAATTCGTCGTCTGAAAAGTCTGCAACATTAACGTTGCAGCCCGAGAACGGGTCAGCACATGGAATATGCTGGCAAGGTAACACATAGAGAGTAATGGAATGAAACAACTATACTATATGCATATTTGGCTGGTGGAAAGCTCTATGGTTAAAGTTTTTGCGTAAAGCCAATTTTTTCCCTACTTCAAAGGAATAAATTTAATTACTATCATGGTGGTTGTTAAACATTGAGAATGGTTGACAGCATTCTCAATCCCAATTAAGCATCATCATTTAACAAACCCAACAAAATTAACTTTAGAGTAACATGTTGAGATTCACATGATAATCCAGGTACTAGATACTCAAGATGTCCATAACCGGGGACACGGCTAACCATGATTAGTTTATTACACTCTGCAGAGGTTTGCGCATTTTTCCCCACAAGACTCGATCGCCTCCGTTGGATTTCTCGCACTACATGGTGTTTGAGAAACGGATGACCGAGACACAGTCTTTCAGAAGCGCTAGCACCTTACGATGGATAGACCGGTACACCTACTTTCCCCTACATCTGCTAGTCTACCCTGTAAGAGTTCGCACGACTTAATCAACTATGCCAGAGCCCATAATGGCTTGTGGCTGCACACGGAAGTTTCTAGTATGAATAATCTCATGATCCCTTTGAGCCTGGGTGGCGGTCCAAAAGAAAAACAGGCAAGTCCTGGAATACCCAGGTGCCTCAATCCACCCAGATGTGTGTTTAGGTTGCCACCTTAGATAAACCATTAATTAACAATCTCACATCTGTCATGGATATCACTCACCCAATCCACGTCTACTAGCATAGCATGGCATAATAAGCAAACGTAGAAATAACTCCCAAAGGTTTGATAATAAACAGGTAATAGGTACTACCTCATCTACTTCCCATCCCATAATTTAATTAGATCCTAATCATGCAATGTGTGAGGATTGGTCTAATGCAATAAAACTGGGTTGTAGAAAAGGTATGATCAAAGTGTTACTTGCCTTGCTGATGATCCGCGAAACCTAGAGATTCGAAGTAACAGGCGGCGCACTCCGGGTATTCTATCGCAGACAAACAAACAAGCATACAATAAGTACTCGTCTAATGCACAGGTAAAACTCAAACAACAGATCTAACCAGAAGGTTCAACTTAAGAACTCCGGTTGGCAAAAAGAATCAAATCGAACGAAGCAAAAGAAATCAAATGGCGAAAGAAATCAACTTCGTTCTAGTAATCTGGATCTAAGTCAAATTTTACTGTAGCAAAAACTTGTTGAAGTTGATTATTAGGAAAGAGGGTTTCGAGACGAAACTCCAGGCGCTTGAATCTCCTGATTCCGATAAACGAGCGAAAAGTTATACTAAAACAAAAATCGGATCAGAAATCGCGATCAGAAAATAACCGCGGAAAATCCGACGAAAAAGAAAAACAACGAACAGATTAATCGTTAATTAACCTAATCCAAAAATAATTAAAATAATAAAATAATATTAAAATAAAAAAATCGAAAATAAAACCGACGAAAAAAAATTAAAAAAAATTCAGCACGGAAGACGAGGCGGCGGCGAACCTCGGGCGGCGTGCAACTCCGGCGAGTCGGCGGCGGATCCGGCGGTGGCGGGCTAGGGTTTCGGGCGTGGGCGCGGTTATGGGCTGGGGCACCGGGTGCCTCGCTATTTAAAGGCGCCCCCGGGCGGAGTCCCGCTCGGGTACGACCCATAGTCGGTTTCGTTTTTTTAAGATAATTACGCTCGGAAGAAAAATTAAAAGAAATACTAAACGGACTCCAAAAATCATGAGATAAATTTTCCCGGGTTACTAGAATCAATCCCGATAAAGTGAACATTTATTTGGGCCCAAAATACAACTTTGAAAAACGCATATTTTTCCTAAATTCAATTAAAAATGCCGAAAAACTCCGAAATAAGTCTTATTTGATTTTTTTATTAAATCCTCAATATTTCTATATTCTGGAAAAGTCATTTTATTCCCTCTCTCATATTTTTGTAATAGAAATAATTGATGATAAAATAAATAAAATCAAATGATCCTGTTTACAAAATTTGAGAAAACTCAAATATGTAAATAACGAAATCCCCAACTCTCTCCGTGGGTCCTTGAGTTGCTTAGGATTTTCTAGGATCAAAACCAAAAGCAAAATAAAATATGATATGATGATGATCTAATGTATAACATTCCAAATTGAAAATTTGGGATGTTACAAGGATCAAAAGTATGTCTAGTGGGGGGTGATTAGACTACTTGACCAAATAAAAATCTATCCTTTTCCCAATTTTAGTCTTTGGCAGATTTTAGCTATCTTAGCACAAGTCAAGCATCTTAACACAATTCAAGCAAGCATGCAAAGAGTCTATGAGCAGCGGAAAGTAAAGCATGCAACTTGCAAGAATGTAAAGGGAAGGGAATGGAGAATTCAAACGCAATTGGAGACACGGATGTTTTTGTCATGGTTCTGATAGGTGGTGCTATCGTACATCCACGTTGATGGAGACTTCAACCCACGGAGGGTAACGGTTGTGCGAGTCCACGGAGGGCTCCACCCACGAAGGGTCCACGAAGAAGCAACCTTTTCTATCCCATCATGGCCATCGCCGACGAAGGACTTGCCTCACTAGCGGTAGATCTTCACGAAGTAGGCGATCTCCTTGCCCTTACAAACTCCTTGGTTCAACTCCACAATCTTTGTCGGAGGCTCCCAAGTGACACCTAGCCAATCTAGGAGACACCACTCTCCAAGAAGTAAAAATGGTGTGTTGATGATGAACTCCTTGCTCTTGTGCTTCAAATGATAGTCTCCCCAACACTCAACTCTCTCTCACAGGATATGGATTTTGTGGAAAGAAGGTTTGAGTGGAAAGCAACTTGGGGAAGGCTAGAGATCAAGATTCATATGGTAGGAATGGAATATCTTGGCCTCAACACATGAGTAGGTGGTTCTCTCTCAGAAAATGTGTATTGGAAGTGTAGGTATGTTCTGATGGCTCTCTCCACGAATGAAGAGTGGGTGGAGGGGTATATATAGCCTCCACACAAAAACTAACCGTTACACACAATTTACCAATCTCGGTGAGACCGAAGAGAAAAACTCGGTCGGACCGATTTAGCAAACCTAGTGATCGTTAGGATTTTTGGTGGGACTGAGATGCAACTCGGTAGGACCGATATGGTTAGGGTTAGGGCATAACGTAATCTCGGTGTGACCGATTACACAAACTCGGTGGGACCGATTTTGGTAATAAGCTAACCAGAGAGTTGGTCAGGTAAACTCGATGGGACTGATCGCTCATTTTGGTGGGACCGAAATGTTACGAAAGAGAAACGGAGAGTTTACATTGCAATCTCGGTGGGACCGATCGCTCATCTCGGTAGGACCGAAACGTTAAAAAGGGAAATAGAGAGATTACAACCCCATCTTGGTGTGACCGAAATCCCTATCGATGAGACCGATTTGCCTAGGGTATGTCGCAGTGGCTATGACATTTGAAACTTGGTGGCACCTGATAGAAAGAATCGGTAGGGCCGAGTTTGACTTTTGGTTTAGGTCATATGTGGATGTGGGAAGGTAGTTGAGGGTTTTGGAGCATGTCACTAAGCACTATGAAGCAAGCAAGCCATTAAGCAACACTTCATCCCTCCTTGATAGTATTGGCTTTTCCTATAGACTCAATGTGATCTTTTATCACTAAAATATAAAATGTAGAGTCTTGAGCTTTGAGCTTGAGCCAATCTTTTTGTCCTTAATATTTTGAGGGGTCCACATTCCTCATCCATGCCATGCCATTCATTGAGCTTTTCTTGAAATATTAATCTTGGAATAGCATTAGCTCAATGAGCTATATGTTGTTAGGAATTACCAAAACCACCTAGGGATAGTTGCACTTTCAATCTCCCCCTTTTTGGTAATTGATGACAACATATAGATCAAAGCTTTGACAAATGATAATAAGAGTGAAAAACATTTTCGCTTTGAGAAGTATGTGAAAGGCAAGAGCTCCCCCTAAATTTGTGCATAGTTTATGGTTTGCTTTGGACTGCAAATGCACAACGAGTTAGGCTCATGGGTTACTCTTCCATGTCACATATATCTTGGTGGAGCGCTCAAAATGATAATAATTAAATGCATGCACTCATCACCAAGCAAAGTGAATGATTATATAGGGATAAAAATATAATGTCATCCAACAAGCATTAATGTAGCATATGATCAAACACATGATCATCCAAGTATCACGCAGACAGAAAGTATCTCAAACAAGCAAAGCAAATAAAGTTCAACCACAAAAGCAAGAGAGAATAAAAAGCAACGCTCTCTCTCGAAGCCTATGATCTATACATTTTTCTCCCCCTTTGGCAACAAGTTACCAAAAAGTTCCTAGAAAATGCATAGCACTAAATCGTCGCTCAGGCTTGGTCTTCAGGTGGTGGTGTCCGGATAACTCCAAGAACGAAGGCTTCAGTCGAAGTAGATGGAGCTGATGGAGTAGGTGCTGGAGCTGGTGGCACTGAAGTTGTAGCTGGTGCAGATGACGTGGCTCTGGTGTATGGAATAGGCACTGCAGCAGACCTGTGAGCTCTAGGCACTCTGGCAAATGCATCAGTGATTGTCTTGCCCTTCCTCTCCTGCATATCATCTTGAAGTTTCTCCACAACAGACTGGATCTCAATTACCTTCACATCCAAGTCATAGAACTTTTGCTCCACGATTCTTTCCAAGCTCTCCTGGTTTTGAGCCAGGGTGGCCAGTCCCTTCTCAATCCTCAGAGTGGATGCAATCAGGTAGCCAAGCTGATCTTGCTTGCTCTTCAGGAGATACTAATGTGCTTCTTCAGTAGTTGGCATCCTTGCAGCCTTTTCAGCTTTTTCCTTCTCCTTCTCGGCTTGTGCGTGCACAGAAGATGGTTCATCCTCATTCATAACCACAGTGTTGTCCTCGAAGTCTGGATAGATAGGCATGTGCTCCTTGTCCAGCAGATATGTACCAGTGCCCATCTTGGAGTTGATCAGCTCCTGGATCTGTGGGGCATACCCACAACTCCTCTTATGATCTGCAGTTGTCCTCTTGATAGTTTCAACTGTTAGGCTCATGACTTTGAACTTCTGTGGGACATCAAAGATGTGAAGCAAGTTAATTGCATGGCCTCTGATCATCTTGTGATCACCTGCCTTTGGCAAGAGAGTGTGCCTGAGGATCTAGTTGATGGTTGGCAAGCCTGACAGAAGGTAATGTACAGATCCAAACTTATGTGTCTCAAGAGCATCATCTGGGATCTCCCTGTACATGTGTGCCATGGTGTTGTGATCCTTCTTCTTGTTGGCATAGACATCCAAGTCATCTTCACTCTCTTTTGGGGCATTGATCAACTTCGCCCATTCAGCAACCGTGGACTGGTACCTCGTACCTTCAGACATCCAGACAATCCTTCCATCCTTTTCAAAATAGTTTTTCTTATAACAATAGTCCCTAAGGCTTTCCATTTCTAACTAAGGCCACATGACTAGGTCAACATCGGCTCTGATACCACTTCTGTGAGAACCCGGAATTAGCTTTCAGATCCTCCTGTGTATATTTGTCAACCCCAGGATCATTGTTGACAACATAGTGAAATGATATCATTGCACAATACATTAAAGTATTACAAGTAATATATATTGTCACAAGACATACCTAGCGAAATGTCTCATGACATTTATTACATTCAGAAAAACAGCGGAAAGTACAATGCGTAGCGACTCCATCTCAGCCACAGGCAGTTGATGTAGTCCACGTGACCTCACTTCTACATATCGCCATAGTAGTCGTAGTCATCATCTTCGTCTCCAGGTAACTCTGTTGTCAACAAAATTATTGCCATGAGTACATTACGTACTCAACATGCCTCCCACGGGGAAGGACCTAATAGCTACATGTGGCTTCAAAGGAAGGCTGTATGGCTCATTTGCATAAAGCTAATTTTGTTTGACAAATAAAGTAGTTGGATAAAAGCAATTTTTGATAAGAATGTGTTTTATCTCCAGAATAACTTTCATCAAAGTGAGGATCCTCGATCAACTCACACTCTTCATAGGTTCCAAGAATAGGGGTAAAGAGGGAATAAGGAAGACAGGTCCTGTATGTCAAGAAAGATTCATGTGCTGTCCTTGACCGTGGACATGGCTATTCAAATAGTTTTACACTCTGCAGAGGTTGTACACTTTACCCACACGACACAATCCCGACTTGTTGCCACTAGCCGTCGCTAGCGTAGTACACAATCTGGTATACTGGCAGGTAGATTGTGACGAGGTCTTTGGACTAGATCCCCCAAAGATGTGACATGCCCACTGGGTCTGGCGCACGGAACTGAGAGTACGTCCTCAAACCGGTCCCCCCATCTGTGCCGAGGATACTCCCCGCAGGGCAGCTATCCCATCTGCGGTACGGAGACATCGACACCTAAGGCTGACTAGCTTACTTGACCAAGCTAGTGCCCATATAGCATGTGGTTGTACTGTTATCACAATCTTCAAATCCAAGACTTATTAGGCCTCATGCGGCACGGACGACTGATTGCCCCCTTCAGCTCGTGAAGGGCAGCCAATCGCTCCTTCAATCCTTGATTCAGCTGTCGCCCGCACCAGTATTCAGATGGTAAGTTTCACCCAGAGTAGAAGAGGATAGATAAGGTAAACAAGGCCAACTTGCCTAGCTCAGCGAGCTCAACAATAAGTTTCAAGTGTCAATGACTCAAAGATCATTCAACAAAGAACCTATAGGGTAATAAGCATGGATAAGCATTTCTACTCTACCAGAATACTATATAATTCTACTCAGGTGTCAAGTGAATAGGCGACAAGCGGATCAGGGTAATGTGTCAATCGACACGCTAGCTACGAGATAAAATAGCATGCATATAGTAGCCATAAAACACAATGCAATTTTGTAAAACATAGGATAAGTATGATCAAAGAAGGAGGCATGCCTTCGTTGTTGAGTCCTTCGGTAACCTGTTTCTGTCCATGTCCAACATCATCGTCACTCCCTACTCGTCGTAACAATAGCAAAGGAAAAACAATAAATACCAAAGCAATAGAAAATCCAAATAACATCCAAAACAAATTAAGAGTGGATGGATAGCGAGATATCGATCAGATGGAGATTCTGAAATGAGATAGCATGATAGGGAGGCAAGTAGAGAGGAATCATCGTGTGACAAGGTTTAGGTTGACACAACTATGGAAGGCTTGGCGATCAAGACTAACGCTCTAGTATGAATTGTGCTACTAACCAATAGTAGTGCCCACTACACAACTCGACTAACTCTACATGAAACAAGTATATATAACAAACACAATGGCATCCACACACATGAAATGGAACCATCCTATGCATTTTAACTGCGCAATTACAACATGGCATGATCAAGGTAAAATTTAACCACAAATAAATATTTAGATACAATCTAAATATTTATAATGGTCAATAGCATCCAAACACATACATCAACTTTATAATTCAAAATCATGTATTCTATATGACAACCAAACAAACATTATAAACCATACTAATTAAGCAATGAAAACATCATTCAACAACATGACTTAAATTGATCTAGGTCTAGACCTAAATCATTATTAAAAGAAAATAGAATCAACTCCATTATATCAAACTAATTCATTTGTAAAACAATTACAAGAACTACACAACACATGGATCAAATGGATGAATAACTATCTTAGACATGATATGGTTAAGAGTAATTATCAACCACAAATAAATACTTGGATGAATCCAAATATTCATAATAGTTAACAACAACCAAAGTATAACATCAAACGTAATAACTATAGCGAGCATTCCTATAACAAGAGCCAAACCATTTCCATGGTCAAAACTAAATAAACAACTAAATCAAGACACATATACACACAAGGCATGTGAGTATAGAACCACTAGAGGTCTAAACGAATAACACAAGCATCACACATACGAGTGATCATGATAAGATACTAGACTAGAATATACTCTTAATAATAAAGAACAACTAATTAATAGCCAAATAGCTAGTGGCAATAATATTACCGGCACATGCTTAAACAAGAGATCAAACTATGCACACTAGGCATATGAGAAAGATACAACTCAACTAACTTGAAAGGTAACTATCATATGCATGTGATGAACTATTGCAACAAGTATAGAGCACTCATAATACTAACGTATGACAAGTTAAGCATGTATAAGCAACACTAGAATAACTATAAACATGGAGTATAATAAGACATGGAAGGTTATTAGCATGACATGTCTTGGCTTAAGCATACCACAACTGCAACAACTAGATAAAGTAGATATGACAAGTAGACATGTATGGTCATCACAAGAGATACGAGAGTATGCTACCAATACAATACTACTCATAACTATGACATAATTTAGTTGATATCAACTATCATGACTATCAAGCATGGCAATAGCACACAAGCCTACATACTAGTTATGACATGTAATCACATTGACTATGCATACAAACATGTAACCAAGTAATTATATATCATGGAATGAACAACAGTAAGCAATGCACCATAGTAGCATGAATAGCAGGGACAAGATCATGGCATGCATTTCCTATCTATTACAACATACACTTGTAAAGACATAACATAACAACCTGGAATGATCTATAACATGAGTTGATACACCGACACACACTATGCACTCCAGTCATACAATCATAACAACATGGCATAGTATTGATCAAGCAAGAAGTTATTTAATCAAAGAAAGTATGAGATCAACAAACTACTATCATGTGAATCATCTTAATGAAGGCCAACCATATGTGCAATCACACGATAGTACATACTCGCAATGCTATATCACATGGTAGTAGACAATCAAAACAGGCATTCTACTTGAAGCAATTGTTAACATGGCAAGGTAATAAACCAATATAAATAAACACAAATGATAATTACCAGGATGTAATAAGCTAAGTTCTATGCCACAAGAATAAACTAGTGATAGAAATGTAAACATGACCTAATGAGACCAACCATGTAATCTTGCATAACAATCATCTACAAAACAAAAGAACAACTAGGCGAAATATGCTATGCGACAAATAACCACGATGGATTTATCCGCAAACAGGAAATCATTTCATTTGACTTCTAACATAAAGGATCATGACAATGATTTCAAACCAATAAAACAACACGTGACACGGATGTAAATGAATAAGCGAACCATATCCAAGATATATCCATGCTAAGCAAAAATTAAAATAATCAAGACATAAAGTAATTCATGATTCAATGAACAAAGCAAAGCTTAGAATAATCCTACGGAATTATAAGCATGGCAAACATTTAACAGAAATTGTACGCATGCATAAGATAGCGCGACATGTTACGCAAAAAAATACCACATGAGACAACGTACAAATATATAATGAATAAATAAAATAAATACTTATAATAAATCCATTCAATCGCATCTAACTCCTAAAATTTATGGAATAATTAGGAGCACTCCTAGTCATATAACGAACATACAAATATCATACTAACATAAAAGTTCCCAATCAACTGCTATGCGTGTTAATAAATTACAAGAACTAATATGAAACAAAAGTTTAACACACTACTACAATTAGGCATGAATTATATACATGAAACCATAGAAAACTATATTAAAATCTATAGACATGTCTAACACAAGACAATAACAATGCAAACAAAATATTATCTACTTGCGACAACGAAAACTACAATCGGTAAACAAGTAAACTAAAAATTTATTTGTCACGCAAAAATTATGAGACCAATAGGATGCACTCTTAGGCATATCGCAAACATATGAACAATAACATATTAATGCAAAATTTAACCGTTGAACAAATCACATTCAAACTTGGCCAATGACGACTATAACAAAGATATATACTAAACTCATATTGATGAAACTAGCGATCTAAGTCCACCATGGGGTTACTACGGACATGAGAAACAACTCATATGTTGACCACAAGATTATCCGATAGGCCACAAATATAAAGACAAGCCGATGCCATCGAATTGAAATATGTTTTGGACAAGCGTGGCCAACGAGATAGATAGGTTGAAACATGATGTCTACGAGATACTACGGGTGATGTTGAGGAGGTGTGCATGAGGAATTGGATAGAGGCTCACCGAGTTGGACGGAATGGTGCCGTGAACTTGACGAACAGTGTACACGCACATGTGAAATTCTTCGTGTGTGCTTGACGGAACGCGTTGTTTCTTCTCTGAATGGAGCTGTGGCATGTAGTAGAATCATCTGGCGCAATGGTTTGGACGGAGGTGCTTGGAGTCATCGGGATGGAGACCTCGCGTCCATGGAGCTTCAAAGTTCAGGGAGAGTTCTTTGGTAGAGGAGGAAGGGAGAGGAAATGAGTTGCTATGGGAATGGAAGAGGAGGTCTGGGCGCTCATCTACATATCTTCAGAACTTGAAAAGGTTGAGATTTATGGGAGTGAAGGGGAAGGCAGGAGAGTGGCTGTACTCATAACGTTTCCTCTGTGTATGCCAGCGAGCTTAAGGACGAAGGAAGAGGAAGGAGAAGAGGCCTTCGGTGGGAGGGATGGTGAGTGGAGAGGAATAGGAAGGGAGGAGGAATTAAAGGAAGACGTATACGTTTCCTATGTGTATGCTTAGGTGGCTGTTGAGGTTACCTCATGTGTAAAGTGAGCGTACAGAGGAAGGAGAAGAGGGTTGGTCACTAGGTTGGGTGTTGGGCCAGTTCGGCTAGGCCCATGTGGAAGCAAAAAGAATAGAGAAGGAGTGGTTGGGTTGCAGCCCAGGAAACACACAAAAAAAAAGAATTCGGTTGGGAGGGGAAAATATGGAATGCATACCCAGGGGTGAGAGAAAGATATTGAGTGAAGGAAATTTTGTACAGAGTTTGACAGAGGAAAATAATTGATTTTCCTCTCCAGAAAATCTAGAAAAGGAAAAGAAGCTCAAAAAAATCAAATGAATCTTAGAAGACCAAAGAAAATTCAAACACGCATATTTTAATATGCCAAAGAAGGGAAAATAAAATCTGATTAAAAGAAAAGAACTAAACACAAATTTTTAATTTAAGTTCACATTAGTTCAAATTAAATCCTTCAAATTATAAAAGTCCCATTTAAGCTTTGTTACCAAATAAAACAAATGAAATTTTCTCGCCCTGATTTTTGGAAAACTTTTTCTTAAACATTCTGAGAATCGGGATGTTACAGATCTACCCCCCCCCCCCTTAAAAGAAATCTCATCCCCGAGATTCAGGCTGACTAAAGAGAATGGGTTTGGGTTAGTTTTGTCTTCGACACAGTTCTCCTCAATCACATTTATGGTGGCGGTCAATTTTGATCTTGGTGACAAGTAACTTTGCCTTCTTGATTCTAGATACTTCAATTGTTGATACTGTCTCCAACTTGCTCAAGACTTGGGAACAGTCCTTCGATCTTGGCGATGGTAACCACATAACTTTGGTGAGTGGTTGAACATTCTTCGGTATCACTTCTTCCGTAGGTCAAGCTGCAATGCAGATAGACCCGTTGATCCTCCTTTGAAGTTGAACCTTGCGGTAGGTGTATTGCGAAGCTATTCAAATCTTCTTCTTTGTGAATGAAGGTCCTCAAATCTTCGATCTCGTCACAATCACCATCTACTACCCCCTTAAAAGTTGTTTTCCATGGGGTTCAATTGCATGATAGATCTCCAAACGGGTTGTTGCAACTTCGTTCATCTCAAGGTGACCTCCAGGGTTTATAGAGAAGAGGGAAAGAGTTTAAGAGGAGTAAAAGAATCCTACATGAGGAGGAGATACCCCAAAAGATAAACAAAAGATAACACCCAGATAATCATGAAGCTATCCAAAGAAAACTCAAAAGCAACTCATTTTGGCAAATAGGGTTTTAGTATGAATGCATAGGAAAACGCCAGAAGAAAAATATGCAGACGATACTCACACAAAAAAGTTTTGCGTCTACTAGTTACGAGTCCTACCACTACATGGGTATTAATCAACCTAATCCTATATGGATGGTCACAATAATTCTTGGAGCAAATCTTCAACGTTGACAATTGGATCACGATCGACAGTTGTTGCCTTCTTGAGGTCTCGAAGTGTCTTCTCTTGGAAAAATGTTGCTACTCAAAGCTTCAGGGGTTGAAGTTATCTTGAAATTCTTGGCACATCGTGTGAAGCTTCTGACTTTTCAACACCAAGGGCAGGGAAAATGGTTTCACATACTACAATGAAGATGTTAGAGAAGTAGAGTTTAAATTTCAATTGAATAAGATGAGATGACAATAGCAACAGTGAAGGAGAAGAGTACGAGAATGATCCTTTTCAAAATAGTTTTTCTTATAACAATAGTCCCTAAGGCTTTCCATTTCTAACTAAGGCCACGTGACTAGGTCAACATCGGCTCTGATACCACTTCTGTGAGAACCCGAAATTAGCTTCCAGATCGTCCTGTGTATATTTGTCAACCCCAGGATCATTGTTGACAACACAGTGAAATGATATCATTGCACAATACATTAAAGTATTACAAGTAATATATATTGTTACAAGACATACCTAGCAAAATGACTCATGACATTTATTACATTCAGAAAAATAGCGGAAAGTACAATGCATAGCGACTCCATCTCAGCCACAGGCAATCGATGTAGTCCACGTGACCTCACTTCTACATATCGCCATAGTAGTCGTAGTCATCATCTTCGTCTCCAGGTAACTCTGTTGTCAACAAAATTATTGCCATGAGTACATTACGTACTCAACATGCCTCCCACGGGGAAGGACCTAATAGCTACATGTGGCTTCAAAGGAAGGCTGTATGGCTCATTTGCATAAAGCTAATTTTGTTTGACAAATAAAGCAGTTGGATAAAAGCAATTTTTGATAAGAATGTGTTTTATCTCCAGAATAACTTTCATCAAAGTGAGGATCCTCGATCAACTCACACTCTTCATAGGTTCCAAGAATAGGGGTAAAGAGGGAATAAGGAAGACAGGTCCTGTATGTCAAGAAAGATTCATGTGCTGTCCTTGACCGTGGACATGGCTATTCGAATAGTTTTACACTCTGCAGAGGTTGTACACTTTACCCACACGACACAATCCCGACTTGTTGCCACTAGCCGTCGCTAGCGTAGTACACCATCTGGTATAACAGCAGGGAGATTGTGACGAGGTCTTTGGACTAGATCCCCCAAAGATGTGACATGCCCATTGGGTCTGGCGCATGGAACTGAGAGTACGTCCTCAAACCGGTCCCCCCATCTGTGCCGAGGATACTCCCCGCAAGGCAGCTATCCCATCTGCGGTACGGCGACATCGACACCTAAGGCTGACTAGCTTACTTGACCAAGCTAGTGCCCATATAGCATGTGGTTGTACTGTTATCACAATCTTCAAATCCAAGACTTATTAGGCCTCATGCGGCACGGACGACTGATTGCCCCCTTCAGCTCGTGAAGGGCAGCCAATCGCTCCTTCAATCCTTGATTCAGCTGTCGCCCGCACCAGTATTCAGATGGTAAGTTTCACCCAGAGTAGAAGAGGATAGATAAGGTAAACAAGGCCAACTTGCCTAGCTCAGCGAGCTCAACAATAAGTTTCAAGTGTCAATGACTCAAAGATCATTCAACAAAGAACCTATAGGGTAATAAGCATGGATAAGCATTTCTACTCTACCAGAATACTATATAATTCTACTCAGGTGTCAAGTGAATAGGCGACAAGCGGATCAGGGTAATGTGTCAATCGACACGCTAGCTACGAGATAAAATAGCATGCATATAGTAGCCATAAAACACAATGCAATTTTGTAAAACATAGGATAAGTATGATCAAAGAAGGAGGCATGCCTTCGTTGTTGAGTCCTTTCGGTAACCTGTTTCTGTCCATGTCCAACATCATCGTCACTCCCTACTCGTCGTAACAATAGCAAAGGAAAAACAATAAATACCAAAGCAATAGAAAATCCAAATAACATCCAAAACAAATTAAGAGTGGATGGATAGCGAGATATCGATCAGATGGAGATTCTGAAATGAGATAGCATGATAGGGAGGCAAGTAGAGAGGAATCAGTGTGTGACAAGGTTTAGGTTGACACAACTATGGAAGGCTTGGCGATCAAGACTAACGCTCTAGTATGAATTGTGCTACTAACCAATAGTAGTGCCCACTACACAACTCGACTAACTCTACATGAAACAAGTATATAACAAACACAATGGCATCCACACACATGAAATGGAACCATCCTATGCATTTTAACTGCGCAATTACAACATGGCATGATCAAGGTAAAATTTAACCACAAATAAATATTTAGATACAATCTAAATATTTATAATGGTCAATAGCATCCAAACACATACATCAACTTTATAATTCAAAATCATGTATTCTATATGACAACCAAACAAACATTACAAACCATACTAATTAAGCAATGAAAACATCATTCAACAACATGACTTAAATTGATCTAGGTCTAGACCTAAATCATTATTAAAAGAAAATAGAATCAACTCCATTATATCAAACTAATTCATTTGTAAAACAATTACAAGAACTACACAACACATGGATCAAATGGATGAATAACTATCTTAGACATGATATGGTTAAGAGTAATTATCAACCACAAATAAATACTTGGATGAATCCAAATATTCATAATAGTTAACAACAACCAAAGTATAACATCAAACGTAATAACTATAGCGAGCATTCCTATAACAAGAGCCAAACCATTTCCATGGTCAAAACTAAATAAACAACTAAATCAAGACACATATACACACAAGGCATGTGAGTATAGAACCACTAGAGGTCTAAACGAATAACACAAGCATCACACATACGAGTGATCATGATAAGATACTAGACTAGAATATGCTCTTAATAATAAAGAACAACTAATTAATAGCCAAATAGCTAGTAGCAATAATATTACCGGCACATGCTTAAACAAGAGATCAAACTATGCACACTAGGCATATGAGAAAGATACAACTCAACTAACTTGAAAGGTAACTATCATATGCATGTGATGAACTATTGCAACAAGTATAGAGCACTCATAATACTAACGTATGACAAGTTAAGCATGTATAAGCAACACTAGAATAACTATAAACATGGAGTATAATAAGACATGGAAGGTTATTAGCATGACATGTCTTGGCTTAAGCATACCACAACTGCAACAACTAGATAAAGTAGATATGACAAGTAGACATGTATGGTCATCACAGGAGATACGAGAGTATGCTACCAATACAATACTACTCATAACTATGACATAATTTAGTTGATATCAACTATCATGACTATCAAGCATGGCAATAGCACACAAGCCTACATACTAGTTATGACATGTAATCACATTGACTATGCATACAAACATGTAACCAAGTAATTATATATCATGGAATGAACAACAGTAAGCAATGCACCATAGTAGCATGAATAGCAGGGACAAGATCATGGCATGCATTTCCTATCTATTACAACATACACTTGTAAAGACATAACATAACAACCTGGAATGATCTATAACATGAGTTGATACACCGACACACACTATGCACTCCAGTCATACAATCATAACAACATGGCATAGTATTGATCAAGCAAGAAGTTATTTAATCAAAGAAAGTATGAGATCAACAAACTACTATCATGTGAATCATCTTAATGAAGGCCAACCATATGCGCAATCACACGATAGTACATACTCGCAATGCTATATCACATGGTAGTAGACAATCAAAACAGGCATTCTACTTGAAGCAATTGTTAACATGGCAAGGTAATAAACCAATATAAATAAACACAAATGATAATTACCAGGATGTAATAAGCTAAGTTCTATGCCACAAGAATAAACTAGTGATAGAAATGTAAACATGACCTAATGAGACCAACCATGTAATCTTGCATAACAATCATCTACAAAACAAAAGAACAACTAGGCGAAAATATGCTATGCGACAAATAACCACGATGGATTTATCCGCAAACAGGAAATCATTTCATTTGACTTCTAACATAAAGGATCATGACAATGATTTCAAACCAATAAAACAACACGTGACACGGATGTAAATGAATAAGCGAACCATATCCAAGATATATCCATGCTAAGCAAAAATTAAAATAATCAAGACATAAAGTAATTCATGATTCAATGAACAAAGCAAAGCTTAGAATAATCCTACGGAATTATAAGCATGGCAAACATTTAACAGAAATTGTACGCATGCATAAGATAGCGCGACATGTTACGCAAAAAAATACCACATGAGACAACGTACAAATATATAATGAATAAATAAAATAAATACTTATAATAAATCCATTCAATCGCATCTAACTCCTAAAATTTATGGAATAATTAGGAGCACTCCTAGTCATATAACGAACATACAAATATCATACTAACATAAAAGTTCCCGATCAACTGCTATGCGTGTTAATAAATTACAAGAACTAATATGAAACAAAAGTTTAACACACTACTACAATTAGGCATGAATTATATACATGAAACCATAGAAAACTATATTAAAATCTATAGACATGTCTAACACAAGACAATAACAATGCAAACAAAATATTATCTACTTGCGACAACAAAAACTACAATCGGTAAACAAGTAAACTAAAAATTTATTTGTCACGCAAAAATTATGAGACCAATAGGATGCACTCTTAGGCATATCGCAAACATATGAACAATAACATATTAATGCAAAATTTAACCGTTGAACAAATCACATTCAAACTTGGCCAATGACGACTATAACAAAGATATATACTAAACTCATATTGATGAAACTAGCGATCTAAGTCCACCATGGGGTTACTACGGACATGAGAAACAACTCATATGTTGACCACAAGATTATCCGATAGGCCACAAATATAAAGACAAGCCGATGCCATCGAATTGAAATATGTTTTGGACAGGCGTGGCCAACGAGATAGATAGGTTGAAACATGATGTCTACGAGATACTACGGGTGATGTTGAGGAGGTGTGCATGAGGAATTGGATAGAGGCTCACCGAGTTGGACGGAATGGTCACTAGGTTGGGTGTTGGGCCAGTTCGGCTAGGCCCATGTGGAAGCAAAAAGAATAGAGAAGGAGTGGTTGGGTTGCAGCCCAGGAAACACACAATAAAAAGAATTCGGTTGGGAGGGGAAAATATGGAATGCATACCCAGGGGTGAGAGAAAGATACTGAGTGAAGGAAATTTTGTACAGAGTTTGACAGAGGAAAATAATTGATTTTGCTCTCCAGAAAATCTAGAAAAGGAAAAGAAGCTCAAAAAAAATCAAATGAATCTTAGAAGACCAAAGAAAATTCAAACGCGCATATTTTAATATGCCGAAGAAGGGAAAATAAAATCTGATTAAAAGAAAAGAACTAAACACAAATTTTTAATTAAAGTTCACATTAGTTCAAATTAAATCCTTCAAATTATAAAAGTCCTATTTAAGCTTTGTTACCAAATAAAACAAATGAAATTTTCTCGCCCTGATTTTTGGAAAACTTTTTCTTAAACATTCTGAGAATCGGAATGTTACAATGAGCTCATCATTCCATTTTGTGAGCTTCTGAGCCACAAACTCATCGACTCCACAAGCCTTGAAACTGTTATGTACACCTGGATAGTGATCCTCATTCTCCTTGATGTAGTCCCAGTCGACCCATCTCATGTTACACACTATGGGCTTCTTGTCAAGCAACACTGTCTCATAGAAGTCCTGCCGTTCCTTTGTATGGAACCTGTAGTCCACATCAGTCCTCCTTCTGGTGGCATATGGATCTGACTCTCTTCATAGCCTCAGACCTGAGTCCTTCCTGATCTTCATGTTCTCAGAAACTGGATGAGCATCATTGTGATCTGGGATTTTTGGCTTCAGCTTCCTCAAGACATGTGACTCATCATCTTCTTCTTCCATTTCAGCTTCAGGCACTGGGGCCTTGTTCTTTTCCTCAGCAGGGATGTTCCTAGTGCTCCTCTTCGGTTTTGGCTTTGGAGCTGGAGCACCAGCCTTTTTGGGTTCAGATTCCAAAGGGACTTGAGTAGATGCTCTGGCCTTAGACGTTGGAATTCTCTTTGCAGGCACTTTGGTTTTCATGCCAGGCTTAGTGGCAGCAGTAGTGCTATATTCCTTCTTAACCACTTTCTTCTTGGAAGTGGCCTCATCCTCAACTGCCACATAGTCTTCATCCTCAGATTCAGAGGTCTTCTTCTTTCTGGCCCTAGTGGCAGCTTTGGGTAAGTTGCTTGGGGTGCTCCTGCTACCATCAGTTGAGCTGCTAGAGGGACTAGTGCCCTCACTCAGGTGAACCTGCTCCTCTGACCAGTTCTGGCTGTCACTCTAATCAGACATATTGTGAACACTGACAGCAGAACCTGTGAATAGATATAGATGAGATAGAGTGGATGAGCATCACAAAATGCAGAGGTTTTTGCAAAAGAATGAGTCAAAAACTTAGTTTTAGTTTTCCACAAAAAGCATTTCGGATCAACCGATTTGTAAACTCGATGATACCAAAGCAGCTGTTGGAACCTAAACTAGTGAACTCGGTCAGACCGAGTCACAGTTCGGTGGCACCAAGACTGCTAGGGTTTCACAAAGTCCTGAACTCGGTCACATCGATTTGCAATTCTCGGTCAGATCGAAAATTACATGTGCAATGGCCTGAGCCGAATCAGTGGTACCGAGTTCCACAACTCGGTGGGTCCGAGATGGTTTCGGCGGAAACCTAACCCTAAATTCTCAATTCACGACTAAACTACGGAGTGTTTTGACTAGATAAGAATGATCTCAATCGTGGCAAGATACATGGCGAACACAGTGTGCTAGGAATCAGATAGGGATAGCACAGTGATCGAGTTCATACCCTAGTTCGGCGATGAACTCGCTACGGCGGCAACGGCGGGGCTGATTCCCGTTGATGGCGGCGGAGATCAGCGGCAGGAGGTGGCTGGCGATGAGGAAGACGATCCGGAGACCCTGGAGGCAGAGCGGACTAAGTGCGGGTCGAGGAGGTTTGGAAAGTTTTCCAAAATTTGACCCGTGGGTATATATAGCCCGACCTATCGGTGTGACCGAGTGGAACAACTCGGTGGCACCGAGATGCATAACTGCAAGCAGTTACTGCAACTTGGTGTGACCGAAAAGTTCAAATCGGTCGCACCGAGACTGAAAACCTAGATCGACTTAGTGATCTCGGTATGACCGAAATGGGTGAATCGGTCAGACCGAAACGCACAAAGAAGTTTTGGAACTTTAAGTCTATGCCGAATCGGGGACTCCGAGTGCTCCTCACACAGAGTGGTTCGAATCTGACTTGATCAAATTTTGTGATGCAGCATGAATAGAGTTTGAGACGAGAAAATCATAGATAGATAGAGAAGGTTCTTAGGCATTCTTGTCCATCCACTTGGCCAAAAGAAAAGGAAACCACTCAATCAAAACAACACGTGGATGTCCTCGAATGAGTAAATTATGCAACCAACGTGCTCACACAATAAAATGGCAAATGAAATATGTGGCAAATCATGCACAAACTATTCTAGCATCTATCAAGCAATTGGCGATGACTAGGTCATCTATATATGAGTATATTGACTTAGGAGTCAAATGAGAACATTTGATCATAGGTCATACTCATCGTTTAAGCACAAGTGGGGTTACCACTTTTACATAAAGCGTTGTTATGTTCACGCCATTAGAGTTGCTTTAACTCAATTGTTAGAGTAAAGCTCCCCCTAGATGTGAGATCCCCCCTAAGAGGGATGAACTAACCTTGGGTTTTGTCGATGATGACTTCATGTAGGTGTTGAAGATGTGGATGCTCTATGTTGATGTAGATCATTTGGAGCTATCCTTTGGAGTGAGTTGTACTTTCAATACCTACACGGGTTAGTCCCATAAGGAACAAAAAAGGGTATCCATAGACATAGAGTGATGTACACAAGATGATGTTTATGAAAGCTTTAAGTTACCTTGTTCCTTGTCTTACCAACAAGAGGGTTTGTGACTCCTTGAACTAGTGCAAGATGTGGAAGTTGATTGCACTTGTTTTTGCCAAAATGATAAGAGTGAAGTATATTGGTGGAGTCACCATCAAGAACTCTCTAGTTCTTCTTCTTCGGGATCCACACCATCTTGATGGGAATCCTCGGAGTTGTAGTTGTACTTGATGAAGTGGAACTTGATGTAGTCTTGGGAACCCACTTGACCAAGGCCTTAGGAGCTTCTTCAAATGCATCAATTTCCTCTTGAAGCTTGTCCTTGCCTTTTTGCTTGTGGTCTTGTGGTGGAAGATCATCTTGAGCTTGTGTCCCTTTGGATGAAGTAGGGTGATACTTCTCTTGTTGAGGAACAAACTTCGTCTTGGGGTATTGATCTTCTTCCCACTCAACTCCATTGGCATTGAACTTTCGTTCAAAACCAATACCTTGATTCTTCCGGTGCCTTCCTTGCTTGCATACAATTTCCTCGAATTGCTTGCTCCCGGCAAGGCTCTTGTAAACACCTTTCTCTATAATTCCCTTCAATAAGCTATTTTCTTGCTCAAGTGTAACTTGGCTAAGAGAATCATTAGTGGAATCAAGAGAACTACTGGAAGCAACAACATTGGATTTAGCATGATTATTGTTACTACTAGAGGAAGAATCTTTCTTGTTCTTGTTACTAGACTTGACTTGAGGCATGTAAGTGGATAAGATTAAACGCTTGGAAATGTAAGAAGAACATTTCTTGCGAAGATCATCATTGATTGCTTTTAAGAACTCATGCTCTTGCTCAAGATTGAGCTTCTCAAAACGTAATTTCTCATGAGTCCTTAAAAGTTCTCGATGATCTCCTAAGATAGTTTCATGAGCTAACTTAAGAGTGTTTAGTTCTTTAGTTAGAGACTCAATCTTCTCCTTATCATTGTCATTCGTTTCATTATAGTTTTCAACAAGTAACTCATCATCACCTAACAAGTCATCTTCATCACTATTGAAATCAACATACTCGGGGTGTGATACCTTTGGACCTTTGGCCATGAAGCATCTTCCAATTCCTTCATTTGGTGAATCAAATATGTCGTAGGAGTTGGTTGACACAAGTGCAAGTCTGGCAACACCTTCATCTTGAGTATATTCGGAGTCGGAGTGATAGCTTCTCTCGGAGTCATTGTCGGAGTCGGAGCAGGATACCCATTCACCAACATGAGCTTGATGTCTTCGTTTTGTGTAGCTCCTTCATGACTTGTCCTACCTTTCCGAATCCTTGCTTCTCGGAGGGTGTCTTCGTTCATATCAATCATCCTACTCCTTCTCTCCCTTGATGGTGATTCTTCTCTTCTACTTCTTCTTTTGGGAGAATCTTCTCTTCTCTTGTGGGGAGCCGTACACTCATTGGAGTAGTGTCCGGGTCTTCCACAATTGTAGCAGTTTCGCTCTCGACTAGAAGATCTTTTGTCATTGTAGGACCTTAACTTGGAACTTTTCTCCTTGCTTCTACTCTTGTAGAACTTGTTGAAGTTCTTCACCATTAGGCTCAATTCTTCATTGAAGGTTTTTTTTTCTCACTTGATGATGTGGGAGCTTCACATGAGGCTTTATAAGCACCACTTGACTTGTTATGGAGCTCCTCCTTATCCTTGATTGACATCTCATGAGCAACAATTCTTCCAATGACTTCCATTGGCTTGAGATCTTTGTAATTTGGCATCATTTGGATCAATGTGCATACAATATCGTATTTTCCATCCAAGGCTCTTAGGATCTTCTTGATGATGAATTTGTCGATCATCTCTTCACTTCCTAAGCCGGTAATCTCATTTGTGATAAGAGCAAGCCTAGAGTACATTTCAGCGACACCTTCGCCATCCTTCATTTTTAACTTGTCAAGTTGACTTTGAAGAACATCCAACTTGGATTCCTTGACGGAGTCGGTACCTTCATGCATATCAATCAAAGTATCCCAAATTTCCTTTGCATTCTCAAGACGGCTGATTTTGTTGAATTCTTCGGGGCACAATCCATTGAAGAGGATATCACAAGCTTGAGCATTGTATTGTAGCATCTTCAACTCATCCGCGGTAGCTTCACGATTCGGTTCTCTCCCATCAAAGAATTCACCTTGCAAGCCAATGCACACAATAGCCCAAACGGCGGGGTTATGTCCAAGAATATGCATTTTCATCTTATGCTTCCAACTAGCAAAATTAGTGCCATCAAGGTAAGGACCTCTACGGTGATAATTTCCCTCACCAGACGCCATACTCTCCTAGGTTATGAAACCAAGGCCATGACCACCAAAAGCTATGGAAATCAAAGCAAATGGAGACCAAAGCTCTGATACCACTTGTAGGATCGAAAGTATGTCTAGAGGGGGGTGATTAGACTACTTGACTGTCGGTGTCAAAACCGGCGGATCTCGGGTAGGGGGTCCCGAACTGTGCGTCTAGGCGGATGGTAACAGGAGGCAGGGAACACGATGTTTTACCCAGGTTCGGGCCCTCTTGATGGAGGTAAAACCCTACGTCCTGCTTGATTAATATTGATGATATGGGTAGTACAAGAGTAGATCTACCACGAGATCAGAGAGGCTAAACCCTAGAAGCTAGCCTATGGTATGACTGTTCTTCGTCCTATGGACTAAAACCCTCTGGTTTATATAGACACCGGAGGGGGCTAGGGTTACACAGAGTCGGTTACAATGGTAGGAGATCTACATATCTGTATCGCCAAGCTTGCCTTCCACGCCAAGGAAAGTCCCTTCCGGACAGAGGACGAAGTCTTCAATCTTGTAACTTCATAGTCCAAGAGTCCGGCCGAAGGTATAGTTCGGCTATCCGGACACCCCGTAATCCAGGACTCCCTCAGTAGCCCCTGAACCAGGCTTCAATGATGACGAGTCCGGCGCGCAAATTGTCTTCGGCATTGCAAGGCGGGTTCCTCCTCCAAGTACTTCATAGAAGATTTTGAACACAAAGGTAGTGTCCGGCTCTGCAAAATAAGTTTCCACATATTGCCATAGAGAGAATAATATTTACACAAATCTAATCTGCTGACGTATTCCGTAGCGTGACATCACACCATGAACAAATCTTTATTCGAATCGTTTTACTGTTCCACCTCAGCACGTTTAGTGAGGCGGTTTCCTTGGCACGTCTTGTCAAAGCAGAGATCGTGTCCCCTTATTCCGGGATTCTTATCAATACGGGCGTGGGTAATCCAACCGCGCCATTGATTATGGTGCTTGGGAGATAAGCGAGTTTTACCATGCGGGTGGGGACGCATAGTCGCATCCGCCCATATAAGGGGATAAGGATCCACCTTTTCATCCACGCCTTCTTCCTCCTTTGCCTATCCATTTCCGCGCACTCGAGCTCCAGCGCCCAAGTCCGCACACCCCACCTCAACCTTCTCCTGCCATGTCCGGAGTGGGAGGCAAGTGGATGGTCTCCTCCGTCACGGAGGGACACATCAAAAAACTGAGGAAGGTCGGATACTTGTCTAACGACATTGCGCACCGGCTTCCCGAAGAGGGGCAGCTCATCCCCACCCCTAGGCCCCGTGAGAGGGTGGTGTTCCTCCCCATTTCCTCTGTGGACTGGGCTTCCCTCTCCACCCATTTGTCTAGGGGCTCATGTTCTACTATGGCCTGGATTTCCACGATCTGGCCCCGAACTTTGTCCTCAACATCTCGGCGTTTATCGTCGTGTGCGAGGCTTTCTTCCACATCCGCCCCCATTTCGGCCTATGGCTCAAGACTTTCAATGTCAAGCCGAAGGTGGTGCATAGCACCCAGGCGGAGTGCGGAGGTGCCATGGTGGGCAAGATGCCCGACGTCCTATGGCTCGAGTGCTCCTTCATGGAGTCCCTTAAGGGGTGGCAGTCGGGGTGGTTTTACATCACCGAGCAGCGTGACCCTGAATGGGTCGCAGCCACCGAGTTCCGATCCGGACCCCCTACGTGGCTCACCTCCTTGAAAGAGATGGGCCTGTCGTGGGGTAAAAAAGGAGAGCTGACTGGACTCCCAACATGCGTCCAAACCCTGGTGGACAAGAGGCTCAAACTTGTCAACGTAGTTCAGGTTATGCTCATCCCTCGGATCCTCCCGTGTCAACAACGGGCTTTCAACCTATGGGAGTTCGACCCGGCGCGGCACCGAACTCGTAGCAGGCTCTTTGACACGACGTACAAAGATGCCTGGAAGGTGCTTTTCAAGGGCACCGAGGCCCCCGCATCTGCTACTGAGGATCGCGGATTCAGCATGCAGCGTCACGCTCGTGCGGTAAGCTGTTTTTACCTTTTACAGGGTATTAGTTTTTCATAGTCTGACTCCATGCGGGATCTAAGCTCCCTTACCTTTGACAGGATTGGCAGGAGATGTCCGGACAGATCAACTGTCCGGCTCCTTTGCCCGAAGGCCCAGCGGACGCTCGCTTGGCGAAGCTGCTGGTTCTGGCACCCTATGTGGTGCCGGAGAAGAAGGCCAAGAAGAAGGCCACGGGGACTCGAAAGAGTGCCCGGCGCCAGGAGGTGTCGGATTCATCATCTGACGACTCCAAGGCGCACTCCTCCCATGAAGACGACGAGGAGGAAGAAGAGACCTCTCCCCCTCCAGCGGGGGGAGGGAAGAAAAGGAAGGTCGCCCCAACTAGGGAGGCCGAAGGGTCCAAGAAGGGGAAGACCCCTCCTCCGGACTACTCTACCAACACCGACAACGGCGAAGGGGAGTGGCCGCACATGGCCAAGCCCCTAGCGAGATCGTAAGTATCCGGATACCAGAGTGATTCATAGTATTCCCCCATTGCACAGCTTTTCCTTACGTTGAACACGTTTATGCAGTCCAGCCAAAGACCGGCTCGATGTGTCGTCGAGCGGTTCCCTGGATTCGTCGGACGTGAATTCGCTTCCGATGGCTACCTCCCCCCATCCTACGGACGATGCCGCGGTGGCGTCCCAATAGGTTCCAAGCTAGGAGGAGGTGGTCCTGGAGGCGCCGCAAGGCGACCTCCCGGACTCCAGGCGTAAAGGGGATAGAACCCCCAAGGGCTCCAAGTCTGGCCTTGAGCCAGACACCGCGCCGGAACCTTCAACGGTTCCGGACTCCGGTAGGCAGCCTCCTTCCAATAGGAGCAAGCCTACCGAGCCAGCGACCTCCGTCCAACCGGAGGCACCGGACAATTTGCTGGAGGTGCTTAACGGTGCCTCCATCAACGAGGAGCACCGCACTATTATGAGTGCGGTGATCCAAAAGGTTCAGTCCGCCAAGAGCGGACTGACTGAAGCCTGTGCCAGCCTTCTAACAGGCTTTGAGGTCAGTAAAGAATATGTAAAAATATTACCACATAGACAGTAGCCTCTGATGCTCTGTTCGGCGTTCGGATAGAAAAGCCAAATAGAGGATCTAATAACATTCGCAGGAGTCTAACATAATCAAGTTAATATGCGTATGCAGGCTTCGCTACTGGCCTCCGCCGCACTGACTGCGGAGGTGGATACGCTGAAGCAAAACCTCGCGCGGTCTGAGAACGAGCTCGGCCATGCCAAGAGGCAACTCGAGGAGAAGGAAGGTAAGTAATACCTTGCGCGAGTATATAGAGAAGATGTGGTTGCAAAAAATGACAGGATCAACGTGCTATTATAGGGGCCACGACCGAGGTGGCAACCCTTAAGAAAGCGTTGTCCGAGGCCGAAAACAGAATGGCCGCGGAGCGTATAGAGAGAGGGAAGCAGGAGGCGCGGGTGGAGGAGGTGCAGAAAGAACTCCAGGCTGTCGTGAAAAAACACGAGAGTTTGGAGCTTGACTCGAAGACGCAAGCGTCCGAGCTTGCGGCAGCCCTCGAGAGCGCGAAGTCTGCCAAGGCCGAAGCCCAGAAAGCCCTCCAAGAAATTGGAGATATGAAGAAGATAGCGGCGGGTAAGGCATTCATTATGCAAAGCAAGCACGTTAAAGTTAATTACTTGTTACTTACCTGAGTCCGGAGCTCTCCAGGAGCATTCGCAGATTTTCCCCGTAGTGCATCTGATGCCGCCGCCTACTACCGCGCCAAGGAGGGGAGCTCGACGGAGAAGGTGTTCTGGTCTCAGTAAGCTGAGGCCGGACACCTGGTGCCTTTGAGCGACCAGCTGAAGCAAATGGTCGAGCTCCACAAGGTGGCCGAACAGGCCATAAAGGGCCTCATAGTTCGGCTTTGGCCTAGAGAGGCTCTGCCTGGGAGCTACTTCGGGCTGGTGAGGCAGCTGGTGGATGCCTGTCCACGGCTTGAAGTAATCAAGTGCCCTGTCTGCATCGAAGGTGCCCGTAGGGCGCTTGCCCGTGCTGAAGTGCACTGGGGCAAGATGGATGCGGAGAAGCTGGTGAAGGACGGGCCGTCGCCCGGCAAGGAGCATCGCGTCCCGAAAGCGTATTATGAGGGCGTCCTCAAGGGTGCCCGCCTTATAGCGGATGAATGTTCCAAAGATGTAATTTTTGAGTAAACTCGCATTTGTGATCCTGTACGCTGAAAACTTGTTCATATGCGCTAAGCAACGCTTTTGAATTTAAAATATTACCTTCTGGGCAGCCGTTTATCAAATTTGAGAGATGGCAAGTCGTCGGCTTCTGCCCCCGTGCCACGAGTGCTGGGGTGTTCGGGATAAACATGAGCACTCTTTTTCCCATTCTTGGGTCCTTCGAGGGAGGCGCTCAACACAACGAACAAGGCAACCAGACTATATTGCTTGAACACTCTCACTTAGCCATAGAATTCTATAATTTTAAATTTCGTCGCAGCCCCTAGTGTTCAGAAGACCGAGTTCGGGGCGCTATCCACGCCTAGGCCGGACAAAGCCGACTCCTCGCTCTAAGCGGCGTAAGTCTTTAGGACTCGAAAACCTCTCAAACAGCGACCAGCTCTCGCCTCATCATGACGGTCAGTTTTAGCTTTCTCTACTAAGGTGCTTAGCCCAGCTCAACTGGGGCACAATCGCAGTAGTTCTCCTAGTGCTACCTTAGCCGATATAACGGAACATAAGGTACTAAAACATAGGAGCCAGGCAAACCCAACTATTTACCCAAGACATGATTCGGAGCCGATGCATATAATGCTATAAGTTCGGGGTGCCGCACATGTGAAAGTGTTCGGACTTCTCACACCGTGTTGTGGGGTACTTAAGCCCCTGGCGTATTGGCCGTACCAAAGTGTACGGGTGCAACATGTCATTAATGAACATATATTCGTAAAAAAGAGTAATGCAATAATAGACTGGCTCCATCGCGTATATGTCCCTTAGCGCACGCTTCTGCTCCCTCTTGGGGACGTGGGTTGCATATATCATGTTCACCGTCCGCACTTGTGGGGGGAAACCTTTCTGTCCATTGTTGTTCGGTGGCCAGGGCTCCTCCTCATCATCGCTATGCAGCCCCTTGTCTCTGCTTTCGGCATTTAACTTGCCTGCCTGCTTGAACACCCAACAATCCTTGTTGGTGTGATTGGCTGGTTTTTCGGGGGTGCCATGTATCTGGCATGAGCGGTCAAGTATTCGGTCCAAACTGGACGGGCCCGGAGTATTGCTTTTGAATGGCTTTTCCCGTTGACCGGGTTTACAGCCTCTGAATCCGGCATTAACTGCCGTATCCTCAGCATTGTCGCCGTTAATGCGGCGCTTTTGCTTATTGCGACGCGACCTGCCACTGCTGTCCTTGGTATCCGAATTACCAGTGCTCTTGGTCATGTTATTGCTGCAAGCTAGCCAGCTGTCTTCTCCCGCGCAAAAGCGGTTCATAAATGTTGTGAGGGCTGCCATGGATTTATGCTGTGCAAGCCACTCGTCGCGGATGTTATGCTTGAAGGCTGCTAGGGCCTCTGCGTCCTAGGTGCCGTGCAAGCCACTCGTCGCGGATGTTATGCTTGAAGGCTGCTAGGGCCTCTGCGTCCGGACAGTCGACGATTTGATTTTTCTTGGTTAGGAACCATGTCCAGAATTGTCTGGCCGATTCCTCTGGCTACTGAATTATGTGGCTAAGGTCATCGGCGTCTGCTGGTCACACATAAGTGCCCTGGAAATTGTCGAGGAATGCGGCTTCCAGGTCCTCCCAACAACCAATTGATTCTGCTGGAAAGCTGTTAAGCCAATGCCGAGCTAGTCCTTTAAGCTTGAGTGGGAGGTATTTGATGGCGTGTAGGTCATCACCGCGGGCCATGTGGATATGAAGGAGATAGTCCTCGATCCATACCGCAGGATCTGTTGTGCCATCATATGATTCGATGTTCACGGGTTTGAAACCCTCAGGGATTGATGATCCATTACTTCATCTGTGAAGCATAGTGGGTGTGCGGCGCCTCTGGGCTATATCACGACGCAGCTCAAACGAGCTTTGTCTACTGTGTTCAGCCCGGCCGGGTTGACTGTATCCGGAGTGACGATTACCGTCTCGTGCCGTGGGGCGCCCGCGCGATCCGTAGATCGATCTTGTTTGCCTTGCCTTGTCCTCCAATATATCTCGCAGGTCTGGCGCATTTTCCCGTGCCTTGGTATTTTTTCAGCGGCGCCGGGGTGCGGCTTGAGTGGAGGGCCAAGAGGCCTCTCCGTCGCGGCCACGGGGTGGCCGGTCGGCCGCATCATGCGCTGGTGATGTAGGTTTAGGTGCTTCCTCCTCTAATCGGGGTAGCAGCCTGCGCTTTGGGTAGCTCTTGGAGGGGCGTTCGAGTTCATACTCTTCGGCTGCAAGGACCTCAGTCCATCTGTCGGCTAGCAAATCTTGATCAGCTCTAAGCTGTTGCTATTTTTTCTTGAGGCTGCTCGCCGTGGCCATAAGCCTGCGTTTGAAACGCTCTTGTTCGACAGGATCCTCCGGCATGACAAATTCGTCGTCGTCGAGGCTTGCCTCGTCTTCGGAGGGAGGCATATAATTATCGTCCTCGACCTCTCTGTCTGCCGCTCTCTCATGAGGGCTGGCTTCTCCATCCTCATGTGCTAAATCTTGATGGAGGTGGTTGTCTTCGGCACTGTCCGGGGTGTTATTATCTCCCGTGCCGGAATCACCGTTTTTGCTCTGGCGGGATTTAGAGCGGCGCCGCTGACACCGGCGCTTAGGCTGCTTCTTGGAGGGGTCATCCTCCGCTGTTCCATCGCCATTGCCTTCTTTTGGGGTGTCCACCATGTATATATCATACGACGAGGTGGCTTTCCAGTGCCATATAGGCGCTGGTTCTTGATCGTCTCCTGCATCGGCGTCCATACCGTCGATGTCTTCAGAGTCGAAGTCGAGCATGTCAGTTAAATCATCGACAGTGGCTACGAAGTGGGTGGTGGGTGGGCTTTGAATTTCTTCATCATCCACATCCCAACCTTGCTAGCCATAGTCCGGCCAGGGCTCTCCTGATAAAGAGAGAGACTTTAGTGAATTCAGAATATCGCCGAAGGGTGAGTGCTGAAAGATGTCCGCGGCGGTGAATCCATGATCGACGCCCAATCGGGTTCGATCGGTAGGGGCGCGGAGGGATCGGAGTCTGGAGAGGAGTCCGGCTCCTTGGAGTCACGAGCTTCACAGAGAATAGGGTTGGTGTTCGGCTCGATCGCCATAGAGATTGCAGCCCCCGAGGCGGTGGCCAACCACCCATCCTTGATTGGCGTAGTTGGCTCCAAATTAAGGGTCGGAGCTGATGCGGGTGCGGCCTCCAGGGCACTGTTCGGCGGCAGAGCTAGATCATGCCCATCGTGACAGTGCGGCGCGCTCGGCTGCGGCTCGAATCCGTCGAAGGTCAAGTCTCCGTGGAGGTCCGCTGTGTAGTTTAAACTTCCAAATCTGACCTGACGGCCAGGGGCGTAGCTTTCGATCTGCTCCAGATGGCCAAGCGAATTGGCCCGCGGTGCAAAGCCGCCAAATACGAAGATCTGTCCGGGGAGAAAGATCTCACCCTGGATCGCATCACTGTTAATGATTGGAGAAGCCATCAGGCCTAAAAGTGACGACACAGAGGAACTCTCAACGAAAGCACCAATGTCGGAGTCAAAACTGGCGGATCTCGGGTAGGGGGTCCCAAACTGTGTGTCTAGGAGGATGGTAACATGAGCCAGGGGACACGATGTTTACCCAGGCTCAGGCCCTCTTGATGGAGGTAAAACCCTACGTCCTGCTTGATTAATATTGATGATATGGGTAGTACAAGAGTAGATCTACCACGAGATCAGAGAGGCTAAACCCTAGAAGCTAGCCTATGGTATGATTGTTCTTCGTCCTATGGACTAAAACCCTCCGGTTTATATAGACACCGGAGAGGGCTAGGGTTACACAGAGTCGGTTACAATGGTAGGAGATCTACATATCCGTATCGCCAAGCTTGCCTTCCACACCAAGGAAAGTCCCTTCCGGACACGGGACGGAGTCTTCAATCTTGTATCTTCATTTTCCAGGAGTCCGGCCGAAGGTATAGTCTGGCTATCTGGACACCCCCTAATCCAGGACTCCCTCATTGACCAAATAAAAATCCATCCTTTTCCCAATTTTAGTCTTTGGTAGATGTTAGCTATCTTAGCACAAGTCAAGCAATCTTAACACAATTCAAGCAAGCATGCAAAGAGTCTATGAGCAGCGGAAAGTAAAGCATGCAACTTGCAAGAATTTAAAGGGAAGGGTTTGGAGAATTCAAATGCAATTGGAGACATGGATGTTTTTTTCATGGTTCCAATAGGTGGTGCTATCGTACATCCATGTTGATGGAGACTTCAACCCACAGAGGGTAACGGTTGCGTGAGTCCACGGAGGGCTCCACCCACGAAGGGTCCATGAAGAAGCAACCTTGTCTATCCCATCATGGCCATCACCCACGAAGGACTTGCCTCACTAGCGGTAGATCTTCACAAAGTAGGTGATCTCCTTACCCTTACAAACTCCTTGGTTCAACTCCACAATCTTTGTCGAAGGCTCCCAAGTGACACCTAGCCAATCTAGGAGACACCACTCTCCAAGAAATAACAAATGGTGTGTTGATGATGAATTCCTTGCTATTGTGCTTCAAATGATAGTCTCCCCAACACTCAACTCTCTCTCTCCCAGGATATGGATTTGGTGGAAAGAAGGTTTGAGTGGAAAGCAACTTGGGGAAGGCTAGAGATCAAGATTCATATGGTAGGAATGGAATATCTAGGCCTCAACACATGAGTAGGTGGTTCTCTCTCAGAAAATGTGTATTGGAAGTGTAGGTATGTTCTGATGGCTCTCTCCACGAATGAAGAGTGGGTGGAGGGGTATATATAGCCTCCACACAAAAACTAAACGTCACACACAATTTACCAATCTCGGTGAGACTGAAGTGAAAAACTCGGTCGGACCGATTTAGCAAACCTAGTGACCGTTAGGATTTTTGGTGGGACTGAGATGCAACTCGATAGGACCGATATGGTTAGGGTTAGGGCATAACATAATCTCAGTGTGACCGATTACACAAACTCAGTGGGACCGATTTTGGTAATAAGCTAACCAGAGAGTTGGTCAGGTAAACTTGGTGGGACCGATCGCTCATTTCGGTGGGACCGAAATGTTACTAAAGAGAAACAGAGAGCTTACATTGCAATCTCATTGGGACCGATCGCTCATCTCGGTAGGACCGAAACGTTACAAAGGGAAACAGAGAGATTACAACCCCATCTCGGTGTGACCGAAATCCCTATTGGTGAGACCGATTTGCCTAGGGTTTGTGGCAGTGGCTATGACATTTGAAACTCGGTGGCGCCGGATAGAAAGAATCGGTAGGGCCGAGTTTGACTTTTGGTTTAGGTCATATGTGGATGTGGGAAGGTAGTTGGGGTTTTTGGAGCATATCACTAAGCACTATGAAGCAAGCAAGCCATTAACAAACACCTCATCCCTCCTTGATAGTATTGGCTTTTCCTATAGACTCAATATGATCTTGGATCACTAAAATATAAAATGTAGAGTCTTGAGCTTTGAGCTTGAGCCAATCTTTTTGTCCTTAATATTTTGAGGGGTCCACATTCCTCATCCATGCCATGCCATTCATTGAGCTTTTCCTGAAATATTAATCTTGGAATTACCAAAACCACCTAGGGATAGTTGCACTTTCACATGATGAGAGCATTCTTGTGTGACGAAAATGGAGCATGACCAAACTATATGATTTTGTAGGGATGAACTTTCTTTGGCCATGTTATTTTGAGAAGACATGATTGCTTAGTTAGTATGCTTGAAGTACTATTATTTTTATGTCAATATTAAACTTTTATCTTGAATCTTTCAGATCTGAACATTCATGCCACAATAAAGAAAATTACATTGAGAAATATGTTAGGAAGCATTCCACATCAAAAATTATGTTTTTTATTATTTACCTACTTGAGGATGAGCAGGAATTAACCTTGCGGATGATTGATACGTCTCCAACTTATCTATAATTTTTTATTGTTCCATGCTATTATATTATCTGTTTTGGATGATAACAGGCTTTATTTTACACTTTTAAATTATTTTTGGGACTAATCTATTAACCGGAGGCCCAGCCCAAATTGTTTTTATTTTGCCTATTTCAGTATTTCGCAGAAAAGGAATATCAAACGGAGTCCAAACGGAGTGAAACCTTCGGGAGCGTGATTTTTGGAACAAACGTGATCCAGAGGACTTGGAGTGGACGTCAAGAAATCAACGAGGAGGCCACGAGGCAGGGGGCGCACCCTACACCCTCGTGGGCCCCTCGTTGCTCCACTGACCTACTTCTTCCTCCTATATATATACACATATATATATACCCCGCAAACATCCAGGAGCACCACGAAACCCTATTTCCACCGCCGCAACCTTTTGTACCCAAGAGATCCCATCTTGGGGCCTTTTCCGGAGCTCCGCCGGAGGGGGCATCGATCACGGAGGGCCTCTACATCAACTCCATGGCCTCTCCGATGATGTGTGAGTAGTTTATTTCAGACCTTCAGGTCCATAGCTAATATCTAGATGGCTTCTTCTCTCTCTCTTTGGATCTCAATACAAAGTTCTCCTTGATTTTCTTGGAGATCTATTCAATGTAACTCTTCTTTTTGCGGTGTGTTTGTCGAGATCCAATGAATTGTGGGTTTATGATCCAGTTTATCTATGAACAATATTTGAATCTTCTCTGAATTCTTTTATGTATGATTGTTTTATCTTTGCAAGTCTCTTCGAATTATTAGTTTGGTTTGGCCTACTAGATTGATCTTTCTTGCAATGGGAGAAGTGCTTAGCTTTGGGTTCAATCTTGCGGTGCTCAATCCCAGTGACAGAATGGGAAACGACACGTATTGTATTGTTGCCATTGAGGATAAAAATATGGGGTTTACATCATATTGCATGAGTTTATCCCTCTACATCATGTCATCTTGCTTAAGGCGTTACTCTGTTCTTATGAACTTAATACTCTAGATGCATGATGGATAGCGGTCGATGTGTGGAGTAATAGCAGTAGATGCAGAATCGTTTCGGTCTACTTGTCACGGACGTGATGCCTATATACATGATCATACCTAGATATTCTCATAATTATTCGCTTGTCTATCAATTGCTCAACAGTAATTTGTTCACCCACCGTAATACTTATGCTATCTTGAGAGAAGCCACTAGTGAAACCTATGGCCCCCGGGTCTATTCTCCATCATACAAGTTTCCAATCTACTTTATTTTGCAATCTTTACTTTCAATCTATATCATAAAAATACCAAAAATATTTATCTTATTATTATTATCTTTGTCAGATCTCACTCTTGCAAGTGGTCGTGAAGGGATTGACAACCCCTTTATCGCGTTGGTTGCGAGGTTCTTATTTGTGTGTAGGTACGAGGTGACTCGCGCGTGGTCTCCAACTGGATTGATACCTTGGTTCTCAAAAATTGAGGGAAATACTTACGCTACTTTACTGCACCACCATTCCCTCTTCAAGGGAAAACCAACGCAGTGCTCAAGATGTAGCAGGCACCTCCGTGATCTGCACATGTTTGGCTCGGTGACGTCCCATGAACTCACGATCCAGCAGGATGCCGAGGGAGAGCTTCGTCAGCACGACGGCGTGATGACATTGATGATGATGCTACCGGAACAGGGCTTCACCTAAGCACCGCTATGATATGACTGAGGTGGATTATGGTGGAGGGGGGCATCGCACACGGCTAAGAGATCAATGACCAACTTGTGTGTCTATGGGTTGCCCCACCTCCCCGTATATAAAGGAGTGGAGGAGGGGGAGGGTCGGCCCTCTACTATGGTGTGCCCTGGGGAGTCCTACTCCCACCGGGAGTAGGATTCCCCCTTTCCATGTAGGAGTAGGAGAGTAGGAAAGGGAAGAGAGAAGAGAAGGAAGAAGGGGGCGCTGCCCCTCCCCCCTAGTCCAATTCGGACTAGGCCTTGGGGGTGCACGGCCGGCCCTAGGCAGCCCCTCCCTCTCGCCCCTAAAGCCCATTAGGGCCCATATACTCCCCGGGGGGTTCCGGTAACCCCCGGTACTCCGGTTAATGTCCGAACTCACTCGGAACCATTCCGATGTCCAAACTATTGGGGAATGTAGTAGTTTCAAATAATTTCCTACGCACACGCAAGATCATGGTGATGTATAGCAACGAGAGGGGAGAGTGTTGTCCACGTACCCTCGTAGACCGTTAAGCGAAAGCGTTATGACAACGCGGTCGATGTAGTCATACGTCTTCAAGATCGACCGATCCTTAGTACCGAACGTACGACACCTCCATCGGCACACGTTTAGCTCGGTGATGTCCCGCGAACTCACGATCGAGTAGAGGTCGAGGGAGAGTTTCGTCGGCACGACGGCGTGGTGACGATGTTGATGAGGCTACCATCGCAGGGCTTCGCCTAAGCACTGCTACGGTATGACCGGGGTGGATTATGGTGGAGGGGGCACCGCACAAGGCTGGGAGAGATCAATGATCAACTTGTGTCTTTGGGGTGTCCCCCTGTCCTCGTATATAAAGGAGCTAGGGGGGAGGCGGCCGGCCAGGAGGAGGGCGCACCAAGGGGGAGTCCTACTCCCACCGGGAGTAGGACAACTCCTTTCCTAGTAGGAGTAGGAGAAGAGGAAAGGGAAGGAGAGACGAGGAAGGAAAGGGGGGCGCCGCCCCACTCCTTGTCCAATTCATACTACAGGAGGAGGGGCGTGCAGCCTGCCCTGGCCGCCCCTCCTCTTCTCCACTAAGGCCCAATAGGCCCATTACATCCTTCGGGGGGTTCTGGTAATCCCCCGGTACTCTCGTATATGTCCGAAACCCCCCGAAACACTTCCAGTGTCCGAACATAGTCATCCAATATATCGATCTTTACGTCTCGACCATTTCGAGACTCCTCGTCATGTTCGTGATCATATCCGGTACTCCGAACTACCTTCGGTACATCAAAACACAAAAACTCATAATATCGATCGTCACAGAACTTTAAGCGTGCGGACCCTACGGGTTCGAGAACTATGTAGACATGACCGAGACACGTCTCTCGTCAATAACCAATAGCGGAACCTGGATGCTCATATTGGTTCCTACATATTCTACGCAGATCTTTATCGGTCAAACCGCAAAACAACATACGTTGTTCCCTTTGTCATTGGTATGTTACTTGCCCGAGATTCAATCGTTGGTATCTCAATACCTAGCTCAATCTCGTTACCGGCAAGTCTCTTTACTCGTTCTATAATGCATCATTCCGTAACTAACTCATTAGTCACATTGCTTGCAAGGCTTATAGTGATGTGCATTAACGAGAGGGCCCAGAGATACCTCTCCGACAATGGGAGTCGCAAATCCTAATCTTGATCTATGCCAACTCAACAAGTACCATCGGAGACACCTGTAGAGCACCTTTATAATCACCCAGTTACGTTGTGACGTTTGGTAGCACAAAAAGTGTTCCTCCGGTATTTGGGAGTTTCATAATCTCATAGTCATAGGAACATGTATCATTCATGAAGAAAGCAATAACAACAAACTAAACGATCATCGTGCTAAGCTAACGGATGGGTCAAGTCAATCACACCATTCTACTAATGATGTGATCCCATTAATCAAAGGACAACTCATGTCTATGGCTAGGAAACTCAACCATCTTTGATCAACGAGCTAGTCAAGTAGAGGCATACTAGTGACACTATGTTTGTCTATGTATTCACACATGTATTATGTTTCTGGTTAATACAATTCTAGCATGAATAATAAACATTTATCATGATATGAGGAAATAAATAATAACTTTATTATTGCCTCTAGGGCATATTTCCTTCAATCTCCCACTTGCACTAGAGCCAATAATCTAGATTACACGGTAATGATTCTAACACTCATGGAGTCTTGGTGCTGATCATGTTTTGCTCGTGGAAGAGGCTTACTCAGCGGGTCTGCAACATTCAAATCTGTATGTATCTTGCATATCTCTATGTATCCCACCTGGACTTGATCTCGGATGGAATTGAAGCATCTCTTCATGTGCTTGGTTCTCTTGTGAAATCTGGACTCCTTTGCCAAGGCAATTGCACCAGTATTGTCACAAAAGATTCTCATTGGACCCGATGCACTAGGTATGACACCTAGATCGGATATGAACTCCTTCATCCAGACTCCTTCATTTGCTGCTTCCGAAGCAACTATGTACTCCGCTTCACACGTAGATCCCGCCACGACGCTTTGTTTAGAACTGCTCCAACTGACAGCTCCAGCGTTCAATATAAACACGTATCCGGTTTGCGGTTTAGAATCGTCCGGATCAGTGTCAAAGATTGCATCGATGTAACCATTTACGATGAGCTCTTTATCACCTCCATAAATGAGAAACATATCCTTAGTCCTTTTCAGGTATTTCAGGATGTTCTTGACCGATGTCCAGTGATCCACTCCTGGATTACTTTGGTACCTCCATCCTAACTAATAGCAAGGCACACATTAGGTCTGGTACACAACATTGCATACATGATAGAGCCTATGGCTGAAGCATAGGGAACACTTTTCATTTTCTCTCTATCTTCTGCAGTGGTCGGACATTGAGTCTTACTCAACTTCACACCTTGTAACAAAGGGAAGAACCCTTTCTTTGCTTGATCCATTTTGAACTTTTTCAAAACTTTATTAAGATATGTGCTTTGTGAAAGTCCAATTAAGTGTCTCGATCAATCTCTATAGTTCTTGATGCCCAATATATAAGCAGCTTCTCCGAGGTCTTTCATTTAAAAACTCTTATTCAAGTATCCGTTTATGCTTTCCAGAAATTCTATGTCATTTCCAATTAGCAATATGTTATCCACATATAATATCAGAAATGCTACAGAGCTCCCACTCACTTTCTTGTAAATATAGGCTTCTCCAAAAGTCTGTATAAAACCATATGCTTTGATCACACTATCAAAACGTTTATTCCAACACCGAGAGGCTTGCACCAGTCCATACATGGATCGCTAGAGCTTGCACACTTTGTTAGCTCCCTTTAGATCGATAAAACCTTCTGGTTGCATCATAAACAACTCTTCTTCCAGAAATCCATTCAGGAATGCAGTTTTGACATCCATTTGCCAAATTTCATAATCATAAAATGCGGAAATTGCTAACATGATTCGGACAGACTTAAGCATCGCTATGGGTGAGAAAGTCTCATCGTAGTCAACTCCTTGAACTTGTGGAAAACCTTTCGCAACTAGTCGAGCTTTGTAGATAGTAACATTACCGTCAGCGTCAGTCGTCTTCTTCTTGAAGATCCATTTATTCTCGATGGCTTGCCGACCATCGGGCAAGTTAACCAAAGTCCATACTTTGTTCTCATACATGGATCCCATCTCAGATTTCATGGCCTCAAGCCATTTTGTGGAATCTGGGCTCACCATCGCTTCTTCATAGTTCGTAAGTTCATCATGGTCTAGTAACATGACTTCCAGAATAGGATTACCGTACCACTCTGGTGCGGATCTTACTCTTGGTGACCTACGAGGTTCGGTAGTAACTTGATCTAAAATTTCATGATCATTATCATTAGCTTCCTCACTTATTGGTGTATAGGTGTCACAGGAACCGATTTCTGTGATGAACTACTTTCCAATAGTGGAGCAGGTACAATTACCTCATCAAGTTCTACTTTCCTCCCACTCACTTCTTTTGAGAGAAACTCCTTCTCTAGAAAGGATCCATTCTTAGCAACGAATGTCTTGCCTTCGGATCTGTGATAGAAGGTGTACCCAACAGTCTCCTTTGGGTATCCTATGAAGACACATTTCTCCGAGTTGGGTTCGAGCTTATGTAGCGACCCGACCTCAAACAGTCAAGTCTCTGTGCTTCAGTGTCATCCCTGGATTGATAATGCTGACACACACAGTACTCGAAGGATTTATAACAGAGTAGCAATCACACACTTACTACATCGAATGTCTCCAAAGAGAACTTATTACAATAACATGGCTTAAGGCATTCTAATGCGATAACAGCGGAAGGCTTGGAAGATAAGTGAGTCCATCAACTCCAACGACATAGCTGAGCTGCACGGCAACGACCTAACGAGCCTTACTCCTCGTCTGAAAAGTCTACAACATAATACGTTGCAGCCCGAGAACGGGTCAGCACATGGAATATGCTCGCAAAATAACATAGTAGAGCAAGAACAGAATAATGCTATCACTACATGCATATTTGGCTGGTGGAAAGTTCTATGGTTACAGTTTTGCGTAAAGCCAATTTTTCCCTACAACAAAGGAATATATTTTATTTAACTATCATGGTAGTTGAACAACATTGAGAAGGTAACCCCAACTCAATCCCAATTAAAGTATTTAATAACCCAACAAATTGAATTAAGAGTGATGAGATACATGTGATAACTCAAGTACTAGATACTCAAGATTGTCCATAACCGGGGACACGGCTAACCATGATTAGATTGTACACTCTGCAGAGGTTTGCGCACTTTTCCCCACAAGACCCGATCGCCTCCATTGGAATTCTCGCACTGCATGGTGTTTGAGAAACGGATGACCGAGACACAGTCTTTTAGAAACATTAACTCTTTACTCCGGGTAGACCATACCAAACCTACAAAACCCACTACCTACTGATCTACCTCTTCAAGAGCTTCACGTAACTTACTCAACTATGCTAGAGCCCATAATAGCTTGTGGCTGCACACGGAAGTTTCTAGCATGAATCATCTCAGTTCCCTTTTAGCCTGGGTGGCGGTCCATAGGAAGATCACATGGGTACCCCGGGATTTCCAAAAAAATAGACAACACTGGGTTCCCCAGGTGCCTCAATCCACCCAGATGTGTATTTAAGTTGCCACCTTAAGTTGAACCATTAATTAACAATCTCACATCTGTCATGGATTTCACTCAAACCCAAACCACGTCTACGAGCATAGCATAGCAATAAGCAACGCGCAGAAGTAACTCCCTAGGGTTTGAATATAACAGTGCAATAGGTTCTACCTCAATAACCACTTCCCAACCCACATGTTAATGACATCCTAATCATGCAATGTTTGAGGATTGGAACTAATGCAAAAAAATTGGGTATGAAAAGAGTATGATCAATGTGTTACTTGCCTTGCCGACGATCCGCGAAACCTAGAGACTCGTAGTAACACGCTTCGCACTTCGGGTGTTCTATCGCAAACAAACAATAACATACATAAGCAAAAAACAAAGATGCATAAGCAAAACTCAAATAAGATGGGTTGACCAGAAAGTTCAACTTAAGAACTCCGGTACGCAAAAAGAATCAAATTAAACGGAGCAACGAAACTCGAACAACGAGAGAAACAAGATCCGTTTACTAACCTGGACCTAGGTCAAATTTTATAGTAGCAAAAACTTGTGCAAGTTGGTTAAACAGAAAGAGGGTCTCGAGACGAACATCTAGGCGCTTGAATCGCTTGATTCTGACGAACGAGCGAAAAGATAAATAGAAACTAAGATCGGATCAGAAATCGCGATCGAGAATAATCGCGGATAAATCCGACAAAAAGAAAACTGACGAACAGACTAACGAACGAGCGTTCGTTAACTGTAACTAATGGGCGAAAACCGTTCGTTAAGACGAACGTATGGATGAACGTCCGCTAATTA
Organism: Triticum aestivum; assembly: GCF_018294505.1. Taxonomy (NCBI): domain Eukaryota; kingdom Viridiplantae; phylum Streptophyta; class Magnoliopsida; order Poales; family Poaceae; genus Triticum; species Triticum aestivum. The sequence goes on from NC_057812.1 coordinate 635,980,081, forward strand.
AAAGAACCGAGAAAAACCGGCGAACCGATAAAAAACGAACTAGGGTTTCTAAAAAAACGACGGCTCGGGATCCGGCGCGGTACCTCCGGCGAGGGGCTCCGGCGAGGCGGGGTTGGGCAGCGGGGTGGCAGCTCGCGGGGGGGCGGGGCTCGGCGACGCGGCGGCGGGGTTCGGCGGCGCGGCGGCTGTCGGATTTCGGGTTCCAGCAGACCCTTAAGGTTCGAACACTGGGGTGTGCGCGGAGATTACGCCTTCTACCTTCCCGTCTCGCAAAGATCTAAACTACTAAAAGAACTGCACAAGGGACGCAAGATTTATACTGGTTCGGGCCACCATTGTGGTGTAATACCCTACTCCAGTGTGTGGTTGGTGGATTGCCTCCTAGGGCTGATGATGATGAACAATACAAGGAAGAACAGCCTCGCGAGGGTCTGTTCTTGGCTGGGGCGATGAACTGCTAGGAGGAGTTCAGTCACCCTTCTCTCTCTCTCTCTCACTCTGGTTTTGACCCCCTCTCTCTTTTTCCCGCTCCCTTGATCTGTGGGCGGCTGGTCCTATTTATAGAGGCCCTGGTCCTCTTCCCAAATATCGAGCGGGAAGGGAGCCAACAATGGCGGGCTAATTTGAAGGGGGACAGCAAGCATCAACTATCCTGACAAAAGCAGTCTTCGCCTGCGCAAAGCTCTGGTGATGACGCCGTCCTGGGCTCCATGGTGATCTCCGTCTCGTAGTCCTCCTGGTCTTGGTCTCGTTGCACCGAAATGGCAACCTTTGCCTGATGCCTCGGTACTCCGCGGCTACGCTTGCCCCCTTTGCACCAAAGAGGAAAGAAGGACGCTGCGCGCGCTGGCGCCATGAGTCGTCATGGCTTGCATCACGGGCACCTCGTGAGGTACCCCGCCTTGATCTCTCCGCCTCCTCGTGAGCCAGCCTGACGAGGCCGTGCCTGAGGAAGCTCCGTGTCGTCCGCCTCGCGAGGCTTGGCCCCTCGCAAGGGTCTTGAGTCTTGTGCTGATGAAGATGGGACATGTTGGGCCTCCTTTGAGCCACGTCGCAGGCCGCGGGCAGGCAAGTCTGGGGACCCCCGTTCCCAGAACGCCGACAGTAGCCCCCGGGCCCAAGGCGCGCCCGGACTTGGCCGTGCCGAGGCGAAAGGGTAGGGGCGAAGCGCCGCAGGCCCTAACAGCCTGCGGCCTTGGGCGCCGCGTGGCGGTTGATGTGACGTGGGCGGAACTGTTCCCCCCACGCCTCCTTATTATGTGCCCTGCTAGGCGTACTTGTAGTTGCACACAGCCGCTCCCCTTCTCGTTGCTCGAGCGTCCCCTGTTCTTCCTTCCTTCGAACGCCCGCTCCCGCCTCCAATCCAATCTCGAATCGTCCCCCTCCTTCCCATCGCCATGACTCCGACGAGGAAGGAGAGAGGGGAGAAACCCATGCCTTCGTCTTGTGCGCCACCATCGGTGGCCCCCGTTGTCGGCCAGTCGACCGTACTCAATCAAGAGTCCCTGGGCAGGGACAGCTTGGCTCTGGCCACCGTCTTCAATGAGTGCGGGAGGACAACGGCCTGGCCCGCGTCCCACTTCTCCATCGATAGGATAGCAACCGAGGTCCCATGTTTTACCGACGCCTTGTGGGCGGGTCTAGTTCCCCCCTTCTCTGATTTCTTCAATGCCGTGCTCTCCCATTATCAGATCCACATGATGCATCTAAGTCCTGAGTCCGTCACCCTCCTTTCGGTCTTCGCCTTCGTTTGCGAAGCCATGGTGTGCACCACTTCTTCTCGCTGCACCTTGTCGACCCCTCCCAACGCTGGGCGTGCACGAGCTTTGCTGCCAAGCTTGAGACTGAGGCCTCTGGGATTGACTTCAAACTCCCCCAGCCCGCGGTTGGGTTCCGCGAGCGGTGGTTGTACGTGGACGCAGGGGTGCCCAGCCCCTTGCTATCGGAGCCGACCTCGCCTGTTGTCCCCAATTCGGGTTGGGGCCAGGAGACGCTCAAGAGCCCCTGGCTCGTCTTTGTCTGGAGCCGCTTCGCGCTCCTGAGGAAGCTCGGCGTGACAGCGCCTAAGGTGGTGAAGGAGTTTATGTTATGTCATGTCGCTCCCCTTCAGCTCCACTCTTGCCGGATGTGGGCCTTCCGTGGGCGCGAGGATAGCATGAGGCTCCAGGAAGAGGACCTGGCTCCCGCGGTGCTGAAGTCGACGCTCTTGACCCTGGCTGGGGACCCCAATCCCGGCAACGTCCGGCAGGGAGGGGCCTTGCTATATCTCTGCCAAAGCAGGGCTGACTTCGTGAAGCAGATGCCCGTCTTTGATGAGTGGGGGCTGCGCCCCGCCGGCCTCCAGGGACCTCGCGAGAACCCAATGGTGGTGACTGCCCTTCCAATCGGCCAAGGCGACTCCTCCTCAAGTGGCAGAGCAGGGAGGCAGGGGGCGCCGGAGGCTGAGGGGGCTCCTGATGAGGTGGCAGCGCCGGGTGATGCTCGCGAGGGGACAACTCCTGGGACCCGTGCCGCTGTGGCTGAAGGTGGCAAGCAGCCGCTCCCAGCACCCGGGGCTGAGGCCTCGGAGGCCCCAGCCGCGTCTTCTGGCGAGGTGGTGGACGGCGCGTGCCAGGCAGGTGTCCCTGACGCAGATCGCTCTGATGCTCCGCCCTCACCGCAGGTTGATCCTTGCGCCCTTCTCTTGGGCCACTTCCGCGTGGACTTTGAGGCCCTCCGGAGGAAAAGGGAGGCCCTGGGTGACAACTTCTATTGTCGCGTGCTGAAGCGCAGGAAGTACTTCGCCACTAACGAATAAGTCTTTTTCCTCTCTGTCTCCTGACCCTCTTGTTGCTTTCACTGATCCTTGCTCCGCAGGCCCCTCCCGGCCGAGCTCGCGGAAGTAGTAGAGGTGCCGCCTCCTTTGGCTTCGCCCCCTCTACTGTCCTCAAATGCCCCGAGCAGTTCTGCCCTTGTGGTGAGGGCGTCTGAAGCGGTGGACCATCCCGAGGTGCACCGCGGCCCTTCATTCCCCGCGATTTTCCTTCGCGGGCCCTCTCAGGGAATAGCCAGTCTGCCATGGGCTTCCCGTCTGGTCGGGGACTGCGATTGGTTGAGGCGCCTCCTGCGCCCCTCATCTGGAGACGGGCTGGCCCTAGGCCGGGCTTCTGATGCGGCGCGCCCGGCCGTCGCGAGGGCGCCAGCCCCCAGCCCCCTGCCCGGAGGAGGGACGATGATTTGCGGCCCCCGGTGCTTGCTTGGGGCGGATGATGGTGTGGAAGACGTGCTTGAGCGCGCCTGGGAGCGCCGCGCTCGCCGCCAAGGGTTCCTTCGAAGAGCGGCCGACGCGGCGAAGTTGCTTGGGGAGGAGCTTGCTGACGAAGACGTGCGCCTGGAGGCTGAGGTCCTGCGCCTGGCTGCAGGGAGGCGCGAGCTGGAGGCCGCCATCGCCCTCGCGCGTCATCAGCGTGACCTTGACGATGAAGAGGCGAAGGCGTCGCTAGAGGCCTCTCGAGTGGCCTGATCCCAGGCCACCAAGGAGGCCCGGAGAGCTGACCGGTGGCGAGAGGCGGCGGAGGAGCAGGCTCACGAGCTCCTGGCCCGGTGCCACTCACTGGAGGAGCAAGTGGAGCTGCGTGAGCTGGCCCTTGTGTCGATGCGGGTGGCCTCCAGCGACCCAGCCGAGCTCCAGAGGCGCGAAGAAGCGTTGACGCTGGAAGCCGCCGAACGCACTCACGAGTACGAGCGGCTGGAGACGAGGGAGTGCTTGGTGACGCGGGCGGAGCATGATGTCGCCGCACGGGAGGCTTGCGTCCTGGAGGAGGTCGGTCGTCGGGTGGCGATGGCGCGCCAAGACCTCGAGCGCGAGTTCGAGAAGACACTGGAGTTGATCCGGGTCGAAGCTGAAGGGAGGACCGCAACCTTGAGGGTCAAGCGGGAGGAGGCGACGCGGCTGGCCGACGCCTCCTGGGCTGCCCTTGAGGTAGCGCAAGGGGAGTTGGCCACCTCCCAGGCCGAGATGCTCTGTCTTCATCAGCGGGTGGAGGAGGCTGAGGGCGTCGCGCGCCGGAACACGGATGAGATACGTCAGCGGCAGGTCCTGGAGCACATGCACCGTCCCATGCTTGCCACGCTCCGGGAGAGAGCTAGCGCGGCCTTGGGCAACATCTGTGAGGCGGCTGTTGGCGAGCCGCACACAGCCAACTATGATGGCAACCTTCAGTTCTTCACTGCCGTGGTGACGCAGCTGGAGGCGCGTTCGGCAAGGGCCGATAGGTTGGTGGAACAGAGGAGCCGCGCGCTGCTCGGGCGCGCCTTCTCCCGTGTCTTCAGCCATCTCCTGAACATGGATTCCCGCTTCGATTTTGACGCTGTCAACGCCCCAGTTCCCCAGGCCGTCCGAGGTGACCTAGCGCACTGGGTGGAAGATAACGTGGACGCCCTTGTCAGGGCCTTCGCTTCGGACGACGAAGACGTGATAGTGGGTGCTGACGAGGGCGGCGCGGCGAGCAGACCTGGCGCTGCTGGCGGCGATGCAGACGACGATGGCGAATTCGGCGACCCCAGCGAAGGCTCGGGAGGTGCTTCCGGGGACGCATTGGGGGATTGGTCCGACTGAGTGTGTATCGCTCCTGTCTTTTTTTTGTTTACCCTGCATGAATAGAACTCAGGTTTTTGACCTGATGGCCGTGAGAGCATTTTGGGAGGGGAAGCCCCTCATGTAGAACCTGTGTTTGTCGTATCAGTAGTTGTCATATAGCACGAGCGCCCGCGCCGGGTGGTTGGCAGGTTTACCTTTGTTTCGCGCAAGCCCCGAAGCAGCCTGTGGGAGGGCGTGACGCCCTTGGTGTTCTTTAGTTGAATCCATTGGGTACGAGAGTGTCGCTGGCGAGGGGCTTCACAAGCGTTGGCCTTCTTCACAGGCTCTGGGCCTTTTCCTGAACGCGAGAGCTTCACAGGCACTCGCCTTGCTTCACAGGCTCTGGCCCTTTTCTAGAACGCGATAGCTTCACAGGCACTCACCTTGCTTCACAGGCTCTAGGCCTTTTCCTGAGCGCGATAGCTTCACAGGCACTCGCCTTGCTTCACAGGCTCTGGGCCTTTCCTTGAACGCGAGAGCTTCACAGGCACTCGCCTTGCTTCACAGGCTCTGGGCCTTTTCCAGAACGCGATAGCTTCACATGCACTCGCCTTGCTTCACAGGCTCTGGGCCTTTTCCAAACAGGGCAACCTCCGCAGGCACCCGAAGATCCTCCCGAGAGGGAGCAACAGCAACAATTTGGGTTGCGCATGAGCCAGGCCTGTCCGGACTTGCGAGGGGCTCGCGAGGGGAGGCAGCTGTGGCGAAGCGGTAACCAGAACGCGAGAAATGGCTCGAGCGAGAATAAGCACCCCTTCCCCGAACACACGCAAATCTCAAATTCGAATCCAACTTAAATCCAGCGAGGGAAAAGCTACAGCTAAAGGGAAAGGCAACGAAAAGCAGACAAAAGGCCGCGTCCGGCACCTAATCTAGTCTTGGACGTCTTCTCACCAGCGCGGAGCTAAGTGCTGTCCACTGGGCATGGGAGGGAGCCCCAGGGCCTGAGGCCGGCACCCTTGAGACTCCGGGGTGTGTACAGCCCCACTCATTATTACGTGAGACTGTCACGGGGCGGCGAGCTTCACAGGCACTGGGCCTTCTTCACAGGTACTGGCCTTGCTTCATATCGCCAGACGAGGGCCCCGCCTTGCGCCACACTCTAGTTCCATCAGCAACGACCAGAACCCAGGACGCCGCCCGATGGGGTAGAGCGGTCGCCAGCGGTTCCCCCGACGACCACGGGTCCTCTGCCAGGGGCAGGCCCTGAGGCACCTCCCCAGCAGAGGGCCTACCTCCTGAGAACGCCTTGCTCCGAACGCCGTGGTGGTGATGTCGGGTCCCGACCCCTCTCCTACAGCCCCCTGCGCCCTCCTCCCGAGGGGTAGGAGACTGTGGGAGCGGGGCAGCTGCTTGCCGCGGCGACCTGCACCTCCTGTGATCCATGGTTAGCATATACCTGCCCCTGAAGAGTTAACGGTGCCTGATAATCGTTGCCTCCAGCGTGGCCAGCGGGTTCGTCCCGGGGCTCCTGGAAGGGCTCGGCTTCCATTGCCTCGTCCCCCCATCTTGGGCCGAGGAGCGAGCCTTGTCCGTTCTCGTGAGGGTGTCCTTGGTCCATCATGAGGGGCACGTATTCCTCCGTCGCCGTCATCCCGAGTGCCACGCCATGATGCCCCGCATGCCACGCGGTCCCACCTGTCATGCCTACTGCGGGGTGGCAACGCGGCCGCCCTCCGGGGCCGCGGGTTGCGTTGAGTCCTTCTTCTTCGCGGGCCGGGGGCGGGGCAGCGCCGCCGTCGGTCCGGTGCTGATAGCTTCGCTGGCGTCGGAGTAGCCTTGGAGTCCACGGGCGCGTGCGGAGCCCCCGCGCGGGTCGCCCTGGACTTGAGATGGGAGATGGATGGACAAGGGGTGAGCCCCAGAGGTGGCGAAGCCCAGGAGCTCCGCCACTCGCTCCAGCAGCACGTCGTGGCCTCCCTCCAGCAGTCTGCACCGCAGCAGCTCTCGGGCCACTGTGAGCGCCGCCCTTGAGTTCACCTGCTCCCGGCGGGTGTAGGGTGTCGTGGTCGCGGCGTGATTGGAGGCCCTTGCTACCGACCATGCTTGCCGTGGTGTAAGAGTTGCCAAAGTCTGTCCGCGTCGCCCGCGGCCCGCAGCGCCCTGCGGACCGCGAGCTGCCTGGGGCGCAGGGTCGCCCGAGGCGAGCGGTTCCGCGCGGTTGGGCCACGCAGCCCATGGGTCGGGGTTGCCCTCCCGGTCGCTGGGCATGGTGATGGCGACGCGACGGGGCACGGAGTGGTGGAAGACGAATTCTGGCGCACCCCTACCTGGCGTGCCAAATGTCGGATTTCAGGTTCCGGCAGACCCTTAAGGTTCGAACACTGGGGTGCGCGCGGAGATTACGCCTTCTACCTCCTCGTCTCGCAAAGATCTAAACTACTAAAAGAACTGCACAAGGGACGCAAGATTTATACTGGTTCGGGCCACCGTTGTGGTGTAATACCCTACTCCAGTGTGTGGTTGGTGGATTGCCTCCTGGGGCTGATGATGATGAACAATACAAGGAAGAACAGCCTCGCGAGGGTCTGTTCTTGGCTAGGGCGATGAACTGCTAGGAGGAGTTCAGTCACCCTTCTCTCTCTCTCTCACTCTGGTTTTGATCCCCTCTCTCTTTTTCCCGCTCCCTTGCTCTGTGGGCGGCTGGTCCTATTTATAGAGGCCCTGGTCCTCTTCCCAAATATCGAGCGGGAAGGGAGCCAACAATGGCGGGCTAATTTGAAGGGGGACAGCAAGCATCAACTATCCTGACAAAAGCAGTCTTCGCCTGTGCAAAGCTCTGGTGATGACGCCGTCCTGGGCTCCATGGTGATCTCCATCTCATAGTCCTCCTGGTCATGGTCTCGTTGCACCGAAATGGCAACCTTTGCCTGATGCCTCGGTACTCCATGGCTGCGCTTGCCCCCTTTGCACCAAAGAGGAAAGAAGGACGCGACGCGCGCTAGCGCCCGCCTGGCGCCCTGAGTCGTCATGGCTTGCGTCACGGGCACCTCGCGAGGTACCCCACCTTGATCTCTCTGCCTCCTCGCGAGCCAGCCTGACGAGGCCGTGCCTGAGGAAGCTCGTGTCGTCCGCCTCGCGAGGCTTGGCCCCTCGCGAGGGTCTTGAGTCTTGTGCTGATGAAGATGGGCCATGCTGGGCCTCCTTTAAGCCATGCTGCAGGCAGGCAAGTCTGGGGACCCCCGTTCCCAGAATGCCGACAGCGGCGACAGGCGCGGGCGGCGGTGGTGTGGTCGGGGGGCCGGGGTGGCGCGTATAAATAGGAGAGGGGGCGACTTGGAGGAGGGGGCAAGGCGCGGCGGAGGCGGAGTCCGGCTCGGACTCCGGTCCGAGCTCGGCGGCGGCGCTCGCGCGCGGGGAGGCGGCGGCGACGACTTGGGCCTGCGGCCCGGCAGGGTTCGGCCCAGTCGGCGCGGGTTTTTTAAAACAATTTCGCCGACAGAAATAAAATTCTAGGAAATAAAATAAAATTCTAAAAATGCCAAAACAATTTTTCACCGTCTAAATAAAATATTTAGAACAAAATGAACATTTTCTTGGCCCTAAAATGCAATTTTGAAAACGTGCAATTTTTCTAATGCAAATAAAATCAAATAACTGATTTTAATATTTTTCCTCCAATATTTCAATTATTTTGGAGAAGTCATATTATCTCCTCTCATTTATTTCAAAATGAAATATTTTTCGGAGAGAAAAAAATATTAAAATAAAAAATCCTCGTTTCATTATTTGATAAAAATCAAATATGAAAACCGGGAAATCCCCAACTCTCTCCGAGGGTCCTTGAGTTGCTTAGGATTTCGAGGATTGCGGGACGGAAATGCAATAAAATATGGTATGCATGGATGAACTATGTATAACATTCCAAATAGAAATTTTGGGATGTTACAGCTTATCAGGTTGAAGCTTTTTCACATAAGCATCGCAACCCCAAACTTTAAGAAACGACAACTTTGGTTTCTTGCCAAACCACAAGTCATAAGGCGTCATCTCAACGGATTTTGATGGTGCCCTATTTAACGTGAATGCAACCGTCTCTAAAGCATAACCCCAAAAGGATAGCGGTAAATCAGTAAGAGACATTAGAGATCGCACCATATCCAGTAAAGTACGATTACGACGTTCGGATACACCATTACGTTGTGGTGTTCTGGGTGGTGTGAGTTGCGAAACTATTCCGCATTGTTTCAAATGTATACCAAACTCGTAACTCAAATATTCTCCTCCACGATTAGATCGTAGAAACTTTATTTTCTTGTTACGATGATTTTCCATTTCACTCTGAAATTCTTTAAACTTTTCAAACATTTCAGATTTATGTTTCATCAAGTAGATATACCCATATCTGCTCAAATTGTCTGGGAAGGTGAGAAAATAACGATACCCGCAGCGAGCCTCAATATTCATTGGACCACATACATCAGTATGTAAGATTTCTAATAAATCTGTTGCTCGCTCCATTGTTCCGGAGAACGGCGTTTTAGTCATCTTGCCCATGAGGCATGGTTCGCAATTACCAAGTGATTCTAGAAATCCATCAGTATGGAGTTTCTTCATGCGCTTTACACCAATATGACCCAAACGGCAGTGCCACAAATAAGTTGCACTATCATTATCAACTCTGCATCTTTTGGCTTCAACATTATGAATATGTTTATCACTACTATCGATATTTAACAAAAATAGACCACTCTTCAAGGGTGCATGACCATAAAAGATATTACTCATATAAATAGAACAACTATTATTCTCAGATTTAAATGAATAACCGTCTCGCATGAAACAAGATACAGATATACTGTTCATGCTTAACGCTGACACCAAATAACAATTGTTCAGGTCTAAAATTAATCCCGAAGGTAGATGTAGAGGTAGCGTGCCGACGGTGATCACATGGACTTTGGAACCATTTCCCACGCGCATCGTCACCTCGTCCTTAGCCACTCTTCGCTTAATCCGTAGTCCCTGTTTCGAGTTGCAAATATTAGCAACAGAACCAGTATCAAATACCTAGGTGTTACTACAAGCTCTAGTAAGGTACACATCAATAACATGTATATCACATATACCTTTGTTCACCTTGCCATCCTTCTTATCCGCCGAATAGTTGGGGCAGTTCCGCTTCCAGTGACCAGTCCCTTTGCAGTAGAAGCACTCAGTCTCAGGCTTAGGTCCAGACTTGGGTTGCTTCTCCTGAGCAGCAAATTGTTTGCCGTTCTTTTTGAAGTTCCCCTTCTTCTTACCTTTACCTTTTTTCTTGAAACTGGCGGTCTTGTTGACCATCAACACTTGATGCTCCTTCTTGATTTCTACCTCCGCAGCCTTTAGCATTGCGAAGAGCTCGAGAATTATCTTATCCATCCCTTGCATATTATAATTCATCACAAAGCTCTTGTAGCTTGGTGGCAGTGATTGAAAAACTCTGTCAATGACACTATCAACAGGAAGATTAACTCCTAGTTGAGTCAAGTGGTTATGGTACCCAGACATTCTGAGTATATGTTCACTGACAGAACTATTCTCCTCCATCTTGCAGCTGTAGAAATTATTGGAGACTTCATATCTCTCAATCCAGGCATTTTCTTGAAATATTAACTTCAATTCCTGGAACATCTCATATGCTCCATGATGTTATAAACGTCGTTGAAGTCTCGGTTCTAAGCCGTAAAGCATGGCATACTAAACTATCGAGTAGTATTCAGCTTTACTCTGCCAGACGTTCTTATTAACATCATCAGCAGCATCTGCAGCAGGCCTGGCACCTAGCGGTGCTTCCAGGACGTAATTCTTCTGTGCAGCAATGAGGATAATCCTCAAGTTACGGACCCAGTCCGTGTAATTGCTACCATCATCTTTAAACTTTGCTTTCTCAAGGAACGTATTAAAATTTAACGGAACAACAGCACGGGCCATCTATCTACAACAACATAGACAAGCAAAATACTATCAGGTACTAAGTTCATGATAAATTGAAGTTCAATTAATCATATTACTTAAGAACTCCCACTTATATAGACATCCCTCTAATCATCTAAGTGATCACGTGATCCATATCAACTAAGCCATAACCGATCATCAAGTGAAATGGAGTAGTTTTCAATGGTGAACATCACTATGTTGATCATATCTACTATATGATTCACGCTCGACCTTTCGGTCTCAGTGTCCTGAGGCCATATCTGCATATGCTAGGCTCGTCAAGTTTAACCCGAGCATTTTGCGTGTGCAAAAATGTCTTACATACCCGTTGTAGATGAACGTTGAGCTTATCACACCCGATCATCACGTGGTGTCTCGACATGACGAACTTTGGCAACGGTGCATACTCAGGGAGAACACTTTTACCTTGAAGTTTAGTGAGAGATCATCTTATAATGCTACCGTCAAACAAAGCAAAATAAGATGCATAAAGGATAAACATCACATGCAATCAATATAAGTGATATGATATGGCCATCATCATCTTGTGCCTTTGATCTCCATCTCCAAAGCACTGTCATGATCACCATTGTCACCGGCGCGACACCTTGATCTCCATTGTAGCATCGTTGTCGTCTCGCCATCTATTGCTTCGACGACTATCGCTACTGCTTAGTGATAAAGTAAAGCAATTACAGGGTGATGTCTACTACACAACCTTCTTCTTGTAGACGTTGTTGGGCCTCCAAGTGCAGAGGTTTGTAGGACAGTAAAAAAATTCCCTCAAGTGGATGACCTAAGGTTTATCAATCCGTAGGAGGCGTAGGATGAAGATGGTCTCTCTCAAGCAACCCTGCAACCAAATAACAAAGAGTCTCTTGTGTCCCCAACACACCCAATACAAAGGTAAATTGTATAGGTGCACTAGTTCGGCGAAGAGATGGTGATACAAGTGGTATATGGATGGTAGATAAAGGTATTTGTAATCTGAAAATATAAAAACAGCAAGGTAACTAATGATTAAAGTGAGCGTAAAAGGTATTGCAATGCGTTGAAACAAGGCCTAGGGTTCATACTTTCGCTAGTGCAAGTTCCCTCAACAATACTAACATAATTGGATCATAAAACTATCCCTCAACATGCAACAAAGAGTCACTCCAAAGTCACTAATAGCGGAGAACGAACGAAGAGATTATGGTAGGGTACGAAACCACCTCAAAGTTATTCTTTCCAATCAATCCGTTGGGCTATTCCTATAAGTGTCACAAACAGCCCTAGAGTTCGTACTAGAATAACACCTTAAGATACAAATCAACCAAAACCCTAATGTCACCTAGATACTCCAATGTCACCTCAAGTATCCGTGGGCATGATTATACCGGAGAATCACGAGTCTCAGATTCATCTATTCAACCAACACAAAGGACCTCAAAGAGTGCCCCAAAGTTCTACCGGAGAATCACGAGGAAAACGTGTGCCAACCCCTATGCATAGGTTCATGGGCGGAACCCGCAAGTTGGTCACCAAAACATACATCAAGTGAATCACGTGATATCCCATTGTCACCACAGATACGCACGACAAGACATACATCAAGTGTTCTCAAATCTTTAAAGACTCAATCCGATAAGATAACTTCAAAGGGGAAACTCAATCCATTACAAGAGAGTAGAGGGGGAGGAGAAACATAAGATCCAACTATAATAGCAAACCTCGCGATACATCAAGATCATACCACCTCAAGAACACAAGAGAGAGAGAGAGATCAAACACATAGCTACTGGTACATACCCTCAGCCCCGAGGGAGAACTACTCCCTCCTTGTCATGGAGAGCACCGGGATGATGAAGATGGCCACCGGAGAGGGGTTCCCCCTCCGGCAGGGTGCCAGAACGGGTCTAGATTGGTTTTCGGTGGCTACGGAGGCTTCTGGCGGTGGAACTCCCGATCTATTGTGCTCTCGGATGTTTTTAGGGTATATGGAGATATATAGGCGGAAGAAGTACGTTAGGGGGGCCACGAGGGGCCCATGAGGGTGGAGGGCGCGCCCAGGGGGGTGGGCGCGCCCCCTACCTCGTGGCCTCCTTGTAGCTTCCCTTACATGCACTTCAAGTCTTCTGGGCTTCTTTCCTTCCAAAAATGGGTTCCGTGAAGTTTCAGGTCAATTGGACTCTGTTTGGTTTTGCTTTTCTTTGAAACCCTAAAACAAGGTAAAAACAGAAACTGGCACTGGGCTCTGGGTTAATAGGTTAGTCCCAAAAATGATATAAAAGTGTATAATAAAGCCCATAAACATCCAAAATATTAGATAATATAGCATGGAGCAATCAAAAATTATAGATACGTTGGAGGCGTATCAGCATCCCCAAGCTTAATTCCTGCTCGTCCTCGAGTAGGTAAATGATAAAAACAGAATTTTTGATGTGGAATGCTACTTGGCATAATTTGAATGTAATTCTTCTTAATTGTGGCATGAATATTCAGACCCGAAAGACTCAAGATAAAAGTTCATATTGACATAAAAATAATAATACATCAAGCATACTAACTAAGCAATCATGTCTTCTCAAAATAACATGGCTAAAGAAAGCTATCCCTACAAAATCATATAGTCTGGCTATGCTCCATCTTCACCACACAAAGTATTTAAATCATGCACAACCCCGATGACAAGCCAAGCAATTCTTTCATACTTTTGATGATCTCAAACTTTTTCAATCTTCACGCAATACATGAGCATGAGCCATGGACATAGCACTATAGGTGGAAAAGAATGGTGGTTGTGGAGAAGACAAAAGGGAGAAGATAGTCTCACATCAACTAGGCGTTTCAACGGGCTATGGAGGTGTCCATTAATACATATCAATGTGAGTGAGTAGGGATTGGCATGCAACGGATGCACTAGAGCTATAAATGTATGAAAGCTCAACAAAAGAAACTAGTGGGTGTGCATCCAACTCTCTTGCTCACGAAGACCTAGGGCATTTTGAGGAAGCCCATCATTGGAATATACAAGCCAAGTTCTATAATGAAAGATTCCCACCAGTATATGAAAGTGACAACATAGGAGACTCTCTATCATGAAGATCATGGTGCTACTTTGAAGCACAAGTGTGGTAAAAGGATAGTAGCATTGCCCCTTCTCTCTTTTTCTCTCATTTTTTTATTTTTTTATTTGGGCCTTCTCTTTTTTATGGCCTCTTTTTTTATTTGGCCTTCTCATTATGGCCTTCTCTTTTTTTCTTTTTTTTCGTCCGGAGTCTCATCCCGACTTGTGGGGGAATCATTGTCTCCATCATCCTTTCCTCACTAGGACAATGCTCTAATAATGATGATCATCACACTTTTATTTACTTACAACTCATGAATTATAACTCGATATTTAGGAGAAGATATGTATCTATATGAATGCCTCCGGCGGTGTGCCGGGATGTGCAATGACTCATGAGTGACATGTATGAAAGAATTATGAATGGTGGCTTTGCCACAAATACGATGTCAACTACATGATCATGCAAAGCAATATGAAAATGATGAAGCGTGTTATAATAACGGAACGGTGGAAAGTTGCATGGCAATATATCTCGGAATGGCTATGGAAATGCCATAATAGGTAGGTATGGTGGCTGTTTTGAGGAAGGTATATGGTGGGTTTATGATACCGGCGAAAGGTGCGCGGTATTAGAGAGGCTAGCAATGGTGGAAGGGTGAGAGTGCGTATAATCCATGGACTCAACATTAGTCATAAAGAACTCACATACTTATTGCAAAAATCTATTAGTTATCGAAACAAAGTACTACACGCATGCTCCTAGGGGGGTATATTGGTAGGAAAAGACCATCACTCGTCCCCGACCGCCACTCATAAGGAAGACAATCAATAAATAAATCATGCTCCGACTTCATCACATCACGGTTCACCATACGTGCATGCTACGGGAATCACAAACTTCAACACAAGTATTTCTCAAATTCACAACTACTCAACTAGCATGACTCTAATATCACCATCTCCATATCTCAAAACAATTATCAAGTATCAAACCTCTCATAGTATTCAACACACTCATAAGAAAGTTTTATTATTAATCTTGTATACCAAGCATATTAGGATTTTAAGCAAATTACCATGCTATTTAAGACTCAAAATAATCTAAGTGAAGCATGAGAGATCAATAGTTTCTATAAAACAAAACTACCACCGTGCTCTAAAAGATATAAGTGAAGCACTAGAGCAAATGACAAACTGCTCCGGAAGATATAAGTGAAGATCAATGAGTAATCGAATAATTATGCAACTATGTGAAGACTCTCTAACATTTAATAATTTCAGATCTTGGTATTCTATTCAAACAGCAATCAAAGCAAAATAAAATGACATTCTAAGAATAGCAAACATCATGTGAAGAAGCGAAAACTTAGGATCAACCGAAACTAACCAATAGTTGTTGAAGAAGAAAGGTGGGATGCCAACCGGGGCATCCCCAAGCTTAGACGCTTGAGACTTCTTGAAATATTATCTTGGGATGCCTTGGGCATCCCCAAGCTTGAGATTTTGTGTCTCCTTAATTCCTCTGATATCACGGTCTCCCTAAATCTCAAAAGCTTCATCCACACAAAACTCAACAAGGACTCGTGAGATAAGTTAGTATAAACCATTGCAAAAACCTTATCATACTCTAATGTAGAAAACCACTAAAATTATTATTCAACATTTCATACTAAATGCCTCTGCATATTTAATAGTCCTATCCTCAAATAGAATCATTAAAGAAGCAAACATATGCAAACAATGCAAACATAACAGCAATCTGCCTAAACAGGATAGTCTGTAAAGAATGCAGCAACATCCATACTTCCCTAGCTCCAAAAATTATGAAAGAAAATTCACACTGTAGTAAATTTGTCAGAGCTTAATATTCAAAAAGTGTCAACATTTTATCACATTCTGACTTTTCTAGGGAATTATTGCAACAGCGGTAAACTTTCTGTTTTCAAACAGCAACATGTGGACTTCTAAAATAGGCATAGTAAAGGCTATCAATGCCACTTTTATTGAAATAGAAGATGTGAAACATTGTTCGCAATAACAGCAAGATAATATTAACAAAATAAATTGACGCTCCAAGCAAAACACATATCATGTGGTAAATAAAAATATAGCTCCAAGTAAAGTTACCGATGAACGAGGACGAAAGAGGGGATGCCTTCCGGGGCATCCCCAAGCTTAGGCTCTTGGCTATCCTTGAATATTACCTTGGGATGCCTCGGGCATCCCCAAGCTTAGGCTCTTCCCACTCCTTATTCCATAGTCCATCGAATCCTTACCCAAAACTTGAAAACTTCACAACACAAAACTTAACAGAAAACTCGTAAGCTCCGTTAGTATAAGAAAATAAATCACCACTTCAAGGTACTGTAATGAACTCATTCTTTATTTATATTGGTGTTAAACATACTGTATTCCAACTTATCTATGGTTTATAAACTCTTTTACTAGCCATAGATTCATCAAAATAAGTAAACAACACATGAAAAACAGAATCTGTCAAAAGCAGAACAGTCTGTAGTAATCTGGACCAAACGTATACTTATGGAACTCATAGAATTCTCAAATAAATTGCTGTACCTGAGAAATTTATCAATTAATCATGTGCAAAAAGAATTAACTAAATAGCACTCTCCAAATAAAAATGGCAGAAATTCTCGTGAGCGCTAAAATTTCTGTTTTTTACAGCATGATCGCAAAGACTTCCCCAAGTATTCCCAAAGGTTCTACTTGGCACAAACACTAATTAAATGCATAAAACCACATCTAAACAGAGGATAGATGAATTATTTATTACTAAACAGGAGCAAAAAGCAAGGAACAAAAGTAAAGTTGGGTTGCCTCCCAACAAGCGCTATCGTTTAATGCCCACATAAAAGGTAAGAATTGTAACATAAAGATAGCATCATGAAGAATATGACTAGCACATTTAAGTCTAACCCACTTCCTATGCATAGGGATTTTGTGAGCAAACAACTTGTGGGAACAAGAATCAACTTGCATAGGAAGGTAAAACATGGATAACTTCAAGATTTTAAGCGCATAGAGAGGAAACTTGATATTATTGCAATTCCTACAAGCATATGTTCCTCCCTCATAATAATTTTCAGTAGCATCATAAATGAATTCAACAATATAACCAGCACCTAAAGCATTCTTTTCATGATCTACAAGCATAGAAATTTTATTACTCTCCACACAAGCAAAATTCTTCTCATGAATAATAGTGGGAGCAACCTCAACTAAATAATTATCATGTGAGACATAATCCAACTGAAAACTAAAATCATGATGACAAGTTTCATGTATATCATTATTCTTTATAGCATACAAGTCATCACAATAATCATCATAGATAGCAACTTTGTTCTCATAATCAAGTGGAACCTCTTCCGGAATAGTGGAATCATCACAAAATAAAGTCATGACCTCTCCTATTCCACTTTCATCAATATAATCATCGTAAATAGGAGGCATGCTTTCATCATAATAAATTTGCTCATCAAAACTTGGGGGACAAAAATATCATCTTCATCAAACATAGCTTCCCCAAGCTTGTGGCTTCGCATATCATTAGCATACTGGATATTCAAGGAATTCATACTAACAACATTGCAATCATGCTCATCATTCAAATATTTAGTGCCAAACATTTTATAGATTTCTTCTTCTAGCACTTGAGCACAATTATCCTTTTCTCCTGCTCATTGCCACATGATGTCTACTACACAACCTTCTTCTTGTAGACGTTGTTGGGCCTCCAAGTGTAGAGGTTTGTAGGACAGTAGCAAATTTCCCTCAAGTGGATGACCTAAGGTTTATCAATCCGTAGGAGGTGTAGGATGAAGATGGTCTCTCTCAAGCAACCCTGCAACCAAATAACAAAGAGTCTCTTGTGTCCCCAAAACACCCAATACAATGGTAAATTGTATAGGTGCACTAGTTCGGCGAAGAGATGGTGATACAAGTGGTATATGGATGGTAGATAAAGGTATTTGTAATCTGAAAATATAAAAACAGCAAGGTAACTAATGATTAAAGTGAGCGTAAAAGGTATTGCAATGCGTTGAAACAAGGCCTAGGGTTCATACTTTCGCTAGTGCAAGTTCCCTCAACAATACTAACATAATTGGGTCACATAACTATCCCTCAACATGCAACAAAGAGTCACTCCAAAGTCACTAATAGTGGAGAACGAACGAAGAGATTATGGTATAGGGTACGAAACCACCTCAAAGTTATTCTTTCCAATCAATTCGTTGGGCTATTCCTATAAGTGTCACAAACAGCCCTAGAGTTCGTACTAGAATAACACCTTAATACACAAATCAACCAAAACCCTAATGTCACCTAGATACTCCAATGTCACCTCAAGTATCCATGGGTATGATTATACGATATGCATCACACAATCTCGGATTCATCTATTCAACCAACACATAGAACCTCAAAGAGTGCCCCAAAGTTTCTACCGGAGAATCACGACGAAAACGTGTGCCAACCCCTATGCATAGGTTCATGGGCGGAACCTGCAAGTTGATCACCAAAACATACATCAAGTGAATCACGTGGTATCCCGTTGTCATCACAAATACGCACGGCAAGACATACATCAAGTGTTATCAAATCTTTAAAGACTCAATCCGATACGATAACTTCAAAGGGGAAACTCAATCCATTATAAGAGAGTAGAGGAGGGGGGAGAAACATAAGATCCAACTATAATAGCAAAGCTCGCAATACATCAAGATTGTACCACCTTAAGAACACGAGAGAGAGAGAGATCAAACACATAGCTACTGGTACATACCCTCAGCCCTGAGGGAGAACTACTCCCTCCTCGTCATGGAGAGCACCGGGATGATGAAGATGGCCACCGGAGAGGGATTCCCCCTCCGGCAGGGTGCCGGAATGGGTCTAGATTGGTTTTCGGTGGCTATGGAGGCTTCTGGCGGCGGAACTCCCGATCTATTGTGCTCTCGGATGTTTTTAGGGTATATGGAGATATATAGGCGGAAGAAGTACGTCAGGGGGGCCACGAGGGGCCCACGAGGGTGGAGGGCGCGCCCAGGGGGGTGGGCGCGCCCCCCTACCTCGTGGACTCCTCGAAGCTTCCCTTACGTGCACTTCAAGTCTTCTGGGCTTCTTTCCTTCCAAAAATGGGTTCCGTGAAGTTTCAGGTCAATTGGACTCCGTTTGGTTTTCCTTTTCTCCGAAACCCTAAAACAAGGTAAAAACAAAAACTGGCACTGGGCTATGGGTTAATAGGTTAGTCCCAAAAATGATATAAAAGTGTATAATAAAGCCCATAAACATCGAAAACAGTAGATAATATATCATGGAGCAATCAAAAATTATAGATACGTTGGAGACGTATCACAGGGTGATTGCATTGCATACAATAAAGCGACAACCATATGGCTCCTGCCAGTTGCCGATAACTCTGTTACAAAACATGATCATCTCATACAATAAATATAGCATCATGTCTTGACCATATCACATCACAACATGACCTGCAAAAACAAATTAGACGTCCTCTACTTTGTTGTTGCAAGTTGTACGTGGCTGCTACGGGCTGAGCAAGAACCGTTCTTACCTACGCATCAAAACCACAACGATAGTTCGTCAAGTTAGTGTTGTTTAGACCTTCTCAAGGACCGGGCGTAGCCACACTCGGTTCAACTAAAGTTGGAGAAACTGACACCCGTCAGCCACCTGTGTGCAAAGCACGTCGGTAGAACCAGTCTCGCGTAAGCGTACGCGTAATGTCGGTCCGGGCCGCTTCATCCAACAATACTGCCGAACCAAAGTATGACATGCTGGTAAGCAGTATGACTTGTATCGCCCACAACTCACTTGTGCTCTACTCGTGCACATAACATCTACGCATAAACCTGGCTCGGATGCCACTGTTTGGGGAATGTGGTAATTTCAAAAAAAAATCCTATGCACACGCAAGATCACGGTGATGTATAACAACGAGAGGGGAGAGTGTTGTCCACATACCCTCGTAGACAGGGGCGGAGCCAAGATTTAGGCATAGGTGGGTCCAAACGGCGATGAAGCCATAAAATATTTTATGCCTCACATACTACCCAATAATTTTATATTTAATTATGATACACATTTAACTTTGCCTAGGCACAAAAAATTTGTGTGTAGCTGGAGCGTGTGCAGGTATAGGTAATATTGGTCAATAATTCCAAATACGTGCCATTTAAGATGAAATATGATACTCGGAAATATGACATGAAATGCCATGCTACAAAACATTTTCATATGAAAATTTAAGATATAATGAACAAAAAATAATCATGTATTATCAAATGGTTGGCTTTATTTATATAGGTTTGAATGGAAAATCATTACTGGTTGTATTTGGAAATTAGTAGATCTTAAGAAGGAAGACTCGAGGCAAGAAGATTAAGGATGCGGCAAAGGCATAGGATGGCAGCGGCGCATCCCATGCACGAGCTAATCACGGAGATAATGCCTAGTGCCAGGAGATTTAGCAGAGGTCAGCTCGGCTTGGACTTTTTTTAGAGTAACTAGGGGATTTTATTCAAAGTTCAAGACTGAAAACGATTATTTTGTGGGCTTGTACGTGGGCCTTCTTACCTTTCTAAAGAGTTCACGTAATTAGCTCGTGCATGTTGCAAAATCTAGACTAATTAGTGGGCTTGTACGTCGGGGAAGCAGGCCATTCTGCCGCTAATAGGGGGGGCCAAGTATGTTGTATGTTGCAAATCATATCGCTAATGATCGCTGCCTACGGTGCTCGCTCGATTGTTAGGGGGGCAGGCCCCTGCTCGCCCCCCCCCCCTTGGCTCCACCACTTCTCATAGACCGCTAAGCGGAA
The DNA here is from genome assembly GCF_018294505.1 of Triticum aestivum. Taxonomy (NCBI): domain Eukaryota; kingdom Viridiplantae; phylum Streptophyta; class Magnoliopsida; order Poales; family Poaceae; genus Triticum; species Triticum aestivum. The sequence continues at coordinate 636,000,529 of NC_057812.1, forward strand.
GCGTTATGACAACACAGTTGATGTAGTCGTACGTCTTCATGACCGACCGATCCTCAGTACCGAACGTATGACACCCCCGTGTTCAGCACACGTTCAGCTCGGTGATGTTCTGCGAACTGATGATCTAGTAGAGGTCGAGGGAGAGTTTCGTCAGCATGACGGTGTGGTGACGATGTTGATGAAGCTACTGTCACAGGGCTTCGCCTAAGCACCGCTACAGTATGACCGAGGTGGATTATGGTGGAGGGGGGCACCGCACACGGCTGGGAGAGACCAATGATCAACTTGTGTCTTTGGGGTGCCCCTGCCCCCGTATATATAGGATCTAGGGGGAGGCGTCCGGCCAGGAGGAGGGAGCACCAAGGGGGGAGTCCTACTCCCACCGGGAGTAGGTATCCTCCTTTCCTAGTAGGAGTAGGAGAATGGGAAAGGGAAGGAGAGAGGAGGAAGGAACGGGGGTGCCGCCCCCCTCCTTGTACAATTCGGACTAGAGGGGGAGGGGGCACACAGCCTGTTGTGGACGCCCCTCCTATTCTCCACTAAGGCCCAATAGGCCCATTACATCCTCCGGGGGGTTCCGGTAATCCCCCGGTACTCCGGTATATGTCTGAAACCTCCCGAAAGACTTCCGGTGTTCGAACATAGTCATCCAGTATATCAATCTTTATGTCTCGACCATTTTGAGACTCCTCGTCATGTCCGTGATCATATCTGGGACTCTGAACTACCTTCGGTACATCAAAACACAAAAACTCATAATATCGATCATCACAGAACTTTAAGCGTGCAGACCCTACGGGTTTGAGAACTATGTAGACATGGACGAGACACGTCTCTGGTCAATAACCAATAGCGGAACCTGGATGCTCATATTGGTTCCTAAATATTCTACGAAGATTGTCGGTGTCAAAACCGGCGGATCTCGGGTAGGGGGTCCCGAACTGTGCGTCTAAGGCGGATGGTAATAAGAGGCAGGGGACACAATGTTTTACCCAGGTTCGGGCCCTCTTGATGGAGGTAAAACCCTACTTCCTGCTTGATTAATATTGATGATATGGGTAGTACAAGAGTAGATCTACCACGAGATCGGAGAGGCTAAACCCTAGAAGCTAGCCTATGGTATGATTGTATGTTGTCCTACGGACTAAAATCCTCCGGTTTATATAGACACCGCAGAGGTTAGCGTTACACAGGGTCAGTTACAAAAGAGGAGATACACATATCCGTATTGCCTAGCTTGCCTTCCACGCCAAGTAGAGTCCCATCCGGACACAGGATGAAGTCTTCAATCCTGTATCTTCATAGTCTAATAATCTGGCCAATGGGGATAGTCCGGCTGTCCGGAGACCCCCTAATCCAGGACTCCCACAGTAGCCCCTGAACCAGGCTTTCAATGACGATGAGTCCGGCGCGCAGTATTGTCTTCGGCATTGCAAGGCGGGTTCCTCCTCTGAATATACCACAGAAGAATTTGAACATAAGGATAGTGTCCGACCCTGCAAAATAAGTTCCGCATACCACCGTAGAGAGAATAATATTTCCACAAATCCAATTTGCTGACTTGTTTTGGCAACACGACATTATGTCACGGCCCGGTGATTATTCAAACCATTTCCTTTAACTAGCCCTGCACATAACGTGAGGCAGTTTTTTGATACATCTTGTCAAAGCAGAGATCGTGTCCCCCTAATTACGAGATTCTCATCAATACGGTCGTGGGTAACCCAATCGTGTCTAGGACTCCTAGATTATAGGCAAGTCCCAAACGGCTACGGAGAGGACGCTTGATATTCACCCTCTTTATAAAGGGACAAGGCTTTTACTTTTTTCCCCTCCCGTGCTCAATTGAATCCTTCCCCCGCCTCGAGTTCTAACACCCAAATCCCAGGTCAGGTGCTTCGGACCTTCAATCATGTCCGGATCTAGCCTTCAAGGCCAGTGGATGCCCTCCTCCGTTACGGAAGAGGATATCAAGAAGTTGAGGGAGGCCAGATACCTGACCGCCGAGGTTTTGCATCAGCTGCCTGCCCGAGGGCAGGTCGTCCCTACTCCTGAACCCAACGAGAACGTTGTCTTCATCTCCCACTTCCTCCGAGGTCTAGGCCTCACCCTGGATCCCTTTATTAGGGGTTTGATGTTCTATTACGGGCTAGATTTCCACGATCTAGCCCTGGACTCCTTTCTCCACATCTCTACATTCATTGTCGTGTGTGGGGCCTTCCTCCGCATTACCCCTCACTTCGGCATGTGGCTCAAGACATTTGACGTGAAGCCGAAGATGGTCGAGGGGCAGTATGTAGCGTGCGGAGGCGCATTAATAAGCAAGATAGCAGGAGCTCCGTGGCCCAAAGGTTCCTTTCCAGAGGTGTCCAGATTATGGCAACAGGAGTGGTTTTACATCACAGCTCCCAGAAGTGCCAAGTGGGTGGCTGCCCCTGCTTTCCGCTCGGGCCTCTACCACAACTGATGTCATGGATTAGTAGAGGACTGAGCTGGGGCCAGCCAAGGACGTGCCTATACTGCAGAGCCACATTCGCGATCTCTTCGAAGGACATTTCAGTCTGGTTATGGTGGCGCAAGTCATGCTGGCTCGTCGAGTCCAGCCTTGCAAACCGCGGCCCCTCCGCATGTGGGAGTTCAACCTAGAAGGGCCGCGTACTATTCAGAATTTCCTCGGCCTGACGCACAAGGAGATGTACAAATCATTCTTCGGACCCCAAATAGAGTGTCCGGATACTACCGAGGACGTGGGCTTGAGCAGCAACCGTACCGCCGACCAAGTAAGTAATCCTTTAGTCGAACACAATGTCTTTTATTTACCATGACGTCATTCTGAGAAGTCACTCTTTGACCAGGACTGGCTAACAAAGGCGAAGATGATTCGGTGTTCGGCCCCCTTCCTGCGGGTTTGGAGAATCCGGTACTGGAAAAGATGCTCGAGCTAGCACCCTGCCCGGAGCCCTCAAAGGAAGATAAAGGGGGGAATAATGAGGTCGAAAGCGGGCCCCCATCGCTACCAGTTCCAACCGAGGGAATGAGCACCTCCGTGAAGGAGGATAACCAAGGAGAAGAATCCGACCTTCTCTCGCTTCGGGGAAGGAAGAGGACTGCCTTTGAAGATCTGGAAACCGAGGCTTCCAAATAGGAGAAGAAGTATCCACTAGAGGGTCCTGCCTTGGAGGGTGCTTTTGCCGCACAAAGTCCACGCGAGGATCAGCCCTCCAACGAGCTGTAAGTAATTAGAAAGTACTTTAATAGTGGAGATATACTACCTTACCTCTGAGGAAAATAACTGAAGCGTTTATCTTGCAGTTCGGATCTTAGCCATTCTCAGCAGAGCTCGTCTTCAGGGGATCTTCTTCCGAAGATGATGGAGAGCAAAACGCCTCCCCGGGACTCCCCCGCTCAAGAAGCGGGCGACCTTGAAGTGTCGTCGCGGAGGGCCTCTCCAGATCTGGTGAGGCCAGAAGATAATCCTAGTCACCTGAAGTCCCCAGCATCCGGCTCTTGAAGAGAGCAAACAAAAGAGTCCGGCACCATCTGGAATGCGGTCGGACGTACTGAGGGAGCTGTTGGAGCGAGCGGGCATCTCAGAAGAACACCGTGCGTTGATGGGTACAGTGATGGAAAGAATTTCGTCCGCCGAAAGCGGATTGCATGGAGCCTTTATGAGTCTACTAACGGGCTTTGAGGTACGTGAAACGATATACTTTTTGATAGTACCACACATTTTTAGGTGTGCCCTGTGTAGATAGTAGCCCCTGAGACTGTGGTCGTCGTCGAGAACAGCGGCGAATAGAGGATCGTAGTCCCAGGTAATAATCATACCGCTTTATGTGCAGGTGATGGGAGCTCCGGTGGCTGGCCAGACTAATGAGTTTGCCGAACTAAAGCGGCAACTGGATGCGGCAGATGCCGACATCGAGCTTGTTAACAAGCGGCTTGACGAGGCACAGGGTAAGTAATGTTTTTCTGGTCAACATCACATAGTAAGAGGATCATGATGCCAGTATCTTTAATATGTCGTGACTGTAGACGGAGCTGCCACCGTGGAGACCCTTCGGGCGGAACTTGCCTGAGCCAAGGAACAAGCAAGAGTTAGTAATGCGGCTGCTTTGAAGGCGGCTGTCGGTGTCAAAACCGGCGGATCTCGGGTAGTGGGTCCCGGACTGTGCGTCTAGGCCGGATGGTAATAGGAGGCAGGGAACACGATGTTTTACCCAGGTTCGGGCCCTCTTGATGGAGGTAAAACCCTACGTCCTGATTGATTAATATTGATGATATGGGTAGTACAAGAGTAGATCTACCACGAGATCAAGGAGGCTAAACCCTAGAAGCTAGCCTATGGTATGATTGTTGTATATGGAGTTGATTGCCTACGGACTACAACCCTCTGGTTTATATAGACATCGGATAGGGTTAGGGTTACATAGAGTCGGTTACAATGGTAGGAGATCTTGAATATCCGCATCGCCAAGCTTGCCTTCCACGCCAAGAAAGTCCCATCCGGACACGGGACGAAGTCTTCAATCTTGTATCTTCATAGTCCAGGAGTCCGGCTGAAGGTATAGTTCGGCTACCCGAACACCCCCTAATCCAGGACTCCCTCAGTAGCCCCTGAACCAGGCTTCAATGATGACGAGTCCGATGCGCAAATTGTCTTCGGCATTGCAAGGCGGGTTCCTCCTCCAAGTCCTTCATAGAAGATTGTAAACACCAAGAGCAGTGTCCGGCTCTGCAAAATAAGCCTCCACATATTTCCATAGAGAGAATGATATTAACACAAATCAAATCTGCTGACGTATTCCGCAGTGCGTCATCACACTACAGCCAAATCCTTTACTCGAATCATTTTCACTTTTCCACCTCAGCGTGTTTTGCGAGGTAGTTTCATTGGTGCGTCTTGTCAAAGCAGAGATCATGTGCCCCCCTTTTACGGGATTCTCATCAATACGGACGTGGGTAACCCAATCGTGCCCGTTAGCATGTTTTCTCGATTAAAGGCGAGTCCCAAACGGTTACGGGGAGGGCTCCTGGTATTCAACCTCTTATAAAGAGGCCAGGGCCTTACTCCTTTTCTCCAATCCCAAAACAAGTTCGCTTGTCACCTCGAGTTCCAACACCCTAGGCTCCAGATTCCGGGCCCCTCAGACCTTCGACAATGTCCGGTTCCGACCTTCAAGGCCAATGGATGCCCTCCTCCGTCACGGAGGAGGACGTGCTAAAGTTGAGAGAGGCTAAGTTCTTGACGGCAGAAATTTCGCACAGGTTGCCTGCTCAAAGGCAGGCTATCCCCAGTCCCCAGCCCGGTGAGAGCGTAGTGTTCGTGTCTCACTTCCTTCGGGGGTTAGGCTTCCCGATGGACCCCTTTGTGAGGGGACTGCTGTTTTATTACGGGCTGGAATTCTAGGACTTAGCTCCGGAGTCCATCCTCAATATCTCCTCGTTTATCGTTGTATGCGAAGCGTTCCTCCGTGTTACCCCTCACTTCGGATTATGGCTCAAGACTTTCAAAGTGGAGCCGAAGATGATCAAGGGATTGCACGCAGAGTGCGGAGGCGCTGTTATAAGCAAAAATGTTGATGCTCCATGGCCCGAGGGCTCTTTTCAAGAGGAGCTAGGCTTGTGGCAACGAGAGTGGTTTTATATCACCGCTTCCTGGAGCACCAAGTGGGTGGCGCTTCCTGCCTTTCGCTCGGGCCCCCCACCACGGCTAGCGTCATGGGTTAATAGAGGGTTAGATTGGGGTTTGCCCAAAGACGTGCCCTTGTTACAGGGCCGAATTAAGGATCTCTTGGAAGGAGACCTCAGCTTGGTCAAGGTGATGCAGGTCATGCTGATTCGCCGAATATTGCCCGGCCAACGTTGCCCCCTTCGCCTGTGGGAGTTTAATCCAGAGGGACCGCGAGCTCTCCAGAACTTTATGGGCGTAACGCCCGCGGAGATGTATAGACTGTTCTTCGGATCACAAGAGATGTCTCCGGATTTAACCGAGGACGCAGGCCTAAGCTGCAATCGCCCGGATACTCAAGTAAGCAACCTTGTGCCCGGACCTTCTATCCGTATAATTGTCATAAACTTGCCCCTAAAAGAGTCGTCCTTTTAAACAGGAGTGGATAGCGAAGGAAAAGTTGATCAGGTGTCCGGCTCCCCTTCCCGAAACCAGGACGGATCCCGTGCTGGTCAGGATGCTAGAGATAATGCTTTTGGAGGGGGAGGACAAGGAAGCTATGGCCTCCTCGAAGGAGGCTGCTCCGAAGGGAGGAACCGACAATTCCTCTCCTAAAGGGAAGAAGAGAGCCGCCTCTGACGACCCGGAAACCATGGCCTCGAAGCGGGGGAGAAAATCCTCGTCAGAGGGTCCGACCCCGGTGAGTTCCTCGGCCGGACTACGCCCTCAAGGGCATCAGCCCTCCAGCGAGCCGTAAGTGGAGAAAAGATTTTCCTTTTGAGGGATGAGGGAAATCCTTGATTTATATCTGAGAAGATTAACCAAACCTTTACCTTGTAGCTCGGACCTCAGCCCATCTCAGCAGAGCTCGTCTTCGGGGGATCTCCTTACGGAGATGATGGAGAGCGGGACGGCTCCCCCTGCCATGCCGCCTAGCGAGGCGGGCAACCCTAAGGTGTCGTCGCGGAGGGTTTCTCCAAATCTGGCAGGGGTGGAAGGTGGCTATGCGGCCCCCTGAGGTTCTCCGCGTCCGGCCTTTGAAAGAGGTCATGGGACGAGCCCGGCACCGTCTGGTGCTCGGCCAGAGGAGCTAAAGATTCTGCTGGGGCGAGCTTCTATCTCAGAGGAGCACCGCGCATTGATGGGCACGGTGATTGAAAGGATTTCATCCGTAGAGAGCGGATTATATGAGGCCGTCAAAAGTTTACTGACGGGTTTCGAGGTACATTAGATAATGTATACTTTTGTCAGTTGCGCATGAATAAGATGCGCCCTGTGTAGATAGTAGCCCCTGAGACTCTGCGCATCATCAAGAAATGACGGCACGCGGAGGATCATAATCCCAGGTCTAAGGTGTCGCCTTTGAATGTAGGCGGCAGGGTGTCCGGAATCGAGCCGAACTGACGATTTTGCCAAACTAAAGCGGCAACTGGACGTGGTAGATGCCGACATCACGCTTGTAAATAAGCGGCTTGATGAGGCTCAAGGTATGTAATTCCTCGGGCGGCATCAGGTAAGAACAGTTTTATGCCTGTTTCTTACGATGTGTGTGCTTGACGCAGATGGTGCGGCCGCCGTGGAGAGTCTTAGGGCAGAACTTGCCCGAGCTAAAGAACAAGCCAGCGAAAGTGATGCGGCCACCAGGAAAGCCCTTGAAGAGCTGAGAGCCGAACAGGCTACTCATTGCCAAAGCAAGGAAGAGATGGGCGAGATGGCCGAAAAGTTAAAAAGCGCTACAGACCGTTGCAGACTTCTTGAAAAAGAAGACCAGGCGAAACAGACGGACTTAGAGAAGGTCGTTGCCAATGCCAAGGACGCGCGCTCTGCGATGAGAGCTGCAAAGGAGGAGCTGCGTCAGGCCGAACAGATTGCGGCTGGAAAGCCCTTTATGCTGCAAAGGAAATTTTGTGATCCGAAGTTTGCTCCATTGGACCGGATGTGGAGTGTGGAGGATACCTATCTGGACTTGGCAGCGGGTGCTGCTGATGCGACCGAACACTTTCGAGATCAGGAAGATCATGAAGTGGAAAAGCTTTTCTGGTCGCAGTTTCACAATCCAGAGCGTCCACTGGCAGTGGATGATCGTTTGGCTCAATGGGCCGAACTGAATAGGTTGTCTGGACTCGCCATGAAGTACGTCATGGGTCACATGTGGCCGGGGAGATCGGAGCCGAAGAGTTATTTCAGCTTAGTGCAGCAATTCCTTGACGCGGTGCCACATATAAATGCAATGAAGAGGTCAGCATGCATAGAGGGCGCTAGGATGGCTGTTGCCCATGTTAAGACATACTAGGCAGAGATGGAGACCACCGTTGTTGCGTCCCGAGATTCGGACAAAAGCCGAGTACCCTCCGAGCACTATTTTCAGGAAGTTCTTGAAGGCGCTCGTGTAATAGAGACGCAGTGCCCGAAAGATGCTATGTTATGATAGCATATGTAATTATAAAGTAATATTTTGATAAACTATAGTGGCCTTTTTTATACTTGTGCATCCAAGTATTGGGAACACCTCCTGTGCGGCCGTTTTAAGATATATATATATAAACAAAATCTGAAAGATGGCAGTCGTTGGCTTCAGCCCCCACGCACATAGTGCGGGGGTGCTCGCAGAACACGCATTTTCACACTTAACCCAACGTCTTGGTCCTACAAAGGAGGTGATAGCGCAGCGGCCCAGGCAACTGGACTATAATGCTTTAACACTTTCACTTAGCCATAGGAGTTTGACAGTGAGACTATTTAGGTAGCCCCTTGGTGGCAACTGTGCTCGTCTGAGTTCGGGGCGCGTATGTGCCTGATCGGCAAGCGGCCCTTCGTTAAAGCGGAGGAATCCGATAGATTCTGATAGGTCATCGAGTGGCTGACCAGTCTCACGCTACATCATGACAGTCAGTTTTCGGCTTTCTTTACTGAGGTGCTCACCCAGCCGAACCGGGGCACAATCACAGTAGTTCTCCTGGTGCTACCTTAGCCGATAGAGCGGAACGTAAGGTAGCCGAACTTAGGAGCCGGGCAAACCAACATTTGACCAAAGACATGATTTGGAGCTGATGCATATAATGCCAAAACTCGCGACGCCGAACACTCCTTAAGGTGTTCGGTCTTTATGAGTGCGGGCGAAACAACACTCTTTATTAAAAAAAGCCCCTAGTGTCCAGGTACGTGCAAAAATTCTGACGTGGCCACATGCCAAGACGCCAGCCTCCTCCTTGGTTATATCAGAAAAAAAACCAGGGGATGTGTAGCAACAAGAGACAGTAAAAAAGGTTTACACAGGGTCTTAATCTAAAAATAATCCTTTAGGACGGGTCCCTACTGCACGTCTGCGCCTGTGTCTCCGTTGTGCCGTATCCTAGACGGGCGCCGCACGACGTTCATCTGTAAAAGAGAGGAACTGAGTTGAAAACGGGTTGTGCCGAAAAAGTTTAAAATAAACAAAGCATAAAGTAAAATATATAAGATTGAGCTTTATTGTCTCTTATTGTATATTCGTGGAGCCCCTAGTGCGGGGGTATATGGCCTCTAGGCCTGCATCAATGATGATTTTTCATCGAACTCGTCTATCCGCGTTCGTGGTCTTGAATGACCTATTTTGAAGTTTTTTGGCCGGTGAGGCCATTTTGCTGTGGGGCTGTCAAAGCGGCCGCACAGTCCTCCGCTTGGGGAGGCGCACTTTAGTGCTTCCCCTTCAAAGAGATGATGCCTCGTGGACCGGGCATCTTAAGCGTAAGAGATGCATAATGCGGTATTGCGTTAAAGCGAGCGAAAGCTTCGCGTCCCAGTAGTGCTTGATAGCGACTTGAGAACGGGACGATATGGAAGGTCAGCTTTTCGCGGCGGAGGTTATCGGCAGAGCCGAATATGACTTCGAGCCGGAGAAAACCCATACAATGGGTGTCCGGACCAGGTATTACCCCTTGAAAGGAGGTTTTGCTGCGGCGGATTCTTGCTGGGTTTATCCCCATGTGCTGGATTGTATCCTGATATATCAGGTTTAGTCCACTGCCGCCGTCCATAAGGACATTTGAAAACTGGAGTCCGCCAATTATTGGATCGAGTATCAAGGCAGTCCAGCCTACATTCTTGATATTTCTAGAATAATCTAGCTGATCGAAGATGATCGGTTTTGACAACCAGTGGCAGGACCCTTTGGGGATGGGCCGTGTGGTGCGTACCTTTACGGGCGCCGCACGTTTTGTTATGTGAAGTGAGTTCACTGTTTTTACTTCTTGTGGGAAGTTCTTTTGTTTCCTGGTGCTCTGCTTTTGGGGTTCGTCCTCGTCTTCGCTTGGTGTGTCGAGCCCCTTGTGTTCGGCATTGAGTCTGCCGGATTGTTTGAAAACCCAACAGTCTCTGTGGGTATGGTTAGCAGGCTTCCCGGGAGTACTGTATATCTGACATATCCTGTCCAGGATTTTATTTAGGTTGGATGGATCGTCCCTGTTATCATGGGGGGGCGATTTTTCCTGATTTTGTCGTGAGCCTTTGAATCCGGCATTGACTGTCGTGCTCTTCGGACTTTTGTCCTTAGTCCAGCGATGGTCCTTGTTGCGTCGCGGTTTTCCGTTTCCATCCCTAGTTTCGGATGTACTTGGGTCGCTGGGGCTGCACCTTGCCAACCAGCTGTCCTCCCCTGCACAAAAGCGGGTCATGAGGCTTGTTAGTGCGGCCATTGTTCTTGGCTTTTCTTGGTCGAGGTGTCTGGCAAGCCATTCGTCTCGGACGTTATGCCTGAAAGCTGCTAAGGCTTCGGCGTCCGGATAGTCGACTATCTGATTCTTTTTAGTGAGGAATCTATTCCAGAACTGCCGAGCTGATTCTCCGGGTTGTTGAGTTATGTGACTAAGATCGTCTGCATCCGGAGGGCGGACATAGGTCCCTTGAAAGTTTGCTCGGAAAGCATCCTCGAGCTCTTCCCAGCTTCCAATTGTGTTTTCGGGAAGGCTTTTAAGCCAATGCCGGGCTGGCCCTTTAAGCTTAAGGGGTAAATATTTTATGGCGTGGAGATCATCTCCTCTAGCCATGTGTATGTGGAGGATATAATCCTCGATCCAAACTCCAGGGTCTGTTGTTCCATCATATGCCTCTATGTTTACGGGTTTGAATCCCTCTGGGAATTCATAGTCCAGGACCTCATCGGTGAAACATAGGGGGTGTGCGGCGCCCCTGTATTTGGGTGTGCCGGATTCTGATGATGGCTTCATAGCGTTGCTTACGAGAGCTTGCTTTCTTGGCCCATAAATGGACCTGACTGGGCCATGATGTGAATCCTTAAGTGGGTCGCATGCCGATTTAGGTGCGGCGCCGCTTGCCGCTTTATGGGGTCGTCTATCCGACCGTGTGGCTTTCTCATTTTTTTGAATGCGAGGGCTCTAGGGCCTCTTCGTCGAATTCAGGCAGTAGCTTTCTTTTCGGATAGCTTTTAGTGCGGCGACTGTCGCCGTATTTATCTGCGGTATTGATTACTTTGCTCCATCTAATCCGGAGTGCATCTTCCACTGTTTTTAGCTTCCGCTTCTGCTTTTTTAGGCTGCGTGCAGTTGCAACGAGCCTCTCGTGGAGATTCTTCTGCTCCATAGGTTTATTCGGCGTGAGGTCGTCCGGAATGCCGTTTTCGCCGGAGGAGGGATGTTCGGTTTCTCTATCTGTGTTGCCCTGTTCGGACGGTTGCTCTAAGGCCTGCTCGTCGTCTACCGGCTCGTCCTGCTCTATGGCTGGGTTTTTGTCGAGGCGGGGCTTGGGTCGGCGTTTACGCCGACGCTTTGATTGCTTTTCGGGGGGTCGATCTCCCGTCCCATCCCCTTTTTCCTCGTTGTCGCTTCCTTTAGGGGTATCCACCATGTACACATCATGAGATGAGGTGGCTGTCCAATGCCCTATGGGCGTTGGTTCGTCAGTATCTCCTGCATCGTCATCCATGCTGTCGATGTCTCCGGAGTCGAAGTTGAGCATGTCGTTTAAATTGTCGACAGTGGCTACCAAGTGGGTGGTGGGTGGGCTTTGAATTTCTTCATCGTCCGTATCCCATCCTCGCTGTCTGTAGTTCGGCCAGGGCTCTCCTGATAAGGAGAGAGACTTGAGAGAGTTCAGGATATCGCCACAAGGCGAGTGCTGAAAGATGTCTGCAACGGTGAACTACATTATCGGCGCCCAATCGGATTCGATTGGCAGGGGCACGGGGGGTTCGGAGTTCGGAAAGGAGTCCGGATCCTCGGAGTCACGGATCATGCAGAGTGCGGGGCTAGTGTTCGGCTCGATCACCTTTGAGATTGAAGCCCCCGAGGTGACGCCCAACCGCTCATCCTTGATTGGCGCAATAGGCTTCGAGTTAGGGGTCGGAACTGATCCGGGTGCGGCCTCCAGGACACTGTCCGGAGGCAGAGCTAGATCATGCCCCTCGAGATAGTGCGACGCGCTTGGCCATGGCTCGAACCCGTCGAAGATCAAGTCTCTGCGGATGTTAGCCGTGTAGTTTAAGCTTCCAAACCGGACTTGATGGCCAGGGGCGTAGCTTTCGATCTGCTCCAGGTGGCCGAGCAAATTGGCCCGCAGAGCGAAGCCGCCGAAGACGAAGATCTGTCCGGGGAGAAAAGTCTCACCCTGGACCGTATCGTTGTTGATGATCAAAGGAGCCATCGGGCCTAAAGGCGACGACACAGAGGAACTCTCAAGTGAAAGCACCAATGCCGGTGTCAAAATCGGCGGATCTCAGGTAGTGGGTCCCGGACTGTGCGTCTAGGCCAGATGGTAACAGGAGGTAGGGAACACGATGTTTTACCCAGGTTCGGGCCCTCTTGATGGAGGTAAAACCCTACGTCCTGCTTGATTAATATTGATGATATGGGTAGTACAAGAGTAGATCTACCATGAGATCAAGGAGGCTAAACCCTAGAAGCTAGCCTATGGTATGATTGTTGTATATGGAGTTGATTGCCTGTGGACTACAACCCTCCGGTTTATATAGACACCGGATAGGGTTAGGGTTACATAGAGTCGGTTACAATGGTAGGAGATCTTGAATATCTGCATCGCCAAGCTTGCCTTCCACGCCAAGGAAAGTCCCATCCAGACACGGGACGAAGTCTTCAATCTTGTATCTTCATAGTCCAGGAGTCCGGCTGAAGGTATAGTCCGGCTACCCGAACACCCCCTAATCCAGGACTCCCTCAGCGGCCGAAGAGTTAAGAGCCGAGAAGGCCGCGCATTGCGAAAGCAAAGAGAAGATGGCCAAGATGGCCGTAGAATTAAAAGACACTGCCGACCGTTGCCAGTTTCTTGAAAAGGAGAACAGAGTGAAGGCAGCGGACCTTGAAAAGGCCACGATGGTGACCAAAGACACTCGCTCTGCTATGAGGGCGAAGAAGGAGGAGCTGCGCGAAGCCAGGGATATTGTGGCTGGGAAGCCCTTTCTGCTGCAGAGGAAGTTCGAAGATCCACGGTATGCCCCTCTGGATCGGCTGTGGAGTTCGGCAGACGCATATATGGACTTGGCGGCAAGCTCTGTCGATGTGGTCGAATACTTCTGAGATCAGACAAATCGTGAAGTGGACAAGCTATTCTGGTCGCAATTTGACGTTCCAAAGCGTCCGCTTCCCTTGACTGATCAACTAGCCGAATGGGCCGAACTTAATAGGTTGTCCGGACTTGCCATGAGGTCCATCGTAGATCATTTGTGGCCGGAGAAGCCGAAGCCGAACAACTATTTCATCTTAGTGCAGCAGTTCCTTGGTGCGGTGTTGCGCATCAATGTGATGAAGAGGTCGGCGTGCATAGAAGGCTCGCGGATGGCCTTTGCCCGTGTCAAGGCATACTGGGCGGAGATGGATGCTACCACTGTTGCGGCGCAAGGTTCGGCCATAGGCCGAGTAGCTGCCGAGCACTATTTTGAAGAGGTTCTTGAGGGTGCTCATTTAATAGAGTCCCAATGCTCGAAAAATATTATGTTTGAGTGACATGTATTCCCATTGTAAGCACAATGTTTTTATGAAATGTAGTAAGGCTGTATTTATACTTTTGTCATAAAGTAATAAGATGCCTCCTGTGCGTCCGTTTATGTATATATGTATATAACCTAAAAGATTGCAGTCGTCGGCGTCAACCCCCACACATATAATGCGGAGGTGTTCGCAGAAAATGCGTGTTCACACTTAACCCAATGTCTTGGTCCTATTAAGGAGGTGATAGCGCAGCGAACGAGGCAATCGGACTATGATGCTTTACCACTTTCACTTAGCCATAGGAGTTTGGCGGTGGGGCTACTATATAGCCCCTGGTGGCTCCGCACTCTCCCAAACTCGGGGTGCGTATATGCCTGGCCGAGAAACGGCCCTTCGTTAAAGCGGAGGAATTCTAACATTCTGATATGTCATCGAGTGGTTGACCAGTCTCGTGCTATATCATGACAGTCAGTTTTCGGCTTTCTGTACCGAGGTGCTCGTCTGGGCGAACCAGGGCACAATCGCAGTAGTTCTCCTGGTGCTGCCTTAGCCGATAGAACGGAATGTAAGGCACCAAAACACTGGAGCCGGGCAAACCCAACATTTGACCAAAGACATGATCCAGAGCTGATGCATATAAGGCCAAACTCGCGACGCCGAACACTCCCTAAGGTATTCGGTCTTTATGGTATAAACCGGGCCTAAATAGTGCCCTTTGTAAGAAGCCCCTTGTGTCCAGGTACGGGCGTTTATTCTGACGTGGCCACATGCCAAGACGTCAGCATCCTTCTCAATTGTACTTGAGAATCCGAGGGATGTGTATCAACAAGAGACAGTAAAAAAGGTTTACGCAGGGTCTTAATCTAAAAAGAATCCTTGGAGCGGGTCCCGGTTGCACGTCTACGCCTGTGTCTCCGTTGTGCCATATCCTGGATGCGTGTAGCACGATGGTCATCTGTAAAAGAGAGGAACTTAGGTGAAAAGTTGTTGTGCAGAAAGGTAGTTTTTAAAGAAACCATGTATAATTAAAGATGAGTAAAAATGCCACTTGTCTGCGCGCGTTGAGCCCCTTGTATTTGTAATAGGGGTGTGGCCATCAATCCGGTATGAATTACATATAGCTGCACCGGACTCGTGTAACCGTGTCCGTGGTCTTGACGACCTATCAAATGCTTTAGCTGGTGAGGCCATTTTTAGTATGCGGCTGCCAAGGCAGTCGCACTCTCTTCGGCTCGCAGGGATCGCTTAATATTTCCATTCACTGTAATGATGCCACGTGGACCGGGCATCTTAAGCGTAAGGGAAGCGTAATGCGGTATTGCATTAAAGCGAGTGAAAGCTTCGCGTCCAAGTAGTGCTTGATAGCCACTTTGGAACGGAGCAATGTGGAATGTTAAATTTTTGCTACGGAAGTTATCGGGGAAGCCGAATATAACCTCTAGTAGCAGGGAGCCAGTGCAATGAGCCCATGGGACTGGTGTTACTCCTTTAAGGGTAGTATTGCTGTGGCAAATTTTCGTTGGGTCTATCCCCATTTTGCGGATTGTATCCTGGTATATCAGGTTTAAACTGCTGCCACCGTCCATCGGGACTCGTGTAAAGTGGTATCCGTCAATTATTGGGTCTAATACCAGGGCAGCCCATCCTGCACGCCGGATACTGGCTGAGTAATCACGATGGTTGAAAGTGATCGGTTGAGACGACTAGTGGCAGGACTTCACGGTGATAGGCCTTTGGGCATATTTTTCTGGGAGTGCCGCTTTGTTTCTCCCCTTGATCACGTGTAACGCGTTGACTGTTTTGACTTCTGGTGGAAACTTCTTTTGTTCCCCAGTGTCTTGCTTGGGAGGCTCATCATCGTCTTCGCTTGGTGTATCCTCGCCCTTGTGTATGGCGTTGAGCTTGCCGGACTGCTTGAAGACCCAACATTCTCTGTGCGTATGATTAGCAGGTTTACCGGGGGTGCTATGGATCTGACATACTTGGTCCAGAATTTTGTTTAGGCTGGACAGTTCGTCTCTGGTGCCTTTAGAGGGCTGATTTTGCTGACTTTGCCGAGAGCTTCTAAATCCGGCGTTTACTGTCGTGCTCTTCGTGTTGTCTTCTTTATTCCGGCGTTTTTTATTGCGCCATGATTTCCCGTTTCCATCTCTAGCTTCGGATGTACTTGGGTCGCTGATGCTGCATCTGGCTAGCCAGCTATCCTCACCCGCGCAAAAGCGGGTCATGAGGCTTGTTAATGCTGCCATTGTTCTCGGCTTTTCTTGGCCGAGGTGTCTGGCAAGCCATTCGTCACGGACGCTATGCTTAAAAGCTGCCAAGGCTTCGGCGTCCGGACAGTCGACTATTTGGTTCTTTTTATTAATAAACATATTCCAAAGTTTTCGGGCTGACTCTCCGGGCTGTTGAGTTATATGACTCAAATCGTCCGCATCCGGAGGTTGGACATAAGTCCCTCGAAAATTTGCCCGAAAAGCGTCTTCGAGCTCTTCCCAGCTTCCAATGGAGTTTTCGCAAAGGCTTTTAAGCCAGTGCTGAGCTGGCCCTTTGAGCTTGAGGGGTAAGTACTTGATGGCGTGGAGATCATCTCCTCAAGCCATATGGATATGGAGGATATAGTCCTCAATCCAAACCCCAGGGTGTATTGTTCCGTCGTATGCCTCTATATTTACGGGTTTGAATCCCTCTGGAAATTCATGATCCAGCACCTCATCGGTGAAACATAGGGGGTGTGCGGCACCCCTATATCCGGGTGCACCGCGTTCTTCGGATGTTTGTTGTGTTGCGTTGTATGCTGGAGCGCGCTTATGTGGTCCATAGATGGATCTGGTTGTGCCGTCCTTTTGATGCGAGTCCTCGCGTGGATCGCGTATTGGCTTATGTGCGGCGTTGTTTGCCGCTCTATGTTGGCCGTGAGGTCGCCTATCCGGCCAGATGGCTATTTTGATTTTTGGTTGTGGGGGATCTAAGGCCTCCTCATCGAATTCAGGTAGCAACTTCCGTTTGGGTAGCTCTTGGTAGGGCGATTACCGCGTACTTTGCTGTTGTATTGAGTACTTTTACTCCATCTGATTTGGAGTGTGTCTTGCGCAGCTTTGAGCCTTTGCTTCTGCTTTTTTAGACTCCTCGCAGTGGCAACAAGCCTTTGATGGGCATTCTGTTGCTCCGGGTGTCCTGTCTGGTGTGAGTCGTCCGGACTATTATCTTTGACAGAGTCGGGTTGTTCGGTTTGATTCTCCGTATTGCCGTGGTTCGGCGAATGGTTCACCCTGCTCCAATGCTGGGTCTGTATGATTGTTGTTTCTGCCGAGGCGGGATTTGGGGCAGCTCTTACGTCGCTGCTTTGACTGCTTCTCGAGGGACAACCCTTCATGACGTCCTTCCGTTCCTCGTCGTCATTTTCTTTGGTGTGTCCACCATGTATACGTCTTGTGGTGAAGTGGGCATCCAGTGCGCTGGGGCAGTGGTTCCTGTTCGTCTCCTGCATCGTCGTCCATGCCGTCGATGTATTCGGAGTCGGAGTCGAGCATGTCGGTTAAGTCATCGACAGTGGCTATTAAGTGGGTAGTGGGTGGGCCGCAAATTTCTTCGTCGTCCGTATCATAGTCCTGCCGGACATAGTTTGGCCAGGATCCTCCTGACAAGGAGAGAGACCTTAATGAGTTCAGTATGTCGCCAAAGGGCGAGTGCTGAAAAATATCCACAGAGGTAAACTCCATGATCGGCGCCCAATCAGATTCGATAGGAACGGGCGCAGACGGCTCAGAGTCCGTGGCCGGAGAAGGATCCGACAGTCTAACAACACGACTCTCGTGTAAGGTAAGGTCGATGTTTGGCTCAATCGCCGCTGAGGGTAAGGCCTCCGTGGCGGGGTCCATCCACCCGTCCATGGACGATGCAACTGGCTCCGAATTGAGGGTCAGAGCGGCTGCCTGTGCGATCTCCTGAACACTGTCCGATGGTAGAGCTAAATCGTACTCATCATGACCGCGTGACGCACAAGGCAGAGGCTCGAATCCATCGAAGATCAAGTCTCCACGGGTATCGGCCGTGTAGTTTAAGCTTCCAAACCTGACCTGGTGGCCAGGGGCGTAACTTTCAATCTGCGCCAGATGGCCAAGCGAATTGGCCCGCAATGCAAAGCCACCGAACACGAAGATCTGTCCAGGGAGAAAAGTCTCACCCTAGACTGCATCGCTATCGATGATAGTAGGAGCCATCAAGCCTAACGGTGACGACACAGAGGAACTCTCAATGAAAGCACCAATGTCGGTGTCAAAACCGGCGGATCTTGGGTAGGGGGTCCCGAACTATGCGTCTAAGGCAGATGGTAACAGGAGGCAGGGGACACAATGTTTTACCCAAGTTCGGGCCCTCTTGATGGAGGTAAAACCCTATGTCTTGCTTGATTAATATTGATGATATGGGTAGTACAAGAGTAGATCTACCACGAGATCGGAGAGGCTAAACCCTAGAAGCTAGCCTATGGTATGATTGTATGTTGTCCTACGGACTAAAATCCTCTAGTTTATATAGACACCGGAGAGGTTAGGGTTACACAAGGTCGGTTACAAAAGAGGAGATACACATATCCGTATTACCTAGCTTGCCTTCCACGCCAAGTAGAGTCCCATCCGGACACGAGACGAAGTCTTCAATCCTGTATCTTCATAGTCTAACAATCCGGCCAATGGAGATAGTCCGGCTGTCCGGAGACCCCCTAATCCAGGACTCCCACAAAGCTCTTTATCGGTCAAACCGCATAACAACATATGTTGTTCCCTTTGTCATCAGTATGTTACTTGCCCGAGATTCAATGGTCGGTATCTCAATACCTAGCTCAATCTTGTTATCGGCAAGTCTCTTTACTCATTCTGTAATGCATCATCCCGTAACTAACTCATTAGTCACATTGCTTGCAAGGCTTATAGTGATGTGCATTACCGAGAGGGCCCAAAGATACCTCTCCGACAATCGGAGTGACAAATCCTAATCTTGATCTATGCCAACTCAACAAGTACCATCGTAGATACCTGTAGAGCACCTTTATAATCACCCAGTTACGTTGTGACGTTTGGTAGCACACAAAGTGTTCCTCCGGTATTCGGGAGTTGCACAATCTCATAGTCATAGGAACATGTATAAGTCATGAAGAAAGCAATAGCAACAAACTAAACGATCATCGTGCTAAGCTAACGGATGGGTCAAGTCAATCACACCATTCTACTAATGATGTGATCCCTTTAATCAAATGACAAATCATGTCTATGGCTAGGAAACTCAACCATCTTTGATCAACGAACTAGTCAAGTAGAGGCATACTAGTGACACTATGTTTGTCTATGTATTCACACATGTATTATGTTTCTGGTTAATACAATTCCAGCATGAATAATAAACATTTATCATGATATGAGGAAACAAATAATAACTTTAGTATTGCCTCTAGGGCATATTTCCTTCACAAACATAGTCATCCAGTATATCGATCTTTATGTCTCGACCATTTCGAGACTCCTCGTCATGCCCGTGATCTCATCCGGGACTCCGAACAACCTTCGGTTCATCAAAACACATAAACTCATAGTACCAATCATCACCGAACGTTAAGCGTGCGGACCCTACGGGTTTGAGAACTATGTAGACATGACCGAGACATGTCTCCGATCAATAACCAATAGAGGAACCTGGATGTTCATATTGGCTCCCACATATTCTACGAAGATCTTTATCGGTCAAACCACATAATTATATACGTTGTTCCCTTTGTCATCGGTATGTTACTTGCCCGGGATTCGATCGTCGGTATCTCAATACCTAGTTCAATCTCGTTACCGGCAAGTCTCTTTACTTGTTCCGTAATGCTACATCCCATAACTAACTCATTAGCTACATTTCTTGCAAGGCTTATATTGATGTGCATTACCGAGAGGGCCCAGAGATACCACTCCGGCAATTGGAGTGACAAATCCTAATCTCGATCTATGCCAACTCAACAAACACCATCGGAGACACCTGTAGAGCACCTTTATAGTCACCCAGTTACGTTGTGACGTTTGGTAGCACACAAAGTGTTCCTCCGGTATTTGGGAGTTGGATGATCTCATAGTCATAGGAACATGTATAGTTATGGAGAAAGCAATAGCAACAAACTAAACGATCATCATGTTAAGCTAACGGATGGGTCAAGTCAATCACATCATTCTCTAATGATGTGATCCCGTTAACCAAATGACAACTCATGTCTATGGTTAGGAAACATAACCATCATTGATTCAACGAGCTAGTCAAGTAGAGGCAAACTAGTGACACTCTGTTTGTCTATGTATTCACACATGTACTAAGTTTACGGTTAATACAATTCTAGCATGAATAATAAACATTTATCATGACATAAGGAAATATAAATAAAAACTTTATTATTGCCTCTAGAGCATATTTCCTTCAGTCTCCCACTTGCACTAGAGTCAATAATCTAGATTACATTGTAATGATTCTAACACCCATGGAGTCTTGGTGCTGATCATGTTTTGCTCGTGAGAGAGGCTTAGTCAACGGGTCTGCAACATTCAGATCCGTATGTATCTTGCAAATCTCTATGTCTCCCTCCTTGACTTGATCGCAGATGGAATTGAAACGTTTCTTGATGTGCTTGGTTCTCTTGTGAAATATGGATTCCTTTGGCAAGGCAATTGCACCAGTATTGTCACAAAAGATTTTCATTGGACCTGATGCACCAGGTATGACACCTAGATCGGATATGAACTCCTTCATCCAGACTCCTTCATTTACTGCTTCCGAAGCAGCTATGTATTCCGCTTCACACGTAGATCCCGCCACGACGCTCTGCTTGGAACTGCACCAACTGACAGCTCCACCATTTAATAAAAACACGTATCCGGTTTGTAACTTAGAGTCATCCGGATCAGTGTCAAATCTTGCATCGACGTAACCATTTACGAAGAGCTCTTTGTCAGCTCCATATACGAGAAACATATCCTTAGTCCTTTTCAGGTATTTCAGGATATTCTTGACCGTTGTCAAGTGATCCACTCTTGGATTAGTTTGATACATACCTGCTAAACTGATAGCAAGGCACACATCATGTCTGGTACCCAACATTGCAAACATGATAGAGCCTATGGCTGAAGCATAGGGAACACCTTTCATTTTCTCTCTATCTTCTGCAGTGGTCGGGAATTGAGTCTGACTCAACTTCACACCTTGTAATACAGGAAAGAACCCTTTCTTTGCCTGGTCCATTTTGAACTTCTTCACAACTTTATTAAGGTATGTGCTTTGTGAAAGTCCAATTAAGCGCATTGATCTATCTCTATAGATCTTAATGCCCAATATATAAGCAGCTTCACCGAGGTCTTTCATTGAAAAATTCTTATTCAAGTATTGTTTTATGCTATTAAGAAATTCAGTATCATTTCCGATCAACAATATGTCATCTACATATAATATCAGAAATGCTATGGAGCTCCCACTCAGTTTCTTGTAAATACAGGCTTCTCCAAAAGTCTGTATAAAACCTTATGCTTTGATCACACTATCAAAGCGTATATTCCAACTCCGAGAGGCTTGCGCCAGTCCATAAATGGATCGTTGGAGCTTGCACACGTTGTTAGCACCTTTTGGATCAACAAAACCTTCTGGTTGCATCATATACAACTCTTCTTTAAGATATCCATTTAGGAATGCAATTTTGACATCCATTTGCCAAATTTCATAATCATAAAATGCGGCAATTGTTAACATGATTTGGACGGACTTAAGCATCACTACGGGTGAGAAGGTCTCATTATAGTCAACTCCTTGAACTTGTTGAAAACCTTTTGCAACAAGTCGAGCTTTGTAGACAGTAATATTACCATCAGCGTTAGTCTTCTTCTTGAAGATCCATTTATTCTCTATGGCCTGCCGCTCATCGGGCAAGTCAACCAAAGTCCACACTTTGTTTTCATACATGGATCCCATCTTAGATTTCATGGCCTCAAGCCATTTTGCAGAATCTGGGCTCATCATCGCTTCCTCATAGTTCGTAGGTTCGTCATGGTCAAGTAACATGACTTCCAGAACAGGATTACTGTACTACTCTGGTGTGGATCTTACTCTGGTTGACCTACGAGGTTTGGTAGTAACATGATCAGAAGTTTGATGATCATCATCATTAGCTTCCTCACTTACTGGTGTAGGAATCACTGGAACTGATTTCAGTGATGAACTACTTTCCAATAAGGGAGAAGGTACAATTACCTCGTCAAGTTCTACTTTCCTCCCACTCACTTCATTCGAGAGAAACTCCTTCTCTAGAAAGGATCCATTCTTAGCAACGAATATCTTGCCTTCGAATCTGTGATAGAAGGTGTACCCAACAGTCTCCTTTGGGTATCCTATGAAGACACATTTCTCCGATTTGGGTTCGAGCTTATCAGGTTGAAGCTTTTTCACATAAGCATCGCAGCCCCAAACTTTAAGAAATGACAACTTGGGTTTCTTGCCAAACCACAGTTCATAAGGTGTCGTCTCAACGGATTTAGATGGTGCCCTATTTAATGTGAATGCACCCGTCTCTAAAGCATAACCCCAAAACGATAGTGGTAAATCAGTAAGAGACATCATAGATCGCACCATATCTAGTAAAGTACGATTACGACTTTCGGACACACCATTACGCTGTGGTGTTTCGGGTGGCGTGAGTTGTGAAACTATTCCGCATTGTTTCAGATGAAGACCAAACTCGTAACTCAAATATTCTCCTCCATGGTCAGATCGTAGAAACTTTATTTTCTTGTTACGATGATTTTCCACTTCACTCTGAAATTCTTTGAACTTTTCAAATGTTTCAGACTAACGTTTCATTAAGAAGATATAAACATATCTGCTCAAATCATCTGTGAAGGTGAGAAAATAATGATATACGCTGCGAGCTTCAATGTTCATTGGACCACATACATTAGTATGTATGATTTCCGATAACTCTGTTGCTCGCTCCATTTTTCCGGAGAACGGAGTTTTAGTCATCTTGCCCATGAGGCATGGTTTGCAAGTACCAAGTGATTCATAGTCAAGTGATTCCAGAAGTCCATCAGAATGGAGTTTCTTCATGCTCTTTACACCAATATGACCCAAAGGACATTGCCACAAATAAGTTGCACTATCATTATCAACTCTGCATCTTTTTGGCTTCACTATTATGAACATGTGTATCACTACTATCAAGATTTAGTAAAAATAGACCACTCATCAAGGGTGCATGACCATAAAAGATATTACTCATATAAATAGAACAACCATTATTCTCTGATTTAAATGAATAACCGTCTCACATCACACAAGATCCAGATACAAAGTTCATGCTCAACGCTGGCACCAAATAACAATTATTTAGGTCTAAAACTAATCCTGAAAGTAGATGTAGAGGTAGCGTGCCGACGGCGATCACATCGACTTTGGAACCATTTCCCACGCGCATCGTCACCTCGTCCTTAGCCAATCTTCGCTTAATCCATAGCCCCTGTTTCGAGTTGCAAATGTTAGCAACTGAACCAGTACCAAATACCGAGGCACTATTGCGAGCATTAGTAAGGTACACATCAATAACATATATATCGAATATACCTTTCACTTTGCCATCCTTCTTCTCAGCCAAATAATTGGGACAGTTCCGCTTCCAGTGGCCAGTTCCTTTGCAGTAGAAGCACTCAGTCTCAGGCTTAGGTCCAGACTTGGGTTTCTTCACTTGAGCAGCAACTGGCTTGTTGTTCTTCTTGAAGTTCCCCTTCTTCCCTTTACCCTTTTTCTTGAAACTGGTGGTCTTGTTGAACATCCACACTTGGTGCTCCTTCTTGATTTCTACCTCCGTGGCCTTTAGCATTGCGAAGAGCTAAGGCATCGTCTTATCCATCCCTTGCATATTATAGTTCATCACGAACCTCTTGTAGCTTGGTGGCAGTTATTGAAGAACTCTGTCAATGAGACTATCATCAGGAAGATTAATTCCCAATTGAGTCAAGTGGTTGTGATACCAAGACATTCTGATTATATGTTCACAGACAGAACTATTCTCCTCCATCTTGCAGCTGTAGAACTTATTGGAGACTTCATATCTCTCAATCTGGGCATTTTCTTGAAATATTAACTTCAACTCCTAGAACATCTCATATGCTCCATGATGTTCAAACGTCGTTGAAGTCTCGGTTCTAAGCCATAAAGCATGGCACACTGAATTATCGAGTAGTCATCGGCTTTGCTCTGCCAGGTGTTCACAACATCTGTCGTTGCTCCTGCAGCAGGTTTGTCACCTAGCGGTGCTTCCAGGATGTAATTCTTCTGTGCAGCAATGAGGATAATCCTCAAGTTACAGACTCAGTCCGTGTTGTTGCTACCATCATCTTTCAACTTAGCTTTCTCTAGGAACGCATTAAAATTCAATGGAACAACTATTGGGGAACATAGTAATTTCAGAATCCTACGCACACGCAAGATCATGGTGATGCATAGGAACGAGAGGGGAGAGTCTCGTCCACGTACCCTCGTAGACCGTAAGCGGAAGCGTTATGAGAACGTGGTTGATGTATTCATACGTCTTCACGATCCGACTAATCCAAGTATCGAATGTACGGCACCTCCGAGTTCAGCACACGTTCAGCTCGGTGACGTCCCATGAACTCTGATCCAGCAGAGCTTCGAGGGAGAGTTCTGCCAGCATGACGGCGTGATGACGGTGATGATGATGGTACCGACGCAGGACTTCGCCTAAGCACCGCTACGATATAACCTAGGTGGATTATGGTGGAGGGGCACCGCACACGGCTAGAAGATCAACTGATCAACTTGTGTGTCCTCTAGGGTGCCCCCCTCCCCACGTATATAAAGGAGGGAGGGGAGGCCGGCCGGCCTCTCTAGGCGCGCCAAAGGGGGGACGAATCCTCCTCCTAGTAGGAGTAGGATTCCTCCTTTCCTAGTCCTACTAGGAGGGGGAAGGAAGGAGAGGGGGAGGAGAAGGAAAGAGGGGGCGCAGCCCCTCCCCTAGTCCAATTCGGACGAGGCCCATGGGGGGCGCGCGGCCAGCCCTCGTGGATTCTCCTTTTTTTTCCCTAAAGCCCACTAAGGACCATATGTACTCCCGTATTCCCGTAACTCCCTCGGTACTCCGAAAAATACCCGGATCACTCAGAACCTTTCCGATGTCCGAATATAGCCTTCCAATACATCGATCTTTACAGCTCGATCATTTCGAGACTCCTCGTCATGTCCCCGATCTCATCCGGGACTCCGAACAACCTTCGGTACATGAAAACACATAAACTCGTAATACTGATCGTCACCGAACGTTAAGTGTGCGGACCCTATGGGTTCGAGAACTATGTAGACATGACCGAGACTCATCTCTGGTGAATAACCAATAACGGAACCTAGATGCTCATATTGGCTCCTACATATTCTACGAAGATCTTTATCGGTCAAACCGCATAACGGTATACGTTGTTCCCTTTGTCATCGGTATGTTACTTGCCCGAGATTCGATCGTCGGTATCTCAATATCTAGTTCAATCTTGTTACCGATAAGTCTCTTTACTCATTCCATAATGCATCATCCCGCAACTAACTCATTAGTCACATTGCTTGCAAGGCTTATAGTGATGTGCATTACCGAGAGGGTGTAGCGACCAGACCTCAAACAGTCTGATCTCTGTGCTTCAGTGTCATCCCTGGATCAGTAATGCTGACATGCACAGTACTTGAAGGATTTATAACAGAGTAGCAATCACACACTTATTACATCGAGTGTCTCAAAAGAGAACTTATTACAAATAATATGGCTTAAGGCCATCTAATAACGATAACAGCAGAAGGCTTGGAAGATAAGTGAGTCCATCAACTCCAACGACATCACTGAGTATAGAACCACGACCTAAAACTCCTTACTCGTCGTCTGAAAAGTCTGCAACATGAACGTTGCAGCCCAAAAACGGGTCAGCACATGGAATATGCTGGCAATGTAACACATAGAGAGTAGTGAACAGAAATAGGCTATACTACATGCATATGGGGCTGGTGGGAAGCTCTATGGTTACAGTTTTGCATAAAGCCAGTTTTCCCCTACTACAAAGGAATAAATTTTATTTAACTATCATGGTAGTTGTTAAACATTGAGAGCGTAGACACCCTCTCAATCCCAATTAAACATCATCATTAAAACCCAACAAAATTAATTAAAGTCACATGATGAGATTCACATGATAATCCAAGTACTACATACTCAAGACGTCCATAACCGGGGACACGGCTAACCATGATTAGTTTATACACTCTGCAGAGGTTTGCGCACTTTTCCCCACAAGACTCGATCTCCTCCGTTGGGATTCTCGCACTACATGGTGTTTGAGAAACGGATGACCGAGACATAGTCTTTCAGAAGCGCTAGCACCTTACCATCGGGTAGACCGTTACACCTACTTTCCCCTACATCTGCTAGTCTACCACTGTAAGAGTTCGCACGACTTAATCAACTATGCTAGAGCCCATAGTAGCTTGTGGCTGCACATGGAAGTTTCTAGTATGAAATAATCTCATGATCCCTTTGAGCCTGGCTGGCGGTCCATAAAGAAAACAGGCAATCGCTGGAATACCCAGGTGCCTCAATCCACCCAGATGTGTATTAAAGTTGCCACCTTAAGTTGAACCATTAATTAAACAATCTCACATCTGTCATGAATACTCTCGAACCCAATCCACGTCTACAAGCATAGCATGGCATAAGCAAACGTAGAAGTAACTCCCCAGGATTTGATAATAAAATAGGTAATAGGTACTACCTCATCTACTTTCCCAAAACCCACAATTTAATTAGATCCTAATCATGCAATGTTTGAGGATTGATCTAATGCAATAAAACAGGGTAGTAAGAGGTATGATCAAAGTGTTACTTGCCTTGCTGACGATCCGCGAAACCTAGAGATTCGAAGTAGCAAGCGGCGCACTCCGGGTACTCTAACGCAAACAAACAACAAGCATACAATGAGTACTCATCTAATGCACATGTAAAACTCAAATAAGATATCTAACCAGAAAGTTCAACTTAAGAACTCCGATTTGCAAAAGAACCAAATCGAACGAAACAACGAAAGTCAAACGGCAAAAGGAAACAAGCTTCTATTACTAATCTAGAACTAAGTCAAATTTTACATAAACAAAAACTTGTTTGAGTTGGTTAAACGGAAAGAGGGTTTTGAGATGAAACTCTAGGCGCTTGAATCGCCTGATTCTGATAAACGAGAGAAAAGTTAAACTAAAACGAAAATCGGATCAGAGACCGCGATTAGAAATAATCGCGGAAAATCTGAGAAAAAGAAAAACTTAACGAACGAATGTTCGTTATCTGAAACTAAATGGTGAACTCGTCCATTAAAAGAACGAACGAGCGAACGCTCGCAAAATAAAAGAACCGATAAAACCGATCTAATAAAATAAATAAACCTAGGGTTTTCAAAGAAAAACCGGATTGGTTTGCTTCGGAAAACCGGCGGCGAAACGGCGCGGCTACCTCGTCAGACTCCGGCGGAACACGGGGCTCCGGTGGGGTGGGGTGGCGTCGGCGGCGGGCGCGGCAGGTGGCTGCGAGCGACACAGCAAGCGGCGGCGAGGCAGCTGCGGGAGACGGGGCGGGGCCAGGCGAGGTGGCGGGGTGGGGCGGCGGCGGCTGCTATTTACGAGAGGGGGCGAGGCGGCTTGGGGAAGGGGCCGTCTCAGGAGGCGTGTTCCTCCCGGACTCGGGCGACGGCGGCGGCTTCGCTCAGGACTCCGGTCCCGAGCCGGTGCGGGAGACGGCGGCGGCACGGGCTTGGCCCGGCTCGGTTGGGCCTTCGGCCCAGTCTGGCGCGCGAACAGTTTTTTTAAACAATTCCATCGAACTAAGAAAAATTCTAGAAAATAAAATATAATTCTAAAAATGCCAAAGTAAATTTTCGCCGCCTAAATAAAATATTTGGAACGATATGAACATTTTCTTGGCCCTAAAATGCAGTTTTGAAAACGTGCAATTTTTCCTAAATTCAAATAAACTAGCCAAAAACTCCAAAATAAAATCATATTTGATTTTTTATTAAATCTTCAATATTTCTTTATTTCGGGAAAGTCATTTTATTCCCTCTCTCATATTTGTATAATAGAAATAATTGAACATAAAATAAATATAATCAAATGGTCCTATTTTCAAAATTTGAGAAACTCAAATATGAAAATAACGAAATCCCCAACTCTCTCCATGGGTCCTTGAATTGCGTAGAATTTCAGGATCAGGACAAGAGCAAAATAAAAATATGCTATGCAGTGATGATCTAATGTATAACATTCCAAATTGAAAATTTGGGATGTTACAGAGGTCCCAGAGATACCTCTCCAACAATCGGAGTGACAAATCCTAATCTTGATCCATGCCAACTCAACAAATACCATTGGAGACACCTCTAGAGCACCTTTATAATCACCCAGTTATGTTGTGACGTCTGGTAGCTGTTGACCCACAAGTATAGGGGATCTATCGTAGTCCTTTCGATAAGTAAAAGTGTCGAACCCAACGAGGAGCGGAAGGAAATGATAAGCGGTTTTCAACAAGGTATTCTCTACAAGCACTGAAATTATAGGTAATAGATAGTTTTGTGATAAGATAATTTGTAACGAACAACAAGTAACAAAAGTAAATAAAGTGCAATAAGGTGGCCCAATCCTTTTTGTAGCAAAGGACAAGCCTGGACAAATTCTTATATAGAGAAAAGCGCTCCCGAGGACACATGGGAATTATCGTCAAGCTAGTTTTCATCACGTTCATATGATTCGCGTTCGGTACTTTGATAATTTGGTATGTGGGTGGATCTGTGCTTGGGTACTGTCCTTACTTGGACAAGCATCCCAATTATGATTAACCTCTATTGCAAGCATCCAAAACTACCACAAAAGTATTAAGGTAAACCTAACCATAGCATGAAACATATGGATCCAAATCAGCCCCTTACGAAGCAATGCATAAACTAGGGTTTAAGCTTCTATCACTCTAGCAACCCATCATCTACTTATTACTTCACAATGCCTTCCTCTAGGCTCAAATAATGGTGAAGTGTCATGTAGTCGACGTTCACATAACACCACTAGATGAGAGACAACATACATCTCATCAAAATATCGAACGAATACCAAATTCACATGACTACCAATAGCAAGCACTACAAGAAATATGTCAACTAGTGACCTTCTGTCAGTGACCCTGGAAGAATTGGTCATAGATCTATGACCATTTCAGACCAATTGGTCAAAAGCTGTTCGGGGGGCTCCAAACCCTAAACTATAAAGACCATTTTGGTCAGAAAGGTCATAATTTCCTTACACGAAATGGTCATAAAGCAGATAGCACCGGTCTGCTACCTTATTTCTAGCTTATCATGACCAATATAGGTGGTCATAACCTTGTAAATTGTGGTGGGTTGCTATGACTAGGCGCCACCTCATCAGTTTTGCCTATGTGTCATGTCCATGTGGCAGTTTTTGCCCAAGGTTGTGAAGCAACCTATATTTCTGTCATTCCCAAAATTCCGAAAAAAATCTCATAAATTCTTTGGGTCATATCTTCATCAAATATGTAAAAATCCTTCCTTTCCTAGTTCAAAACTAATTCAACAATATTCATTTTCCTATTTTGTTCACAATAACACTTTATGAAGGAAGTGCTATTTATATATTCTTGATTGCCCTCAGAATTTTTGGCCACTCTTTCCTATCCAAATCATTACCGCATGACAAAATTCAGCTCCATTTGCCTAGCATATCTTCATCGGCAAATTTCCAAAGTTTTTGTCCACCTAGAGGCATTGTGAAGGAAGTACTTTTTTTATATCTCGAAATGACATGAAATTTATACAGTTCCTTCATATTACCAAATTATCACCCTCCTCAAAATTGCAGCTCAGTCAAATCATCTATGTGAGCCCAGGTTCAATTTATATTTTATGGCCAAATTGGCACGTTGCAAAGCAAGTGTTATATAGACCCCTCCTATTACCCTCAAACTTTTCGGGCACTCTTCCATACCCAAATCATTGCCACATGATAATATTCAGCTCAATTTTCCTAGTAAATTTTTCTCATGAAATTTCCAAAGTTTCTACCTCGAGAGAAGCTTTGTGAAGTAAGTACTAGCTAGGCTTACCCAAATGATCTGAAAATTTACCAGCGGATGACCATACCTATGTAACTTACCTACACCAATTTTTAGCTCATTTCATTCATCCAATCTCTCTCACTAGTTTTCCCAAGTTTTTGTCCATAGAAGAGCATTGTGAAGGAAGTACTACTTTGGCATGTCAAAATGGTATCAATTTTCTACAATGCTTTCCTATGCCCAAATAACCATCCTTCACCAAATGTCAGCTCAGTCCATTCATTATTTTGAGCCCAGCTTCAACATTCATATTTTTGTCCAGCGTGGTACTTTGCAAAGCAAGTACCACCTAGGATCCTCCTTTTGAGCTAAAAATGTGTTAAGACATTCTCCTTAGTAGATGATCATCCTCAGCCAAAACTCACGCCCATTGGCCATGTGCATTTCCCGTACCTCTAATCAAAAACTTGGCTGCTAATTCATGTTTGAGCATCGATCGGTCTCCTCGTGAGAATCTTATGTTGTGATTTTCTTCCTAGAACCTACCTGGAGAGTGCCCAACCCACTAGACATGCCTAGGCTGCCCAGAACACATGGCAACGCCACGGTTACGCGGTGACCACGCGGCAGCATGCGAGTTTACGTGCTCTAGAGTTGGGGGCCTCGGCCACCACCCAAACCTCGATGTATCACCACCAAACCATGTATTTATGATTAAATAGGTACTTATGTACCTAGAAATGATTTTTGGAAAAAATAAATAGTAAGAGGCAGCTGCAGTTCAAATTTAACCCGCTTCGAGCTGAATCGGCGGGAATTTGTCTTTTTCACCAGAGGTGGATCAAAACTTTTGACACCCAACCATTTTGTCAATTGTGCATTAAATATGGCCTAGTATTTTATAAAATTGATTTGGTCCAATTTTGCAACAAATATATGGCAGGCCCTTCACAAAAAAACTCATTTCGGGCACTCGGAAAATGGAAAATGATTTTCCGTCCAAAGAAAATGAAAACTCCCTTAGGCAACATTGTTTGGAATTCCAACATGCACCCTTGTGCACAATATGAGATCATTTGAAAAAAACTATGCCATGAATGTGGCCATAAGATTGATCATTTGGCTTGAAAGCAATGAATCTTCAGGCATGACACCTCATTTCTGAGAACACTTTTTTAAAATAATTTCCATATTACAAGTTTATTATTTTTCCTAGAAACTTGGTCACATATAATGACACAATGTGAAGGTTTTCCAATTTTTTGAATTTTTTTGAATTTTTTATGCCCGTTTCAAAATGCGGTCAAAACGGCGGGCTTGACAGTTCCTAGCTAGTGGTTGAATCTTGGAAAACTTTTGATGTTTCTCTGATTAAATAGATACTTACGTACCTAGAAATAATTTTTGGAAAAAATAAAGAGGAAACTATGAGGCAGCCACAGTTCAAATTTGACCCACTTCCTATTGAATCGACGGTAATTTGTCTTTTTCACCAGAGGTGGATCAAAACTTTTGACACCCAACCATTTTGTCAATTGTGCATTAAATATGGTCTAGTATTTTAGAAAATTGATTTGGTCCAATTTTGCAACAAATATATGGTAGGCCCTTCACAGAAAAATTCATTTCGGGAACTCAGAAAAAGGAAAATGAATTTTCCATGCACAGAAAATGAAAACTCCCTTAGGCAACATTGTTTGGAGTTCCAAGATGCACCCTTGTGCACAATATGAGATCATTTGAACAAACTATGCCATGAATGTGGCTATAAGATTGATTGTTTGGCTTGAAAGCCATGAATCTTCACGCATGACAGCTCATTTCTGAGAACACTTTCTTAAAATAATTTCCATATTACAAGTTTATTATTTTTCCTGGAAACTTGGTCACATATAATGACAAATGCGAAGGTTTTCCAATTTTTTGAATTTTTTTGAATTTTTTATGCCCGTTTCAAAATGCGGTCAAAACGGCGGGCTTGACAGTTCCTAGATAGTGGTTGAATCTTGGAAAACTTTTGATGTTTCTCTGATTAAATAGATACTTATGTACCTAGAAATAATTTTTGGAAAAAATAAAGAGGAAACAATGAGGCAGCCACAGTTCAAATTTGACCCACTTCCTCCTGAATCGATGATAATTTGTCTTTTTCACCAGAGGTAGATCAAAACTTTTGACACCCAACCATTTCGTCAATTGTGCATTAAATATGGCCTAGTATTTTAGAAAATTGATTTGCTCCAATTTTGGAACAAATATATGGTAGCCCTTCACAAAAAAAACTCATTTCGGGCACTCAGAAAATGGAAAATGAATTTTCCGTGCACAGAAAATGAAAACTCCCTTAGGCAACATTGTTTGGAATTCCAAGATGGACCCTTGTGCACAATATGAGATCATTTGAACAAACTATGCCATGAATGTGGCCATAAGATTGATCATTTGGCTTCAAAGCCATGAATCTTCACGCATGACAGCTCATTTCTGAGAACACTTTTTTAAAATAATTTCCATATTACAAGTTTATTATTTTTCCTGGAAACTTGGTCACATATAATGACACAATGCGAAGGTTTTCCAATTTTTTTGAATTCTTTTGAATTTTTTTATGCCCGTTTCAAAATGCGGTCAAAACGGCGGGCTTGACCGTTCCTAGCTAGTTGTTGAATCTTGGAAAACTTTTGATGTTTCTCTGATTAAATAGATACTTATGTGCCTACAAATAATTTTTGGAAAAAATAAAAAGGAAACTATGAGGCACACATAGTTCAAATTTGACCCGCTTCCTGCTGAATCGGCGGTAATTTTTCTTTTTCACCAGAGGTGGATAAAAGCTTTTTAACCCAACCATTTGATCAATTGTGCATTAAATATGGCCTAGTATTTTAGAAAATTGATTTGGTCCAATTTTGCAACAATTATTTGGTAGTCCCTTCACAATTAAACCCATTTTGGGCATTCGAAAAATGAAAAATTGAGTTTTCATCTAAAGAAAATGAAAACTTTCTTAGGCAACATTGTTTGGCATTTGAAGATGAACTTTTGTGCACAATATGAGATCAATATTTGTTTTTTCATGTAAAAAAGTAGAAGAAAAACAAATGAAAAAACACAATCATATGTGCTCTATTCCCATTGGTGGAATTCGTTGTCACACAGATCGATGACATGGCGCCCATCCATCCATCCATCTCTCCATACCACATCCATCCATTTATGTACAGAAAAAAAAGAACATGAAAAAGAAAACCCCACCCGCATCCACCTACCCAAACCCTACCCAGATCCCATCGATCCCCTCCTCCCATCGCACCCCTCCTCCCCCCATCTCCTCGCCGTCGCCATCGACGGTGCTCCCCACCGCCGCCATTGATCCCTCCCACCGTCGTCTCCCTCCCTCAGATCGAGCTCCCCTCCCCTCCCCTCTCCCTCCCACCTCTTGAAGCTCTCGCGTCCCACCGCCGCGCACCGTGCTCCTCTGCAGCTTCTGCGGCGACGCAGCCGCCGCTGACTACCATGCCACCTCCTCCTTCCAGATCGCGGCCGCCACCTCCCTTCGGTGGAGCACGCCGCTGTCCATGGCATCCCCCACGCCCTACTCCTCTCGCCCTTCCCCTTCCCCCATCCAACCAAACCAACCAGCCCACCTGGCACCCTTCCTCCTCCAAGAAAGCAAAGCCGCACCCTCTCCCCTTGGATCCATGGCGCTGCTCAGCACCGGCGGCTGCGGGCTCTCTCCCATCGGTGCACTGCTGCCGCCCCCACCCTCTCCCCTTCCCAAGCTGCGCAGGCGGTGCCCAGATCTGGCTCAGCGACGGCCAGGACTTGCTCCACGGCGTGCGGCTCAGATCCTCTCCCCACTCCCAGATCCAACTTGCCATCGTAGAACGAGGAGATCGCGGCCAGGATCTTCAAGACGTAGTGGTCATCGTCGCGGTCCGCTCCTCCGCTGGCCCGAGCAAGTTCTCCGGTGCTAAGGTACCCCAAGGAGTTCGCGCGGCGGTTCGAGCTCCTTGGGCCGGTCCGGTTCGGGACGGAGGTGGTGAGCGTCCGCCGCAAGAGGGACGATGATGCGGGCTGGAGGCTGAGGCTCGCCTGCGCTGGCAGCGAGCTAGAGAAGCTGGCAGCAACTAGTTCGTGCTCGTCTCCGCTTCCTCGGCCTCCTCTGGTTCCACTCCAAGGACGCCGACGCCCTCCTCTCTGTCGAAGGTCGCCGGAACCATGATGGCCAGCGCGCCCGTGTGCGAGGAGATGATGACGACCCCGACAAGCCCTCCAAGGCCAGGAAGAAGGCCGCCGCCAACGGCGACCAGCCGCCCCAGCACCAGCAGCAGCAGTACCTCCAAGGTATCGCGCACGCGCGCCCCCCGATCCCACCACCTCTGTATATTGCTTGGTCCCAATGCCGGCCATCTTGTTGATTGCCTGTGAACCTGAATGAACAGCCTTGGCTCGTTCCGTTTTGTAATCACTAGTATGTTCAGCCTTGACATTGAATCTGAATTAACGGCCTTGCTGTTTTATTCTGTAATTCCTTTTGATCCCTGTGAGTGCTGCACTAAGGTCTCACCT
The DNA here is from genome assembly GCF_018294505.1 of Triticum aestivum. Taxonomy (NCBI): domain Eukaryota; kingdom Viridiplantae; phylum Streptophyta; class Magnoliopsida; order Poales; family Poaceae; genus Triticum; species Triticum aestivum. Next base: position 636,034,871 of record NC_057812.1, read on the forward strand.
ATACCATGGTGCTAAACAACTAGTAAATTAGGATATATACAAGATATGTTTCTATTTTCCACTGCTCATACTGTACATATTGTCTTCAATAAAAACAGTATCAAATTTTGTGGCACATACCATGATCCATTTGATGGATTTCTTGCACCTGCAAACCTTGATGTATAATTACACACTTTGATAAATCCAATACCTTTATTACAAATCCATTCGGCTAGTTAGATCTTAAGCCTTTGCAAGCTCGGCTGATATGATCTATTATGTGAGCATTTTACTAAATCCTTCTGCTGCTTCCATTTGTGTTTTATGATAAACTGATGTGTAACATTTTGCATAGAAGCAATTATTTTTCTCTGTATTCAACAGTGAATTATATAACTGAGATTTATTTTGGCAGTCCAATGCTGCTAATGAACGAATGATAATTCATGCGTTTCTTTGTAGGTTGCTCCGATCTGGTTGTGTGAAGGGACATGCAAGGTATGCTACTGCTGTTGTGCTTCCTTGAACGATCTGGTGAAGGACAATTTGGTCCATAGGTCATCCCCCCATGCTATCTCTCTCTCTCTGCTGCATAGTTAGGTTCAGTTTTTTTGTTCTCTTTCTAGTTTAAGCGTAAGCAGATTCTAGTAGGTCTCTATGTATGTGGAATGTGGATCATGAGTTAGAACATCTAATCTAATTACGGACTGCAGACTTGCTATGTCATGATCAAACTAGTTTGCATTCAGTTCAGAAAATTTCTGAATTCTCTGGTGTTTGCTTTCACTCAATGGTTGTGGTACTGGTAGTCAAATTAGATGCCCCCTTTGCTGTAATTCACTCGTTTCCCTGTCATGATTTATCTTGAATTTTGGTAGTGTGACAAACACATTAGCAAATCTAAATAACTTTGACATATTTGCTCTATTATCTTGCACTGGATTGGCACCTTTCATTACCCTATATAAATATATCTCAATTCCGCTAACACTGATCCTTGTGTATGGTCTTAACCCTTCTGGTTGCATGATACTTCTATAACTGTAGCCTTTAATGAATTCAATGTATGATTGTGATGAAATTATATGATACCTACCTGTTTTTATCCTTGATCAGTATCATTTATGGTCTCTGTTCTTATTACTTGTTGTACGTTTAGTGCCTATACATCGTTGTGTTTTGTGGGTCTAGTCCTTCACTGTTATAGTTTGAAACCACTTCATAACTCATAATTTGTTTGTCATGATTCATTGCTTATGAAAATTATTACAAATATGTTGAAAATTGCATAGAAGAATTTTTTGCCATCTCTGCAACTGTGCTAGATGTGATGTTCCTGAAACTTATTATGGTATCTGTACTGTCCGTATGTTGCAACACTACAGTTATTATTTCTCATCCTTATGCAAACAAGAAAGCTAACTTTGCTCTAGCCTTCTCATCCAAGAATAGAAATAAATAAAGGTCGACACATCTTTAAAATGACATGTCAAACTTAGTTTTTGAGGCTATGTTGCATTTGTAGTTCTTGCTCTATTAAATTTGAGGCTACGTTGCATTTATAGTTCTTGCTTTGTTAAATCTAAGATTGATGAAAATGGTATATAGAAAGCAAAAAATTGTAGCCACATACTAATGTTGTATGGTACCCCCAGCAAGTAATATGCTTGAATCAATTTGATTTTTCCTGATTATAATTATCTTATAGTATCATGATGTTGGCAGGTATATGCGAGTCCGGCAGTGCGGTGGCAATCCCCGTGGAACGAGTGCTGGACTACTCCCTTGGCTAGGCGTACCTGTGCAAGCACGAATGGAGCGAAGACTTACTGTTGGTGTTGCCCGCCAAGTTCTCTAGCCCGTGGTGAACCGAGGCTATCTCAAGTGCTTCGTTGGTTGAGTTGCATTCTTTGCTACTGGCCTCATGAATGGGGTACATTTCTAAAACTGTACTAGCTTGAGTGCCTATTTTCTTCTTCAGTTGTCATTTTACCAAACATTTGTTGATTGTCGAAATGTTATATTTAGTTCCTGATTAATGATTTTCATCAATAAATTGTTGGTCACATGAGTCAAGCTTGTGCTCATATTTAGCTAGTTTTGGATGTATGTTGATCCAAATGTCCAGAAAAATAGAAGCTAACCATGTCAAAAGTTAGAGCACTCTTGATTGCTATATTAGGGTAGCGCTGACCATGTGTTGTTTTTCTTGAAGGAAGCTATTTTTCTTGAAGGAAGGGCAAGGAGGAGGCAACACGTTGGAAGCTGGAGGACCCAAGGATGGATAATATGTGTTGGTCTCGCCGTCTACCTGGCCCTTTTGTTGATAAATCCATTGCGCAATGGTAAGCTTCCCTGTGGCTCCGCTTTGAACTAGTGAGACATGTTGTATCTGCATGAATTTGGTCCATCTTAATAGTATGGAATCCCTTTACAACAATATATGTGATCCTTGACTAGTTAGTTTCTAGAATGCTAGTCCGTATGGAATCTTTTTTATATCTTTTTTAATGCGAGTCAGCACCAATCCTTGATAGGGTGACCGTGGAAGGGATGTAAATTCATATTGCTGTTTGTAATGAAGGTCACAGCCTAATCCTGACTATGGTCGTCTAGTGAGTATGGCATATGGCTCATATGGCAGGAGCATGTGCCCCGTTTGTGACCGCTATTGACAGGAGCTCCATTCTGAAGAAGATTGAAGACAATTGTGGAGTTGTAAATTACTGTAGCCAGCTATCACACTTGTAGAGCTTGTAATATTGTGATTCCAATTGTATTACGTGTTATTGGTAGAGTAAGAGCTCCATACTGATTCTGGCTGTTGTTATTTGAAGTATTACATGTGTTTTCTGTCTGTTTGAATTTAAATATTTGTTATTTATTCACTGGCATATTGAAATCTGAAGAACATGACCTTGACATGAGGGACCCACAAAACAGAACCTGACATTTCGGACCCACTTACCAGAATCTGAAAAAACAAGAAAACAAAGGCCATGGCCCAAAAATAAAAAGGCTAAAATGTTGGGCTATGCCCATGTGGCTGACAAAAACTGATATATAAAATATAAATAGGCTGAATTGATGGGCTTGGCCCATGCAGCTCATGAAAATTGACAAAAAAACATAAATGGGCTGAATTAATGGGCTCGGCCCATGAAAAACAGCGAATTGGACCGGGCTGATTCTTGTGCCACATCAGATTGCCAGCTTTTGACCTTCTATTTTTGGTCACAAAAAGGTCACAAATGAAAAACAATGACCTTTCAGTGACCAATAGTCAAGGTCACAAGTTGACATATTTATTGTAGTGAAGACTTCTCCCATGTCCTCGGGAACAAACATAACTACTCACAAAGCATATTCATGTTCATAATCATAGGGGTATTAATGTGCATATGGGATCTGAACATATGATCTTCCACCAAGTAAACCAACTAGCATCAACTACAAGGAGTAATCAACACTACTAGCAACCTACAGGTACCAATCCCAGACTTAGAGACAAGAATTGGATACAAGAGATGAACTAGGGTTTGAGAGGAGATGGTGCTGGTGAAGATGTTGATGGAGATTGACCCCCTCCCGATGAGAGGATCGTTGGTGATGGCGATGGTGATAATTTCCCCCTCCCAGAGGGAAGTTTCCCCGACAGAACAACTTCGCCGGAGCCCAAGATTGGTTCCGCCTCGTGGAGGCGGAGTCTCGTCCCAAAAGCTTGCTTATTATTTTTTTCCTCGATGAAAGACTGCATATAGTAGAAGATGGGCATCGGAGGGCCACCAGGGGGTCCACGAGGTAGGGGGCGCGCCCAGGGGGGTAGGGCGTGCCCCCCACCCTCGTGGCTGGTGAGTGGCCCCCCTCTGGTACTTCTTGCGCTTAGTATTTTTTATATATTCTGAAAATAACTTCCGTGAAGTTTCAGGACTTTTGGAGCTGTGCAGAATAGGTCTCTAATATTTGCTCCTTTTCCAGCCCAGAATCCCAGCTGCCAGCATCCTCCCTCTTTATGTAAACCTTGTAAAATAAGAGAGAATAGGCATAAGTATTGTGACATAATGTGTAATAACAGCCCATAATGCAATAAATATCAATATAAAAGCATGATGCAAAATAGACGTATCAGTAGCACACAAAGTGTTCCTCCAGTATTCGGGAGTTGCATGATCTCATAGTTATAGGAACATGTATAGTTAAGGAGAAAGCAATAGCAACAAACTAAACGATCATCGTGCTAAGCTAACTGATGGGTCAAGTCAATCACATCATTCTCTAATGATGTGATCCCGTTAATCAAATGACAACTCATGTCGATGGTTAGGAAACATAACCATCATTGATTCAACGAGCTAGTCAAGTAGAGGCAAACTAGTGACACTCTGTTTGTCTATGTATTCACACATGTACTAAGTTTCCGGTTAATACAATTCTAGCATGAATAATAAACATTTATCATGATATAAGTAAATAAACAATAACTTTATTATTGCCTCTAGGGCATATTTCCTTCAGTCTCCCACTTGCACTAGAGTCAATAATCTAGTTCACATCTGTATGTAATTCATTCACATCTCCATGTGACTAATACGCAAAGGGTTTACTAGAGTCAATAATCTAGTTCAGATCGCTATGTGATTAACACCCAAAGAGTGATCATGTTTTTCTTGTGAAAGAAGTTTAGCCTACGGGTCTGCAACATTCAGATCCATATGTATTTCGCAAATTTCTATGTCTACAATGCTGTGCATGGAGCTACTCTAGCTAATTGCTCCCACTTTCAATATGTATCTAGATCGAGATTTAGAGTCGTCTAGATCGATGTAAACAGCTTGCATCGACGTAACTCTTTACAACGAACTCTTTTATCACCTCCATAACCGAGAAATATTTCCTTAGTCCTCTAAGGATAATTTTTGGCTGCTGACCAGTGATCTACTCCTAGATCACTATTGTACTCCCTTGCCAGAATCATGCTAAGGTATACAATAGGACTGGTAAACAGCATAGCATACTTTATAGAACCTATGACCGAGGCTTATGGAATGACTTTTCATTCTCTTTCTATTTTCTGTTGTGGTTGGGTTTTGAGTCTTTACTCAACTTCACACCTTGCAACACAGGCAAGAACTCCTTCTTTGACTGTTCCATTTTGAACTACTTTGAAATCTTGTTAAGGTATGTACTCATTGAAAAAACTTATCAAGCGTCTTGATCTATCTCTATAGATCTTGATGCTCAATGTGTAAGCAGCTTCATCGAGGTCTTTCTTTGAAAAACTCTTTTTAAAAACTCCTTTATGCTTTCCAGAAAATTCTACACTATTTCCGATCAACAATATGTCATTCACATATACTTATCAGAAATGTTGTAGTGCTCCCACTCACTTTCTTGTAAATACAGGCTTCACCGCAAGTCTGTATAAAACCATATGCTTTGATCACTTTATCAAAGCATATATTCCAACTCCGAGATGCTTGCACCAGTCCATAGATGGATCGCTGGAGCTTTCTCACTTTTTTAGCACCTTTAGTATCGACAAAACCTTCTGGTTGTATCATATACAACTTCTTCTTTAAGAAATCCATTAAGGAATGCAGTTTTGGCATCCATTTGCCAAATTTCATAAAATGTGGCAACTGCTAACATGATTCAGACAGACTTTTAAGCATCGATACGAGTGAGAAAATCTCATCATAGTCAACACTTTGAACTTGTCGAAAACGTTTTGCGATAATTCAAGCTTTGTAGATAGTAACACTACTATCAGCGTTCGTCTTCCTCTTGAAGATCCATTTATTCTCAATGACTTACCGATCATTGGGAAAGTCAATCAAAGTCCATACTTTGTTCTCATACATGGCTCCCATCTCAGATTTCATGGCCTCAAGCCATTTCGTGGAATTTGGGTTCATCATCGCTTCCTCATAGTTCATAGGTTCGTCATGGTCTAGTAACATGAATTCCAGAAAGGATTACCGTACCACTCTGGTGTGGACCATACTCTGGTTGAACTACGAGGTTCGGTAGTAACTTGATTTGAAGTTTCATGATCATCATCATTAGCTTCCTCACTAATTGGCGTAGGAATCACTAGAACTGATTTGTGTGATGAACTACTTTCCAATTCGGGAGAAGGTATAATTACCTCATCAGGTTCTACATTCCTCCCACTCACTTCTTTCGAGAGAAACTCCTTCTCTAGAAAGGATCCACTTTTAGCAACAAAGATATTGCCTTCGGATCTTGTGATAGAAGGTGTACCCAACAGTTTCCTTTGGGTATTCTATGAAGACACATTTCTCCGATTTGGGTTCGAGCTTATCAGGTTGAAACTTTTTCACATAAGCATCGCAGCCCCAAACTTTAAGAAACGACAGCTTAGGTTTCTAGCCAAACCACAGTTCATATGGTGTCGTCTCAACGGATTTAGATGGTGCCCTATTTAACATGAATGCAGTTGTCTCTAATGCATAACCCCAACATGATAGTGATAAATCGGTAAGAGACATCATAGATCGCACCATATCTAATAAAGTACGGTTATGACGTTCGGACACACCATTACGCTATGGTGTTCTAGGTGGCGTGAGTTTTGAAACTATTCCGCATTGTTTCAAATGAAGACCAAACTCGTAACTCAAATATTCTCCTCCACGATCAGATCGCATAAACTTTATTTTCTTATTACGATGATTTTCCACTTCACTCTGAAATTCTTTGAACTTTCCAAATGTTTCAGACTTATGTTTCATCAAGTAGATATACCCATATCTGCTCAAATCATCTGTGAAGGTCAGAAAATAACGATACCCGCCGCGAGCCTCAACACTCATTGGATTGCATACATCAGCATGTATTATTTCCAATAAGTCAGTTGCTTGCTCCATTGTTCGAGAGAATGGAGTTTTAGTCATCTTGCCCACGAGGCATGGTTCGCAAGCATGAAATGATTCATAATCAAGTGATTCCAACAGCCCATCAGCATGGAGTTTCTTCATGCGCTTTACAGCAATATGACCTAAAGGGCAATGCCACAAATAAGTTGCACTATCATTATTAACTTTGCATCTTTTGGCTTCAATATTATGAATATATGTATCACTATGATCGAGATTCAATAAACCGTTCACCTTGGGTGTATGTCCATTGAAGGTGTTATTCATGTAAGTAGAACAACAATTATTCTCTGTCTTTAAATGAATAACCGTTTTGCAATAAACATGATCAAATCATATTCATGCTTAACACAAACACCAAATAACATTTATTTAGGTTCAACACTAATCCCGAAAGTATAGGGAGTGTGCGATGACGATCATATCAAACTTGGAACCACTTCCAACACACATCGTCACTTCACCCTTAACTAGTCTTTGTTCATTCTGCAACTCCTGTTTCGAGTTACTAATCTTTAGCAACTGAACTAGTATCAAATACTGAGGGGTTGCTATAAACACTAGTAAAGTACACATCAATAACATGTATATCAAATATACCTTTGTTCACTTTGCCATCCTTCTTATCTACCAAATACTTGGGGCAGTTCTGCTTCTAGTGACCAGTCCCTTTGCAGTAGAAGCACTTAGTCTCAGGCTTAGGTCTAGACTTGGGCTTCTTCACTTGAGCAGCAACTTGCTTGCCATTATTCTTGAAGTTCCCCTTCTTCCCTTTGCCCTTTTCTTGAAACTAGTGGTCTTGTCAACCATCAACACTTGATGCATTTCTTGATTTCTACATTCGTCGATTTCAGCATCACGAAGAGCTTGGGAATCGTTTCCGTTATCCCTTGCATATTATAGTTCATCACGAAGTTCTAGTAACTTGGTGATAGTGACTAGAGAACTCTGTTAATCCCTATCTTATCTGGAAGATCAACTCCCACTTGATTCAAGTGATTGTAGTACTCAGACATTCTGAGCACATGCTCATTAGCTCAGCTATTCTCCTCCATCTTGTAGGCAAAGTGCTTGTCAAAGGTCTCATACCTTTCGACATGGGCATGAGTCTGAAATACTAATTTCAATTCTTGGAACATCTCATATGCTCTGTGGCATTTGAAACGTCTTTGAAGCCCCGATTCAGAGCCGTAAAGCATGGTGCACTAAACTATCAAGTAGTCATCATATCGAGCTTGCCAAACATTCATAACGTCTGCATCTACACCTGCAATAGGTCCGTCACCTAGCGGTGCATCAAGGACATAATTCTTTTGTGCAGCATTAAGGATAATCCTCATATCACGAAGCTAGTCCGCATCGTTGCTACTAACATCTTTCAACTTATTTTTCTCTAGGAACATATCAAAAATAAACGGGGAGCTACATCGCGAGCTATTGATCTACAACATAGTTAGGAAAATACTATCAGGACTAAGTTCATGATAAATTAAAGTTCAATTAATCATATTACTTAAGAACTCCCACTTGGATAGACATCCCTCTAGTCATCCAAATGATCACGTGATCCAAATCAACTAAACCATGTCCGATCATCACGTGAGATGGAGTAGTTTTCAATGGTGAACATCACTATGTTGATCATACCTACTATATGATTCACGCTCGACCTTTCGGTCTCTAGCATAATGTCGGTCTGGGCCGCTTCATCCAACAATACCGCCGAATCAAGAATCAACTAGTAACGGCAAGCAATATGCATATACTCACGCCCACAACTCCTTTGTGTTCTACTCGTGCAAATAACATCTACGCATAAACCTGGCTCGGATGCCATTGTTGGGGAACGTAGTAATTTCAAAATTTTCCCACGCACACACAAGATCATGGTGATGCATAACAACGAGAGGGGAGAGTGTTGTCCACGTACACTCGTAGACTGTAAGCGGAGGCATTATGAGAACGAGGTTGATGTAGTCGTACGTCTTCACAATCCGACCGATCCAAGTACCGAATGTACAGCACCTCCGAGTTCAGCACACGCTCAGCTCAGTGACGTCCCACGAACTCCGATCCAGCAGAGCTTCGAGGGAGAGTTCCATCAGCACGACGGCGTGATGACGGTGATGATGATGCTACTGACGTAGGGCTTCGCCTAAGCACCGCTATGATATAACCGAGGTGGATTATGGTGGAGGGGGGCACCGCACACGGCTAAAAGATCAACGGATCAACTTGTGTGTCCTCTAGGGTGCCCCCCTCCCCACGTATATAAAGGAGGGAGGGGAGGCCGGCCGGCCTCTCTAGGCGTGCCAAAGGGGGGAGGAATCCTCCTCCTAGTAGGACTATGATTCCTCCTTTCCTAGTCCTACTAGGAGGGGGAAGGATCGAGAGGGGGACGAGAAGGAAAGAGGGGGCGCAGCCCCTCCCCTAGTCCAATTTGGACTAGGACCATGGGGGGCGTGCGGCCAGCCCTCGTGGCTTCTCCTCTTTTTCCCTTAAAGCCCACTAAGGCCCATATGTACTCCCGTATTCCCAACTCCCCCGGTACTCCAAAAAATACCTGGATCACTCGGAACCTTTCCGATGTCCGAATATAGCCTTCCAATATATCGATCTTCATGGCTCGATCAATTCGAGACTCCTCGTCATGTCCCTGATCTCATCCGGGACTCCGAACAACCTTCAGTACATCACAACACATAAACTCATAATATTGATCGTCACTGAATGTTAAGCGTGCGGTCCTATGGGTTCTAGAACTATGTAGACATGACCGAGACTCATCTCCGGTCAATAACCAATAGCGGAACCTGGATGCTCATATTGGCTCCTACATATTCTACGAAGATCTTTATCGGTCAAACCACATAACGGTATACGTTTCTCCCTTTGTCATCGGTATGTTACTTGCCCGAGATTCGATTGTCGGTATCTCAGTACCTAGTTCAATCTCATTACCGGTAAGTCTATTTACTCGTTCCGTAATGCATTATCCTGCAACTAACTCATTAGTCACATTGCTTGCAAGGCTTATAGTGATGTGCATTACCGAGAGGGCCCAGAGATACCTCTCCGACAATCGGAGTGACAAATCCTAATCTTGATCCATGCCAACTCAACAAACACCATTGGAGACACCTGTAGAGCACCTTTACAGTCACCCAGTTACATTGTGACGTTTGGTAGCACACAAAGTGTTCCTCCGATATTCGGGAGTTGCATGATCTCATAGTCATAGGAACATGTATACTTATGGAGAAAGCAATAGCAACAAAGTAAACGATCATCGCGCTAAGCTAACGGATGGGTCAAGTCAATCACACAATTCTCTAATGATGTGATACCGTTAATCAAATGACAACTCATGTCTATGGTTAGGAAACATAACCATCATTGATTCAACGAGCTAGTCAAGTAGAGGCAAACTAGTGACACTCTGTTTGTCTATGTATTCACACATGTGCTAAGTTTCCGGTTAATACAATTCTAGCATGAATAATAAACATTTATCATGATATAAGGAAATAAATAATATCTTTATTATTGCCTCTAGGGCATATTTCCTTCAACAACAGCACGGGCCATCTATCTACAACAACATAGACATGCAAAATACTATCAGGTACTAAGTTCATGATAAATTAAAGTTCAATTAATCAAATTACTTAAGAACTCCCACTTAGATAGACATCTCTCTAATCATCTAAGTGATCACATGATCCATATCAACTAAACCATGTCTGATCATCACGTGAGATGGAGTAGTTTTCAATGGTGAACATCACTATGTTGATCATATCTACTATATGATTCACGCTCGACCTTTCGGTCTCACTGTTCCGAGGCCATATCTGCATATGCTAGGCTCGTCAAGTTTAAACCGAGTATTCTGCGTGTGCAAAACTGGCTTGCACCCGCTGTATGTGAACATAGAGCTTATCACACCCAATCATCACGTGGTGTCTCGGCACGACGAACTGTAGCAACGGTGCATACTCAGGGAGAACACTTATACCTTGAAATTTAGTGAGAGGTCATCTTATAATGCAACCGTCGATCTAAGCAAAATAAGATGCATAAAGCATAAACATCACATGCAATCAATATAAGTGATATGATATGACCATCATCATCTTGTTCCTTTGTTCCCCATCTCCAAAGCACTGTCATGATCACCATCGTCACCGGCTTAACACCTTGATCTCCATCGAAGCATCATTTTCGTCTCGCCAACTATTTCTTCTACGAGTATCGGTACCGCTTAGTGATAAGTAAAGCAATTACATGGCGATTACATTTCATACAATAAAGCGACAACCATATGGCTCCTGCCAGTTGCCGATAACTATGTTACAAAACATGATCATCTCATAGAGTAAAATTTAGCATCATGTCTTGACCATATCACATCACAACATGCCCTGCAAAAACAAGTTAGACGTCCTCTACTTTGTTGTTGCAAGCTTTATGTGGCTGCTACGGGCTGAGCAAGAACCGTTCTTACCTACGCATCAAAAACCACAACGCGGTATAGTGATTGCTTTTTGATCTTCAGAAAGAACCCTGTTCATTGAATCTGATTCAACTAAAGTTGGAGAAACTGACACCCACTAGCCACCTGTGTGCGAAGCAGTCGGTAGAACCAGTCTCGCGTAAGCGTACACGTAATGTCGGTCTGGGCTGCTTCATCCAACAATACCGCCGAATCAAGAATCAACTAGTGACGGCAAAGCAATATGTATATACCCATGCCCACAACTCCTTTGTGTTCTACTCGTGCATATAACATCTATGCATAAACCTGGCTCGGATGCCTCTGTTGGGGAATGCAGTAATTTCAAAAAAAATCCTACGCACACACAAGATCATGGTGATGCATAGGAACGAGAGGGGAGAGTGTTGTCCACGTACCCTCGTAGACCGTAAGCGGAGGCGTTATGACAACGCGGTTGATGTAGTTGTACGTATTCACGATTGACCGATCCTAGTACCGAAAGTACGGCACCTCCGTGATCTGCACACGTTTGGCTCGGTGACGTCCCATGAACTCACGATCTAGCAGAGTGTCGAGGGAGAGCTTCGTCAGCACGACAGCGTGATGACGGTGATGATGATGCTACCGGAACAGGGCTTCGCCTAAGCACCGCTACGATATGACCGAGGTGGATTATGGTGGAGGGGGGCACCGCACACGGCTAAGAGATCAATGATCAACTTGTGTGTCTATGGGGTGCCCCTCCCCGTATATAAAGGAGTGGAGGAGGGGGAGGGCCAGCCCTCTACTATGGCACGCCCTGGGGAGTCCTACTCCCACCGGGAGTAGGATTCCCCCCTTTCCATGTAGTAGGAGTAGGAGAGTAGGAAAGGGAAGAGAGAAGAGAAGGAAGGAGGGGGCGCCGTGCCTCCCCCCTAGTCCAATTCGGACTAGGCCTTGGGGGTGCGCGGCCTACCCTAGGCAGCCCCTCCCTCTCTCCCCTAAAGCCCATTAGGGCCCATATACTCCCCGGGGGGTTCCGGTAACCCACCGGTACTCCGGTTAATGTCCGAACTCACTCGGAACCATTCCAATGTCCAAATATAGTCATCCAATATATCGATATTTATGTCTCAACCATTTTGAGACTCCTCGTCATGCCCGTGATCTCATCCGGGACTCCAAACAACCTTCGGTTCATCCAAACACATAAACTCATAATACCGATCGTCACTGAATGTTAAGTGTGTGGACCCTACGGGTTCAAGAACTATGTAGACATGACCGAGACATGTCTACAATCAATAACCAATAGTGGAACCTGGATGTGCATATTGGCTCCCACATATTCTACAAAGATCTTTATCGGTCAAATCGCATAACGATATACGTTGTTCCCTTTGTCATCGGTATGTTACTTGCCCGAGATTCGATTGTCAGTATCTCAATACCTAGTTCAATCTTGTTACCGGCAAGTATCTTTACTCGCTCCGTAATGCTTCATCGCGTAACTAACTCATTAGCTATATTGCTTGCAAGGCTTTATTTATGTGCATCACTGAGAGGGCCCAGAGATACCTCTCCGACAATCGGAGTGACAAATCCTAATCTCGATCTATGCCAACTCAACAAACACCATCGGAGACACATGTAGAGCACCTTTATAATCACCCATTTATGTTGTGACATTTGGTAGCACACAAAGTTTTCGTCCGGTATTCAGGAGTTGCATAATCTCATAGTCATAAGAACATGTATAAGTTATCGAGAAAGCAATAGCAAAAAACTAAACGATCATCATGCTAAGCTAACGGATGGGTCAAGTCAATCACATCATTCTCTAATGATGTGATCCCGTTAATCAAATGACAACTCATGTCTATGGTTAGGAAACATAACCATCATTGATTCAATGAGCTAGTCAAGTAGAGGCATACTAGTGACACTCTGTTTGTCTATGTATTCACACATGTACTAAGTTTCCGATTAATACAATTCTAGCATGAATAATAAACATTTATCATTATATAAGGAAATATAAATAACATCTTTATTATTGCCTCTAGGGCATATTTCCTTCAGTTGCTACCCCACAAGCCGCACGCTGCGTTGCTTTGCTGCCCCCTCGCCACCAGCACACTTCGCCTGATCCGCTAGCCCGCATCGCCCGCTTCGTCCGCTAGCAGCAACAGTCGCCTCGATTGCCCGCCATTGGACCAGCGATGATGTCATTTGGCCCGTCCGCCGCCGCCTCTGTCGTCCCGCCGCTGCCGCCCTCTGGCGCGGCTCCGATGCCGGTGCCCTACAGCGTGGCCCCGCCGCCGTACGAGGTGGCCGCCACCTACGGCGCATCTGGCGTCATCCCGCCGCCGGCGCCCTCCGGCGCGGCGCCCCTCGCGCTCGTTCCCACGTACAGGGCGTACGGGGCTCTGCCCACATACGGGTCTCCCGGGTACTAGTGGGGGTCGTCAGCGGGCCCGCACTCGCCCATTGGACAGTAGCCAGATAATGCCCAGCAGCTGCAGCATCTGTCAGCGGGCCTGCAGGTTTTTCCGGCGGACCATGCGGCCTACCCGGCACCGCAGTTGCCGCCGGGGCTTCTATCCATACCTTACGGGTCTCCCACCCCTCCCATGCATCATGCGTACTACGCTGCTCCACAGTCATATGGCGAGTACCCACCGCCGCAACTGTGTGGCGGTTCCGGCTTCCCCTGGCGTCTCTATCCCCCTCGCCGGCCCTGCCGCCGACGCCCTGGGACCCGGTGCTCTTCACCGGGCTGCATGCCGCTCCTACGCCACACAACTACACTAGAGGTGGTGATTGGTACATGGACACCGGTGCCATGGCTCACATGTTTTCTCATCCTGGTAACCTTGCCTCCTTCACTCCTGTCTCCATGGACCACCGCATCATTGTCGGCGACGGTTCCACACTTCCTATCACACATGTTGGGCACACTTCTTTTCCTTCTACTTCTACGCCTTTATCTTTGTCTAACATACTTGTGTCTCCTCATCTTGTTAAGAATCTTATCTCCGTTCATCATTTCACTCGTGAAAATCCTGTCACTATTGAATTTGATGAGCTTGGTTTTTGTGTCAAGGATGCTCGAACCAGGATGGTATTCCATCGATGTGACAGCCCCGACGAGCTCTATCCGATGCATTCTCCCTCATCCACCACCACCGCACCGATCGCTCTCTCCACTGGAGTTGGTCTCTGGCACGCTCGCTTGGGTCACCCCAACCCTGCCACACTTCGTCATATTCTTAGGAGTTTCAGTTTCAGTTGTCATAAGATTGAGGACCACACCTGTCATGCATGTCGTGTTGGCAAACATGTTCGCCTCCCGTTCATAACTCCACCACCATAGCTTCTTTTCCTATTCAGTTGATCCATAGCGATGTGTGGACCTCTCTAGTTCCTAGTAATTTGGGCTATTTATATTATCTGGTTATCCTTGATGATTATTCTCATTATGTGTGGACTTTTCCTTTGCGCAGAAACTCGGATGCACTCTCCACTTTGACGCCTTTTTACTCCTATGTCAGCACGCACTGAAGGAAATATGCCCTAGAGGCAATAATAAAGTTGTTATTTATATTTCTTTATATCATGATAAATGTTTATTATTCATGCTAGAATTGCATTAACCGGAAAATTAGTACATGTGTGAATACATAGACAAACAGAGTGTCCCTAGTATGCCTCTACTTGACTAGCTCGTTGAATCAATGATGGTTATGTTTCCTAACCATAGACATGAGTTGTCATTCGATTAACAGGATCACATCATTAGAGAATGATGTGATTGACCTGACCCATCCGTTAGCTTAGCACGATGATTGTTTAGTTTGTTGCTATTGCTTTCTCCAAAACTATACATGTTCCTATGACTATGAGATCCTGCAACTCCCGAATACCGGAGGAACACTTTGTGTGCTACCAAACATCACAACGTAACTGGGTGATTATAAAGGTGCTCTACAGGTGTCTCCAATGGTGTTTGTTGAGTTGGCATGGATCAAGATTAGGATTTATCACTCCAATTGTTGGAGAGGTATCTTTGGGCCCTTTCGGTAATGTACACCACGATAAGCCTTGCAAGCAATGTAGCTAATGAGTTAGTTATGGGATGTAGCATTACGGAACGAGTAAAGAGACTTGCCGGTACCGAGATTGAACTAGGTATTGAGATACCGACGATCGAATCTCGGGCAAGTAACATACCAATGACAAAGGGAACAACGTATGTTGTTATGCGGTTTGACTGATAAAGATCTTCGTAGAATATATAGGAACCAATATGAACATCTAGGTTCTGCTATTGGTTATTGACCGGAGATGAGTCTCGGTCATGTCTACATAGTTCTCGAACCCGTAGGGTCCGCACGCTTAACGTTCGGTGACGATCGGTATTATGAGTTTATGTGTTTTGATGTACCGAAGGTAGTGGAGTCCCGGATATGATCACGAACATGATGAGGAGTCTCGAAATGGTAGAGACATAAAGACCGATATATTGGATGGCTATATTCGGACACCGGAAGTGTTCCGGGTGATTTTGGAGAAAACCGGAGTGCCGGAGGGGTTACCCGAACCCCCCGGGGAAGTATTGGGCCTTAGTGGGCCTTAGGGGAGAGAGAGGGCAGCAACCTAGGAGGTTCCCCCAAGGGGAATCCGAATAGTACTAGGGGAGGGGGGCGCGTCCCCTCTTTCCCTCTCCTTCTCCCTCTCTTTCCTTCCCCCTTCCTCCTTCCTAGTAGGACTAGGAAAGGATGAATCCTACTCCTACTAGGAGGAGGATTCCTCCTCTCCTTGGGCGCCACTAGGGCTGGCCGGCCTCCCCCCTTGCTCCTTTATATACGGGGGGAGGGGCACCCTAGGACATACAAGTTGATTGTTCCAAGCCATGTGCGGTGCCTCCCTCCACCATAATCCACCTCGGTCATATCATAGTGGTGCTTAGGCAAAGCCCTGTTCCGGTAGCAACATCATCACCATCATCACTCCGTCATGCTAACGAAGCTCTCCCTCGAAGCTCTACTGGATCATGAGTTCGCGGGACGTCACCGAGCCGAACGTGTGCAGATCGCGGAGTTGTCGTACCTTCGGTGCTGGGATCGGTCGATCGTGAAGACGTATGACTACATCAACCGCGTTGTCATAATGCTTCCGCTTATGGTCTACGAGGGTACATAGACGATACTCTCCCCTCTCGTTGCTATGCATCACCATGATCTTCCGTGTGCGTTGGAAATTTTTGAAATTACTGCGTTCCCCAACAGTGGCATCAGAGCCAGGTCTATGAGTAGATGTTGTATGCACGAGTAGAACACATATGAGTTGTGGGCGTGGGTATATACATATTGCTTGCCGTCACTAGTTGATTCTTGATTCAGCGGCATTGTTGGATGAAGCGGCTCAAACCGACATTACGTGTACGCTTACGCGAGACTAGTTCTACCGACGTGCTACGCACACAGGTGGCTAGTGATACGTCTCCAATGTATCTATAATTTTTTATTGTTCCATGCTATTATATTATCTGTTTTGGATGTTTATGGGCTTTATTATACACTTTTATATTATTTTTGGGACTAACCTATTAACCCAGAGCCCAGTGCCAGTTTCTGTTTTTTCCTTGTTTTAGAGTATCGCAGAAAAGGAAAATCAAACGGAGTCCAATTGATCTGAAACTTCACGGAACTTATTTTTGGACCAGAAGAAGCCCATGGAGTATCGGAGATGGACCAGGAGAGTCCCGAGCTGCCCACGAGGGTGGGGGGCGCGCCCCCTGCCTCGTGGACAGCCCTTAGATCCATTGTCGATGTCCAAACCGGCGGATCTCGGGTAGGGGGTCCCGAACTATGCGTCTAGGCGGATGGTAACAGGAGACAAGGGACACGATGTTTTTACCCAGGTTCGGGCCCTCTCGATGGAGGTAAAACCCTACTCCTGCTTGATTAATATTGATGATATGGGTAGTACAAGAGTAGATCTACCACGAGATCAAGGAGGCTAAACCCTAGAAGCTAGCCTATGGTATGATTGTTGTTCGTCCTATGGACTAAAACCCTCCGGTTTATATAGACACCGGAGAGGGCTAGGGTTACACAGAGTCGGTTACAATGGTAGGAGATCTACATATCCGTATCGCCAAGCTTGCCTTCCACGCCAAGGAAAGTCCCTTCCGGACACGGGACGAAGTCTTCAATCTTGTATCTTCATAGTCCAGGAGTCCGGCCGAAGGTATAGTCCGGCTACCCGGACACCCCCTAATCCAGGACTCCCTCAGTAGCCCCTGAACCAGGCTTCAATGATGATGAGTCCGGCGCGCAGATTGTCTTCGGCATTGCAAGGCGGGTTCCTCCTCCAAGTACTTCATAGAAGATTTTGAACACAAAGGTAGTGTCTGGCTCTAGAAAATAAGTTTCCACATATTGCCATAGAGAGAATAATATTTACACAAATCTAATCTGCTGACGTATTCCGTAGCGTGACATCACACCACGGCCAAGTCTTTATTCGAATCGTTTTACTGTCCCACCTCAGCGCGTTTAGCGAGGCGGTTTCCTTGGCACGTCTTGTCAAAGCAGAGATCGTGTCCCCTTATTCCGGGATTCTCATCAATACGGCGTGGGTAACCGAACCGCGCCATTGATTACGGCACTGGGGAGATAAGCGAGTTTTACCAGGCTGGTGGGGATGCATAGTCGCGTGCGCCCATATAAGGGGATAAGGATCCACCTTTTCATCCACGCCTTCTTCCTCCTTTGCATATCCATTTCCACGCACTCGAACTCTAGTGCCCAAGTCCGCACACCCCACCTCAACCTTCTCCAGCCATGTCCGAAGCGGGAGGCAAGTGGATGGTCTCCTCCGTCACGGAGGGACACATCAAAAAACTGAGGAAGGCCGGATACCTGTCTAACGACATTGCGCACCGGCTTCCCGAAGAGGGGCAGCTCATCCCCACCCCTAGGCCCCATGAAAGGGTGGTGTTCCTCCCCCATTTCCTCCATGGACTAGGCTTCCCTCTCCAGCCATTTGTCCGGGGGCTCATGTTCTACTATGGCCTGGATTTCCATGATCTGGCCCCGAACTTTGTCCTCAACATCTCGGCGTTTATCATCGTGTGCGAGGCTTTCTTCTGCATCCGCCCCCATTTCGGCCTATGGCTCAAGACTTTCATTGTCAAGCCGAAGGTGGTGCGCGGCACCCATGCGGAGTGCGGAGGCGCCGTGGTGGGCAAGATGCCCAACGTCCTATGGCTCGAGGGCTCCTTCGTGGAGACCCTAAAGGGGTGGCAATCGGGGTGGTTTTACATCACCGAGCCGCGCGACCCTGAATGGGTCGCAGCCCTCGAGTTCCGATCCGGACCCCTACGCGGCTCACCTCCTGGAAAGAGACGGGCCTGTCGTGGGGTAAAAGAGGAGAGCTGACCGGACTCCAAACATGCGTCCAAACCCTGGTGGACAAGAAGCTCAAACTTGTCAACGTAGTCTAGGTTATGCTCATCCGCCGGATCCTCCCGTCTCAACAACGGGCTTTCAACCTGTGGGAGTTCGACCCGGCGCAGCACCGGACTCTAAGCAGGCTCTTCAACACGACATACGAAGATGCCTGGAAGGTCCTTTTCAAGGGCGCCGAGGCCCCCGCATCCGCTACCGAGGATCGCGGATTCAGCACGCAGCATCACGCTAATGTGGTAAGCTGTTTTTACCTTTTATAGGGTATTAGTTTTTCATAGTTTGACTCCATGCAGGATCTAAGCTCCCTTACCTTTGACAGGATTGGCAGGAGACGTCTAGACAGATCAACTGTCCGGCTCCTTTGCCCGAAGGCCCAGCGGACGCTCGCTTGGCGAAGCTGCTGGTTCTGGCACCCTATGTGGTGCCGGAGAAGAAGGCCAAGAAGACGGCCTCGGGGACTCGAAAGAGTGCCCGACGCCTGGAGGTGTCGGATTTATCATCCGACGACTCCAAGGCACGCTCCTCCTGTGAAGACGAAGACGAGGAAGAAGATACCTCTCCCCCTCCAGCGGGGGGGAGGGAAGAAAAGGAAGGCCGCCCCAACTGGGGAGGCCGAAGGGTCCAAGAAGGGGAAGACCCTTCCTTCAGACTGCTCCACCAACGCCGACGACGGTGAAGAGGAGTGGTCGCACAGGGCCAAGCCCCTGGCGAGATCGCAAGTATTCGGACACCAGAGCAATTCATAGTGTTCCTTTCTTGCACAGCTCCTCCTTACGCCGAATATGACTATGTAGTCCGCCCAAAGACCGGCTCGACGTGTCGTCGAGCGGTTCCCTGGATTCGTCGGATGTGAATTCGCTTCCGACGGCTACCTCCCCCCACCCTACGGACGACGCCGAGGTGGCGTCCCAACAGGTTCCAACCCAGGAGGAGGTGGTCCTGGAGGCGCCGCAAGGCGACCTCCCAGACTCCAGGCGCAAAGGGGATAAAACCCCCAAGGGCTTCGAGTCCGGCCTTGAGCCGGACACCGCGCCGGAACCTTCAACGGTTCCAGACTCCGGTAGGCAGCCTCCTTCCAAGAGGAGCAAGCCTACCGAGCCGGTGAACTCCGTCCAACTGGAGGCACCGGACAATTTGCTGGAAGTTCTTAACGGCGCCTCCATCGACGAGGAGCACTGCACTATTATGAGTGCGTGATCCAGAAGGTTCATTCCGCCAAGAGCGGACTGACTGAAGCCTGTGCCAGCCTTCTAACAGGCTTTGAGGTAGGTAAAGAATATGTAAAAATATTACCGCATAGACAGTAGCCCCTGATGCTCTGTTCGGTGTTCGAAAAGAAAAGCCGAATAGAGGATCTAATAACATTCGTAGGAGTCTAACATAATCAAGTCAATATGCGTATGCAGGCTTCGCTGCTGGCCCCTGCCGCACTAACTACGGAGGTGGATACGCTAAAGCAAAACCTCGCGCGGTCTGAGAAAGAGCTCGGACATGCCAAGAGGCAACTCGAGGAGAAGGAAGGTAAGTAATACCTTTCGCAAGTATATAGAGAAGATGTGGTTGCAAAAAATGATAGGATCAACGTGCTATTATAGGGGCCACAACCAAGGTGGCAACCCTTAAGAAAGCGCTGTCCGAGGCCGAAAACAAAGCGGCCGCGGAGCACATAGAGAGAGGGAAGCAGGAGGCGCGGGTGGAGGAGGTGCAGAAAGAGCTCCAGGCTCTCGTGAAAAAACATGATAGTTTGGAGCTTGACTCAAAGACGCAAGCGTCCGAGCTTGCGGCAGCCCTCGAAAGCATGAAGTCTGCCAAGGCCGAAGACCAGAAAGCCCTCCAAGAAATTGAAGCGATGAAGAAGATAGCGGCGGGTAAGGCATTCATTATGCAAAGCAAGCACGTGAAAGTGAATTACTTGTTACTTACCCGAGTCCGGAGCTCTCCAGGAGCATTCGCAGATTTTCCCCGCAGTGCGTCTGATGCCACCACCTACTACCGATTCGAGGAGGGGAGCTCGACGGAGAAGGTGTTCTGGTCTCAGTATGCTGAGGCCGGACACCTGGTGCCTTTGAGCGACCAGCTGAAGCAAATGGTCGAGCTCCACAAGGTGGCCAAACAGGCCATAAAGGGCCTCATAGTTCGGCTTTGGCCTGGAGAGGCTCTGCCTGGGAGCTACTTCGGGCTGGTGAGGCGGCTGGTGGATGCTTGTCCACGGCTTGAAGTAATCAAGCGCTCCGTCTGCATCGAAGGTGCCCGTAGGGCGCTTGCCCGTGCTAAAGTGCACTGGGGCAAGATGGATGCGGAGAAGCTGGTGAAGGACGGGCCGCCGCCGGGCAAGGAGCACCGTCTCCCGGAAGCGTATTATGAGGGCGTCCTGAAGGGTGCCCGCCTTATAGCGGATGAATGCTCCAAAGATGTAATTTTTGAGTAAACTCGCATTTGTGATCATGTACGCTGAAAACTTGTTCATATGCGCTAAGCAACGCTTTTGAATTTAAAATATTACCTTCTGTGCGGCCGTTTATAAAATTTGAGAGATGGCGAGTCGTCGGCTTCTGCCCCCATGCCACGAGTGCTAGGGTGTTCGGGATAAACATGAGCGCTCTTTTTCCCACTCTTGGGTCCTTCGAGGGAGGCGCTCAACACAACGAACAAGGCAATCGGACTATAATGCTTGAACACTCTCACTTAGCCATAGAATTCTATAATTTTAAATTTCGGTGAAGCCCCTAGTGTTCGGAAGATCGAGTTTGGGGCGCTATCCACGCCTAGGCCGGACAAAGCCGACTCCTTGCTCTAAGCGGCATAAGTCTTTAGGGACTTGAAAACCTCTCGAATAGCGACCAGCTCTCGCCTCATCATGACGGTCAGTTTTAGCTTTCTCTACTGAGGTGCTTAGCCCAGCTCAACTGGGGCACAATTGCAGTAGTTCTCCTAGTGCTACCTTAGCCGATATAACGAAACGTAAGGTACCAAAACATAGGAGCCGGGAAAACCCAACTATTGACCCAAGACATGATTCGGAGCCGATGCATATAATGCTATAAGTTCGGGGTGCCGCACTTGTGAAAGTGTTCAGACTTCTCACACCGTATTGTAGGGTACTTAAGCCCCTGGCGTATTGGCCGTACCAAAGTGTACGGGTGCAACATGTCATTAATGAACATATATTCGTAAAAAAGAGTAATGCAATAATAGACGGAAGCTATCATTGTTTATTTAAAAAAGCTGCGATCAAAGCAGAACGACACAAATAGTGCAATAAGCAAAAGATGGGACTATTTAACATGTCCTTTCCAGGGGCGAGCTGTGGAATGGTATGTGAAACAGGTATACTACTCGTTATAGAGACCACCTCCGAGTTCCATAGTGCGGTGTAGCTTTCTGCTTCCCTGGTTGTATCGTTTGTGCGGGAATTGTACTGCCGGACGGGCCTTCCGAAGAATGGAGTCTTGAAAATAAGAGAAAATTAAGAAACCGGCAGCCCCTAGTGCGGTTTAAGCCACGTTGCGGGCGTGCCGTGATGGTGCCCCTCCTCCTGTGCCCATGGTATTTCCAGAGCGTAGTTATGTACGTGCAACACTAGTTTCGCAAGTTCGCGAGGGCTGGGGTTGGGGCCGCATTGCTACGCTTGCTCGGAACGTGCCAGGTGGTCTTGCTGTAGGTTACTCCAGGTGCGCTTGACGGTGTCCAGACGTTTAATGGCCGGACTGGAGAATTGCCTTGAGAGGCTGTTTTATACTTCCGCTGCGATAGCTGCCGTATGCTCCTCCGTTCGGAGAGAGCGTTCGGTGTTTCCATTGACCGTGATGACTCCTCGAGGGCTTGGCATCTTGAGCTTGAGGTATGCGTAGTGCGGCACCGCATTGAACTTGGCAAATGCGGTTCTCCCAAGCAGTGCGTGATAGCCACTGCGGAACGGGACTATGTCGAAGATTAACTCCTCGCTTCGGAAATTATACGGAGATCTGAAGACCACTTCAAGTGTAACTGAGCCTATACAGTTGGCCTCTACACCTGGTATGACGCCTTTAAAGGTCGTTTTAGTGGGTTTAATCCTCGAGGGATCGATGCCCATTTTCTGCACTGTATCCTGGTAAAGCAGGTGCAGGCTGCTGCCGCCGTCCATAAGGACTCTAGTGAGGTGAAATCCGTCAATAATTGGGTCTAGAACCAATGCGGCGAATCCGCCATGACGGATGCTAGTGGGGTGGTCCCTTCGATCAAAAGTGATCGGGCAGGAAGACCATGGGTTGAACTTTGGGGCGACTGGCTCCATCGCGTATACGTCCCTTAGCGCACGCTTCCGCTCCCTCTTGGGGACGTGGGTTGCGTATATCATGTTCACCGTCCGCACTTGTGGGGGAAAACCTTTCTGTCCACTGTTGTTCGGCAGTCGGGGCTCCTCCTTGTCATCGCTATGCAGCCCCTTGTCTCTGCTTTCGGCATTTAACTTGCCTGCCTGCTTGAACACCCAACAATCCCTGTTGGTGTGATTGGCTAGTTTTTCGGGGGTGCCATGTATCTGGCATGAGCAGTCGAGTATTCGGTCCAAACTGGACGGGCCCGGAGTATTTCTTTTGAATGACTTTTTCCGCTGACCGGGTTTAGAGCCTCTGAATCCGGCATTAAATGTCGTATCCTCGGCATTGTCGCCGTTAATGCGGCGCTTTTGCTTGTTGTGACACGACCTACCACTGCTGTCCTTGGTATCCGAATTACCAGGGTTCTTGGTCATGTTATTGTTGCGAGCTAGCCAGCTATCTTCCCCCCGCGCAAAAGCGAGTCATAAGTGTCGTGAGGGCTGCCATAGATTTCGGCTTTTCCTGTCCTAGGTGCTGTGCAAGCCACTCGTCGTGGATGTTATGCTTGAAGGCTGCTGGGGCCTCTACGTCCGGACAGTCGACGATTTGATTTTTCTTGGTTAGGAACCGTGTCCAGAATTGTCTGGCCAATTCCTCTGGCTGCTGAATTATGTGGCTTAGGTCATCGGCGTCTGGTGGTCGCACATAAGTGCCCTAGAAATTGTCGAGGAATGCGGCTTCCAGGTCCTCCCAACAACCAATTGATTCTGTTGGCAAGCTGTTAAGCCAATGCTGACCTAGTCCTTTAAGCTTGAGTGGGAGGTATTTGATGGCGTGTAGGTCATCACCGCGGGCCATGTGGATATGAAGGAGATAGTCCTCGATCCATACCGCAGGATCTGTTGTGCCATCGTATGATTCGATGTTCATGGGTTTGAAACCCTCAGGGATTTGATGATCCATTACTTCATCTGTGAAGCATAGTGGGTGTGCGGCGCCTCTGTATTGGGCTATATCACGACGCAGCTCAAACGAGCTTTGTCTACTGTGTTTGGCCCGGCCAGGTTTACTGTATCCAGAGTGATGATTACCGTCTCGTGCCGTGGGGCACCCACGCGATCCGTAGATCGATCTTGTTTGCCTTGCCTAGTCCTCCAATATATCTCGCAGGTCTGGCGCATTTTCCCGTGCCTTGGTATTTTTTGAGCGGCACCGGGGTGCGCCTTGAGTGGAGGGCCAAGAGGCCTCTCTGTCGCGGCCATGGGGTGGCCGGTCGGTCGCATCATGCGCTGGTGATGTAGGTTTAGGTGCTTCCTCCTCTAATCGGGGTAGCAACCTGCACTTTGGGTAGCTCTTGGAGGGGCGTTCGAGTTCATACTCTTCGGCCGCAAGGACTTCAGTCCATCTGTTAGCTAGCAAATCTTGATCAGCTCTAAGCTGTTGCTGCTTTTTCTTGAGGCTGCTCACCGTGGCCATAAGCCTGCGTTTGAAACGCTCTTGTTCGATGGGATCCTCTGGCACAACAAATTCGTCGTCGTCGAGGCTTGCCTCGTCTTCGGAGGGAGGCATATAATTATCGTCCTCGACCTCTCTGTCTGCCGCTCTCTCATGAGGGCTGGCTTCTCCATCCTCCTGTGCTGAATCTTGCTGGAGGTGGTTGTCTTCGGCATTGTCCGGGGTGTTATTATCTCCCGTGCCGGAATAACCGTTTTTTCTTTGGCGGGATTTAGAGCGGCGCCGCTGATGCCGACGCTTAGGCTGCTTCTTGGAGGGGTCATCCTCCGCTGTTCCATCGCCATTGCCTTCTTTTGGGGTGTCCACCATGTATATATCATACGACGAGGTGGCTTTCCAGTTCCCTATAGGCGCTAGTTCTTGATCGTCTCCTGCATCGGCATCCATACCGTCGATGTCTTCAGAGTCGAAGTCGAGCATGTCGGTTAAATCATCGACAGTGGCTACGAAGTGGGTGGTGGGTGGGCTTTGAATTTCTTCATCATCCGCATCCCAACCTTGCTGACCATAGTCCGGCTAGGGCTCCCCTGATAAAGAGAGAGACTTTAGTGAATTCAGAATATCGCCGAAGGGCGAGTGCTGAAAGATGTCCGCGGCGGTGAACTCCATGATCGGCGCCCAATCGGGTTCGATCGGTAGGGGCACAGAGGGATCGGAGTCTGGAGAGGAGTTCGGCTCCTTGGAGTCACGGGCTTCATAGAGAATAGGGTTGGTGTTCGGCTCGATCGCCATAGAGATTGCAGCCCCCGAGGCGGTGTCCAACCACCCATCCTCGATTGGTGCAGTTGGCTCCGAATTAAGGGTCAGAGCTGATGCGGGTGCAGCCTCCAGGGCATTGTTCAGCGGCAGAGCTAGATCATGCCCATCGTGACAGTACGGCGCGCTCGGGTATGGCTCGAATCCGTCGAAGATCAAGTCTCCGCGGAGGTCGGCTATGTAGCTCAAACTTCCAAATCTGACCTGATGGCCAGGGGCGTAGCTTTCGATCTGCTCCAGATGGCCAAGCGAATTGGCCTGTGATGCAAAGCCGCCAAATATGAAGATCTGCCCGGGGAGAAAAGTCTCACCCTGGATCACATCGTCATTGATGATTGGAGGAGCCATCGGGCCTAAAAGTGACGACACAGAGGAACTCTCAATGAAAGCACCAATGTCGGTGTCAAAACCGGCGGATCTCGGGTAGGGGTCCCGAACTGTGCGTCTAGGCGGATGGTAACAGGAGACAAGGGACACAATGTTTTTACCTAGGTTCGGGCCCTCTCGATGGAGGTAAAACCCTACTCCTGCTTGATTAATATTGATGATATGGGTAGTACAAGAGTAGATCTACCACGAGATCAAGGAGGATAAACCCTAGAAGCTAGCCTATGGTATGATTGTTGTTCGTCCTACGAACTAAAACCCTCCAGTTTATATAGACATCGGAGAGGGCTAGGGTTACACAGAGTCAGTTACAATGGTAGGAGATCTACATATCTGTATCGCCAAGCTTGCCTTCCACGCCAAGGAAAGTCCCTTCCGGACACGGGACAAAGTCTTCAATCTTGTATCTTCATAGTCCAGGAGTCCGGCCGAAGGTATAGTCCGGCTATCCGGACACCCCCTAATCCAGGACTCCCTCATCCACCGACATACTTCTTCCTCCTATATATACCCACATACCCTAAAAACTTTGAGGAACACAATAGATCAGGAGTTCCGCCGCCAAAAGCCTCTGTAGCCACCGAAAACCAATCTAGACCCGTTCCGGCACCCTGCCGGAGGGGGAATCCCTCTCCGGTGGCCATCTTCATCATCTCGACGCTCTCCATGATGAGGAGGGAGTAGTTCTCCCTCGGGGCTAACGATATGAACCAGTAGCTATGTGTTTGATCTCTCTCTCTCTCTCTCGTGTTCTTGAGGTGGTACGATCTTGATGTATCGCGAGCTTTGTTATTATAGTTGGATCTTATGATGTTTCTCCCCCTCTACTCTCTTGTAATGGATTGAGTTTTCCCTTTAAAGTTATCTTATCAGATTGAGTCTTTAAGGATTTGAGAACACTTGATGTATGTCTTGTGTGGGATACCTGTGTTGACAATGGGGCATTCTATTGATCCACTTGATGTATGTTTTGGTGATCAACTTGCGGGTTCCGCCCATGAACCTATGTCTACTACACAACCTTCTTCTTGTAGACGTTGTTGGGCCTCCAAGTGCAGAGGTTTGTAGGACAGTAGCAAATTTCCCTCAAGTGGATGACCTAAGGTTTATCAATCCGTAGGAGGCGTAGGATGAAAGATGGTCTCTCTCAAGCAACCCTGCAAACAAATAACAAAGAGTCTCTTGTGTCCCCAACACACCCAATACAATGGTAAATTGTATAGGTGCACTAGTTCGGCGAAGAGATGGTGATACAAGTGGTATATGGATAGTAGATATGAGTATTTGTAATCTAAAAATATAAAAACAGCAAGGTAGCAAGTGATAAAAGTGAGCATAAACGGTATTGCAATGATGGGAAATAAGGCCTAGGGTTCATACTTTCACTAGTGTAAGTTCCCTCAACAATACTAACATAATTGGATCACATAACTATCCCCCAACATGCGACAAAGAGTCACTCCAAAGTCACTAATAGCGGAGAACAAACGAACAGATTATGGTAGGGTACGAAACCACCTCAAAGTTATTCTTTCCAATTAATCCGTTGGGCTATTCCTATAAGTGTCACAAACAGCCCTAGAGTTTGTACTAGAATAACACCTTAAGACACAAATCAATCAAAACCCTAATGTCACCTAGATATTCCAATGTCACCTCAAGTGTCTGTGGGTATGATTATACGATATGCATCACACAATCTCAGATTCATCTATTCAACCAACACATAGGACCTCAAAGAGTGCCCCAAAGTTTCTACCGGAGAATCACGACGAAAATGTGTGCCAACCCCTATGCATAGGTTCATGGGCGGAACCCGCAAGTTGATCACCAAAACATACATCAAGTGAATCACGTGGTATCCCATTGTCACCACAGATACGCATGGCAAGACATACATCAAGTGTTCTCAAATCTTTAAAGACTCAATCCGATAAGATTACTTCAAAGGGAAACTCAATTCATTACAAGAGAGTAGAGGGGGAGGAGAAACATAGATCCAACTATAATAGCAAAGCTCGCGATACATCAAGATCGTGCCAAATCAAGAACACGAGAGAGAGAGAGGTCAAACACATAGCTACTGGTACATACCCTCAGCCCCGAGGGAGAACTACTCCCTCCTCATCATGGAGAGCGTCAGGATGATGAAGATGGCCACCGGAGAGGGATTCCCCCTCCAGTAGGGTGCCGAAACGTGTCTAGATTGGTTTTCGGTGGCTATGGAGGCTTCTGGCGGCGGAACTCCCGATCTATTGTGATCTCCAATGTTTTTAGGGTATATGGAGACATATAGGCGGAATAAGTACGTCAGGGGGCCACGAGGGTGGAGGGCGTGCCCAGGGGGGTGGGCGCGCCCCCCTACCTCGTGGCCTCCTTGAAGGTCCCCTGACGTGCACTCCAAGTCTTCTGGGCTTCTTTCCTTCCAAAAATGAGTTCCGTGAAGTTTCAGGTCAATTGGACTCCGTTTGATTTTCCTTTTCTTCGAAACCCTAAAACAAGGTAAAAACAGAAACTGGCACTGGGCTCTGGGTTAATAGTTTAGTCCCAAAAACGATATAAAAGTGTATAATAAAGCCCATAAACATCTAAAACAGTAGATAATATAGCATGGAGCAATCAAAAATTGTAGATACGTTGGAGACGTATCAGTACCTCATATGCTTCATCTTTTTAATATCTTTCATGAAAATATGGATTCCGATAATTGTGCTCAAGTGCTAGAAGAAGAATGCATTAGAATGTTTGGCACTAAATATTTGAATGAAGAGCATGATTACAATGTTGTTAGTATGAATTCCTTGAATATCCATGATGCTAATGATATGCAAAGCCACAAGCTTGGGGATGCTATGTTTGATGAAGATGATATTTTTCCCCCAAGTTTTGATGAGCAAATTTATTATGATGATAGCATGCCTCCTATTTATGATGATTATATTGATGAAAGTGGGTTTGGAAGAATGTAAACTTTAGGAAGTAATTATCCCACTATTTTGGAGGATGTTGAATCTTATTGTGATAATTACGGAAGTGGATTTGGAGAGGTCGTGACTTTATTTAGTAATGATTCCACTATTTGGGAAGAGGTTCCAATTGATTATGAGAACAAAGTTGCTATCTATGATGATTATTGTGATGACATGTATGCTATAAAGAATAATGATAACCATGAAACTTGTCATCATGATTTTAGTTTTCAATTGGATTATGCCTCACATGATAGTTATTTTGTTGAGTTTGCTCCCACTATTATGAATGAGAAGAATTTTGCTTATGTAGAGAGTAGTAAATTTTCTATGCTTGTAGATCATGAAAAGAATGCTTTATGTGATAGTTATATTGTTGAATTCATTCATGATGCTACTGAAAATTATTATGAGGGAGGAACATATGCTTGTAGGAATTGCAATAATATCAAGTTTCCTCTCTATGTGTTGAAAATCTTGAAGTTATCCTTGTTTTACCTTCCTATGCAAGTTGATTCTTGCTCCCACAAGTTGTTTGCTCACAAAATACATATGCATAGGAAGTTGGTTAGACTTAAATGTGCTAGTCATATTCTTCATGATGCTCTCTTTATGTTTCAATTCTTATCCTTTACGTGAGCATCATTGAAATCATCATGCCTAGCTAGGGGCGTTAAACGATAGCGCTTGTTGGGAGGCAACCCAATTTTTATTTTTGTTCTTTGCTTTTTGTTCCTGTTTAGTAATAAATTAATCATCTATCCTCTGTTTAGATGTGGTTTTATGCTTTTAATGAGTGTTTGTGCCAAGTAGAACCTTTGGGAAGACTTGGGGAAAGTCTTTGCGACCATGCTGTAAAAAACACAAACTTTAGCGCTCACAAGAATTTCTGCCATTTTTATTGGAGAGTGCTATTTAGTTAATTATTTTTGTAGATGATTAATAGATAAATTACTCACGTACAGATATTTATTTTAGAATTTTTGGGGTTCCAGAAGTATACGTTTGGTCCAGATTACTACAGACTGTTCTGTTTTTGACAGATTCTATTTTCTATGTGTTGTTTGCTTATTTTGATGAATCTATGAGTAGTATCGGAGGGTATGAACCATAGAGAAGTTGTAATACAGTAGATATTACACTAATATGAATTTAGAATGAGTCCACAACAGTACCTAAGTGGTGATTTATTTTCTTATACTAACGGAGCTTACGAGTTTTCTGTTAAGTTGTGTGTTGTAAAGTTTTCAAGTTTTGGGTAAAGATTCGATGGACTATGGAATAAGGAGTGGAAAGAGCCTAAGCTTGGGGATGCCCAAGGCACCCCAAGGTAATATTCAAGGACAACCAAAAGCCTAAGCTTGGGGATGCCCCGGAAGGCATCCCATCTTTCGTCCTCATCCATCGGTAACTTTACTTGGAGCTATATTTTTATTCACCACATGATATGTGTTTTGCTTGGAGCGTCATTCTATTTTATTTAGTTTTTCTTGCTGTTTGAATAAAATACCAAGATATGAAATTATTAAATGTTAGAGAGTCTTCACATAGTTTCATAATTATTCGACTACTCATTGATCTTCACTTATACCTTTTGGAGTAGTTTGTTGTTGCTCTAGTGCTTCACTTATATCTTTTTAGAGCACGGTGGTGGTTTTATTTTATAGAAATAGATGAACTCTCATGCGTCACTTATATTATTTTGAGAGTCCTAAGCAGCATGGTAATTTGCTTTGGCTATGAATTTAGTCCTAATATGATGGGCATCCAAGAGGGATATAATAAAAACTATCATATAAAGTGCATTGAATACTATGAGAAGTTTGATACTTGATAATTGTTTTGAGATATGGAGATGGTGATATTAGAGTCATGCTAGTTGAGTAGTTGTGAATTTGAAAAATACTTGTGTTGAAGTTTGTGATTCCCGTAGCATGCACGTATGGTGAACCGTTTTGTGATGAAGTCGGAGCATGATTTATTTATTGATTGTCTTCCTTATGAGTGGCAGACGGGGACGAGCGATGGTCTTTTCCTACCAATCTATCCCCCTAGTAGCATGTGTGTAGTACTTTGTTTCGATAACTAATAGATTTTTGCAATAAGTATGTGAGTTCTTTATGACTAATGTTGAGTCCATGGATTATTGATACGTCTCCGTCGTATCTATAATTTTTGATTGTTCCATGCCAATATTATTCAACTTTCATATACTTTTGGCAACTTTTTATAAAATTTTTGGGACTAACATATTGATCCAGTGCCCAGTGCCAGTTCCTGTTTGTTGCATGTTTTTTGTTTCGCAGAATATCCATATCAAACGGAGTCCAAACGGGATAAAAACTGATGGCGATTTTTTTGGAATGTATATGATTTCTGGGAAGAAAAATCCACGCGAGACGGTGCCCGAGGTGGCCACGAGGTAGGGGGCGTGCCTGCCCCCCTGGGCGCGCCCCTGACCCTCGTGGGCCACCCGTAAGGCGGTTGATGCCCTTCTTTCGCCGCAAGAAAGCTAATTTCCGGATAGAGATCGTGTCAAAATTTCAGCCCAATCGGAGTTACGAATCTCCGGGAATATAAGAAACGGTGAAAGGGAAGAATCTGGGAATACAGAAACATAGAGAGACAGAGAGACGGATCCAATCTTGGAGGGGCTCTCGCCCCTCCCATGCCATGGAGGCCAAGGACCAGAGGTGAAACCCTTCTCCCATCTAGGGAGGAGGTCAAGTAAGAAGAAGACGAAGGGGCCCCCTCTCCTCTTCTCTTCCGGTGGCGCCGGTGTAAGTGCATCTAGTGCCACCCCTAGTTGGTTTTGGAGTATTGACGAAAAACCTAGTTGGGGGACTAATGTGTTTGTGAGAATTGCAGGATAACACAGGGAGAAGTCCCTCATTGATTCGGTTTTACTACCAGAGATGACCCCTAAAAATGTACGAAGACATTGAAGTCAATGGTGGTATATGAAGATATTCACATTGAAGACTATGACAAGAGAAGACACCACGTGAAGCCTATGGAACTCGAAGACTTAGATCTTTTGTAGTTCTTTTTCATTTGTGTTGAGTCATAGGAACCACCGTAATGTTAAGTGGGGTCCAAGAGAACCAGTTAGAACGACTGAAGTGATGCCTAATTCAAAACCTATGTCTTCGAGTGAAGACTATGAGAGCAAATCTTGTCCAGAGTCGGACAAGTCAGCTTTGCTTGTAGCCCAAGTAAAGTTGCCGTGTGAGTTTGAAATCTGACCGTTGGAACACGTGTCAGTTCCTTAGTGACCCAGGGTCATTTCGGACAAATCAGGTCGGGTTGCCTAGTGGCTATAAATAGTCCACCCCCTACAACCATAAACGGTTGGTTGCTCAGATTTCAGTGCACGGCTTTTGTCATTTGAGAGCAACCCACCTCGAAGCCTTTGAGAGAAAATTCCTAGCGAGGAGAAAAGCCCTAACCACCCAAAGCCAGAGAAAATTGGGCATCACTTAAGTCTTCTTGTCTGAGTGATCTGAAGACTTATTACACTTGAGGACTGTGCATCCTCCAGCCGATTAGGCGTCGCGTTCTGAGCATCCAAGAGACATTGTGGATTGCCGGTGAACGAAGTCTGTGAAGGTTTGGGAGTCTACCTTGAAGACTTACCAGAGTGATTGGGCGAGGTCTGTGTGACCTTAGCTCAAGGAGAATATGGTGAGGACTGGGTGTCCTGAGCTGCGTGTTCAGGACTGGGTGTCCGGGACTGTGTGTCCTTTGGTTTAAATACCTAACGGCTCCAACCAGACGTACAGTTGTCACAGCAACTGGAACTGGTCCAACAAATCATTGTCTTCAACGAGTCACTGGTTTCATCTTCACTTCCTTTTACTTACCGTTACTCATTGTGAAGTCATTGCCTGCTTGCTATATCTTCTGTCTTCACAATGTGACTGTATGATCTGTTTGGCTTCATAACTTCTTCCTACCTGATCCTTATTACACTACAGCTATTCGTCATTGTGCTTTCACTCTATTGAATACTTGACCATGGCTTGTCTGGTGTAATCTAACTTCCGCTGCATAGTGATAGGCATATCTCTACTGTTTGTCTTCATAACTTCCACGTTTTGAAGACTTTCATAAAAATCGCCTATTCACCCCCCTCTAGTCGATATAACGCACTTTCAATTGGTATCAGAGCAAGGTGCTCCCTTGTTCTGTGTGATTCGGTTTAACCACCTGGAGTTTTAGCTATGTCAACTGCAGGGATAATCAAAGTCTCCGCTGCGTGCCCCGTCTTCGATGGAACTGAATATCCCTACTAGAAGAATAAGATGCGCATGCATCTTGAAGCCATTGACGTCGACCTATGGTATGTCGTCGAGAACGGCGTTCCCAAGGCTGGAGAAGGTGTCACTGATGTTGATGTCAAGAAGTTCACTCAACTGGACTCTACTGCCAAGAATATCATCTGTGGTCATCTGACCAAAGGACAGTATGGCCGTGTGAGTGCCTTGAAGACATCCAAGGTCAATGAAGGCATCTCAGCCCAGAGAGATCAGAGAATCAGTGTTCTTCGCAACCTCTTCAACCGCTTCAAGCGAAATGACAATGAGAATGTCCAGCACACATTTGACCGGCTCACTGACATCACAAATGAGCTTCAAGCCCTCGGCGCCACTGAGATCACCAAACATGAAATCGTCAAGACACTGCTGAGATCACTTGATAGTTCATTTGACATTCTAGCCCTGATGATTCAAGAACGTCCTGATTTCAAGACACTCGATCCGTCTGACATACTTGAGAGGCTCAACACACATGAGTTTTAGCTTTCTGAGAAA
Organism: Triticum aestivum; assembly: GCF_018294505.1. Classification (NCBI taxonomy): domain Eukaryota; kingdom Viridiplantae; phylum Streptophyta; class Magnoliopsida; order Poales; family Poaceae; genus Triticum; species Triticum aestivum. The sequence continues at coordinate 636,068,449 of NC_057812.1, forward strand.
AGAGATATCTACGGTCCAAACTATGGGCGAACTCGCGCCTTGAAGGCAAAAGCTGTTTCCTCATCTGAAGAAGAATCTGACAGCAGTTCTGATGATCCTGAAGACATTGGAAGGGAACTTGCAATGATAGTGAAGAAGTTCCAAAAATTCACCAAGAAGAAAGGCTTCAAAAAGTCTTCACGATCAAGCTCAAGGAATGATGAAGCTTCTGCTCATGACTACAAGAAGAAAACATGCCACAAGTGCAAGAAAACTGGACACTTCATCTTTGAGTGTCCACAGTGGGACAATGAGAACAGAAAGAAGAAGAAGAGCAAGGAATATGACTCTGACGACAAGAAAAAGAAGAAATACTCAAAGTGTTCTTCCAAGTCTTCCTCAAAGTCTTCATCACACAAGAAGAGCTCATCTGGCAAGGCACGTGCGTTTGTTGGCAAGGAAATGGATTCAGAGGAGGAGTCCGCTTCTGAGGAGGCAGAGGTGGAATCTGAGGAGGAGTCTGATTCTGGCATTGCAAGTCTGGCTACAGCTTACGTCGCCAAGTCCATCTTCAACACTGAAGACAATGACTTCATCACCGATGCAAATGACAAGGACGACTCCACTCCTACCTACTGCTTCATGGCACGCAGTGCCAAGGTAAACACACGCACTACTCACTATCAAACATCTAGTGACGATGACTCTGATTGTGGTTCAAAACCCAGCTACAAAACACTTGCTAAAATTGCAACTGAACAACAGAAAACTATGGAACATATTCAAAAACTGTTAGACAGAAGCGATGATCTGTTGGGTGCTGAAATGACTCGATCTGAATCCTTAATTGAAGACATAAAAAATCTTCATGTTAAGTATCAGGAACTTGAAGATCGTCATGATACTCTCTCAACAACTCATGAAAAGCTTTCCTATGATTATCTTCAAAGGAAGCAAGATCTTGAGAAATTGAGGGCGGCTCATGAAGATCTTCAAAAGGAAAACGAGTCACTTCGCGCCGAACAGATTAGTTCCGCTCAGGAAGGATTTGAACCACCATGCCTTAAATGCATTGAGCGTGATAATGCTACTTCTGTTGCTGAATGTTCCACTGCTACTGCTGTTGCAATATCTTCAACTGTTGAAGTGGTAACTAACCCCTTTGCTGAGGATACCACTGCTATTGCTGATGAGAATGCTAGGTTGAAGACATTGCTCGAAACAGGGATGTACAAAAGTCTTAAAGGGCATCAGACATTCTGTGATGTCCTCAAGAAGCAGATTCTGAACCGAAACCCTAGGAAAGAGGGTGTTGGGTTCGTAAGGAAAATAAATGCAGATGGCTCTTACTGGAAACCTGAGCAGTACCCCAAAACCACATGGGTTGCTGCAAAGGAATCTTCAGCAGATCCATCCAATCTATCTGGCTTCACTTGTGCTAACCCCATTATCATTGATGAATCCTTTGATGCAAACTATAAACTATTTAAAATCAGAATGGTGAAGTGTTTGCCAGGTACATTGGTACTAACTGCAGGAATGGACCGCCTATGAAGAGGATCTGCGTTCCAAAAACGTGTCTGGAGAATCTTCCTGTGAATGTCCTCATGACTCCTCACATGAAGAAGACAAACCTCAGACCAAAGGCTTCATACAGACAGAGGACTCACCTGAGTCACAGTAACGCAAATGTTTTGCATGGAAACCATACTCAGGCATATGAATATGAGAGCGGTTCATCAAACCGCCATGTTCATATGACCAAGAATTATTCTGCCTATTCTTATGAGTACTATTGTTCGCCTGCTAGACTGTTTGCTAGGGTCCCAAAGCCAAAATTCTCAGATGCTGCACTTAGACTTATTGCTTCTAAGCCACCCTTGAAGATGTGGGTGGTTAAGAAAGCTTAACTCTCTTTTGCAGGGAAAGGTCTCCAGCAGAAAACCAAAATCTTCTGACGCTATTGCTGGGGACCTTAAAAAACTTGTGGGGCGCAAGATTAAATGCCCGAATGGCATCACTATGTATTTCGTTCCTGAATCGCATGCTACTCTCCCTATTAGTCCTAATCTGGATCTAAGTTTTCATAACCCACTGGTTCGTCAAATGTTTCTGCTTCACAATACTCTTCGTGAAGCCTATCCCCCTAACTATACTGTAGGGTACGACACCAACGTCTTCAGAATGGATTATTGACAGTGGGTGTACAAATCACATTACTGGCAAAAGAAGCCTTCTTATGGACTCAACCTTACGTCCATCCGACAAGAGCCACATCACATTTGCTGACACTGGTAAAAGTAAGGTATTGGGTCTAGGTAGAGTTGCAATCTCAAAGGATCAACACATGGATAAAGTCATGCTTGTTGAATCCCTTGGCTTCAACTTAATGTCTGTCTCAATGCTTTGCGATTTGAACATGATCGTAATATTTGGAAAATATCGTTGCCTGGTACTGATGGAATCTGACAAGTCTCTAGTGTTTGAAGGGTATCGGAAAGATGATTTGTATGTGGTAGATTTCTCAGCAGGACCACAGCTTGCAGTATGTCTTCTGGCAAAGGCTTCAGAATGCTGGCTCTGGCATCGGAGGCTTGGGCATGCTGGCATGAGGAACCTCCACACCCTTGCAAAGAAGAAGCATGTCATAGGCATCGAAGGCGTCAAGTTCAAGAAAGATCACTTATGCGGTGCCTGTGAAGCAGGGAAGATGACGAGGGCAAAACATCCCTCGAAGACAATCATGACCACTACTTGACCCTTCGAATTGCTTCACATGGATCTGTTTGGTCCCACTCACTACTCAACTTTTTCCACTACTGCTTGCATCTATGGCTTTGTCATTGTTGATGATTACTCTAGATATACTTGGGTGCATATAATCCTTTGCAAGACTGAAGTGTAGGATGTCTTCAGACACTTCACCAATCGAGCTATGAACAATTATGGCGCCAAGATAAAGCACATCAAAAGTGACAATGGCACTGAATTCAAGAACACTGGCCTTGATACATATCTTGATACTTTGGGCATCACACATGAATTCTCAGCTCCGTACACGCCACAGCAGAATGGCGTCATCGAACGCAAGAACAGAACACTCATTGAGATGGCCAGAACGATGCTAGATGAATATAAGACTCCAAGAAAATTCTGGCCTGAAGCCATTGACACTGCATTCCATACAATCAACCGCGTTTATCTTCACAAGCTTCTGAATAAGACATCGTATGAACTCCTAACTGGCAAGAAGCCAAATGTCAGTTAATTCAGAGTATTTGGCGCAAGATGCTGGATCAAGGACCCACACCACACCTCAAAGTTTGCACCAAAAGCTCATGAGGATTTTATGCTTGGATATGGAAAGGATTCGCACTCCTACAGAGTCTTCAATCTCTTTCATTACAAAGTGGTTGAAACAGTGCATGTGCGGTTCGATGAAACCAATGGTTCACAAAGAGAGCAACTGCCAAATGTGCTAGATGAAGTTCCAGCTAGTGAATCTATCAAGCTTATGGGAACTGGAGAGATTATACCTTCTGAAGCTCATCCTGAAGAAGAACTTATCATCTCAGCACCTGATCCACATGAAGACCATGCTCAGCCTGAAGACATTCCTCCCAACGACAACACAGATCGGCAAGAGCAAAGTCTTCGCCCTGTACATCCTCGTGTTGCCAATGAAGTGCAGATTGACAGAATAATTGATAGCATCAATGCACATGGTCCACTCACTCGTTCAAGGGCAGCTCAACTAGCAAATTTCTGTGGGCACTTCGCATTCGTCTCAATTTTAGAACCCAAGAAAGTTGAAGAAGCCTTTAAGGAACCTGAATGGATTCAAGCAATGCAAGAAGAGCTTCAACAGTTTGAGCTGAACAATGTATGGGAACTGGTTAAGCGTCCTGATCCACGGAAGCACAACATAATAGGCACCAAATGGATATACCGCAACAAGCAAGATGAGCATGGTCAAATTGTCAGAAACAAAGCTCGCCTTGTTGCTCAAGGATATACTCAAGTGGAAGGCATTGACTTCGATGAAACATTTGCTCCTGTGGCTAAACTTGAAGCCATACGTATACTACTGGCCTATGAAAATCATCATAACATACTTTTGTATCAAATGGATGTGAAGAGTGCCTTTCTCAATGGCAAGATTGAAGAAGAAGTGTATGTAGCACAACCGCCTGGGTTTGAAGATCCAAAACATCCTGACATGGTATACAAGCTCAATAAGGCACTGTATGGCCTTAAAAAAGCCCCTCGGGCCTGGTATGACACACTCAAATACTTCCTGAAGAGCAAAGGCTTCATACCTGGTTCCCTAGATCCCACTCTCTTCACGAAGACATATGATGGTGAACTGTTTGTATGCCAAATATATGTGGATGACATTATCTTCGGCTGCACCAATCAGAAATATAGTGAAGAGTTTGGCTATATGATGCAAGAGCAATATCAGATGTCTATGATGGGGGAGCTGAAGTTCTTCCTCGGTCTTCAAATACGGCAACAACGCAACGGCATCTTCATATCTCAAGAAAAATATCTCAAAGAGTGCCTGAAGAAGTTCGGTATGCAAGACTGTAAAGGCTTCACAACACCAATGCCAGCCAAACATCATCTAGGTCCTGACGACAATGGTAAAGAGTTCGATCAAAAGGTATACCGCTCCATGATTGGTTCTTTGCTTTACTTATGTGCATCTAGACCAGATATTATGCTTAGTATTTGCATGTGTGCTCGATTTCAAGCGGCACCAAAGGAGTCGCATCACTTAGCAGTGAAGCGAATTCTTCGATATTTGGCTCACACCCCAACTCTAGGATTATGGTATCCAAAGGGCTCAGAGTTTGATCTGGTTGGATTCTCGGATGCTGATTATGCTGGTGACAAGGTTGATCGGAAGTCTACATCAGGCACATGCCACTTTCTGGGATGATCACTTGTATGTTGGTCTTCAAAGAAGCAGAACTGTGTATCCCTCTCCACTGCTGAATCTGAATACATTGTTGTTGGATCTTGCTGCGCTCAGCTTCTATGGATGAAGCAAACTCTCAAGGACTATGGCATTCATCTGAAGCAAGTGCCACTTTACTGCGACAACGAAAGCGCCATCAAGATTGCCAACAACCCAGTTCAGCACTCGAAGACAAAGCACATTGAAATTCGTCATCACTTTCTCAGAGATCATGTTGTGAAGGAATATATTGATATCATACACGTCAACACTGAAGAGCAATTGGCAGATATCTTCACCAAGCCCCTGGATGAGAAGAGATTTTGCAAGTTACGGTGTGAGCTAAATATCTTGGAATCCTCAAATGTCCTGTGATCAGGCACACATCCTAACACTTATGCATACTGATGACTTAGATGTGCAACACACGAAGTAACGTATATCTTCAATCAATGAAGACATACATTCTAAGTGTGAATACATTAATATGGAAATTGACTTCGAAGTGCCACGATAATTGTGCGCCGTGTCTGGGTCTAATACTTCCTATACGGTGGGTAACGCCACCACCAAACGTTCTATTTTGAAGTGTTTCACTCATGGTGTTACCTTGCAATGTCTTCACATTTGGTTTGGCTTCAATCTCAACATGTCTTCATGATTATCTTCACTATGTTGATATATATATACTAGTGTTCTGTCCTCTACAGCATTCACTTATAGCTATGTCTTCATGTTTGAATCTTTTTGAACTAAGTGAATGTGATCGGACCCTAACCTCTCTATGCTTTCTACCTCAAACTCTATCTCTCCAAGTCATATGCATTCTATTGAAACTGTCGAATGTCTTCTCTGCGTCCTTGTCAGCAGAAGACACAGAGACAACCTTTAAAACCGTTTTCAATGCTCATTCATCCACAAGAAATCCGGAGAAGTAGGAATGACCACCCAACAATCCAAGCGCGCGTGGGATGTGGAACTACCCCAGAGATTCCGCATGATGGCCACGTGCTGTTCAGATGCGAATCGCCAGGGGCACCTGTGTAATAGCGCAGTGTCGCCCCTGTAACTATAAATACACACTCACCACGGTCATTATCTCCTTCTTCCTCCCTCGCACGAACCCTAGCGCCACTGCTAGCTCTCGACGACGCCGGCGACAAAGCTGCTTCGCTGCCGCAACCTCTTCGACGCCGTCTTCATGCCGATCGCGGACATCGTCCTCTCCGCCGTCGCCGTAGGTGTCTTCTGTCGCCAAGTTAGGGCACAGAAGATTGAACTGATCGGCCTCATCTCCCACTCCATCTAGCAGTTCCAAGTGTGGTAAATAAAACTTCTTTTTACAGCCCGTTTTGATCCTATGGTTCTGTCACTTTCTACCATAAGAAGTTTCTATTGACACAAGTTAGATCTCTCTCAATTTGCATCTCATAACATGCCTAGTATATTCACTTGTGCTTCATGAAGTAGTTAGATTCCTCACTTGTACTGATCTGTGGGTTCGTACAAATCTGGAACCAACTTCTTATCTATGAGTGAATGTCTTCGCACGATGAGGTCAATGTCTTCTAAACTGATTTATCTTCAAAATCTTCTAAGAATGCATATGACCTCTTCCCCTTCCCTCGCACCTTAATGCTGTCACAGGTACATGTCCGTGGGAGAATCCTTTGGTTCTCATAGTCTGCATTCATTTGCAGAATTCTTACAGCATCACATAAACTCTCCTGAAGCCAGTTCCTGTTGGTCCAACAAAAGGAAGCCTTTGAAGCCTTTGAACGTCTTGAAGCCTTCCAAGTTAAGGTTTATGGCTTCAGAGACAGCAGCAAGGAAGGGGGGCAGACAGCGCCGTGGCGGCACATCCAAAGATCTGCCTGATGAACTGGCAGAGATGTACAAAACAGATCCTGAAGAGAATTATGGTCAGCGCAAGACTCGAATCCAATGGATTCGAAGATATTGGGCAGAACAATGGTTTCAATACCGCTTCGTCACCCAGGAGTATGCTAAGAAGAACGCCATCAAGAGACCGTGGGGAGACGTCCTATACAAGAATCTCGTACCCAGGTCCAGAGATGAAGCCATTGCTCAAGGCTTCTACCCATGCATGGTCCGAGGACCACAGCCTGCTGACGCACATCCGTCGTCACTACTTTGGTGTCGTGATGACAATCTGTTCAAGCGCAACTTCCAATTTGCCCAGAACTCAGCGAAGCAGAACAAGAAGAAGCTAGGGTTAGACTTCAACCCTGGTCCCTCCGCACCAAGGGCAGATGGCACACGCGACGCAGAACCCAATATCATCGGTCTGTATGCCAATCTTGAGGGCCTCATCACCCGCATCTTAGTCCAAGGGACTGCCGTGAATGACCCTCTAGCTGACTCTGAGTCTGATGAAGCGCCTGCTGTACCGAAGCCAAAGCAGTCAAAGAATCCAAAAGCTTCAAAGCCGGCCTCTTCACCCAAAATCTCAAGGGCGAAGCCATTGGCAACTGCACCTCCTGAAGACAGTGTGCAGTCTGAAGACTTATCACGCGTCTCCAAGCCCCAGAAGGCCAAGATGCCTCGGCCACACACCGGCAAAGAGCTCACAGCTGCTGCCATTCTGCGCAGTGAAACCATTGATCTGTCAAGTGATGAAGATCTTGGAGATGACGCTCTTGAGCAACTCATCAAGAGTAAAGAAGAAGCTGAAATCTTCAACAATCTGCCTCTCTTTGATGTCGCCATCATCCACAACTTCATTGATGAGTGGTTTGCCACACCAAACATCAGTTTTGAAGATCTGCAGCTACCCGTTGGCCTCAGCGTCGCCTTCCAAGGCGCTATTGCTTCAGAACTCGCTATTGCTCAGCACATTGTTGAACTGAAGCAGAAAATTGATCATGAAAAGGCTCAGTTCAGGAAAAATATGGCCAAGCTCAGCGTGCAAGAAGTGAAGAGCTTCAAGATCATGTTGCACGAGCTAAAGGAAAACTTTCTGAAGAAGCGTGCAGAAGCTTAGGGCTCGCGTGAGCGGATGAACACTCTGGCTGATAGATGTGTGCAAGCCTACAATGAGGCTGAGAAGCGCAAGGCACTTGGGCGTCCTGGCATCGACCCCAGGATGGCCGCGAAGAAGAAGAAGAAGCCTGCTATGGCTGAACCAGAGGCACCAAGGCGGGACACAGTTCCGATTGTCTTCCCAACTGCAACGACTGGCTCGAAGCCAAAGAGCCGGTCAACCGCTTCAGAGCTCAAGAAGACACGAACTGCAGAGGCTAAAGCCACGAAGAGGAAACACTCTGAAGCCTCTCCAACTGCCCCCACCAAGAAGAGAAAGACCAAGAAAATTCGGGCTGCTCCCACAGAGCCCTTGATGGTTGAACCCCTTTCTGTCGTCTATCCTGACGCAGAACGTCAACTGACAGTTCATGAGCCTGCTCCCACAGAGGCTCCTGAAGCTGAAGACATTCCAGCAGCCGACCCCATCGCTGCTGAAGACATTGGTCATCATGACAATGTACAAGATGATGCAGCCCTTCCTCAGCTTGAAACCAGCAAACTCATCAACATTGGTCGTCCTCTGACGCCAATTGCACAGGATGCATCATGGGCGGATCGCCCACAAGTGGAAGAAGAATCTGAGGTCCAGCCCACTCCAACTCCACAAGCGTCGTCTGCATTCCGCAGGCTTCACAAAGGTCCATGGCCTCAACACTCAGCTGACGACATTCCGGCTACATCAGACGAAGAAAATGAAGAAGTACCACAAGATCCCACTCTCCCGCTCCACCAAGAAGCAGTTCACCAGGAGAACGTGCCTGAGTTTGACCCTCCAGCTAGTCAAGTGGAGGCTGAAAATGTTGAGGCTGCCACAACCAACACTGAAGCCAATGTGGAGCCCTCCCCACCAAAAGCTTCAAAAGACAGCGAAGCTACTGATCCTGCCACGTCTGTTCCTGAGTCTGCTGCAAGTCCTCAATTTGATTACCATGTTGAGCACATGCCTCAAGTCCAGAAGCCAGTCCCAAGACTGCCAAGGTTCCCAGGTCCTGCATCAGCACCTGGCTCCTTTAACATCAATAGCTTCAGGGAAGATAATACTTTCTTCAATAGCTCCAAGAACCCCTATTCAAGGGAAAGAATTTCATCAGATAGGTTCTGGAGCTATCCTCAGCGCAGCTGCTATTCATGCATCCTGTACAACCAAGGATGCATCTTCCTGCACAAGCGCCTTGAGGTTGAAGCTATTGTTGGTCTGCCCTGTCTGGAAGAAGCGCTGGATTGCTTCAAGCAAGTGGGTCTGCTGCAGTTTATCACAGATGAAGAGCATTGGAATGAAGAGCTCCTGCTACAATTCTATGCCACCCTCCACATCAAAGGATACAACAGAGATCCAAAGACTTGGGTCCTGGAGTGGATGACCGGCAATGTTCATCACGAAGCCAATGCATTTGATATCATTGAGCTCACCGGCCTGCCCACTCCTGGCGAATTCTTCGAAGAAGGCTGTCAACTACACACTGAAGCTCTTGAGAGCATATTCCAGAGGCCTGAACCGAATATGAGTCAGATGCTCTCCATGATGAAGCCATTGCCCCACGATGCTCCTTATCCAATAGAGTTCTTCGTTGAAGACCTTGAGTACCTTCCCAGAGCCATCTATCACATCATCAGGCGGACTCTCTGGCCTATCAAAGGGCACTCTCCAAATGCCAAGATCGAGGGTGCAATGAAGACTTTGATATTTTGTATCCTTCATGGCAAATGCTTCAACGCACAGGATTTCTTCATACGCCAACTCGCTGCCTCAGGCTCAGATCTGTTTGGTCTAAAGTTCTATGCTCCTTGGGTAATGAGGCTGATCAAGCTTCACTCTGCGATTTCATATCAGCCCTCAGCCCGCAACCATCGGATCTTCTTGCCAGATGTGGATACCTCTGCTGAAGCCATCTATCCCGAACCTGCCAAGCAACCTCTATGTCTTCAGAATGCAGAACACCAGAGCTTCACTCAGAATGTTGAAGGTGTTGAAGCCATCTCCAGGGTGTATCCGTTGGCTGGCACTACACGTGCACCACGCCCTGCATCCACTGAAGCCACTGACAGCACAACAGCTCAAAGACCCAAGAAGCGCGCTCGTGCTCTCAATGACCGAGAGCTTCTTGTGGCCCTTCATCAAAAGCAGGATAGGCATCACGACTGGCTGAAGAGACAGATGAAAAGCATCATGGAGGATGTAAATCACATTAGAAATCTTGCCACCAAGAATGCATTCGTTGCACATGAAACCTGTCGCCGCACCTGGAAAGGACTCACGATGTTGTGTCCTGAAGCTGAACTTCAAGAGGATGGCTTCACAGAGCGCTTCAAATTTGACTCCACGCCTCCTTGAAGGGCTGTGCTACGCAGAACTCCATCCCTTGAAGATTCTGAGTTCTCTTCATCTGCTGCCACGGTGACTGCAAGGATTATCAAGGAAGAAGACGATGCTACATCACCTCCACCTCCTTCAGCGCGCGTCGACTCTGCACCAAGCTCTTCAGCACCGCCAAACACCTCCAATGACCCTGCTGCTCATGGGAACGAGTAGACAACTCTATGTCTTCAAACCTTTTTGGTCCTCACTGACAAAAGGGGGAGAAGCATATGATGTTGATAGTCTTCAAGCGGGTCAATATGGGCGGGTGCCTTTTATTTTGCTATATTTTGCTTCGTGCTTACAACTCCCGTTTTGCTACATTTGCTTCTTTGAGTTGTAACACTTAAAATCGATGGTCGTCTGCCACTTGTTTGCCACTGTGTTTTGCGAAGATAAATTCCGCATGTGCGACGATAAATTCTGCACTTAGATCATTCTGCAGACGTCCATTTTTCATTATGCATGTCATTATCTTCATATACCTTTACATGCATAGTGGATTGTCATCATTAGTTGAAGTGGATCTCCACAAGTACAACCTGCCATGTGCATTTGCATTCCAAAAGCAAATTACTAATATGCACATCTTCAGGGGGAGCCCTTGCAGCTTATGAAGACAATTCCTTTACAATTTCACAAATTATATTCCCCATTGAAAACTTCAACTAGTTTGTCATCAATCACCAAAAAGGGGGAGATTGTAAGTGCATCTAGTGCCACCCCTAGTTGGTTTTGGAGTATTGACGACAAACCTAGTTGAGGGACTAATGTGTTTGTGAGAATTGCAGGATAACACAGGTAGAAGTCCCTCATTGATTCGGTTTTACTACCAGAGATGACCCCTAAAAATGTACGAAGACATTGAAGTCAATGGTGGTATATGAAGATATTCACATTGAAGACTATGACAAGAGAAGACACCACGTGAAGCCTATGGAACTCGAAGACTTAGATCTTTCGTAGTTCTTTTTCATTTGTGTTGAGTCATAGGAACCACCGTACTGTTAAGTGGGGTCCAAGAGAACTAGTTAGAACGACTGAAGTGATGCCTAATTCAAAACCTATGTCTTCGAGTGAAGACTATGAGAGCAAATCTTGTCCAGAGTCGGACAAGTCAGCTTTGCTTGTAGCCCAAGTAAAGTTGTCGTGTGAGTTTGAAATCTGACCGTTGGAACACGTGTCAGTTCCTTAGTGACCCAGGATCATTTCGGACAAATCAGGTCCGGTTGCCTAGTGGCTATAAATAGTCCACCCCCTACAACAATAAACGGTTGGCTTCTTAGATTTCAGTGCACTGCTTTTGTCGTTTGAGAGCAACCCACCTCGAAGCCTTTGAGATAAAATTCCTAGCGAGGAGAAAAGCCCTAACCACCCAGAGCCAGAGGAAATTGGGCATCACTTAAGTCTTCTTGTCTGAGTGATCTGAAGACTTATTACACTTGAGGACTGTGCATCCTCCAGCCGGTTAGGCGTCGCGTTCTGAGCATCCAAGAGACATTGTGGATTGCCGGTGAACGAAGTCTGTGAAGGTTTGGGAGTCTACCTTGAAGACTTACCAGAGTGATTGGGCGAGGTCTATGTGACCTTAGCTCAAGGAGAATACGGTGAGGACTGGGTGGCCTGAGCTGCGTGTCTGGGACTATGTGTCCTTTGGTTTAAATACCTAACCGCTCCAACCAGACGCACAGTTGTCACAGCAACTGGAACTGGTCCAACAAATCATTGTCTTCAACGAGTCACTGGTTTCATCTTCACTTCCTTTTACTTACCGTTACTCATTGTGAAGTCATTGCCTGCTTGCTATATCTTCTGTCTTCACAACGTGACTGTATGATCTGTTTGGCTTCATAACTTCTTCCTACCTGCTCCTTATTACACTGCAGCTATTCGTCATTGTGGTTTCACTCTATTGAATACTTGACCATGGCTTGTCTGGTGTAATCTAACTTCCGCTGCATAGTGATAGGCATATCTCTACTATTTGTCTTCATAACTTCCACGTTTTGAAGACTTTCATAAAAATCACCTATTCACCCCCCCTCTAGTCGATATAACGCACTTTCAGGCGGAACGCTGTCGTGGCCATCATCATCATCACCGCGATCTACACCAACACCTCCGCCATCTTCACCAACATCTCCATCACCTTCCCCCCTCTATCTACAGCGGTCCACTCTCCCGCAACCCGCTGTACCCTCTACTTGAACATGGTGCTTTATGCTTCATATTATTATCCAATGATGTGTTGCCATCATATGATGTCTGAGTAGATTTTTGTTGTCCTATCGGTGGTTGATGAATTGCTATGATTGATTTCATTTTCTTGTGGTTATGTTGCTGTCCTTTGGTGCCCATCATATGATTGCGCGCGTGGATCACACCCTAGGGTTAGTTGTATGTTGATAGGACTATGTATTGGAGGGCAAGAGTGACAGAAGCTTCAACCTAGCATAGAAATTGATGCATACGGGATTGAAGGGGGACCAATATATCTTAATGCTATGGTTGGGTTTTACCTTAATGAACGTTAGTAGTTGCGGATTGCTTGCTAATAGTTCCAATCATAAGTGCATAGAATTCCAAGTCAGGGATGACATGCTAGCAGTGGCCTCTCCCACATAATACTTGCTATCGGTCTAGTAAAGTAGTCAATTGCTTAGGGGCAATTTCGCAACTCCTACCACCACATTTCCACACTCTCTATATTTACTTTATTGCTTCTTTACTTACAACAGCCCCTACTTTTTATTTACGTAATTTTTATTATCTTGCAAACCTATCCAACAACACCTACAAAGTACTTCTAGTTTCATACTTGTTCTAGGTAAAGCGAACGTCAAGCGTGCGTAGAGTTGTATCGGTGGTCGATAGAACTTGAGGGAATATTTGTTCTACCTTTAGCTCCTCGTTGGGTTCGACACTCTTACTTATCGAAAACTGTTGCGATCCCCTATACTTGTGGGTTATCAAGACCTTTTTCTGGCGCCGTTGCCGGGGAGCAATGGCGTGGGGTGAATATTCTCGTGTGTGCTTGTTTGCTTTATCACTAAGTAATTTTTATTTTCTGTTCTTAGTTGTTCTTTATCTTTATTTATGGATATGGAACACGAAATGCCAAAAAAATAGGTGTACTTGCTACTCATGGAGATGGGGAACCTCCTAAAACCCTCGATGCTGGTTATGTGAAAAATATTATGTACTACTTTAATAATCCTGAGAAAACCCCATTCAATTATGTAATGGGAGTAACGTTGTATCAACGTGAATACTTTAGGGATTACCGCTTGACACAAAAAGGGAAATTATTATGGGATCAAATTCATATATTGAATTGGTATGCTAGGCAACTATGCTTGAGATATGATTATACTTGTTGCTCTAAGGTGAAGGCTCCACACCTTCCCTTTTCATGTGAATTTAATGATAATGAAACCTTAGCTTCTTATGCTAATGGTATATATGATTACTATGATGTGGAACAAATAGAAGAATTTGTTGCTTTTAAGGGTGCTTATGAAATTGAATCTATGTTTAAAGAGTTTGAAGATTTTGATGATTCGGTTTATAGACCTGAAAATTTAGCTATCCTGAAATATTGTTATGAGAATTATGAATACAATTACGAAATTAATGCGCTTATTGAGAAAGTCTCCGCTGTCCAAGAAGAGACTAATATTTTGCAGGAATCTATGGAAGAAGAAGTTGATGAAACTGTGAGCTCATTGGATGAAAAAGATGAGGAGGAGAGCGAAGAACAAAAGGAGGAAGAGCGGATTGATCACCCATTCCCACCTTCTAATGAGAGTAACTCTTCAACTCATACATTGTTTAATTCCCCTTCATGCTTACCGAAGGATGATGAATGCTATGATAATTGCTATGATCCCGTTGATTATTTTGAAATATCCATTTTTGATGATGCTTGCTATGCTTGTGGCCAAGATGCCAATATGAATTATGCTTATGGAGATGAACATTCTATAGTTCCTTATGTTAAACATGAAATTGTTTCTATTGCACCCACGCATGATAGTCCTATTATCTTTTTGAATTCTCCCGACTACACTATATCGGAGAAGTTTGCACTTATTAAGGATTATATTGATGGGTTGACTTTTACCATTGCACATGATGATTTTGATGAATATAATATGCATGTGCTTGCTGCTCCTACTTGCAATTATTATGAGAGAGGAACTATATCTCCACCTCTCTATGTTTCCAATATGATAAAATTGCAAGAAACTGTTTATACTATGCATTGGCCTTTACTTTGTGTGCATGAATTGTTCTTTTATGACATGCCGATGCATAGGAAGAGAGTTAGACTTCATCATTACATGATATATGTTACCTTGTGCTCACCACTAAATTACAAATCATTGTTAATTAAAATTGGCTTTGATATACCTTGGTATCCGGGTGGATTCATTACTTGAGCACTATATGCCTAGCTTAATGGCTTTAAAGAAAGCGCTGCCAGGGAGACAATCCGGAAGTTTTAGGTAGTCATTATTTTTGTTGAGTGTTTTTATATAGTTTAAAAACAACAAAAGTAAAGAGGGGAACCCAAAACTTTTTCAAAAAGGAAAGCGAAAGTGAGAAAGACAAGCATTGTTGAAGTGGGAGCTAGCCTTGAACTTTGTTCATGCTCACAGAAACTTTGTGAATCTTGATTACAGAAACTTTTCAATAAAAATAATTATCCCCTTGTACAATTCCATTGTATTATAAAAATAATGTGCCAAGGTTTGCCTTTAGGATGTTTACATTTGCTTGATGGTTTGTACGGTGCAGGACAGAAACTTTGGTTGTAGTGCGCGATTTTACATTTTTATCTGGAACATCAGATGGTTCTGATTCTTTATGCACTATCTTCCTATACAAATTCTTTATTTTTCCTAATTTTGGTAGAATTTTTCAAGTATCATAA
The DNA here is from genome assembly GCF_018294505.1 of Triticum aestivum. NCBI lineage: Eukaryota > Viridiplantae > Streptophyta > Magnoliopsida > Poales > Poaceae > Triticum > Triticum aestivum. Next base: position 636,083,728 of record NC_057812.1, read on the forward strand.
GTATGGTGAATGTTCAGATTATTACAGACTGTTCTGTTTTAGACAGATTCTGTTTTTGATGCATAGTTTGCTTGTTTTGATGAAACTATCAATTTATATTAGTGGATTAAGCCATGAAAAAGTTATATTAAAGTAGACACAATGCAAAAACAAAATATGAATTGGTTTGCAACAGTACTTAGAGTAGTGATTTGCTCTATTATACTAACGGATCTTACCGAGTTTTCTGTTGAAGTTTTGTGTGGATGAAGTGTTCGATGATCGAGAAGGTCTCGATGTGAGAAGAAGGAAGAGAGGCAAGAGCTCAAGCTTGGGGATGCCTGAGGCACCCAAGTAAATATTCAAGGAGACTCAAGCGTCTAAGCTTGGGGATGCCCTGGAAGGCATCCCCTCTTTCTTCAACAAGTATCGGTATGTTTTCGGATTCGTTTCGTTCATGAGATATGTGCAAAATTGGAGCGTCTTTTGCATTTAGTTTTCATATTTCTTTTATGCACCATGCTGGTATGAGATAATCCTTTGTTGATTTATAGAATTCTCATTGCACTACACTTATATCTTTTGAGTATGGCTTTATAGAATGCTTCATGTGCTTCGCTTATATCATTTGAAGTTTGGATTGCATGTTTCTCTTTACATAGAAAACCGCCATTTGTAGAATGCACTTTTGCTTCACTTAGATTTGTTAGAGCATGGGCATGTCTTTTGTAGAAAGAATTAAACTCTCTTGCTTCACTTATATCTATTTAGAGAGATGACAGGAATTGGTCATTCACATGGTTAGTCATAAAACCCTACATAAAACTTGTAGATCACTGAATATGATATGTTTGATTCCTTGCAATAGTTTTGCGATATAAATATGGTAATATTAGAGTCATGCTAGTGAGTGGTTATGAATTGTAGAAATACTTGTGTTGATGTTTGTGATTCCGGTAGCATGCACGTATGGTGAACCGTTATGTAACGAAGTCGGAGCATGATTTATTTATTGATTGTCTTCCTTATGACTGGTGGTCGGGGACGAGCGATGGTCTTTTCCTACCAATCTATCCCCCTAGGAGCATGCGCGTAGTACTTTGTTTCGGTGACTAATAGATTTTTGCAAAAATTATGTGAGTTCTTTATGACAAATGTTGAGTCCATGGATTATACGCACTCTCACCCTTCCACCATTGCTAGCCTCTCTAGTACCACGCAACTTTCGCCGGTACCATAAACCCACCATATACCTTCCTCAAAACAGCCACCATACCTACCTATCATGGCATTTCCATAGCCATTCCGAGATATATTGCCATGCAACTTCCATCATCATCATATACATGACTTGAGCATCATTGTCATATTGCTTTGCATGATCGTAAGATAGCTAGCATGATGTTTTCATGGCTTGTCCGTTTTTTGATGTCATTGCTACGCTAGATCATTCCACATCCTGGTACACCGTCGGAGGCATTCATATAGAGTCATATCTTTGTTCTAGACATTGAGTTGTAATATTGAGTTGTAAGTAAATAAAAGTGTGATGATCATCATTATTAGAGCATTGCCCCAGTGAGGAAAGGATGGTGGATACTATGATTCCCCCATAAGTCGGGATGAGACTTCGGACTTTACAAAAAAATAAAAGAGGCCAAAGAAGCCCAAATAAAAAAAGAGGCCAAAGAAGCCCATCAAAAAAATAAAAAAATAAAATAATGAGAGAAAAAAGAGAGAAGGGGCAGTGCTACTATCCTTTTTCCACACTTGTGCTTCAAAGTATCACCATGTTCTTCATATAGAGAGTCTCTTGAGTTATCACTTTCATATACTAGTGGAAATTTTCATTATAGAACTTGCCTTGTATATTCCGATGATGGGCTTCCTCAAATTCCCGAGGTCTTCATGAGCAAGCAAGTTGGATGCACACCCACTTAGTTCAGTTGGAGCTTTCATACAAGATAGCTCTAGTGCATCCGTTGCATGGCAATCCCTACTCACTCACATTGATATCTATTGATGGGCATTTCCATAGCCCGTTGATATGCCTAGTTGATGTGAGACTATCTTCTCCTTTTTGTCTTCTCCACAACCATCATTCTATTCCACCTATGGTGCTATGTCCATGGCTCACGCTCATGTATTGCGTGAAAGTTGAAAAGGTTTGAGAACGTCAAAAGTATAAAACAATTGCTTGGCTTGTCATCGGGGTTGTGCATGATGTGAATATTTTGTGTGGTGAAGATGGAGCATAGCCAGACTATATGATTTTGTAGGGATAACTTTCTTTGGCCATGTTATTTTGAAAAGACATGATTGCTTTATTATTAGGCTTGAAGTATTATTGTTTTTATGTCAAATGATAGACTATTGCTTTGAATCACTCGTATCTTAATATTCATGCCATGATTAGATATGTGATCAAGATTATGCTAGGTAGCATTCCACATCAAAAACTATCTTTTTTATCATTTACCTACTTGAGGATGAGCAGGAATTAATCTTGGGGATGCTGATACGTCTCCATCGTATCTATAATTTTTGATTGTTCCATGCCAATATTATTCAACTTTCATATACTTTTGGCAAATTTTATACAATTTTTGGGACTAACATATTGATCCAGTGCCCAGTGCCAGTTCCTGTATGTTGCATGTTTTTTGTTTCGCGGAATATCCATATTAAACGGAATTCAAACGGGATAAAAACTGACGGAGATTTCTTTTGGAATATATATGATTTCTGGGAAGAAAAATCCACGCGAGACGATGCCCGAGGTGGCCACGAGGTAGGGGGCGGGCCTGCCCCCCTGGGCGCGCCCCTGACCCTCCTGGGCCACCCGTAAGGCGGTTGATGCCCTTCTTTCGCCGTAAGAAAGCTAATTTCCGGATAGAGATCGTGTCAAAATTTCAGCCCAATCGGAGTTACGGATCTCCGGGAATATAAGAAACGGTGAAAGGGAAGAATCTGGGAACGCAGAAACAGAGAGAGACAGAGAGACAGATCCAATCTCGAAGGGGCTCTCGCCCCTCCCATGCCATGGAGGCCAAGGACTAGATGGGAAACCCTTCTCCCATCTAGGGAGGAGGTCAAGGAAGAAGAAGACGAAGGGCCCCCCCTCTCCCCTTCTCTTCCGGTGGCGCCGGAACGCTCCCGTCGCCATCATCATCACCACGATCTACACCAACACCTCTGCCATCTTCACCAACATATCCATCACCTTCCCCCCTCTATCTACATCGGTCCACTCTCCCGCAACCCGCTGTACCCTCTACTTGAACATGGTGCTTTATGCTTCATATTATTATCCAATGATGTGTTGCCATCCTATGATGTCTGAGTAGATTTTTGTTGTCCTATCGGTGGTTGATGAATTGCTATGATTGATTTAATTTTCTTGTGGTTATGTTGCTATCCTTTGGTGCCCATCATATGATTGCGCGCGTGGATCACACCCTAGGGTTAGTTTTATGTTGATAGGACTATGTATTGGAGGGCAAGAGTGACAGAAGCTTCAACCTAGCATAGAAATTGATGCATACGGGATTGAAGGGGGACCAATATATCTTAATGCTATGGTTGGGTTTTACCTTAATGAACGTAGTAGTTGCGGATTGCTTACTAATAGTTCCAATCATAAGTGCATAGAATTCCAAGTCAGGGATGACATGCTAGCAGTGGCCTCTCCCACGTAATACTTGCTATCGGTCTAATAAAGTAGTCAATTGCTTAGGGGCAATTTCGCAACTCCTACCACCACTTTTCCACACTCGCTATGTTTACTTTATTGCTTCTTTACTTACAACAGCCCCTACTTTTTATTTACGTAATCTTTATTATCTTGCAAACCTATCCAACAACACCTACAAAGTACTTCTAGTTTCATACTTGTTCTAGGTAAAGCGAACGTCAAGCGTGCGTAGAGTTGTATCGGTGGTCGATAGAACTTGAGGGAATATTTGTTCTACCTTTAGCTCCTCGTTGGGTTTGACACTCTTACTTATCGAAAACTATTGCGATACCCTATACTTGTGGGTTATCAATTATACGCACTCTCACCCTTCCACCATTGCTAGCCTCTCTAATACCGCACACCTTTCGCCTCTATCATACATCCACCATATACCTTCCTCAAAGCAGCCACCATACCTACCTATCATGGAATTTCCATAGCCATTCCGAGATATATTGCCATGCAACTTCCACTGTTCTGTTATTATGACACGTTTCATCATTGTCATATTGCTTTGCATGATCATGTAGTTGACATTGTATTTGTGGCAAAGCCACCATTCATAATTCTTTCATACATGTCACTCATGCATCATTGCTATCCCGGTATACCGCCGGAGGCATTCATATAGAGTCATACTTTGTTCTAGTATCGAGTTGTAATCATTGAGTTGTAAATAAAAAAAGGGAAGGCCCAAAAAAAGAAAAAGAAAATAAAAGGGGACAATACTACTATACTTTTACCACACTAGTGCTTCCAAGTAGCACCATGATCTTCATGATAGAGAGTCTCCTATGATATCACTTTCATATACTAGTGGGAATTATTCATTATAAAACTTGGCTTGTATATTCCAATGATGGGCTTTCTCAAAATGCCCTAGGTCTTCGTGAGCAAGTGAGTTGGATGCACACCCACTTAGTTCCGTTTGTTGAGCTTTCATATACTTATAGCTCTAGTGCATCCATTGCATGGCAATCCCTACTCACTCACATTGATATCTATTGATGGGCATCTCCATAGCCCGTTGATACGCCTAGTTGATGTGAGACTTTCTTCTCCTTTTTGTCTTCTCCACAACCACCATTACATTCCACATATAGTGCTATGTCCATGGCTCACTCTCATGTATTGCGTGAAGATTGAAAAGGTTTGAGAAGATCAAAACTATGAAACAATTGCTTGTCTTTTCATCGGGGTTGTGCATGATTTAAATATTTTGTGTGGTGAAGATGGAGCATAGCCAGACTATATGATTTTGTAGGGATAGCTTTCTTTGGCCATGTTATTTTGAGAAGACATAATTGCTTTGTTAGCATGCTTGAAGTATTATTATTTTTATGTCAATATTAAACTTTTGTCTTGAATCTTATGGATCTGAACATTCATGCCAAAATAAAGATAATTACTTAGATAAATACGTTAGGTAGCATTCCACATCAAAAATTCTGTTTTTATCATTTACCTACTCGAGGACGGGCTGGAATTAAGCTTGGGGATGCTGATACGTCTCCAACGTATCTATAATTTTTGATTGTTCCATGCTATTATATTATCTGTTTTGGATGTTTATGGGCTTTATTATACACTTTTATATTATTTTTGGGACTAACCTATTAACCCAAAGCCCAGTGCCAGTTTCTGTTTTTTCCTTGTTTTAGAGTATCGCAGAAAAGGAAAATCAAACGGAGTCCAATTGATCTGAAACTTCATGGAACTTATTTTTGGACCAGAAGAAGCCCACGGAGTATCGGAGATGGACCAGGAGAGTCCCAGTCTGCCCACGAGGGTGGGGGGCATGCCCACCCCCCTGGGCGCGCCCCCTGCCTCGTGGACAGCCCGGAGATCCACCGACGTACTTCTTCCTCCTATATATACCCATATACCCTAAAAACTTCGAGGAACACAATAGATCGGGAGTTCCGCCGCCAGAAGCCTCTGTAGCCACTGAAAACCAATCTAGACCCGTTCCGACACCCTGCCGGAGGGGGGAATCCCTCTTCGGTGGCCATCTTCATCATCCCGACGCTCTCCATGGTGAGGAGGGAGTAGTTCTCCCTTGGGGCTGAGGGTATGTACCAGTAGCTATGTGTTTGATCTCTCTCTCTCTCTCTCTCTCTCTCTCGTGTTCTTGAGGTGGTACGATCTTGATGTATCGCGAGCTTTTCTATTATAGTTGGATCTTATGATGTTTCTCCCCCTCTAGTCTCTTGTAATGGATTGAGTTTTCCCTTTGAAGTTATCTTATCGGATTGAGTCTTTAAGGATTTGAGAACACTTGATGTATGTCTTGTGTGGGATACCTGTGGTGACAATGGGGTATTCTATTGATCCACTTGATGTATGTTTTGGTGATCAACTTGCGGGTTTCGCCCATGAACCTATGCATAGGGATTGGCACATGTTTTCGTCTTGACTCTCCGGTAGAAACTTTGGGGCACTCTATGAAGTACTTTGTGTTGGTTTGAATAGATGAATCTGAGATTGTGTGATGCATATCGTATAATCATACCCACGGATACTTGAGGTGACATTGGAGTATCTAGGTGACATTAGGGTTTTGGTTGATTTGTGTCTTAAGGTGTTATTCTAGTACGAACTCTATGTTAGATCGAACGGAAAGAATAGCTTCTTGTTATTTTACTACGGACTCTTGAATAGATCGACCAGAAAGGATAACTTTGAGGTGGTTTCGTACCCTGCCATAATCTCTTCGTTTGTTCTCCGCTATTAGTGACTTTGGAGTGACTCTTTGTTGCATGTTTAGGGATAGTTATATGATCCAACTATGTTATTATTGTTGAGAGAACTTGCACTAGTGAAAGTATGAACCCTAGGCCTTGTTTCCTAGCATTGCAATGTTCTTTACACTCACTTTTATCATTAGTTAACTTGCTGTTTTTATATTTTCAGATTACAAAAACCTTTATCTACCATCCATATACCACTTGTATCACCATCTCTTCGCCGAACTAGTGCACCTATACAATTTACCATTGTATTGGGTGTGTTGGGGACACAAAGAGACTCTTTTTTATTTCGTTGCAGGGTTGTTTGAGAGAGACCATCTTCATCCTACGCCTCCTACGGATTGATAAACCTTAGGTCATCCACTTGAGGGAAATTTGCTACTTTCCTACAAACCTCTGCACTTGGAGGCCCAACAACATCTACAAGAAGAAGGTTGTGTAGTAGACATCACTAGTGGGTGTCAGTTTCTCCAAATTTAGTTTAATCGGATTCAATGAACAGGTTCTTTCTGAAGATCAAAAATCAATCACTATACCACGTTGTGGTTTTTGATGCATAGGTAAGAACGGTTCTTGCTCAGCCCATAGCAGCCATGTAAAACATGCAACAACAAAGTAGAGGACGTCTAACTTGTTTTTGCTGGGCTTGTTGTGATGTGATATGGTCAAGACGTGATGAGATATAAGTTGTTGTATGAGATGATCATGTTTTGTTGAAGTTATCGGCAACTGGGAGAAGCCTTATGGTTGTCTCTTTATTGCACAAGATGCAAGTGCCAAATAATTGCTTTACTTTATCGCTATTCGATAGCAATAGTTGCAAGAGCAATAGTTGGCAAGACGACCATGTAACGACATGTTGATAGAGATCAAGATGATGGAGATCATGGTGTCATGCCGGTGACGATAGAGATCATAAAGGTACTTTGGAGATGGAGATCAAAGGCGCAAGATGATCATGGCCATATCATGTCACATATTTTGATTGCATGTGATGTTTATCCTTTATGCATCTTATTTTGCTTAGTTCACCGGTAGCATTATAAGATGATCTCTCGCTAAATTTCAAGGTATAAGTGTTCTCCCTGAGTATGCACCGGTGCGACAGTTCGTCGTGCCGAGACACCACGTGATGATCGGGTGTGATAAGCTGCACGTTCACATACAATGGGTGCACGCCAGTTTTGCACACATGGAATACTCGGGTTAAACTTGACGAGCCTAGCATATGCAGATATGTCCTCGGAACACTAGAGACCGAAAGGTCGAGTGTGAATCATATAGAAGATATGATCAACATAGAGATGTTCATCATTGAAAACTACTCCATCTCACGTGATGATCGGACATGGTTTAGTTGATATGGATCACGTGATCACTTATATGATTAGAGGGATGTCTATCTAAGTGGGAGTTCTTAAGTAATATGATTAATTGAACTTTAATTTATCATGAACTTAGTCCTAATAGTAATTGCATATCTATGTTGTAGATCAATAGCTTGCGATGTAGCTTCTCGTTTAATTTTGATATGTTCCTAGAGAAAAAGAAGTTGAAAGATGATAGTAGCAATGATGCGCACTTTGTCCGTGATATGAGGATTATCCTCATTGCTGCACAAAAGAATTATGTCCTTGATGCACCACTGGGTGACAGACCTATTGCAGGAGCAGATGCACATGTTATGAACGTTTGACAAAGCTCGATATGATGACTACTTAATAGTTTAGTGCGCCATGCTTTACGGTTTAGAACCGGGACTTCAAAAATGTTTTGAATGCCATGGATGCCACGAAACATATAAGATGTTCTAAGAGTTGAAATTGGTATTTCATACTCATGCCCGTGTCAAGAGGTATGAGACCTCTGACAGTATGTTACCTACAAGATGGAGGAGAATAGCTCAACCAGTGAGTATGTGCTCAGATTATCTGGGTACTACAATTGCTTGAATCAAGTGGGAGTTAATCTTCTAGATAAGATAGTAATTGATAAAGTTCTCTAGTCACTATCACCAAGTTACTAGAACTTAGTGATGAAATATAATATGCAAGGGATGACGAAAATGATTCCCGAGCTCTTCGTGATGCTGAAATTGACGAAGGTAGAAATCAAGAAAGAGCATCAAGTGTTGATGGTTAACAAGACCACTAGTTTGAAGAAAAGGGCAAAGGGATAGAAAGGGAACTTCAATACGAATGAGAAGCAAGTTGTCACTTCCATGAAGAAGCTCAAAGCTAGACCCAAGCCTGAAACTAAGTGCTTCTACTACAAAGGAAATGATCACTGGAAGTGAAACTTCCCTAGATACTTGGCGGATAAGAAGGATGGCAAAGTAAACAAAGGTATATTGGATATACATATTATTGATGTGTACTTTACTACTGTTTATAGCAACCCCTCGGTATTTGATACTAGTTCAGTTGCTAAGAGTAGTAACTCGAAATGGGAGTTGCAAAATAAACAGAGACTAGTTAAGGGCGAGGTGATGATGAGAGTTGGAAGTGATTCCAAGGTTGATAAGATCACCATCGCACACTCCCTTTACCTTTGGGATTAGTGTTGAACCTAAAATAAATGTTATTTGGTGTTTGCGTTGAGCATAAATATGATTGGATCATGTTTATTGCAATATGGTTATTCATTTAAGTCAAAGAATAATTGTTGTTCTATTTACATGAATAAAACCCTCTATGGTCGTACACTCAATATAAATGGTTTATTGAATCTCAATCGTAGTAATACACATATTCATAATATTGAAGCCAAAAGATGCAAAGTTAATAATGATAGTGCAACTTATATGTGGCACTGCCGTTTAGGTCATATTGGTGTAAAGCGCATGAAGAAACTCCATGCTGATGGACTTTTGGAATCACTTGATTATGAATAACTTGATGCTTGCGAACCATGCCTCATGGGCAAGATGACTAAGACTCCGTTCTCCGGAACAATGGAGCGAGCAACTAACTTATTGGAAATAATATATACTGATGTATGTGATCCTATAAGTGTTGAGGCTTGCGCGGGTATCGTTATTTTCTGACCTTCACAGATGATTTGAGCAGATATGGGTATATCTACTTAATGAAACATAAGTCTGAAACATTTGAAAAGTTCAAAGAATTTCAGAGTGAAGTGGAAAATCATCGTAACAAGAAAATAATGTTTCTACGATATCATCGTGGAGGCGAATATTTGAGTTACGAGTTTGGTCTTCATTTAAAACAATGTGGAATAGTTTCGCAACTCACGCCACCTGGAACAGCACGGCATAATGGTGTGTCCAAACGTTGTAATCGTACTTTATTGGATATGGTGCGATCTATGATGTCTCTTACCGATTTACCACTATCGTTTTGGGGTTATGCATTAGAGACATGTGCATTCACATTAAATAGGGCACCATCTAAATCCGCTGAGACGAAGCCGTATGAACTATGGTTTGACAAGAAACCAAAGCTGTCGTTTCTTAAAGTTTGGGGTTGCGATGCTTATGTGAAAAAGTTTCAAACTGATAAGCTTGAACCCAAATCGGAGTAGTGCGTCTTCATAGGATACCCAAAAGAAACTGTTGGGTACACCTTATATCACAGATCTGAAGGCAAGATATTTTGTAGCTAAGAATGGATCCTTTCTAGAGAAGGAGTTTCTCTCAAAAGAAGTGAGTGGGAGGAAAGTAGAACTTGATAAGGTAATTGTACCTTCTCCAAAATTGGAAAGTAGTTCATCACATAAATCAGTTCCAGTGATTCCTACACCAATTAGTGAGGAAGCTAATGATGATGATCATGAAACTTCAGATCAAGTTGCTACCGAACCTCGTAGGTCAACTAGTGCACGGTCCACACCAGAGTGGTATGGTAATCATGTTCTGGAAGTCATGTTACTAGACCATGACGAACCTACGAACTATGAGGAAGCGATGATGAGCCCAGATTCCGCAAAATGGCTTGAGGCCATGAAATCTGAGATGGGATCCATGTACGAGAACAAAGTATGGACTTTGATTCACTTGACTGATGATCGGTGAGTCATTGAGAATAAATGGATATTTAAGAGGAAGACGGACGCTGATAGTAGTGTTACTATCTACAAAGCTCGAATTGTCGCAAAAATGTTTTTGGCAAGTTCAAGGTGTTGACTACAATGAGATTTTCTCACTCGTATCGATGGTTAAAAGCCTGTCAAATGGATGTCAAAACGGTATTCCTTAATGGATTTCTTAAAGAAGAGTTGTATATGATGCAACCAGAAGGTTTTGTCGATTATAAAGGTGCTAACAAAGTGAGCAAGCTCCAGCGATCCATCTATGGACTGGTACAAGCATCTCGGAGTTGGAATATATGCTTTGATAAAGTGATCAAAGCATGTGGTTTTATATAGACTTGCGGTGAAGCCTGTATTTACAAGAAAGTGAGTGGGAGCAATACAACATTTCTGATAAGTATATGTGAATGACATATTGTTGATCGGAAATAATGTAGATTTTTCTGGAAAGCATAAAGGAATGCTTGAAAGGAGTTTTTCAAAGAAAGACATCGATGAAGCTACTTACATATTGAGCATCAACATCTATAGAGATAGATTAAGACGCTTGATATATTTTCAATGAGTACATACCTTGACAAGATTTTGAAGTAGTTCAAAATGGAACAGTCAAAGAAGGATTTCTTGCCTGTGTTGCAAGGTGTGAAGTTGAGTAAAGACTCAAAACCCAACCACGATAGAAAATAGAAAGAGAATGAAAATTCATTCCCTATGCCTCAGTCATAGGTTCTAGAAAGTTGGGCAAGAGGGTACAATAGTGATCCAGGAGTGGATCACTGGACATCGGTCAAAAATATCCTTAGTGGAATATGGAAATGTTTCTCGGTTATGGAGGTGGCAAAGAGTTCGGCATAAAGAGTTATGTCGATGCAAGCTTTGACACCGGTCTGGATGACTCTAAGTCTCGATCTAGATAAATATTGAAAGTGGGAGCAATTAGCTAGAGTAGCTCTGTGCAAAGCATTGTAGACATAGAAAATTTGCAAAATACATACGGCTCTGAATGTGGCAGACCCGTTGACTAAATTTCTCTCACAAGCAAAACATGATCACTCTTTGGGTGTTAATCACATAGCGATGTGAACTAGATTATTGACTCTAGTAAACCCTTTGGGTGTTAGTCACATGAAGATGCGAACTAATCACATAAAGATGTGAACTATTGGTTTTAAATCACATGACGATGTGAACTAGATTATTGACTCTAGTGCAAGTGGGAGACTGGAGGAAATATGCCCTAGAGACAATAATAAAGTTGTTATTTATATTTCCTTGTATCATGATAAATGTTTATTATTCATGCTAGAATTGTATTAACCGGAAAAGTATTACATGTGTGAATACATAGACAAACAGAGTGTCCCTAGTATGCCTCTACTTGACTAGCTGGTTGAATCAATGATGGTTATGTTTCCTAACCATAGACATGAGTTGTCATTTGATTAACAGGATCACATCATTAGAGAATGATGTGATTGACTTGACCAATCCGTTAGCTTAGCACGATGATCGTTTAGTTTGTTGCTATTGCTTTCTCCATAACTATACATGTTCGTATGACTATGAGATCATGCAACTCCCGAATACCGGAGGAACACTTTGTGTGCTACCAAACATCACAACGTAACTGGGTGATTATAAAGGTGCTCTACAGGTGTCTCCGATAGTGTTTGTTGAGTTGGCATGGATCAAGACTAGGATTTGTCACCCCGATTGTCGGAGAGGTATCTCTGGGCCCTCTCGGTAATGTGCATCATGATAAGCCTTGCAAGCAATGTAGCTAATGAGTTAGTTACGGGATGTAGCATTACGGAACAAGTAAAGAGACTTGCCGGTAACGAGATTGAACTAGGTATTGAGATACCGACAATCGAATCTCGGGCAAGTAACGTACCGATGACAAAGGGAACAACGTATGTTGTTATGCGGTTTGACCGATAAAGATCTTCGTAGAATATGTAGGAACCAATATGAGCATCCAGATTCCGCTATTGGTTATTGACCGGAGATGAGTCTCGGTCAGGTCAGCATAGTTCTCGACCGTAGGGTCCACACGCTTAACGTTCGGTGACGATCGGTATTATGAGTTTATGTGTTTTGATGTACCAAAGGTAGTTCGGAGTCCCGGTTATGGTCACGGACATGACGAGGAGTCTCGAAATGGTTGAGACATAAAGATCGATATATTGGGCGGCTATATTCGGACACCAGAAGTGTTTCGGGTGATTTCGAAGAAAACTGAAGTGCTGGAGGGGTTACCGGAACCCCCCGGGAAAGTATTGGGCCTTAGGAGAGAGAGAGGGCAGCAGCCCAGGAGGTGTCGCCCCCCCCCCCAAGGGGAGTCCGAATAGGACTAGGGGAGGGGCGTGGCCCCTCTTTCCCTCTCCTTCTCCCTCTCTTTCCTTTCCCCTTCCTCCTTCCTAGTAAGACTAGGAAAGGATGAATCCTACTCCTACTAGGAGGAGGATTCCTCCTCTCCTTGGACGCCACTAGGGCCGGCCAGTCTCCCCTCTTGATCCTTTATATACGGGGGCAGGGGGCACCCTAAGACACACAAGTTTATTGTTCCAAGCCGTGTGCGGTGTCCTCCTCCACCATAATCCACCTCAGTCATATCGTAGTGGTGCTTAGGCAAAGCCCTGTTCCATTAGCAACATCATAACCATCATCACTCCGTCGTGCTGACGAAGCTCTCCCCCGAAGCTCTACTGGATCATGAGTTCGCGGGACGTCACCGAGCCGAACGTGTGCAGATCTGGAGGTGTCGTACATTCAGTGTTGGGATCGGTCGATCGTGAAGATGTATGACTACATCAACCGCGTTGTCATAACGCTTCCGCTTACGGTCTACGAGGGTACGTAGACGATACTCTCCCCTCTTTTTGTTATGCATCACCATGATCTTGCGTGTGCATAGGAATTTTTGAAATTACTGCGTTCCCCAACATGCAGTTTGGGCGTCCCATCCTTGCTCTTCGGACTGACAATGAAAAAGAGTTCGACAACCTTGCTTTCCGCACTTTTCTGTCGCACCATGGCACATTTTTTCTTCTCACGTGCCCATATACTTCATAGCAGAACGGTCGAGCCGAACTCGTCATTCGTACTCTGAACGACTACATTCGCACGCTCCTGTTGCTAATGTGCCGCCTCATTTCTGGCCGGACGCACTCGCCACTGCTTCTCTTCTCCTTAACCTTCGCCCTTACCGCCCACGGTGGAACTATGCACCTCACCATCTTCTCTTCAGTACGCCCCCATCTTATGACGGCTTGTGTATTTTCGGGTGCCTTTGCTATCCTAGCATTGCCGACTCCACTCCTCACAAACTCGCACCTCGTTTTGTCGCTTGCATATTCATCGGCTACCCCTCCAACTCCAAGGAATATCGGTGCTACGATCCCGTCTCCCAACGTGTGCTCACTTCCCGGCATGTTTACTTTGATGAGCATGTGTTTCCGTTACACCAGGTACCCCCGGCTGTTCCTCCCGCCACATGTGACGCGGGCTCCTCGATGCCTCTCCTAGGGCGCTCGCGCGCCTCCCTTGGCCCGCCCCTGGCTTTGAGGTGGGCCCCCCGCATGTGACGACTCCTACAGCCGCGGCGCTGGCACCCCTGGCGCCCCCGACATTGGCACCAGCGGCCCCCTCGGTGCCTGCGGCCCCCGCAGCCCCCACGGCCCCCTCGGTGCCCCCCCCCCCCGGCGCCTGTGGCCGGTCCGGTCACCCGCGCCCGTACGGGCGTTTTTCGCCCGAGCTCATGCTACGCCTCGAATGACTACGTCCATGTGGCGTCCACCTGTGAGTCGTCGCCGTTGCCGTCCTCCGTTCGAGCCGCTCTTCATGACCCGCTCTGGATGGTTGCGATGCAAGAGGAGTTTGACACCCTGTTGCGCAACCAGACGTGGCAGCTTGTTCCCCATCCCCGACACACCAACGTGATTACCGGGAAGTGGGTCTTTAAACACAAGCTCCGTTCTGATGGTACCCTTGATCGCTACAAAGCGCGTTGGGTCGTTCGTGGCTTCTAACAGCGTGCTTGCATCGACTTCACTGACACCTTCGCTCCGGTCGTCAAGCCCGGCACGATACACACGGTTCTCCACCTTGCGGTCTCCCGTGCTTGGCCGATGCACCAGATGGACGTCTCCAATGCCTTCCTCCATGGTCACCTCGAGGAGCAGGTCTTCTGCCAGCAGCCCACCAAGTTTGTTGACCGGGCGCTTCCCGGCCACGTGTGCCTGCTTTCGCGGTCCTTGTACGGACTCAAGTAGGCTCCGCGCGCTTGGTACCAGCGCACCGCAGCATTTCTCCACCAGCTTGGGTTCCACTCTACCCGCTCGGACGCCTCGCTCTTTGTCTATCATCAGGGCTCTGACATGGCCTACTTGCTGCTCTATGTCGACGACATCATCCTGACGACATGTATGGCTGGTCTCCTCAGTCAGCTCACGGCTCGTCTTCATGCTGAGTTCACCATCAAGGACTTGGGTCCTTTGCACTACTTCCTCGGTGTTGAGGTGGTGCGCCGTCCGGATGGCTTCTTCCTTCATCAGCGGAAGTACGCTCATGAGCTCCTGGAGCGCGCCGGCATGCTTAACTGCAAGCCCGCCGCTACGCCTGTTGATACGAAAGCCAAGCTTTCTGCCACAGATGGTTCTCCTGTTTTGGATGCTGCTTTCTATCGGTCTATCGTTGGTGCTCTCCAGTACCTCACTCTGACTCGACCAGAGATCCAGTATGCCATGCAGCAGATGTGTCTTCATATGCATGCTCCTCGAGACATTCACTGGGCTGCCGTCAAACGGATTCTTTGCTACATCTATGGCACTATGGACCTTGGCGTCACGCTTCACGCCTCCGCCGACATCGCTCTTACCACCCACTCCGATGCAGACTGGGCGGGCTGCCCTAACACTCGTCGCTCCACTTCGGGCTATTGTGTCTATCTTGGACCCTTACTCATCTCGTGGTCGTCCAAGCGGCAGCCTACGGTCTCTCGTTCCAGTCCTGAGGCTGAGTATCGTGCGGTGGCCAACGCCGTCGCCAAGTATTCGTGGCTTCGCCAGCTGCTTTAGGAGCTCTCTTGTACTGTTGACCATGCCACGGTAGTCTACTGCGACAACGTCTTGGCGGTCTACCTCTCCGCTAACCCGGTGCATCATCGACAGACCAAGGATATTGAGTTGGATATTCATTTTGTTCGGGAATAGGTGGCCCTTGGCCATATCCGTGCTTTACATGTCCCTACTTCCCAACAATTTGCCGATATCATGACCAAGGGCTTGCCTATGGCGTCATTTCAGGAGTTCCGGTCCATTCTTTGTGTTCGCCGTGGTGCCGCTTCGACTGCCGAGGGGTGTTGACTATATGTGTTATGTGCATACTATGTGTTGGGCCCGTCTCCAAGTTCCTTGTATAGTTGAGGTCCGTGGCCCACCTTTATACATCATATATACGTGCCTATGCACGAATAGCAATACACCGTGCAATTACAACATCTTACATTTACAACATTAAAATAAAAATACCTTGCTATAAGTATAAACAGAAGAAGGCAAAAGCTAATATACGCTGGTCCATATTTTGCTGCTGCTTTGTATGCAATCTGTGTTGAGTACAATCCAACTTGCAAACCTCAGGAAAGATTCATCTTTTTCTGAATGTATATCACGGTTATGTCATACATATGTAGTTTCATATCAAGAAACAGCAAGAGGAGAATTTTGTCAATTTTGACAGAATTCCAATTGCTACTTAGACTGCAAGTCTGAACATTTTTTGTCGAAAAAGGGGGAAGACCCCGTCTCTGCAAGTCTGAAACATGGACATGAGAAACTCAAAATTGCAAAAGGAGACATTTGTTGATTGCTTATCTCTGTGCAGAATTATATAATTCGACGCAAACACATCTTTCCCAACACGAGGATCAATTTCATTCCAGGTTCTTTGTAGATTTCAGCAGATTTTAAACACTAAATCTCGCTTTCAATTCATCAACTTCTTAAGATCACGTACAGAACATGCATACGAGCTACGAGCAACTGCATTGCAGTAGGGCTAGACTGCTACTTACAACTACAATATGCCATGTTCGAGTCTTCGAGAAGAAGGATATACATAAAAGTGACCTAAAAAGTGACCAGGACGTGTTCTGGATCAATTGTCTTCTGAACTAGAGCTACACGTGAAGTTGCGTCCTGACCGTGCAGGTTTTCTTGACCATGGAGCTGGTGCACCTCCTGATTGGCATTGGCTGCATCATCTTGGGCGCCTGCACCAACTGCGTCTTGCGCCGCCATTTCGCGTCCGCTGCTTCCTGGTAACCTTGGCGGAGCTTGCGCTTCGCGGCTTCCATCTTGTCCTCCGAGCAGAACCCGGCACGGTCACCGTCGCTAGTAGAAAACAGGGCTATGGTCCAGGCCGGCTCAGCCCATTACTCCCGGTTCAGTCTAGAACCGGGACCAATGCGGGCATTGGTCCCGGTTCGTGAGCCCAGGAGGGCGGCCGGGCCACGTGGGCCATTGGTCCCGGTTCATCTGGACCTTTTGGTCCCGGTTGGTGGGATGAACCGGGACCAATGGGCCTCGCTCCTGGCCCACCACCATTGGTCCCGGTTGGTGGCTTGAACCGGGACCAAAGGCTCCCCTTTAGTCCCGGTTCATGCCACCAACCGGGACCAATGAGGTGCCTATATATACCCCCTTGCGCAAGAGCAGAGCACAGTGCTCTGTTTTTTCTGGCCGAGGGGGAGAGGGCTTTGTGGTGCTCTAGCTCACCTCCTATGCACATGAGGTGTTCGATGGAATGCCCGAGCCACACTACTTAAGCTTTCTCCTCTCGAAGCTCGACCTCCAAGCTCCATTTTCCTCGAGATTTGTCTAGATTTAGCGGTCCGTCACGCCCCGTCCCCGTCTTCACCGCCGTCGATCAACCGCGCCGATCTCATCACCGACACCACCGTGGTGAGCCTCTTGTTCTTATCTTCTTTCTGAAAGGAAAAATATTCTTACTTGTATGTTTAGATAGATACTTGTATCATTTTCTTACATTTATTATTGCATCTTATATAGTGCGATGGTTTTGGTATCCGCCCCCGTCGGCCCTCGTCCTGTCTATGATTCGGATGTGGTATGTATATTATCTTTATAACTATTGGTTCATTTATTGTTTATGAAAATTATGCCGAGCAACGTGACATAGATTTTATTTATCTAGGATGTATGTGAATTGGAAATGCCAACCGACCCTATTGTCGAGAGGTTAAATTTAGTTGAAGAAGAAAACAATTTGTTGAAGGAAAAAATAAAAAAAATTGAGGAGGAGGAGATGATATTGGAGTTGCATGTTGCGGATGTCGTCGATGATCACAAGATCAAGATGGATGCAATGCGCTTGAAGATTAGAAAGATTAGAAAATATGCCATTCATACCGAGGCTTGGTATCATTATGCCGTTGGATCAATTGTTACCTTGGTTGCGATTATGATCGCATTTGTTTTCGCATTGAAATGTTTTACATAGTTTCAATGTATGGTTTAATTAATTAGATGCTCTGGAGAGCTATATGTTATTAGATGAGAACTATGTATGCACTTTGGTTTTAATGTGATGATGAACTTCTATTAATTTGGACACTTAATTATATATAATGCACGCAGATGAACCGGCAATGGATGTACGGTGACAGACACACCCGCGAGTACATTAAGGGCGTGCATGAGTTTCTCGATGCGGCTGAGGCAAACAAGCAGAATGGTTTTATGTGTTGTCCATGCACTGAATGTGGGAATACGAGGTCTTACTCTAACCGGAAAATCCTTCACTCCCACCTGCTTTACAAGGGTTTCATGCCACACTATAATGTTTGGACGAGGCACGGAGAAATAGGGGTTATGATGGAAGACGGCGAAGAAGAAGAGTACGATGACAACTATGTGCCCCCTGAATACGGTGATGCTGCAACGGGGGGAGCTGGTGAAGATCAAGAGGAACCAGACGATGTGCCCAATGATGCTGCCACGGGTGAAGCTGCTGAAGATCAAGAGGAACCAGACGATGTGCCCGATGATGATGATCTCCGCCGGGTCATTGTCGATGCAAGGACGCAATGCATTAGTCAAAAGGAGAAGCTGAAGTTCGATCGCATGTTAGAGGATCACAAAAAAGGGTTATACCCCAATTGCGAAGATGGCAACACAAAGCTCGGTACCGTACTGGAATTGCTGCAGTGGAAGGCAGAGAATGCTATGGCTGACAAAGGATTTGAGAAGCTACTGAAAATATTGAAGAAGAAGCTTCCAAAGGATAACGAATTGCCCGACAGTACATACGCAGCAAAGAAGGTCGTATGCCCTCTAGGATTGGAGGTGGAGAAGATACATGCATGCCCTAATGACTGCATCCTCTACCGCGGTGCATACAAGGATCTGAACGCATGCCAGGTATGCGGTGCGTTGCGGTATAAGATCAGACGAGAT
This sequence comes from Triticum aestivum, assembly GCF_018294505.1. Lineage (NCBI taxonomy): Eukaryota > Viridiplantae > Streptophyta > Magnoliopsida > Poales > Poaceae > Triticum > Triticum aestivum. Next base: position 636,102,723 of record NC_057812.1, read on the forward strand.
GACCCTGGTGATGTTGACGGCGAGCCCCTCAGGAAGAGGGTTCCTGCGAAGGTGATGTGGTATGCTCCTATAATACCACGGTTGAAACGTCTGTTCAGAAACGAAGAGCATGCCAAGTTGATGCGATGGCACAGTGAGAACCGAAAGAAAGATGGGAAGTTGAGAGCACCCGCTGACGGGTCGCAGTGGAGAAAAATCGAGAGAAAGTACTGGGATGAGTTTGCAAAGGACCCAAGGAATGTATGGTTTGCTTTAAGCGCGGATGGCATTAATCCTTTCGGGGAGCAGAGCAGCAATCACAGCACCTGGCCCGTGACTCTATGTATGTATAACCTTCCTCCTTGGATGTGCATGAAGCGGAAGTTCATTATGATGCCAGTTCTCATCCAAGGCCCTAAGAAACCCGGCAACGAAATTGATGTGTACCTAAGGCCATTAGTTGAAGAACTTTTACAGCTGTGGAATGGAAACGGTGTACGTACGTGGGATGAGCACAGACAGGAGGAATTTAACCTTAAGGCGTTGCTGTTCGTGACCATCAACGATTGGCCCGCTCTCAGTAACCTTTCAGGACAGACAAACAAAGGATACCACGCATGCACGCACTGTTTAGATGACACTGAAAGTATATACCTGGACAAATGCAGGAAGAATGTGTACCTGGGCCATCGTCGATTTCTTCCGACCAACCATCAATGTCGAAAGAAAGGCAAGCATTTCAAAGGCGAGGCAGATCACCGGAAGAAGCCCGCCATGCGCACCGGTGATCACGTGCTTGCTATGGTCAATGATTTACACTACGTAATCTTTGGAAAGGGTCCCGGTGGACTAGCTGTTCCGAATGATGCTGAGGGACACGCACCCATGTGGAAGAAGAAATCTATATTTTGGGACCTACCCTACTGGAAAGACCTAGAGGTCCGCTCCTCAATCGACGTGATGCACGTGACGAAGAACCTTTGCGTGAACCTGCTAGGCTTCTTGGGCGTGTATGGGAAGACAAAAGATACACCTGAGGCACGAGGAGGACCTGCAACGTTTGCACGAAAAAGACGGCATGCCTCCGAAGCAGTATAAAGGTCCTGCCAGCTACGCTCTTACGAAAGAAGAGAAAGAAATCTTCTTTGAATGCCTGCTCAGTATGAAGGTCACGACTGGCTTCTCGTCGAATATAAAGGGAATAATAAATATGCCAGAGAAAAAGTTTCAGAACCTAAAGTCTCATGACTGCCACGTGATTATGACGCAACTGCTTCCGGTTGCATTGAGGGGGCTTCTACCGGAAAACGTCCGATTAGCCATTGTGAAGCTATGTGCATTCCTCAATGCAATCTCTCAGAAGGTGATCGATCCAGAAATCGTACCAAGGCTAAGGAGTGATGTGGCGCAATGTCTTGTCAGTTTTGAGCTGGTGTTCCCACCATCCTTCTTCAATATCATGACGCACGTCCTAGTTCATCTAGTCGACGAGATTGTCATCCTGGGGCCCGTATTTCTACACAATATGTTCCCCTTTGAGAGGTTCATGGGAGTCCTAAAGAAATATGTCCGTAACCGCGCTAGGCCAGAAGGAAGCATCTCCATGGGCCATCAAACAGAGGATGTTATCGGGTTTTGTGTTGACTTCATTCCTGGCCTTAACAAGATAGGTCTCCCTAAATCGCGGTATGAGGGTAGACTGACTGGAAAAGGCACTCTTGGAAGAGACTCAATAATATGCAGGGACGGATATTCTTGGTCTCAAGCACACTACACAGTTCTACAGAACTCTACCTTGGTGACCCCGTATGTCGATGAACACAAGAACAGTCTGCGCTCCAAACACCCGGAGCAATGCGACGACTGGATTACATGTGAACACATCAGGACTTTCAGCAGTTGGTTGGAAACACGTCTCAGAGGTGAAACACTGTTTGTGATGAGTTGTACTTGTTGTCCAGGGGACCATCTTTGACTGTATTGACTTACAAAGGATACGAGATAAATGGGAATACATTTTACACGATCGCCCAAGATCAAAAGAGCACCAACCAAAACAGCGGTGTCCGCTTTGATGCAGCAACCGAGAGCAGGAAAGGACACATATTATGGTTACATAGTGGATATATGGGAACTTGACTACGGATCTGATTTTAAGGTCCCTTTGTTTAAGTGCAAATGGGTCAATCTATTAGGCGGCGGGGTACAGGTAGACCCACAGTACGGAATGACAACAGTGGATCTGAAAAATCTTGGGTACACTGACGAACCGTTCGTCCTAGCCAATGATGTGGCACAGGTTATCTTTGTGAAGGACATGTCTACCAAACCGAGAAAAAGAAAAGATAAGGAAGCGAATACATCATACGATGAGCCAAAGCGCCACATAGTTCTTTCAGGAAAAAGGGACATCCTGGGAGTGGACGGCAAGACAGACATGTCTGAAGATTATGAAAAGTTTCATGAAATTCCTCCCTTCAATGTCAAGGCTGACCCAAGCATCCTGATAAACAATGAAGATTATCCATGGTTACGGCGCAATAAGCAAATGACACAAGCGAAGAAAAAGTGAAGACTTTCTCCCGCAATAAGCAAATGCTATGTGGGTGAAATTATGATACCATCCCAACTTTCAACTTTTTCAGAGTTCATTTGAAAAGCTTTCATGTCTTATGGTTCGAAACTTTGATACTTCGAAAGTGATTGTCCATTTTGTACACAAAGTGCATCAAGTTTTTGTCGTAACCCTCTCTACTTTTTGGAACATGCTATGTGGGTGAAATGATGATACTATGCCAACTTTCAACCTTTTCAGAGTTCATTTTGAAATGCTTTCCAGTTTCAGAGTCATTTAGCTCAAAGAATGAATTAATAGCAAACAGAATGAACTACAAAACTTTTATGAAAATAAAAACAATCAATTAAAATATTATGTTATGATCAACTAAAATAAAACTATAATATTCTTCAATAGCAAAAAGAATATAATTTTTGTGACCTAAAATCAAACTATAAGTATTTAATTGTAAGTATAAATAAAAAATAAATAGCAAAGAAGAAAAAAATTCTATTTTTATAGTAAATTTATTCATAAACTAGTGATTCACACAAATTTTATAAAATTCCAATTTAAACTATTCAAAAAATTTGTGACCTAAAATCAAAAAGAAATCACTAAAAAACTATAAGTATTTAGTTGTAAGTATAAATAAAAAATAAATAGAAAAAAGTTCTATTTTTATAGTAAAGTTATTCATAAACTAGTGATTCACACAAATTTTTAAAAATTCAAATTTAAACTATTCAAAATTTAAAACTAATGGCACTAACAGAAAGTTTATAATTTTTGTGACCTAAAAGCAAAAAGAAATCACTAAAAAACTTTAAGTATTTATTTTTAAGTAGAAATAAAAAAATAAAAAACCAAAAAAATGTAGAAATAAAAAAGAAAAAACCAAAAAAAATGCCACCTACTGGGCCTCCACGGCCTGAATACGACTAGAAACCCTACATGGGCCAGGATTCAGGCCCGTAGAGGCCCAATAGGCCCACAGGCAGTAGCAAGTTTAGGCACGAAAGCCTGCATTAGAGAGGAGCTCGAATGGGGAGGCAGAGCGGCGCTTATAAACCAGTGCCGGCGCCCTTCAGCTAGCGATGTGGGACTAAACTTTTGGGCGCGGGGCGCACAAGGGCATTGGTCCCGGTTGGTGGCACCAACCGGGACTAAAGGGGGCATTGGTCACGGTTCGTGGCACCAACCGTGACCATTGCCCCCCTTTAGTCCCGGTTGGTGCCACCAACCGGGACCAATGCCCTTCGCTTCCCTTTGGGCTGCCGAAAATTGGCCTTTGGTCCCGGTTCGTGGCACCAACCGGGACTAATGCCCACCTTTAGTCCCGGGTTGTGCCACGAACCGGGGCTAAAGGCTTTGCTATATAAGTTCACACTCTGGAAATTTTCTCTCTCGTCTCTCGCAATTGCCGCCCCGACGCCAACGCCGCCAGGCTGCCCCGCCGTCGCCGTCGCCTCGCCCGTGCCAGCCGTCGCCCGCGCCCTCGCCGTCGCCCGGGCCCCTGCCCCGGCCCGCCCCTGCCCCGACGCATGCCGCCCGGCCCGCCCCCATCACCGTCGCCCGCGCGCCGCCCCAGCCCGCCCTCGCCGTCGCCCGCGCCCCTGCCCCGACGCCATCCTCGTCGCCGACCTCTCCTTAGCTTGGTCCGGCCGCCGGCGCCCTCCCTTTGCAAATTTTTTTGTTCATAGATGATAGATGATAGATGATCAAATGATGTTTTTTTGTTCATAGATGATCAATGATGTTTTTTTTGTTCATAGATGATAGATGATCAAATGATGTTTTTTTGTTCATAGATGATCATATGATTTTTTTAGGTTATTTTCATTTGTAGAATTTTTTTATGTATCTAGGAATATTTTTGTTCATAGATGATAGATGATCAAATGATGAATATTTTTGTTCATAGATGATAGATGATCAAATGATGATTTTTTTGTTCATAGATGATAGATGATCAAATGATGTTTTTTTTGTTCATAGATGATCATATGATTTTTTTAGGTTATTTTCATTTGTAGAAATTTTTTATGTATCTAGGAATATTTTTGTTCATAGATGATAGATGATCAAATGATGAATTTTTTGTTCATAGATGATAGATGATCAAATGATGTTAACCTCTATTCATGAGAGAGGCGGGGAAGGGGAAGAAGAGGGAGAAGAAGAGGAGAGGAAGAAGAGGATAAAAAAGATCCCCTCTATTCTTTCTTCTCTTCTTTTTTCTTCTTCTTCCTCTTATTTTTTTATCGGGAACGAGGGTCGTCGAGGGGTCGAGGGGGGGGGGACGGCGAACATTCATGAGAGAGGCGGGGAAGAGGGAGAAGAAGAGGAGAGGAAGAAGAGGAAAAAAAGAAGAGGAAGAAGAAGAATAAAAAGAGGAGAAGAAAGAATAGAGGAGAAGAAGTTCTTCTCCTCTATTCTTTCTTCTCTTCTACTTCCTCTCCTCTATTCTTTCTTCTCCTCTTTTTATTCTTCTTCTTCTTTTTCTTATCGGGAACGAGGGCATATCGAGAGTGTCGTCGAGCGGTCGAGGGTCGGGAAACTAGGGCTTACCCGAAGAAGGAGAAGAAGAGAAGAGGAAGAAGAGGAGAAAAAAAAGAAAAGGAAAAAAAGAGGAAGAAGAAGAAAAAAAGAGGAGAAGAAGAAGGAATAGAGGAGAAGACTTTGTCAGTTCTTCTTCTCCTCTAGCTATTCCTTTCTTCTTCTCCTCTTTTTTCTTCTTCTTCTTCTTCTTCTTCTTCTTCTTAATTTTTATCGGGGGTTCGAGGGTTCGAGGGGTCGAGGATCGCCGAGGGGTCGAGAGAGATTTCCTAGTGTCAAAGTATTGAACAAATCCATGCCTTCATCATTAGCCGGAAGTAACCAGGGCATGTTGGTACGAAGTTCGGCAAAATTGTTCTGGAATGGAGTCCCGGATAGAATAATCCGCCTTTTGGTACGAATTCAGCAAAGGCCTTCCAAATAGCGATATTCGGAAGGCTCTTTCTGAACTTTGTACCAAAAAGCGAATTATCCTATCTGGGACTCCGTTCCAGAACAACTTTGAAGAGCTTCATACCATCATGCACATGTTACTTTCGCCTAATGATGAATACATGGCTTTGTTGAATCCTTTGACACTAGGCAACCTCCCGACCCCTCGGCGATCCTCTCGAACATGAGAGGAAGAAGAGGGTCGTCTAGGGGTCTAGGGTTCCAGGGTCGTCGAGGGTTCGAGGGGTCAAGGATCGCCGAGGGGTCGAGAGAGGTTTCCTAGTGTCAAAGTATTGAAGAAATCCATGCCTTCATCATTAGCCGGAAGTAACCAGGGCATGTTGGTACGAAGTTCTGCAAAATTGTTCTGGAATGGAGTCCCGGATAGAATAATCCGCCTTTTGGTACGAATTCAGCAAAGGCCTTCCAAATAGCGATATTCGGAAGGCTCTTTCTGAACTTTGTACCAAAAAGCGAATTATCCTATCTGGAACTCCGTTCCAGAACAACTTTGAAGAGCTTCGTACCATCATGCACATGTTACTTTCGCCTAATGATGAAGACATGGTTTTGTTGAATCCATTGACACTAGGCAACCTCCCGACCCCTCGGCGATCCTATCGAACATGAGAGGAAGAAGAGGGTCGTCTAGGGGTCTAGGGTTCCAGGGTCGTCGAGGGTTCGAGGGGTCAAGGATCACCGAGGGGTCGAGAGAGGTTTCCTAGTGTCAAAGTATTGAAGAAATCCATGCCTTCATCATTAGCCGGAAGTAACCAGGGCATGTTGGTACGAAGTTCTGCAAAAAATTTCTGGAATGGAGTCCCGGATAGAATAATCCGCCTTTTGGTATGAATTCAGCAAAGGCCTTCCAAATAGCGATATCGGAAGGCTCTTTCTGAACTTTGTACCAAAAAGCGAATTATCCTATCTGGGACTCCGTTCCAGAACAACTTTGAAGAGCTTCGTACGATCATGCACATGTTACTTTCGCCTAATGATGAAGACATGGTTTTGTTGAATCCTTTGACACTAGGCAACCTCCCGACCCCTCGGCGATCCTCTCGAACATGAGAGGAAGAAGAGGATAAAAAAAGAAGAGGAGAAGAAAAAAAAGAGGAGAAGAAAGAATAGAGGAGTGTTGGGGAACGTTGCAGAAAACAAAATTTTTCCTACGGTTTCACCAAGATCCATCTATGAGTTCATCTAGCAACGAGTATTCAGATTGCATCTACATACCTTTGTAGATCGAAAGCGGAAGCGTTCAAAGAACGGGGATGAGGTAGTCGAACACGACGTGATCCAAATCACCGATGACCAAGCGCCGAACGGACGGCACCTCCGCGTTCAACACACGTACGGAGCGGATGACGTCTCCTCCTTCTTGATCCAGCAAGGGGGGAGGAGAAGTTGATGAAGATCTAGCAGCACGACGGCGTGGTGGTGGATGCAGGGCGTCACAGTAGCAGGGCTTCGCCTATACTACGAGAGAGAGAGAGATGTAACAGGGGAGAGGAGGTGCCAAAGGCTGAGGTATGAAGTCCTCCCTCTCCCCCACTATATATAGGGTGCCTAGGGGGGGCGCCGGCCCTAGGAGATGGGATCTCCTAGGGGGGCGGCGGCCAAGGGGTGGGGGGGCTTGCCCCCCAAGCAAGGGGGCGCCCCCTTTAGGGTTTCCCCCAACCCTAGCCGCATGGGCCCTAGGGGAGTGGCGCCCCAGCCCACTTTGGGCTGGGTCCCTTCCCACTTCAGCCCATGGGGCCCTCCGGGATAGGTGGCCCCACCCGGTGGACCCCCGGGACCCTTCCGGTGGTCCCGGTACAATACCGGTGACCCCGAAACTTGTCCCGGTGGCCGAAACAGCACTTCCTATATATAATTCTTTACCTCCGGACCATTCCGGAACTCCTCGTGACGTCCGGGATCTCATCCAGGACTCCAAAAAACATTCGGGTTACTGCATATACATATCTTCACAACCCTAGCGTCATCGAACCTTAAGTGTGTAGACCCTACGGGTTCGGGAGACAAGCAGACTTGACCGAGACGACTCTCTGGTCAATAACCAACAGCGGGATCTGGATACCCATGTTGGTTCCCACATGCTCCACGATGATCTCATCGGATGAACCACGATGTCGAGGATTAAAGCAACCCCGTATGCAATTCCCTTTGTCAATCGATATGTTACTTTCCCGAGATTCGATCGTCGGTATCCCAATACCTCGTTCAATCTCGTTACCGGCAAGTCAGTTTACTCGTACCATAATGCATGATCCCATGACTAGACACTTGGTCACTTTGAGCTCATTATGATGATGCATTACCGAGTGGGCCCAGTGATACCTCTCCGTCATACGGAGTGACAAATCCCAGTCTTGATCCGTGTCAACCCAACAGACACTTTCGGACATACCTGTAGTCTACCTTTATAGTCACCTAGTTACGTTGTGACGTTTGGTATACCCAAAGCACTCCTACGGTATCCGGGAGTTACACAATCTCATGGTCTAAGGAAAAGATACTTGACATTTGAAAAACTCTAGCAAATGAACTATACGATCTTTATGCTATGTTTAGGATTGGGTCTCGTCCATCACATCATTCTCCTAATGATGTGATCCCGTTATCAATGACATCCAATGTCCATAGTCAGGAAACCATGACTATCTGTTGATCAACGAGCTAGTCAACTAGAGGCTTACTAGGGACATGTTGATGTCTATTATTCACATATGTATTACGATTTCCGGATAACACAATTATAGCATGAATAAAGACAATTATCATGAACAAGGAAATATAATAATAATGCTTTTATTATTGCCTCTAGGGCATATTTCCAACAGTCTCCCACTTGCACTAGAGTCAATAATCTAGTTACATTGTGATGAATCGAACACCCATGGAATTCTGGTGTTGATCATGTTTTGCCCTAGGGAGAGGTTTAGTCAACGGATCTGCTACATTCATGTCCGTATGTACTTTACAAATCTCTATGTCTCCATCTTGAACATTTTCACGAATGGAGTTGAAGCGACGCTTGATGTGCCTTGTCTTCTTGTGAAACCTGGGCTCCTTGGCGAGTGCAATAGCTCCAGTGTTATCACAAAAGAGTTTGATTGGCCCCGACGCATTGGGTATGACTCCTAGGTCGGTGATGAACTCCTTCACCCATATTGCTTCATGTGCTGCCTCCGAGGCTGCCATGTACTCCGCTTCACATGTAGATCCCGCCACGACGCTCTGCTTGCAACTGCACCAGCTTACTACCCCACCATTCAAAATATACATGTATCCGGTTTGTGACTTAGAGTCATCTAGATCTGTGTCGAAGCTAGCGTCGACGTAACCCTTTACGACGAGCTCTTCGTCACCTCCATAAACGAGAAACATTTCCTTAGTCCTTTTCAGGTACTTCAGGATATTCTTGACCGCTGTCCAGTGTTCCTTGCCGGGATTACTTTGGTACCTTCCTACCAAACTTACGGCAAGGTTTACATCAGGTCTGGTACACAGCATGGCATACATAATAGAACCTATGGCTGAGGCATAGGGGATGACGCTCATCTCTTCTATATCTTCTGCCGTGGTCGGACATTGAGCTGAGCTCAATTTCACACCTTGCAATACAGGCAAGAACCCCTTCTTAGACTGATCCATATTGAACTTCTTCAATATCTTATCAAGGTATGTGCTTTGTGAAAGACCTATGAGGCGTCTTGATCTATCTCTATAGATCTTGATGCCTAATATATAAGCAGCTTCTCCAAGGTCCTTCATTGAAAAACTCTTATTCAAGTAGGCCTTGATGCTGTCCAAGAGTTCTATATCATTTCCCATCAAAAGTATGTCGTCTACATATAGTATGAGAAATGCTACAGAGCTCCCACTCACTTTCTTGTAAACGCAGGCTTCTCCATAAGTCTGCGTAAACCCAAACGCTTTGATCATCTCATCAAAGCGAATGTTCCAACTCCGAGATGCTTGCACCAACCCATAAATCGAGCGTTGGAGCTTGCACACCTTGTCAGCATTCTTAGGATCGACAAAACCTTCCGGCTGCATCATATACAATTCTTCCTTAAGGAAACCATTAAGGAATGCCGTTTTGACGTCCATTTGCCATATTTCATAATCGTAGAATGCGGCAATTGCTAACATGATTCGGACGGACTTTAGCTTCGCCACCGGTGAGAAAGTCTCATCGTAGTCAACTCCTGAACTTGTCGATAACCCTTAGCGACAAGCCGAGCTTTATAGATGGTCACATTACCATCCGTGTCTGTCTTCTTCTTAAAGATCCATTTATTTTGTATGGCTCACCGTTCAACAGGCAAGTCAGTCAAAGTCCACACTTCGTTTTCATACATGGATCCTATCTCGGATTTCATGGCTTCTAGCCATTTGTCAGAATCCGGGCCCGTCATCGCTTCTTCATAGTTCGAAGGTTCACCGTTGTCTAACAACATGATTTCCAAGACAGGGTTGCCGTACCACTCTGGTGCGAAACGTGTCCTTGTGGACCTTCGAATTTCAGTAGGAGCTTGATCAGAAGTATCTTGATCATTATCATTAACATCCTCTCTAGTCGGTGCAGGCACCTCAGGAACATTTTCTTGAGTTGCGCCATTTTCCGGTTCAAGAGATAATACTTCATCAAGTTCTACTTTCCTCCCACTTACTTCTTTCGAGAGAAACTCTTTCTCTAGAAAGGACCCATTCTTGGCAACAAAGATCTTGCCTTCGGATCTGAGGTAGAAGGTATACCCAATAGTTTCTTTTGGGTATCCTATGAAGACGCATTTTTCCGAATTGGGTTCGAGCTTTTCAGGTTGAAGTTTCTTGACATAAGCATCGCATCCCCAAACTTTTAGAAACGATAGCTTAGGTTTCTTCCCAAACCATAATTCATACGGTGTCGTCTCAACGGATTTCGACGGAGCCCTATTTAAAGTGAATGCGGCAGTCTCTAAAGCATAGCCCCAAAAAGATAGCGGTAAATCGGTAAGAGACATCATAGACCGCACCATATCTAATAGAGTGCGATTGCGACGTTCGGACACACCGTTACGCTGAGGTGTTCCAGGCGGCATGAGTTGTGAAACTATTCCACATTTTCTTAAGTGTGTGCCAAATTCGTGACTCAAGTATTCTCCTCCACGATCTGATCGTAGAAACTTGATTTTCCTGTCACGTTGATTCTCAACCTCACTCTGAAATTCCTTGAACTTTTCAAAGGTTTCAGACTTGTGTTTCATTAAGTAGACATATCCATATCTACTCAAGTTATCAGTGAGGGTGAGAACATAACGATAGCCACCGCGAGCCTCAACACTCATTGGACCGCACACATCAGTATGTATGATTTCCAATAAGTTGGTTGCTCGCTCCATTGTTCCTGAGAACGGAGTCTTGGTCATTTTACCCATGAGGCATGGTTCGCACGTGTCAAATGATTCATAATCAAGAGACTCTAAAAGTCCATCTGCATGGAGCTTCTTCATGCGTTTGACACCTATGTGACCAAGGCGACAGTGCCACAAGTATGTGGGACTATCATTATCAACCTTGCATCTTTTGGCATTCACACTATGAACATGTGTAGCATTACGCTTGAGATTCATTAAGAATAAACCATTCACCATAGGAGCATGACCATAAAACATATCTCTCATATAAATAGAACAACCATTATTCTCGGATTTAAATGAGTAGCCATCTCAAATTAAACGAGATCCCGATACAATGTTCATGCTCAAAGCTGGCACTAAATAACAATTATTGAGGTTCAAAACTAATCCCGTAGTTAAATGAAGAGGCAGTGTGCCGACGGCGATCACATCGACCTTGGAACCATTCCTAACGCGCATCGTCACCTCGTCCTTCGCCAGTCTCCGCTTATTCCGTAGCTCCTGCTTTGAGTTACAAATGTGAGCAACTGCACCGGTATCGAATACCCAAGAGCTACTACGAGTACTGGTAAGGTACACATCAATTACATGTATATCATATATACCTTTCGTTTTGCCGGCCTTCTTGTCCGCTAAGTATTTGGGGCAGTTCCGCTTCCAGTGACCGTTTCCCTTGCAATAAAAGCACTCAGTCTCGGGCTTGGGTCCATTCTTTGGCTTCTTCCCGGCAGCTTGCTTGCCGGGCGTGGCAACTTCCTTGCCGTCCTTCTTGAAGTTCTTTTTACCCTTGCCTTTCTTGAACTTAGTGGTTTTATTGACCATCAACACTTGATGTTCCTTCTTGACTTCTACCTCCGCTGATTTCAGCATTGAGAACAACTCAGGAATGGTCTTTTGCATCCCCTGCATGTTGAAGTTCATCACAAAGCTCTTGTAGCTTGGTGGAAGCGACTGGAGGATTCTGTCAATGACCGCATCATCCGGGAGATTAACTCCCAGCTGAGTCAAGCGGTTATGCAACCCAGACATAGTGAGATGTGCTCACTGACAGAACTATTTTCCTCCATCTTACAGCTAAAGAACTTGTCGGAGACCTCATATCTCTCGACCCGGGCATGAGCTTGGAAAACCATTTTTAGCTCTTCGAACATCTCATATGCTCCGTGTCTCTCAAAACGCTTTTGGAGCCCCGGCTCTAAACTATAAAGCATGCCGCACTGAACGAGGGAGTAGTCATCAACACGTGTCTGCCAAGCGTTCATAACGTCTTGGTTCTGTGGGACGGGAGGGTCACCTAGCGGTGCTTGTAGGACATAATCTTTCTTGGCAGATATGAGGATGATCCTCAGGTTCCGGACCCAGTCCGTGTAGTTGCTGCCATCGTCTTTCAGCTTGGTTTTCTCTAGGAACGCGTTGAAGTTGAGGACTACGTTGGCCATTTGATCTACAAGACATATTGTAAATATTTTAGACTAAGTTCATGATAATTAAGTTCATCTAATCAAATTATTCAATGAACTCCCACTTAGATAGACATCCCTCATCTCGTCATCTAAGTATAACATGATCCGAGTCAACTAGGCCGTGTCCGATCATCACGTGAGACGGAGTAGTCAACGTCGGTGAACATCTTCATGTTGATCGTATCTTCTATATGACTCATGCTCGACCTTTCGGTCTTCTGTGTTCCGAGGCCATGTCTGTACATGCTAGGCTCGTCAATTCAACCTAAGTGTTTGCATGTGTAAATCTGTCTTACACCCGTTGTATGTGAACGTTGGAATCTATCACACCCGATCATCACGTGGTGCTTCGAAACAACGAACTGTCGCAACAGTGCACAGTTAGGGGGAACACTTCTTAAAATTAATATGAGGGATCATCTTATTTACTACCGTCGTTCTAAGTAAACAAGATGCAAAACATGATAAACATCACATGCAATCAAATAATAAACGTGACATGATATGGCCAATATCACATAGCTCCTTTGATCTCCATCTTGGGGCTCCATGATCATCTTGTCACCGGCTTGACACCATGATCTCCATCATCGTGTCTCCATGAAGTTGCTCGCCAACTATTACTTCTACTACTATGGCTAATGCGTTTAGTAATAAAGTAAAGTAATTTACATGGCGTTTCTCAATGACACGCAGGTCATACAAAAAAATAAAGACAACTCATATGGCTCCTGCCGGTTGTCATACTCATCGACATCCAAGTCGTGATTCCTATTACAATAGCATGAACATCTCATACATCACATATAGATCATTCATCATTCATCACAACTTTGGCCATATCATATCACAAACCACTTGCTGCAAAAACAAGTTAGACGTCCTCTAATTGTTGTTGCAAGTTTTACGTGGCTGAATTAGGGTTCTAGCAAGAACGTCTTCTTACCTACGTGAAAGCCACAACGTGATTTGTCAACTTCTATTTACCCTTCATAAGGACCCTTTTCATCGAATCCGCTTCAACTAAAGTGGGAGAGACAGACACCCGCCAGCCACCTTATGCAACTAGTGCATGTTAGTCGGTGGAACCGGTCTCACGTAAGCGTGCGTGTAAGGTTGGTCCGGGCCGCTTCATCCCACAATACCGCTGAAGCAAGATAAGACTAGTAGCGGCAAGAAAGTTGACAAATCTACGCCCACAACAAATTGTGTTCTACTCGCGCAAGAAGAACTACGCATAGACCTAGCTCATGATGCCACTGTTGGGGAACGTTGCAGAAAACAAAATTTTTCCTACGGTTTCACCAAGATCCATCTATTAGTTCATCTAGCAACGAGTATTCAGATTGCATCTACATACCTTTGTAGATCGAAAGCGGAAGCGTTCAAAGAACGGGGATGAGGTAGTCGAACACGACGTGATCCAAATCACCGATGACCAAGCTCCGAACGGACGGCACCTCCGCGTTCAACACACGTACGGAGCGGATGACGTCTCCTCCTTCTTGATCTAGCAAGGGGGAGGAGAAGTTGATGAAGATCCAGCAGCACGACGGTGTGGTGGTGGATGCAGGGCGTCACAGTAGCAGGGCTTCGCCTATACTACGAGAGAGAGAGATGTAACAGGGGAGAGGAGGTGCCAAAGGCTGAGGTATGAAGTCCTCCCTCTCCCCCACTATATATAGGGTGCCTAGGGGGGTGCCGGCCCTAGGAGATGGGATCTCCTAGGGGGGGCGGCGGCCAAGGGGTGGGGGGGCTTGCCCCCCAAGCAAGGGGACGCCCCCTTTAGGGTTTCCCCCAACCCTAGCCGCATGGGCCCTAGGGGAGTGGCGCCCCAGCCCACTTTGGGCTGGGTCCCTTCCCACTTCAGCCCATGGGGCCCTCCGGGACAGGTGGCCCCACCCGGTGGACACCCGGGACCCTTCCGGTGGTCCCGGTACAATACCGGTGACCCCGAAACTTGTCCCGATGGCCGAAACAGCACTTCCTATATATAATTCTTTACCTCCGGACCATTCCGGAACTCCTCGTGACGTCCGGGATCTCATCCGGGACTCCGAACAACATTCGGGTTACTGCATATACATATCTTCACAACCCTAGTGTCACCGAACCTTAAGTGTGTAGACCCTACGGGTTCGGGAGACAAGCAGACATGACCGAGACGACTCTCCGGTCAATAACCAACAGCGGGATCTGGATACCCATGTTGGTTTCCACATGCTCCACGATGATCTCATCGGATGAACCACGATGTCGAGGATTCAAGCAACCCCGTATGCAATTCCCTTTGTCAATCGATATGTTACTTGCCCGAGATTCGATCGTCGGTATCCCAATACCTCGTTCAATCTCGTTACCGGCAAGTCACTTTACTCGTACCGTAATGCATGATCCCGTGACCAGACAGTTGGTCACTTTGAGCTCATTATGATGATGCATTACCGAGTGGGCCCAGTGATACCTCTCCGTCATACGGAGTGACAAATCCCAGTCTTGATCCGTGTCAACCCAACAGACACTTTCGGAGATACCCGTAGTCTACCTTTATAGTCACCCAGTTACGTTGTGACGTTTGGTATACCCAAAGCACTCCTACGGTATCCGGGAGTTACACGATCTCATGGTCTAAGGAAAAGATAATTGACATTGGAAAAACTCTAGCAAACGAACTATACGATCTTTATGCTATGTTTAGGATTGGGTCTCGTCCATCACATCATTCTCCTAATGATGTGATCCCGTTATCAATGACATCCAATGTCCATAGTCAGGAAACCATGACTATCTGTTGATCAACGAGCTAGTCAACTAGAGGCTTACTAGGGACATGTTGATGTCTGTTATTCACACATGTATTACGATTTCTGGATAACACAATTATAGCATGAATAAAGACAATTATCATGAACAAGGAAATATAATAATAATGCTTTTATTATTGCCTCTAGGGCATATTTCCAACAAGGAGTTCTTCTCCTGTATTCTTTCTTCTCCTCTTTTTTTTCTTCTTCTTCCTCTTTTTTTTATCGGGAACGAGGGTCGTCGAGGGACATAGATGTAGTGTCGTCGTTGTCGATATATACCCCCTCCCGATAGCTTACTATGTTTAGGTAGCTAGTTCTATGTTTGGCACTAATATATCCATCTGTCATGTTTGAATAATAATTGCCATGTTGTAAATATTTGTAGAAACTATGGACACCGCCCTAGACGAAGCAACAAAAGAAGCGTTGTTGAGGGAGATAATCGCAGAAGGAAGTGATGCCGTCTCATACTTTCTCAACGAAACCGATGGTCTGGAAGGAGAGGGTGAACAAGCTGGCTACGGTGACCTAATGCCGGTGCAAGAAGAAGAACATGAGGACGGCTCCGGTGACCCAATGCCAGTGCAAGAAGGAGACCGTGATGACGGCTCCGGTGACCGAACCGAGTCCGGCCAGGTATATATATTAGTTAAGCCTATGCTAACTAGCTGATTGATGCATTCATTGTTTTGGTATGTACACATATTAATTAAGTCTTTGTTCTTTTTTCTAGCCCTCCGGATCGAGCACAACTTCAGTAAAGAGACGAGGCCCGAAGAAAAAGTTGAGCTCGGATGAAAAGCTTGAGATCACAGCAATCGCGCCCGACGGCCAACCTATTGAACCCCTCCGGACAAAGAGTGCATTTGTTGCTCAGTGCGGGGTTCTGGTTAGGGACAAGATCCCGATAAGCATCCAGCAATGGTTTAAGCCGGCTACAGAAGACCCTGAGGTGTCTTATGTCAATGATATGCAGAAAAATGATCTTTGGACTGAGCTGAAGTCAAATTTCACCCTACCGCCAGAGGATAATCCAGAGAACCCAATTAAAGAGAAATTAATCAAGTCTTTTGCTCTGAAGAGGATGGCAGAACTATTCAGGAGGTGGAAGAAAGAGCTGAATAATAAGTTTGTCGAAAATAATGAGACACCAGAATTCAAGGGCAGATATGAGAAGATCAGAGATCACTGGCCCGCATTTGTGGCCCACAAGACATCGGAAAAGAGTAAGAAGATGTCGGCGACAAACAAGCAAAATGCTGCGAAGAAGAAGCTTCACCATCGCACGGGGTCAGGTGGCTACCTCGTAGCCCAGCCTAAGTGGTCCAAGATTGAGAATGATCTGGTTCATAAAGGGATCGAACCAGAGACAAATAACTGGCCAGACCGTTGCCGGACTTGGTTCTTCGGGGCTGGCGGAACCTTGGACCCTGAAACAGGGAAGTGCATTTGGACGAACGAACAAATGGACATACCAATCAGTAAGCTTAAGCAGTATATCGAAGCAGCGCAGGAAGGGACGATCTTTCCAGACAGAGAGAACAACGAGCTCACAATGGCCCTCGGGAATCCTGAGCACCCTGGACGGACACGAGGCACGCCAGGCTCTGTTCCGTGGAAGGTTGGGTTTCCGGACGCAGGCGGTTACATATCCCATGAGAGGAGGAAAAAAGTGCAGCAGACCCAAATGCAGGCGCTGCAAGCAAGGGTAGACGCGATAGAGGAACGAGAAGCAAATCGCAGCAAACGTACTGCCGAAGCCTCCCCCGAAGCTACCCCGCCATCTCAGCGCAGAAGCAGCGTGGCTTCCACCGAGCTGCTTCAGCCGGAGCATGCCTTGACGGCTCCTGCCAGCTATCCCGTGGATGCTATCACGGAGTCTCAAAATTGCCACCTTATGACGCAATGGATGAATTTGAAGGTCAAGGCGGCTGTTGGCTCTGTTTATCCTACTGAACCCGGCGCAACTTTTCACTGCCGGCCGATTCCAGAAGGATATGCTAGGGTGATGGTGGATGAGATAACGGAGGGATTTGAGGACCTCCAGCTTGACCACCCTACCGGTGAAGGGGAGACTCGGCTGGGGTCTGCTTTGAAGACTCCATGCCTATGGCGGAAGGAGCTCATCAACCTTCCGAACTGGACGCCTCCGCCTCCTCCTCCTCCTCCGGCGAGTCAGGGCACTCCGCCTCCTCCACCGCCTCCTCCTCCGGCGAGTGACGATCAGGGCCCTCGGCCGGCTCCTTCTCCGGCGCGTGGCGGCACTCCGCCTCCTTCTCCGCCTGCGCCGACGCGCCCGAGCAGCCAGCCTCCTCCTTCTCCGCCTCGTCAGCAAGGGCGGAAGAGACCTGCCGCCGCTCCAGCTGCTCCGGCGCGTCGTAGTCCTTCTCCTCCGCCTCTTAAGCAAGTAAAGAAGACAACCGCTCCGTCTGCTCGGTCGGCGTCTAGCAGTACAACCAGAGGCGGTCGGACATACAGATTCGGTCCTTCTCTGAAGACTCCAGAGAAGTTACCATACGAGAGGACCCAGGAGGAGAACGCCGAGATCGCGCGAGAAGAAGTGAGGAAATTCTTTGAAGGGGTGAAAGCAAAGAAACATCCACCTCCGGAGGAGAAGGTAGATCGGGTGAAAGTGAAGCGCACTCTGGCTGCCCTGACAAAACCACCGAAGTCTGATCCGCCGAAAGGAAACTATGACCGCATTATTGGAAAGGAATTTGCCGAAGCGGAGCGGTCGGGAAGTACTGTCAGTGATCAAAGGCTGAAAGAACGACGAGCTGGGAAACAAATTGCCCAGCTCGGCGAACAAGCGAAGCAATCGTGCCCCCCGCTCAAGGTGCCTAGCCACAACGTCGCTAATGATCCGAGGATGGTGCCCGGTTATAGCAATCTTGCAGATTACCTGCCCGACGAAGTACATTATGAACCCATGGAGATGCAGATACAAAGATACGAGTACGGGAAGCCTCTCGTCAAAGATGAAAGATCTCTATCAACGATGATGCGAAGATTGCATGATTGGTACTTGAAAATCTGCAGAGACTCTGGGGGGAGGAGTACTTTGTATTTGAAAGTTAAAAAGGAGCATGACCTCGTTGGAATTGATCTGTTGCCTGTTCCATTTGAGGAGTTCTATCAGTTTTTCAATCAATTGGCCCTCGATAAAACAACGGTCGCCTGCTACTGTCTGTAAGTAGTACTACTTCTGTCATTAAGTTTCTCTATATAGCTTAGCTCTTTCATTGCATGTATTTATAATCATCCTCACTATATTATGCAGATTGAAGATCGTCGAATTGAAGAAAAGACAAGTCGGTGATATTGGGTTCATTAACACATATCTCATAGATGCAACTCAGGTTAAATTTCATGCCGCAGAAACCGAGGCCAGCATGCTACAATCGTTGATAATAAATCAAAACAAAGATATAATACTCTTTCCTTACAACTTCAAGTGAGTGTTACTGTCTTGTGCGTATTCGGTTTCCCTTATATATTAGTCAAGGTTATAGTAATGTAATTGATGAGTTATGCATGCGTGTGCAGTTTCCACTATATTCTCCTACATATTAAGCTTGAGCAGGGACTAGTAACCGTCTTAGACTCAAGACGAAAAGATCCCAAGGACTATGCAGACATGACTCAAATACTCGAGAAGTAAGTTAAATCGATCATTATCCACCATATCAGCAACTTTGTTCATTTCCTGATATATCAAGTAATTGTTTTCTTTGTCCGGCAGGGTTTGGAGAAAATTCACCAGAAAAGCTCCGGGACTGCCGAAGGAGCTGCAATTTAGACACCCGAAAGTAAGTACTAGCTATAGTAGCATTTTAAGCGCATCTACTAGTCATTCAAGCGCTAGTTTCATCAATACCATTTGGCATTCTTGCTTATCAGTTTGATTAACCTCTATTTCTTGTAAAGTGGTTGTGGCAGGAACAAGGGAATGATTTCTGTGGATACTATGTTTGCGAGTCCATCCGCCACACGACCTGTGAGCGGGGCTACACTGACGAACAATATGAAGTACGTAAATAACAACATTCACAATTTTATTTTATTACCATCATTTGTGTTGAGTTTCATTCATTCATATATATATGTATTGACCCCCTTCTTTAAATTAGATGTTTCGGAAGCGGATGAACTCCTAGCACCAGCTCGCATGCGAGGAATTCAAGAGGAATTGGCGGCATTCTTTCTTGACCACGTGATCCCTGAAGACAGAGAATTCTATGTTGACCCTGAGTCTGTATGATTATATTTGTAAGAGATAATTACTGTATATATGTAGCCGGTAGTGTCAGATAGATATACGAGAACTTGTTGTTCGACCAATCTCTCGGAGAAAGAGAGATGGTCGATATCACTTCTCTCTGTATGCATATATGTTCATCACGATCTTCTGTTTCCTTCATTTTCTTACTAGCTAGCCAGCGTGTCTAGTCCTCTCTATACGTATGTATAGTACGTAGCATCGACCAAGCACGGACATAAGAGAGGACACTTCTCTCTATTAATTATAGCTAGCTAACACAATATATGAAACACCTAAATTAACCCCCCAAAACCCCCAACCCCCCCCCCCTTCAAAAAAAACAAAAACCTCAGCCACAGAAATGCTGACGCGTGGATGCTTATTGGTCCCGGTTGGTGCCACCAACCGGGACCAAAGGGTCTCCTGACTGGGCTCTGCGCACTGTCCACGTGGAGGGCCTTTAGTCCCGGTTCTGGATTGAACCGGGACTAAAGGGGGGAGGTATTAGTACCGACACTTTAGTCCCGGTTCAGGAACTGGGACTAAAGGCCCTTACGAACCGGGACTATAGGCCCTTTTTCTACCAGTGGACGAAGTCGGCGGCAGGATCGGACACCTTTTTGACGACTTCTGCCGTCTTCTTGGACAATGGCTCGCCGACGATCTTGGGAGGTCGCTTCGTCTTCGCGTCAGGGTCGGCGGAGACACGCTCCTGATGATGTTGGCTGATGGTCGCCTTGGGCTGCGGCACGTTCTCCACCTTCTTCTTCATGGGCATGGCTGGTGTGACCTCGGCGTCGTCATCCTGGACGGAGGTCTCCCACCCGCTGACGATGCCGCGCGCGAGGAGGCGGACGCGCTCCGAGTCATGCTCCCGCAGCGCGCGCACAGACTCGGTGAGCTCCGTGGAGATGGGCACCTCTGGCGTTGATGGAACCACCCTGAGTTTCTCGAGAGACTCTGCCATGAGGTCGTCGAGAATCCTGCAGATACGCTCCGCCTGGTTGTCGTCGGCGGCGTTGTAGAGCCCTACCAGCAGGTCCCCCCTCGCGCGCTGGAACACGTGGCGGGAAAATTGGTCTGGGTCGGCGGCCTCGATGGCGGCGTCCACGGGGTCGAAGGCACCGTAGAAGCTGTTCCACCGGCGGAGCATCTGCGCGGCCATGGCAGCGGCGGCTTTTCCGCGAGCTCCAGTGATCGATCTTGGGGTGGATGGGGGACTGGGGAGGATTGGATGGGGAAATTGGGGAGGAAGAAGGCGATCGCCTACCACGAGGCCCCCAATGGAGCTTATATCTCCCGGCGAGGCGGTGGCCGTACTCCAGTCGGACGCGAGCAGAGTGCCACTCCCGGTCGAATTCGTAAGCACGTTTCGCTCCAGTAGGCCGGAATGTGTAAGACAATAGGTTTGGGGGAACCAGCACAACCCTCTAGGGGTGGCTTATCTCATATATATAATGGGTGTGTTACAATAGGTACAAATATACGTACACAAATACAGAAGCTATACATAGTCTAACACCCTCCCTCAATCTTAGCCACTTTCTAAAGAACTGAGAAGGGTAAGATTGCGCCTACAAGCCTCGAACTGTGGTAAAGGCAAAGGCTTAGTGAAGATGTCTGCAAGTTGATCTTTTGAAGAGATGAACTTGATCTGTAGTTGCTTCTGTGACACACATTCCCGTACAAAGTGATAGTCCACTTCAATGTGTTTCATTCGGGCATGGAATACCGGATTTGCAGAAAGGTATGTAGCACCGATGTTATCACACCAAAGGACAGGAGGCTGTGATTGGGATATACCCAACTCCCGAAGCAAAGACTGTACCCAGATAATCTCTGAAGTGGCATTGGCCACAGCTTTATACTCAGCCTCAGTACTGCTACGCGAGACAGTGGCCTGTTTCCGAGCACTCCAGGCAATCAGGTTAGAGCCAAAGAACACGGCATAACCCCCCGTGGATCGCCTGTCATCTGGATTGCCAGCCCAATCTGCGTCAGAATATGCTGAAAGACAACCAGAGGAAGACGGTCGAATATGCAAACCATGAGCCACCGTGAATCTAATGTAGCGCAAGATACGCTTAACAGCAGACCAATGAGTATCACGGGGTGACTGCAAGTACTGGCAGACTCGGTTAACAGCAAAGGAAATATCCGGTCGTGGGATCGTCAAGTACTGAAGACCACCAACAATGCTCCTGTACTCCGTCGCATCAGAAGAAGACAGAAGCACACCATCAACAGCAATGAGCTTGTCAGTAGTAGACATGGGTGTAGTCGTCGGTTTGCACTTAAGCATCCCAGCTCGCTGCAACAAATCCAGAGAGTACTTTTTCTGCATCATAACAAGACCATCAGCCCGAGAAGTAACTTCCACACCAAGAAAGTAGTGAAGCTTCCCAAGATCCTTGACCGCAAAATCAGCACCAAGTGAGCGAACAAGCGCAGTAGCAGCCGACTGAGAGGAGCTGACCAAAATGATATCATCTACATAGACCAACAAGTACATAGTAACCTCAGGCCTCTGTAGAAGAAACAGTGAGGAGTCAGCAGTTGATGATGCAAAACCATGAGCACGAAGAGCCATCGCAAGACGAGAATGCCAAGCACGAGGAGCCTGCTTCAGACCATAAAGTGCCTTGGACAGACGACAGAGGTGATCAGGGCGATCCATATCAGAAAAACCCGGAGGCTGGCGCATATAGACCTCCTCCTCCAACACACCATGAAGGAAGGCATTTTGAACATCAAGCTGACGGAGAAACCAACCTCGAGTAACAGCAAGAGAGAGAAGAAGCCGGATGGTAGTAGGCTTGACCACTGGACTGAAGGTGTCTTCATAATCAAGACCAAACCGCTGGCGAAAACCACAAGCAATCAGACGAGCTTTGTAGCGCTCAATGGACCCATCAGAATGCCTCTTCACTTTGAAGACCCATTTAGAATCAATGACATTAACCCGTGATGATGGAGGAACAAGAGTCCATGTCTGATTGCGAATGAGCGCTTGATACTCCTGCTCCATGGCCTCTCTCCAATGAGGAATGCGCATAGCAGCTTGATATGTGCGTGGCTCGGAGGATGGATCT
Organism: Triticum aestivum; assembly: GCF_018294505.1. Taxonomy (NCBI): domain Eukaryota; kingdom Viridiplantae; phylum Streptophyta; class Magnoliopsida; order Poales; family Poaceae; genus Triticum; species Triticum aestivum. The sequence goes on from NC_057812.1 coordinate 636,125,284, forward strand.
GCAAGAGCAGCAGACATGCATGCAGCTAACCAGGCAACTGTTCCATCGTGACGTTGCTTAGGCTGAAAAATTCCACTCCGGCTGCGCGTATGTGGACGGAGAGCAGTAGCAGGAGCCGTCGAAGGCAAGGGCGATGAAGACATCACAGGCGACGAAGAGCTAGACGGCTCCTCAGGAGAGCCGGTACCGGACAGCTCCGGGCTGCACGAGGCCGGCTGCAGCGTAGGAGAAGCCGGCCCCGATGACAGGGGCCCAGAGCCCAGGGGCGAACCGAGGGCGGGCGAGGCCGGCCCCGGTGACAACGGCCCAGACGCCCGAGGCGAGACGAGGGCAGGGGAGACCGGCTCCTGTGGCAACGGCCCAGACGCCCTGGGCGAGACGGGGACGGGTGAGACCAGCCCAGTCGCCGTTGGCATGACTGGGGTCGCGGGGTGCGACGATGGGGACGCTGGCCCAGACTCCAGAGGCGGCGAAGCAGGCGACTGGACCGGGGTAACGATTGGCCATGCAGGGGCACGGGGACCGAGGCCATGCAGGGGCGCCATGTGATCATCATGCACAGCTGAAGACGACGACGAGAGAGGCGAAGGCGCCTCTAAAATCTCCAAACGAGCCCCACGACCAGTGCCTGCACCATGGTTAGGCAACAACAGAGGAGGATATGCAACATCATCAAATTGGTCAGAAGCAACAGAGGATGAATGCATGGGTGATGGTTCGGCAGTGGACACAGGGAGTTTGGAAAAAGGAAATACATGTTCATCAAACACAACATCCCGAGAGATATAGACACGATTAGTGGGCACATGAAGACATTTGTATATCTTATGAAGAGAGCTATATCCAAGAAAAACACACTTCTTGGAACGAAACTCGAGCTTGCGCTTGTTATATGGACGAAGATGTGGCCAACAAGCGCACCCAAACACCTTGAGAAAGGTGTAGTCCGGTTGTTCATTAAGGAGAACTTCAATTGGAGTCTTCATGTTCAAAACACGAGTGGGAGTACGATTGATGAGAAAACATGCAGTGGTGAAAGCATCACTCCAGAACCGAAACGGAACAGATGCATGGGCCAAAAGAGTAAGACCTGCTTCAACAATGTGACGATGCTTACGTTCTACTGAACCATTCTGCTGATGTGTATGTGGACATGCTAAACGGTGAGCGATCCCAAGCGACTGAAAGAAGGAGTTGAGGTTGTGATACTCGTCGCCCCAGTCCGACTGAACATGAACAATTTTGTGCTTGAGAAGGCGTTCAACATGTTTTTGGAACTGAATAAAAATGTCAAACACATCAGATTTACGTTTGATAAGATAGAGCCAGGTAAAGCGATTGTAAGCATCAACGAAACTTATATAATAATTATGACCACTGACAGAAGTCTGGGCAGGACCCCATACATCTGAAAACACAAGTTCTAAAGGATGTTTCACCTCACGACTGGACTCCGAAAAAGGAAGTTGATGACTCTTCCCCTGCTGACAAGCATCACACACTGCTACATCTTTATTGCTAGACACACTAGGAAGCTCATGATGACGCAAAACATGCCTGACAATAGGTATGGCCGGATGACCAAGACGAGCATGCCACTGTGACGGAGATACCCGAACTCCACTGAATACGCGAGCGACACCAGGATGCTCCAGACGGTAGAGGCCCTGGCAGAGCCACCCACTAAGAAGAATGTCCCTCGTGACCCGATCCTTGATAAAAAGATCAAAGGGGTGAATTCACAAAGCACATTATTATCACGTGTGAGTTTAGGAACTGAAAGAAGATTACGTGTCACAGATGGAACTCGAAGAACATTGCGAAGCTGAAGACTCCTATTGGCATGTCTAGTGAGAAGCGATGCTTGACCAATATGAGAGATGTGCATACCTGCTCCATTGGCGGTGTGGATCTTGTCGGAGCCATGATAGGGTTCACGAGTGTGAAGCTTCCCCATCTCGCTGGTCAGGTGCTCTGTCGCCCCAGAGTCCATGTACCAGTGTGGATCGATGGAGTATGACTGAGTGTGCCCCTGTTGCCCTTGTTGCTTTTGCGGCGCCGGACGATCAGCCATGGCGACTTGACGAGCAAAGTTGCGTGTATCCTTGCCGTAATTGCCAAGACCAAGAAAACTCCGCTGGAAGCGCTTGTGACACTTGGAGGCCTAGTGCCCATCGCGGCCACAAAGCTGACACACACGCGGACCGCCAGCCCCCGGTAATGTTGCAGTAGGAGGAGGGGCCGAGCCAGACGGTGGTGGCAGCCCCGAAGGAGCCCGGGATGATGAAGAAGAGCGGCCACCCTTGGTGACAGCGTTGGCCGAGAGGGAGCCGTTACCCCTGGAGCGGCGCGTCTCGACCCGTTGCTCAGTGAGAAGGAGGCGGGAAAAGACCTCGTGTGCCGGCAGGGGTGTCGAGTTGCCCCGCTCGTTGATGATCTCGACTAAGGCATCATACTCCTCATCAAGACCATTGACAATAAACGAGTTGAACTCGGAGTCGGTGAGGGGCTGTCCAATGGAGGCCAACATGTTGGCGAGGCCCTTGACCTTGTTGTAGGACTCAGTGGCAGTGGAGTCAAGCTTTTGACACTCCCCAAGTTGACGACGGAGCGCAGAGACACGAGCCTGCGACTGTGCTGCAAACGAGCGCTCAAGAATAGTCCACGCCTCATGGGACGTCTTGGCGAAGACAACAAGACCGGCAACGGCCGGAGAGAGCGACCCCTGGATGGAGGAGAGGTTCGCCTGGTCCTGCCCTGTCCAAACACGGTGAGCCGGATTATATACCGGACCGTGCACGCTGTCCACCAGCGCAGTAGGGCAAGGGAGAGAGCCATCGACATAGCCAAGCAGGTAATGACTCCCAAGGAGCGGAAGAACCTGCGCGCGCCAGAAGATGTAATTGTCCGATGACAACTTAATGGTGATGAGATGGCCGAAGTGAAACGGCGGCGGCGGCGGCGATCCCATCGAGGAGACTGGCTGAGGTGCGAGCACCGTGGGGACAGTCGGAGGGGCAACCGGCGCGAGTGCAGGGAGCGCGGCGGTTGACGCCGTGAGACCCGCCATCATGGCGGATTCCGCCACCAGCGGCATGGGCGAGAAGACGGCCGCAGTGGAGGAGGCGGACGTGGCGGTGGCGGTATGCACCGTAAGCGCCTGGCCGGGCGACGAGGCGGCCGGTGGGATCGCAAACGACGAGGCAGCCGGTGGGATCGCGAACAGGGAGCCGACGCTCAGCGTCCCGATCGGCGACTGCAGGGAGGCAGCATCCAGCGGCCGCGAGAGGAGCGCCGCGAGGGAGGCCGGCAGGAAACCGGCTGTGGTGGAACGGAACGCAGCAGCGCACGACATGGCGGCAATGCAGCGGCAGGGCGGCGGCGGCGGCTGGGTAGGGCGGCGGCGGCGGCTGGTTTTAGGGTTTTAGGCGGAAGCGTACGTAACCTAGCGTGATACCATGTAAGACAATAGGTTTGGGGGAACCAGCACAACCCTCTAGGGGTGGCTTATCTCATATATATAATGAGTGTGTTACAATAGGTACAAATATACGTACACAAATACAGAAGCTATACATAGTCTAACAGAATGAATCCGATTGAACAGCGGCAAACGCGCACCATGCGTTGCGCGCACGCCACGAAAACTTGCCTTGTACTCCCCTCGCTTGCTCTCCGACACGCACCGGCAGAGGGGGCGGGAACCCCATGGCCGCCGTCTCGCGAAGAGCCACTGCGGAAGCCGCCATTGGCGCCATGATCGACGACCACGCCGCCGGCTCCCGCAAGAGACGAAGCTGACTCGCGTGCTCGGGAAGGGCGGCTTCGGCGTCGTCGTCAAGGCAACCGTCTCCTCAGAATCTTCCGTTGTATGGCATCCACGCCGCTCGCCGCCGCGGGGCAGAACCTGCTGGCCAACCGAGGCGGCAGCCGGCTGCGCGAGCTGTTCCCCGAGGAGCGCCTGTCACGCGAGGGGTTCGAGGTTTTAGAGGGGCTCCTCACCTGCGACCCCGGCCAGCGTCTGCCAGCGTCCATGGCGCTCCAATGCCCATGGTTTGCTGGCACCGCTCGACCACCGTTACCTCTCCTCATCACGTGGGAGTGCATTTCCATTCCTCCAATGTAAGTACAAAGATGATTTTATTTTGTAATGTATATTGACGAATTTACTACCAGGGACGAACGCACCTTGTAAGCATGCTTGAAAAATGTAGAAAGCTTGAGCTGCAATGGAATTGTAAATGAGAGTATCCCTGTGCTATCAATTCTGCAGTACTGCATTATCAGAGTTACTCCCTTCGTTCTAAATTACTTGTCGCAGGTATGGATGTATCTAGATGTATTTTAGTTTTAGATACATCCATTTCTGCGACGAGTAATTTGAAACAGAAGGAGTACAAAATATCACAACAGCGGCGATTAGATAAATGATCAGCTGATCAGCCAAGTGAAAAATAATAATTCTGCAGAATTATTATTTTTCACACCACTTCATCTTGATGACTTCTGCTCCGGTTGCTCTAGATTTGGTGCCTTTATAGTGGGTTGACCTTATTTTTCTTTCTTTTTTGTGTTGGATTCTGCTGGTCCTATTCGTTCTAAATCCAGTGCTCAATTTTTGATTCACTTCCCATTGCGTCTTCATTCTCCAGGTTTTGTGTGGGTGTAGGTGTTTGATTCCTTTCTTTAGGTTGTATTGGTAATCGATTATGTGGTCTGGTGGTGATGGTGTGCTTGTTCTAAGTGAGTTCTGTTTTTTGTCATGCTTCTTCTGAAATTGTGAACAATTAATGTAGAGATGGAGTTAGTGTTGTCCCCCCCCCCCCCCCCCTCCCTCCTCCCCGACACACCTTCATGGTCATGTTCATGTATAACTGTCATGCTTTCATTGGTAGCAACCAAATCACCATGGATGGTTAGGTGTTTGCTTATAGGCTTTTTTCCTGTCTTCATTTAGGATTCGACACTTCGTGCTTTGTTTGCTACCAGTCCCTTGGATCTGTTGTGTATTGGGGGTACACGGTATATGGTTGCATTGTTCGTGTCGACTGGATCTGTTTTGGTCATATATTTTGTGTTTATGCATAGATCTGCACTAGCAGTTCTATTCCTTTATTAGTTAGGTGCTGCAATCAAATGTTGGATGCTCAGGTTTTTACATTGTATTTGGCTATGTCATTTTTAGTTTGGTGTCATGTGGTTCGCTTGTATGATTCAGTTCTAAGATGTGATTGTCATTTTTCCAAGGCAACGAAGAGTTGACTGGTGTTATCCGTTTTGGGCAGTGTAAACACTTAGAAAACTAGTCTAACATAGTGATTAGGTTCTCGTCGACTATATGTATTGTTGAGACACTTGGCTTGATTGTTTTAGAAAGCGCTGCTTGTTGACAGCTCTGCAACCCCAGGGCTCGCCATGCTGCATTTTCTGGATATGAGGTGCTCAGCAGGATAAAGTGTCTGTGCATGTCTTCATAAGAATAAGTGTATGCTTGTGTATGTAAGCGACTTTGATTTTATTGTGTTAGAAAAATAGATATCATCTTTCCCAAGAAACCACAAAACAGTTTTTTTTTCTGAGAGGGACCACAATAGATATGTGATCGTCTCGAAGAGAACAGGAAAGTATCTCGTCCGACCATGGGTCGTCCGATCGAGGAGAGATTGAGCGAGAGATGACAACGGGTTTGCGTTTTTTAAGTATTTTTCTAGGTTTTTAATTTGAGTTTTTTTAGGCAAAATTTACTTAAGTATATGCAGCCCCATTTGCTCACGTGTCCGTGAAGGCCTGGGCCCAGAAGCCTACTCGGTTGTCCACGTCCGTGAAGGCCTACTGGTATGTATGAGCCTACGTTTGACTGTTGAATTTAGCAAGATTCTTTATTTTGTCCGTGTGTCTCAGAAACTTTCAATCTATTTATCTTCAATCACGACAGTACAAAGAATGTTAAAAATAATAAAATTAATACCAAGCCCTTGAACCACCTAGCGACAACTACAAGCATCGGAACAAGCCAAAAGCGTGCTGCCGTGATCGCCCCTCCCTCGCCGAAGTCGGTCAAAATTTGTTGTAGTAGACAATCAGAAAGTCGTCGTACTAAGGCCTGATAGGACCAGCGCACCAGAGCAACAACCATCACCAATGAAGAAAGTCGTTGATCAGAATGATCAAATATCTAAACACCCAAATGAAGATGAAAGAAGACCGGATCCAAACAAATCCACCGAAGACCATCACCGACTGAATCCGCGAGATCCGACGGAAACACACCTCCACACACCCTCAGACGATGCTAGACACACCATTGAGGCGGGGAAGAACGTGGGCAACATTATACATACCGAGGTACATCGCCACCGCCACACATGTCAAACCAAGACACGAAACCTAACAAGAATGAGAGCGGGGTCCCTCCTGCATACCTCCATGGCCCAAAATGTCACCAAAGACGGGGCAGACCGACGGCGGTGATGATTGAAGGAACAGGACAACTTGGGGTCTTTTCTTGTGGAGGAGGAAAGAGAAGGCGTAATACTAGTTTCGGCAGTGTCTTATGGTGTGTATGCGTCTGTACCTACCTGTTTATGATGGCAAAATTAAAAGCTAAAATGTTGTTGACATACATGAGATTTTCCAAGGAGATCTTGCTGAAGCAATACATCCATATATGCTAACATAACATATATCTTTTTTTGTGAACCAGCATGTAGTTGAATGATTAGGATGACAGTGGTATTGCTAGCTCACCAGGTTTCAAGTCCTAAACCTGACATTGGTGCTCGCATTTTTCCGAATTTATTTCAAGCTTTTGGCGATGTTCATTGAGTGGGAGGAGACACTCCTCTTGACTATGAGTCGTCTGTGGTGACTTCGTAAAATCTCAAAAATGATACGCCCGCTCTATCTTTCGGAGATGCTCATCGAGATAGAGTGTGTGTACATGCTTTCATAGGGACGTGTACGTGAGCGACTTCAATTTTACCGTGTTAGAAAAAACAAATATCATCTTTTCCGAGACCACAAAACAATTTTTTTAGGAAGACCACATGACGGATATCTGATGTCTCGAAAAGAACAGGAAAGTATCTCATCTGGAAACGAGATCCTGTAACGTAGCAGCAAACTACTGCAGAAGGACGTCCTGAACACATCGCCCGTTCATGAGCCATCCAACGGCAGGAACTGCAAATGAGAATCAGCAGTGTTTGTTGCGCCAGCCCATAGGCAGCCCAATCACCTCAAGAAAATAAACATGTCGCGGCCCATAAGCATGGCGACTGCACGACCGGCTACAGCTGCACCATGACACTGAGAATAGGCTTCCGGTTGCTATTTGTACATAAACAAATATGGATGGCAAAATGTTCCGGTTAAAATCATAATCAACAACATCATCTCAAATCTCAATCAGTTTTACCACTCAATTTTGTTATTTACAACAGCAATTTATCTCCTCTGGTCTGAAGAACCAGGCCAGTGAAGAGACGCAACCGGAAGCCTATTCTCGGCGTCATGGTGCAGCCGTAGCCGGTCGTGCAGTCGCCATGCTTATGGGCCGTGACATGTTTTTTCTCTCGAGGTGATTGGGCTGCCTATGGGCCGACGCAACAAACACTGCTGATTCTCGTTTGCAGTTCCTGCCGTTGGATGGGTTATGAACGGGCGATGCGTCCAGGACGTCCCTTTGCAGTAGTTTGCGGCTATGTTAGAGGATCTCGTTCCCTCATCTGACCAGTGGATCGTCCGATCGAGGAAAGATTGAGCGAGAGATGACTACACGGGTTTGTGTTTTTCTTAGTATTTTTTCTAGGTTTTTTTATTTAAGTTTTTTCAGGAAAATTGTATTTGAGTATATGCAGCCTCATCTGTCCGTGAAGGCCTGGGCCCAGAAGCCTACTGGGCTGCCCCCGTCCGTGAAGGCCTCGGCCTTTCGCACCTGCTCGCGGCTGCGCGGAGGAAGCTCTCTCTCCGCACAGAGAATAGTCCCACATCGCTGCTTCGAGGTCACAGCCCTACCACACAGCAGTATATAAGGAGGGCCTCGCCGTCCATTAGAAAGCACGCAGCTGCTCAGCGGGCACAAAGCGAACTATTCTTTCGCCTTTTACTAAAGAATACCGTGTGCACACTGCAATACGCAGCATACGCTAATTTTTTTTAAGGGATCCTTCTTACCAGGAGGGCCCCACAATTCAATACAAAATTTTTAGTACTAACATAATTTTTTCGCCAAATGATCGTTTGCATCTTTAATCATAGCATCGTGTCCTGCGACACCGCTCGTAGGTGAGGGACGACCTAGGCAGTGCACACGCCTTCGGGAATACTTGGATTTTGAGCTTTGTAGAAATTTGGTACATCAACCTTAGCCTTAGCACGTTCTCTTCCATGCATGTGATAATTTTCGTCACCAAAAGCATGGCCCGCTAACATCAATGCTAATGTTGGCTATCAGTCTACTAATTATGCTTAAATCTATTCACAGCTACAACCATCTTAAACGTGGACATGTGATCAAATCCAACAAAATTCTTCCTACCACTTTGTCTAATTGTCAGGTCAACCTTAGATTTATTTATTACTGAAATTCATTTTGATGAATACATATTTTAATATTCAATTTTTTTATTAAAAAATGTATATTGGTCCTATATTGAGTTGTACTCCCTCCGTCCCAAAGCTGTACTAAGCTTGAGACACTTATTTTGTGATGGAGGAAGTATATTCTACAACTTCAAAAATAAACATTTTGGAAGAATGAAAATAATTTGTAATCCTTTTTGAAAGCCAGTGGGAATATAGTTATCATTATCATTTGTATGCATATATTTGATGCAAAAAGAATCCATTCTTTAGAATAGCCCCAATAGTCCGAGGGTTTTCTACTACCCAAATTTATCGCACCATTCGATTACGCACCGTCACGATTATAACTTGTTCCGGCCCACCCCACAATATCCCATCTACCCCCTTGCTATTCTTCTTCGACCCAAATTTCACCCTCAAATATGCCCCTTGTTCCAGCACTTTCATTACGCCCCCACCAATTTTCCAAGTGGCGTTCTTTCATCGCACCCATGAGTTTCAACAAAATTCCAGGCCCAATCCACTCAAGAAACCACCCATCCTTTTTAAATACGCATGCAGACGCTCCCGCCCCAACCTAAATCGGCGTGATTGCCCTCATCAAATTTTCAGAAAACCAATACACCTTATATTTTAAGATAGAGGGAGTAGAAATATTATGAAAACCCAACCCACATGGCCGAAAAGAAATAGTTGTTGTAGTTAAAAATAATCATTTCAACCTTTTTTTAGTTTCATGTATTTATTTGTATGAAACTTGTTTTCTAGCTGAATAATGCATGAAGAAACATATGCTAGAGTTGGTTATAGGGAGTAGGGAGCACGATCCACGTGACGTATGGTGTCTGTCGTTGAATCTGGGAGAAGGGAAAGGAATGGGTGGTTAGGATCAACCCAGACAATCCATGATCCGTGGGAGGTGGAGCCTGGCTAATCAGGGCTCCTCCATGATATCCGGACCACTACGTTCTTGTTTTTCGCCCGCGTGGGATTTCAAGAGCGCCCGTGCAGCTCTTCAAAAAATTTGATGCTGCCGCGCGAACTTGGTCTTATTTTCGCGAGACGAGGGGAAGAGAATGGTATTTGAAAGGAGAGAAGGAAATCCAAAACAACCCCCCCCCCAACCTAACCAACCAGGCCCGCAGCTTCTGTTGTCTCCCGCAAATCCTCTCTCGAACCCCCCTGAGCTAAAGCCAGCCGCCGCCATCTCCCCCAACCCCGGCCTCCGCTCCACCACCGCCGGCCCCTCCCCCTCTCTCCTGGACGCAGATCCGCTCGAGCTGCTCACCCCGCGGCCGGATACGCGCTCCCTCCCTCCTCGCGCCGAAAACCCTAGCCACATTGTTTAGAGCAACTTTGTTTCTCTCAGTATGTGTATCTTCTTCCACTCTAGCCACATTTTTGTAACTGAATTTTCTCAACACCTCTGTAGCTAAGCAAAGGCATCAGAGAAGAGAGAGGCAGAGACACACCAACATAAGAAGAAACTTCAGTCCCGCCATGAGAAGAGCATAATCTATAGAGGCATAAAAGGTTGCAGCTGCAGACAAGGAAGCAACCGAACGGAAGAAAGAAGTTGCTGCTACTAAGCGGTCTGCTAATATTATCCCTAATGATATTTTCTGTGGCACGATGGTGATATGATCTGTAGATGAGGTAGTATGCTAAGGTTGTATTGCATTTGTACACTAGACTTTGCATTAGTTTGCTTTCTTGAACACACTTCGGTTTTCTAAATACCAATGTTAAGTTATTTATGTACTGCCGCCCCTAATGATATTGGTATATACTGTTTGAATTTAACTATTAAAGAGCACATGGATTGTACTAACGCACATTTAGGATAGAGGGATTCGAAGTTCACAAAAGTTCAAAGAAGTTGCAAGTTCGTTTCTTCTCTTTATTGTTCTGAAATCGCTACATATGTTTGATCCAAGAAATCCAATAGTTAGCTTACTATTTGAATGAATCGAAACGATTTCATTAATCTGGACAGATTTGAGGGTATCACCTAGAATGGTGCATCCAGTTTTTATGCTCTACTCCCGACTCGATCTAATTCATGGTTAAGCATTTTGTTTTGATTCTTGGCAATAATGTATTGGTCAGTTCACATTGCCTTCAATGTCCATTGCTCTGTTTGTCCTGCACAATTACTCATCATGGTAGAATAGGAATGTATCACTCGATGAATTAGAACGTGATAGACAACATTGGTCAGTTAGTTTACTACTTTAGTTAGTCGAAACAATTATATAATTTTCACCAATATGGAAAAGTTTATGGTCACTCCTTTTCGTGCTCTTGGCATAATCATCAGTCTCGCATTTTGGGTTGCAATATCTTGTGTTTCCTCTTATCAGTTTCTTACTGATTTCAGCATTAATCTGGTTTATTTTGTATTGCAGTGGATGTACATGCACATGTAATGCTGCCCGAGAAGCTCCACATATTCGGCATTCGCGTCCAGGCCATGAGGCCAGCTCACCTTCATGGAGCCTGACACTAAGTTGGATCACACTAGGGCTCAGTCACGGACTCTTGCTTGCTCGTCTGGTTCTCTTTGTAAGGAAAATTTCAATTATCCACCATGTTGATGTTGGTAGCATCTAATACTAGTATTGTTCGTATTCTTGTTTCCAGACCTCAATGACATGCTCTGCCCGGTGGCGTGGCCTGGATTGACCTCGGGTCATGAAGAACATCCAAGGTACTATATAAATGAAAGTCTGCCGGCTTCACTAAATATTTGTACTAGTATCAGTCAGTCATAATCAATTCATCATTGATATATACAAATATGAAAGCACACACTAGAAAGATAAACATGCTATTCAGTGCCGGTTCTTGTATCAATGTGCATCTATGTGTGCTCTCTTTAGTGACTACATAGTCATTGGATAGATAATACGCTAGCATGCATGGCATTCCTCATAGTCAATTATTTTTGCTCATGTGACTATGTAATTTGCTACATCTGTTTGCTGCAAGAAATCCAATAGTTGGCTTACAATTTGAATAAACCGAAACGATTTCATTAATCTAGGCGGATTTCAGGATATCATCTATAAGGCTGCTTCCAGTTTTCATGATGTACTCTTGACTGAATCTGATTCATGGTTAAGCATTTTGCTTTGATTCATGGCAACAATCTACAGTGTCAGTTCACATTGTCTCTAATGTCCTTTGCTCTGTTTGTCCTGCGCAATTACTCATCATTGTGGAATAGAAATTTATCACTCACAAATTAAAACATGATAGACTACATTGGTTAGTTACTTTATGGTTTCATTTAATCAACCTAGGAGATGATAGACTATATGATTTTCATTAATATGGACAAGTTCCAGCATCCTAGTTTTATTGCTCTGCTTCTGACACTATCTGGTCCGATCCTTACTCTTATACAGGAAAGTTAATCCTTTCAGGATACCCCTGCCGCAGCGCGTGTGCACCGCTGCCAAGCTCAGTCTCTACTTCGAGAGCATCCTTGACACCAGATGCAGGAAGAACTTCAACCTCACGTCCTGGGTTGACAGTTGCGAGCCTGGCTTGGGTTTTCACCGCTTACGTCGGCCAGGAGGCGGATGCGGGCAACTTTGGAGACCAGCGCTATTTGCTGCCCCAATTCTTCTTGCACTTTGGCATAGGTGGTAAGCAATTGGTTCCCTCCAATGCACTCTCATGCTCTATGTGTCCACAGCCATCGTGCCATTTTGTGTCCACCGCTTGCTTATAACACTTGAATCCTAAGTTAAAACTATAATTTTGTTGAAAACATGAGTTGAACCTGCATTCTTTATAGAAAATAGCTTAATTACCAGGTTATTTCTATTTAGTCAGATAGTGTAGCTATAAAATATGGGATGAAAGTGTTCTCATTGCACATTCACCACAGTGCATATTGCATACTATTTTTGACAGGAAATATCAGGGAATTTACTTACAGATGATAGTTGTAACTCATGTTTTCAAAAGAGAACAATTCATTTATCTTTCCGGGTGTATTCGTAGAATTATTCATGTCTATCTCACTATTTACTCATTACACAGGATAGTAGATGCCATTACATTGATGCGGTTCTCCATCATGCTATAAACCAGTGTGTTGCTCGAATTAGAATGTTTCTTTCTCTTAAGGGATATTAGCATGATAAATTTATAGCTGAAATATTTTCCTGATTGCCTGAAGGACATGGATGTCTGTGTTTGATTTCTTCCTGTTGACTTAGTTGCTTTTGGCGCCCAGTTCCCTAAATCCCTACTTTTGTGCTTTGATATTTTAGGCCCGTTCAGTTCACATGTTTTCTACAGGAATCCTACAGCTTTCATATGGATTATTTTCATGTCAAGTCTGTACAGTTTCCTTAAGGAAAGGGAAGGTTTCTTGTGTTCTTTTAGGGGAAACATAATATCCACCGAGACCAAGGGAAGCCTGATTCCTATGCCTTTTTGGTTCCTTTGTTTTGCACTCCCATCTACCAAACGGGGCCTTGTCGTTTGAACTTTGTTCAAAGTGATTTCCTTTTGAGTATTTCAACATTTGGTAAATATGATGGATCTTGATGTTATGTGTTGAAATGTTCAGTGGAGGCATTTTTACTAATATATCACATAATTGTCACCTGCTATTACCACTATCGCTGCCTATATGTTGTAGATGGCTGTCTTGATCTGAAGATCTTACTATTACTACTTTTTTCTTAACTTGTGACTTTCCTCCTTCACACATAGTCTTGTTAACTCTTTTTTATATGTTGCTAGAGAGATTGCTTGCAGCGAATAACCCAGGATCTCGAAAGTAAAGGAAATATGCCCTAGAGGCAATAATAAAGTTATTATTTATTTCCTTATTTCATGATAAATGTTTATTATTCATGCTAGAATTGTATTAACCGGAAACATAATACATGTGTGAATACATAGACAAACAGAGTGTCACTAGTATGCCTCTACTTGACTAGCTCGTTAATCAAAGATGGTTATGTTTCCTAACCATAGACAAAGAGTTGTTATTTGATTAACGGGATCACATCATTAGGAGAATGATGTGATTGACTTGACCCATTCCGTTAGCTTAGCACTCGATCATTTAGTATGTTGCTATTGCTTTCTTCATGACTTATACATGTTCCTATGACTATGAGATTATGCAACTCCAGTTTACCGGAGGAACACTTTGTGTGCTACCAAACGTCACAACATAACTGGGTGATTATAAAGGAGCTCTACAGGTGTCTCCAAAGGTACATGTTGGGTTGGCGTATTTCGAGATTAGGATTTGTCACTCCGATTGTCGGAGAGGTATCTCTGGGCCCTCTCGGTAATGCACATCACATAAGCCTTGCAAGCATTGCAACTAATGAGTTAGTTGCGAGATGATGTATTACGGAACGAGTAAAGAGACTTGCCGGTAACGAGATTGAACTAGGTATTGAGATACCGACGATCGAATCTCGGGCAAGTAACATACCGATGACAAAGGGAATAACGTATGTTGTTATGCGGTCTGACCGATAAAGATCTTCGTAGAATATGTAGGAGCCAATATGAGCATCCAGGTTCCGCTATTGGTTATTGACCGGAGACGTGTCTCGGTCATGTCTACATTGTTCTCGAACCCGTAGGGTCCGCACGCTTAAGGTTTCGATGACAGTTATATTATGAGTTTATGAGTTTTGATGTACCGAAGTTAGTTCGGAGTCCCGGATGTGATCACGGACATGACGAGGAGTCTCGAAATGGTCGAGACATAAAGATTGATATATTGGACGGCTATATTCGGACACCGGAAGTGTTCCGGGTGATTTCGAAGAAAACCGGAGAGCCGGAGGGTTACCGGAACCCCCCCGGGAGAAGTAATGGGCCATATGGGCCTTAGTGGAGAGAGAGAGGGGCAGCCAAGGTGGGCCGCGCGCCTCCTCCCCCTGGTCCGAATTGGACTAGGAGAGGGGGGGCGGCGCCCCCCTTTCCTTCTCCCTCCCCACTTCTTTCCCCCTCCTAGTAGGAGTCCTACTCCTACTAGGAGGAGGACTCCTCCTTGGCGCGCCATAGGGGCCGGCCGGCCTCCTCCCCTTGCTCCTTTATATACGGGGGCAGGGGGCACCCCTAGACACACAAGTTGATCCACGTGATCATATTCTTAGCCGTGTGCGGTGCCCCCTTCCACCATAATCCTCGATTATATTGTAGCGGTGCTTAGGCGAAGCCTTGCGACGGTAGTACATCAAGATCGTCACCACGCTGTCGTGCTGACGGAACTCTTCCCCGACACTTTGCTGGATCAGAGTCCGGGTATCGTCATCGAGCTGAACGTGTGCTAGAACTCGGAGGTGCCGTAGTTTCGGTGCTTGATTGGTCGGGCCGTGAAGACGTACGACTACATCAACCGCGTTGTGCTAACGCTTCCGCTGTCGGTCTACAAGGGTACGTAGATCACACTCTCCCCTCGTTGCTATGCATCACCATGATCTTGCGTGTGCGTAGGAATTTTTTGAAATTACTACGTTCCCCAACAGTGGCATCCGAGCCTAGGTTTTATGTGTTGATGTTATATGCACGAGTAGAACACAAGTGAGTTGTGGGTGATATAAGTCATACTGCTTACCAGCATGTCATACTTTGGTTCGGCGGTATTGTTGGACGAAGCGGCCCGGACCGACATTACGCGTACGCTTACGCGAGACCGGTTCTCCCGACGTGCTTTGCACAAAGGTGGCTAGCGGGTGACAGTTTCTCCAACTTTAGTTGAACCAAGTGTGGCTACGCCCGGTCCTTGCGAAGGTTAAAACAGCACCAACTTGACAAACTATCGTTGTGGTTTTGATGCGTAGGTAAGATTGGTTCTTGCTTAAGCCCGTAGCAGCCACGTAAAACTTGCAACAACAAAGTAGAGGACGCCTAACTTGTTTTTGCAGGGCATGTTGTGATGTGATATGGTCAAGACATGATGCTAAATTTTATTGTATGAGATGATCATGTTTTGTAACCAAGTTATCAGCAACTGGCAGGAGCCATATGGTTGTCGCTTTATTGTATGCAATGCAATTGCGCTGTAATGCTTTACTTTATCACTAAGCGGTAGTGATAGTCGTGGAAGCATAAGATTGGTGAGACGACAACGATGCTACGATGGTGATCAAGGTGTCACGCCGGTGATGATGGTGATCATGACGGTGTTTCGAAGACGGAGATCACAAGCACAGGATGATGATGGCCATATCATATCACTTATATTGATTGCATGTGATGTTTATCTTTTATGCATCTTATCTTGCTTTGTTTCACGGTAGCATTTTAAGATGATCTCTCACTAATTATCAAGAAGTGTTCTCCCTGAGTATGCACCGTTGCGAAAGTTCTTCGTGCTGAGACACCACGTGATGATCGGGTGTGATAGGCTCTACGTTCAAATACAACGGGTGCAAAACAGTTGCACACACGAAATACTCAGGTTATACTTGACGAGCCAAGCATATACAGATATGGCCTCGGAACACGGAGACCGAAAGGTCGAGCGTGAATCATATAGTAGATATGATCAACATAGTGATGTTCACCAATGAAACTACTCCATCTCACGTGATGATCGGACATGGTTTAGTTGATTTGGATCACGTGATCACTTAGAGGATTAGAGGGATGTCTATCTAAGTGGGAGTTCTTAAGTAATATGATTAATTGAACTTAAATTTATCATGAACTTAGTCCTGGTAGTATTTTGCAAATCATGTTGTAGATCAATAGCTCGCGTTGTTGCTTCCCTGTGTTTATTTTGATATGTTCCTAGAGAAAATTGTGTTGAAAGATGTTAGTAGCAATGATGCGGATTGGATCCGTGATCTGAGGTTTATCCTCATTGCTGCATAGAAGAATTATGTCCTTGATGCACCGCTAGGTGACAGACCTATTGCAGGAGCAGATGCAGACGTTATGAACGTTTGGCTAGCTCAATATGATGACTACTTAATAGTTTAGTGCACCATGCTTAACGGCTTAGAATCGGGACTTCAAAAGACGTTTTGAACGTCATGGACCATATGAGATGTTCCAGGAGTTGAAGTTAATATTTCAAGCAAATACCCGAGTTGAGAGATATGAAGTCTCCAACAAGTTCTATAGCCAAAAGATGGAGGAGAATCGCTCAACTAGTGAGCATGTGCTCAGATTGTCTGGGTACTACAATCGCTTGAATCAAGTGGGAGTTAATCTTCCAGATAAGATAGTGATTGACAGAATTCTCTAGTCACCATCACCAAGTTAGTAGAACTTCATGATGAACTATAGTATGCAAGGGATGACGAAAACGACTCCCGAGCTTTTCATGATGATGAAATCGATGAAGGTAGAAATCAAGAAAGAGCATCAAGTGTTGATGGTAGACAAGACCACTAGTTTCAATAAAAGGGCAAAGGGAAGAAGGGGAACTTCAAGAAGAACGGCAAGCAATTTGCTGCTCAAGTGAAGAAGCCCAAGTCTGGTCCTAAGCCCGAGACTAAGTGCTTCTACTACAAAGGGACCTGTCACTGGAAGCGGAACTGCCCCAAGTATTTGGCGGATAAGAAGGACGGCAAAGTGAGCAAAGGTATATTTGATATACAGATTATTAATGTGTATTTTACTAGTGTTCGTAGCAACCCCTCGGTATTTGATACTGGTTCAGTTGCTAAGAGTAGTAACTCAAAACGGGAGTTGCAGAATGAACAGAAACTAGTTAAGGGTGAAGTGACGATGTGTGTTGGAAGTAGTTCCAAGATTGATATGATCATCATCGCACACTCCCTATACTTTCGGGATTAGTGTTAAACCTAAATAAGTGTTATTTGGTGTTTGCGTTGAGCATGAGTATGATTTGATCATGTTCATTGCAATACGGTTATTCATTTAAGTTAGAGAATAATTGTTGTTCTGTTTACATGAATAAAACCTTATATGGTTACACACCCAATGAAAATGGTTCATTGGATCTCGATCGTAGTGATACACATATTCATAATATTGAAGACAAAAGATGCAAAGTTAATAATGATAGTGCAACTTATTTGTGGCACTGCCGTTTAGGTCATATTGGTGTAAAGCGCATGAAGAAACTCCATGCTGATGGGATTTTGGAATCACTTGATTATGAATCACTTGATGCTTGCGAACCATGCCTTATGGGCAAGATGACTAAGACTCCGTTCTCCGGAACAATGGAGCGAGCAACTGACTTATTGGAAATAATACATACTGATGTATGTGATCCGATGATTGTTGAGGCTCGTGGCGGGTATCATTATTTTCTGACCTTCACAGATGATTTGAGCAGATATGGGTATATCTACTTGATGAAACACAAGTCTGAAACATTTGAAAAGTTCAAAGAATTTCAGAGTGAAGTGGAGAATCATCGTAACAAAAATAAAAAGTTTCTATGATATGATCGCAGAAGTAAAATATTTGAGTTACGAGTTTGGCCTTCAGTTAAAAACAATGTGAAATAGTTTCACTACTCATGCCACCTGGAACACCACAGCATAATGGTGTGTCCGAACGTCATAACCGTACTTTATTAGATATGGTGCGAACTATGATGTCTCTTACCAATCTACCACTATCGTTTTGGGATTATGCATTAGAGACAACTGCATTCACGTTAAATAGGGCACCATCTAAATCCGTTGAGACGACACCGTATGAACTATGGTTTGACAAGAAACCTAAGCTGTCGTTTCTTAAAGTTTGAGGTTGCAATGCTTATGTGAAAAAGTTTCAACCTGATAAGCTCAAACCCAAATCGGAGAAGTGCGTCTTCATAGGATACCCAAAAGAAAAATGTTGGGTACACCTTCTATCACAGATCCGAAGGCAAGATGTTCGTTGCTGAGAATGGATCCTTTCTAGAGAAGGAGTTTCTCTCGAAAGAAGTGAGTGGGAGGAAAGTAGAACTTGATAAGGTAATTGTACCTTCTCCCTTATTGGAAAGTAGTTCATCACAGAAATCTGTTCCTGTGACTACTACACCAATTAGTGAGGAAGCTAATGATAATGATCATGTAACTTCAGATCAAGTTACTACCGAATCTCGTAGGTTAACCAGAGTGAGATCCGCACCAGAGTGGTACGGTAATCCTGTTCTGGAAGTCATGTTACTAGACCATGACGAACTTGTGAACTATGAGGAAGCAATGATGAGCCCAGATTCCGCGAAATGGTTTGAGGCCATGAAATCTGAGATATGATCCATGTATGAGAACAAAGTATGGACTTTGATGGATTTGCCTGATGATCGGCAAGCCATAGAAAATAAATGGATCTTCAAGAGGAAGACGAACGCTGATAGTAGTGTTACTATCTACAAAGCTAGGCTTGTCGAAAAATGTTTTTGACAAAGTTCAAGGTGTTGACTACGATGAAATTTTCTCACTTGTAGCGATGCTTAAGTCTGTCCAAATCATGTTAGCAATTGCCGCAATTTTATGAAATCTGGCAAATGGATAAACAAAACTACATTCCTTAATGGATTTAAAGAAGAGTTGTATATGATACAACCAGAAGGTTTTGTCAATCCTAAAGGTGCTAACAAAATATGCAAGCTCCAGCGATCCATCTATGGACTGGTGCAAGCATCTCGGAGTTGGAATATACGCTTTGATAAGTTGATCAAAGCATATAGTTTTATACAGACTTGCGGTGAAGCCTGTATTTACAAGAAAGTGAGTGGGAGCACTACAACATTTCTGATAAGTATATGTGTATGACATATTGTTGATCGGAAATAATGTAGAATTATTCTGCAAAGCATAAAGGAGTGTTTGAAAGGATTTTTTCAAAGAAAACCTCGGTGAAGCTGCTTACATATTGAGCATCAAGATCTATAGAGATAGATCAAGACGCTTGATAAGTTTTTTCAATGAGTACATACCTTGACAAGATTTTGAAGTAGTTCAAAATGGAACAGTCAAAGAAAGAATTCTTGCCTGTGTTACAAGGTGTGAAGTTGAGTAAGACTCAAAGCCCGACCACGGCAGAAAATAGAATGAGAATGAAAGTCATTCCCTATGCCTTGGCCATAGGTTCTATAAAGTATGCCATGCTGTGTACCAGACCTATTGTATACCCTACACTAATTTTGGCAAGGGAGTACAATAGTGATCTAGGAGTAGATCACTGGACAGCGGTCAAAATTATCCTTAGTGGAATAAGGATATGTTTCTCGATTATGGAGGTGACAAAAGGTTCGTCGTAAAAGGGTTACGTCGATACAAGTTTTGGCACTGATCCGGATGACTCTTAGTCTTCATCTGGATACATATTGAAAGTGGGAGCAATTAGCTAAAGTAGCTCCGTGCAGAGCATTGTAGACATAGAAAATTGCAAAATACTTACGGATCTGAATATGGCAGACCCGTTGACTAAACTTCTCTCACAGGCAAAACATGATCACACCTTAGTACTCTTTGGGTGTTAATCACATAGCAATGTGAACTAGATTACTGACTCTAGTAAACCCTTTGGGTGTTGGTCACATATCGATGTGAACTATGGGTGTTAACCACATAAAGATGTGAACTATTGATGTTAGATCACATGGCGATGTGAACTAGATTATTGACTCTAGTGCAAGTGGGAGACTGAAGGAAATATGCCCTAGAGGCAATAATAAAGTTATTATTTATTTCCTTATTTCATGATAAATGTTTATTATTCATGCTAGAATTGTATTAACCGGAAACATAATACATGTGTGAATACATAGACAAACAGAGTGTCACTAGTATGCCTCTACTTGACTAGCTCGTTAATCAAAGATGGTTATGTTTCCTAACCATAGACAAAGAGTTGTTATTTGATTAACGGGATCACATCATTAGGAGAATGATGTGATTGACTTGACCCATTCCGTTAGCTTAGCACTCGATCGTTTAGTATGTTGCTATTGCTTTCTTCATGACTTATACATGTTCCTATGACTATGAGATTATGCAACTCCCGTTTACCGGAGGAACACTTTGTGTGCTACCAAACGTCACAACGTAACTGGGTGATTATAAAGGAGCTCTACAGGTGTCTCCAAAGGTACATGTTGGGTTGGCGTATTTCGAGATTAGGATTTGTCACTCCGATTGTCGGAGAGGTATCTCTGGGCCCTCTCGGTAATGCACATCACATAAGCCTTGCAAGCATTGCAACTAATGAGTTAGTTGCGAGATGATGTATTACGGAACGAGTAAAGAGACTTGTCGGTAACGAGATTGAACTAGGTATTGAGATACCAACGATCAAATCTCGGGTAAGTAACATACCGATGACAAAGGGAACAACGTATGTTGTTATGCGGTCTGACCGATAAAGATCTTCGTAGAATATGTAGGAGCCAATATGAGCATCCAGGTTCCGCTATTGGTTATTGATCAGAGACGTGTCTCGGTCATGTCTACATTGTTCTCGAACCCGTAGGGTCCGCACGCTTAAGGTTTCGAGTACAGTTATATTATGAGTTTATGAGTTTTGATGTACCGAAGTTAGTTCGGAGTCCCGGATGTGATCAAGGACATGACGAGGAGTCTCGAAATGGTCGAGACATAAAGATTGATATATTGGACGGCTATATTCGGACACCGGAAGTGTTCCGGGTGATTTCGAAGAAAACCGGAGAGCCGGAGGGTTACCGGAACCCCCCCCCCCGGGAGAAGTAATGGGCCATATGGGCCTTAGTGGAGAGAGAGAGAGGGGCAGCCAAGGTGGGCCGCGCGCCTCCTCCCCCTGGTCCGAATTGGACTAGGAGAGGGGGGCGGCGCCCCCCTTTCCTTCTCCCTCCCCACTTCTTTCCCCCTCCTAGTAGGAGTCCTACTCCTACTAGGAGGAGGACTCCTCCTTGGCGCGCCATAGGGGCCGGCCGGCCTCCTCCCCTTGCTGCTTTATATACAGGGGCAGGGGGCACCCCTAGACACACAAGTTGATCCACGTGATCATATTCTTAGCCGTGTGCGGTGCCCCCTTCCACCATAATCCTCGATTATATTGTAGCGGTGCTTAGGCGAAGCCTTGCGACGGTAGTACATCAAGATCGTCACCACGCTGTCATGCTGACGGAACTCTTCCCCGACACTTTGCTGGATCGGAGTCCGGGGATCGTCATCGAGCTGAACGTGTGCTAGAACTCGGAGGTGCCGTAGTTTCGGTGCTTGATTGGTCGGGCCGTGAAGACGTACGACTACATCAACCGCGTTGTGCTAACGCTTCCGCTGTCGGTCTACAAGGGTACGTTGATCACACTCTCCCCTCGTTGCTATGCATCACCATGATCTTGCGTGTGCGTAGGAATTTTTTGAAATTACTATGTTCCCCAACAGTGGCTAGCTCAATATGATGACTACTTAATAATTTAGTGCACCATGCTTAACGGCTTAGAATCGGGACTTCAAAAGACGTTTTGAACGTCATGGACCATATGAGATGTTCCAGGAGTTGAAGTTAATATTTCAAGGAAATACCCGAGTTGAGAGATATGAAGTCTCCAACAAGTTCTATAGCCAAAATATGGAGGAGAATCGCTCAACTAGTGAGCATGTGCTCAGATTGTCTGGGTACTACAATCGCTTGAATCAAGTGGGAGTTAATCTTCTAGATAAGATAGTGATTGACAGAATTCTCTAGTCACCATCACCAAGTTAGTAGAACTTCATGATGAACTATAGTATGCAAGGGATGACGAAAACGACTCCCGAGCTTTTCATGATGATGAAATCGATGAAGGTAGAAATCAAGAAAGAGCATCAAGTGTTGATGGTAGACAAGACCACTAGTTTCAATAAAAGGGCAAAGGGAAGAAGGGGAACTTCAAGAAGAACGGCAAGCAAGTTGCTGCTCAAGTGAAGAAGCCCAAGTCTGGTCCTAAGCCCGAGACTAAGTGCTTCTACTACAAAGGGACTGGTCACTGGAAGCGGAACTGCCCCAAGTATTTGGCGGATAAGAAGGATGGCAAAGTGAACAAAGGTATTTTTGATATACAGATTATTAATGTGTATTTTACTAGTGTTCGTAGCAACCCCTCGGTATTTGATACTGGTTCAGTTGCTAAGAGTAGTAACTCAAAACGGGAGTTGCAGAATGAACAGAAACTAGTTAAGGGTGAAGTGACGATGTGTGTTGGAAGTAGTTTCAAGATTGATATGATCATCATCGCACACTCCCTATACTTTCGGGATTAGTGTTGAACCTAAATAAGTGTTATTTGGTGTTTGCGTTGAGCATGAATATGATTTGATCATATTTATTGCAATACGGTTATTCATTTAAGTTAGAGAATAATTGTTGTTCCGTTTACATGAATAAAACCTTATATGGTTACACACCCAATGAAAATGGTTCATTGGATCTCGATCGTAGTGATACACATATTCATAATATTGAAGACAAAAGATGCAAAGTTAATAATGATAGTGCAACTTATTTGTGGCACTGCCGTTTAGGTCATATTGGTGTAAAGCACATGAAGAAACTCCATGCTGATGGGATTTTGGAATCACTTGATTATGAATCACTTGATGCTTGCGAACCATGCCTTATGGGCAAGATGACTAAGACTCCATTCTCCGGAACAATGGAGCGAGCAACTGACTTATTGGAAATAATACATACTGATGTATGTGATCCGATGATTGTTGAGGCTCGCGGCGGGTATCATTATTTTCTGACCTTCACAGATGATTTGAGCAGATATGGGTATATCTACTTGATGAAACACAAGTATGAAACATTTGAAAAGTTCAAAGAATTTCAGAGTGAAGTGGAGAATCATCATAACAAAAATGAAAAGTTTCTACGATATGATCGCAGAAGTAAAATATTTGAGTTACGAGTTTGGCCTTCAGTTAAAAACAATGTGAAATAGTTTCACTACTCATGCCACCTGGAACACCACAGCATAATGGTGTGTCCGAACGTCATAACCGTACTTTATTAGATATATGGTGCGAACTATGATGTCTCTTACCAATCTACCACTATCGTTTTGGGATTATGCATTAGAGACAACTGCATTCATGTTAAATAGGGCACCATCTAAATCCGTTGAGACTACACTGTATGAACTATGGTTTGACAAGAAACCTAAGCTGTCATTTCTTAAAGTTTGAGGTTGCAATGCTTATGTGAAAAAGTTTCAACCTGATAATCTCAAACCCAAATCGGAGAAGTGCGTCTTCATAGGATACCCAAAAGAAAAATGTTGGGTACACCTTCTATCACAGATCCGAAGGCAAGATGTTCGTTGCTGAGAATGGATCCTTTCTAGAGAAGGAGTTTCTCTCGAAGGAAGTGAGTGGGAGGAAAGTAGAACTTGATAAGGTAATTGTACCTTCTCCCTTATTGGAAAGTAGTTCATCACAGAAATCTGTCCCTGTGACTACTACACAAATTAGTGAGGAAGCTAATGATAATGATCATGTAACTTCAGATCAAGTTACTACCGAATCTCATAGGTTAACCAGAGTGAGATCCGCACCAGAGTGGTACGGTAATCCTGTTCTGGAAGTCATGTTACTAGACCATGACGAACTTGCGAACTATGAGGAAGCAATGATGAGCCCAGATTCCATGAAATGGTTTGAGGCCATGAAATCTGAGATATGATCCATGTATGAGAACAAAGTATGGACTTTGATGGATTTGCCCAATGATCGGCAAGCCATAGAAAATAAATGGATCTTCAAGAGGAAGACGAACGCTGATAGTAGTGTTACTATCTACAAAGCTAGACTTGTCGAAAAATGTTTTTGACAAAGTTCAAGGTGTTGACTACGATGAAATTTTCTCACTCGTAGCGATGCTTAAGTCTGTCCAAATCATGTTAGCAATTGCCGCAATTTTATGAAATCTGGCAAATGGATAAACAAAACTACATTCCTTAATGGATTTAAAGAAGAGTTGTATATGATACAACCAGAAGGTTTTGTCAATCCTAAAGGTGCTAACAAAATATGCAAGCTCCAGCGATCCATCTATGGACTGATGCAAGCATCTCGGAGTTGGAATATACGCTTTGATAAGTTGATCAAAGCATATAGTTTTATACAGACTTGCGGTGAAGCCTGTATTTATGAGAAAGTGAGTGGGAGCACTACAACATTTCTGATAAGTATATGTGTATGACATATTGTTGATCGGAAATAATGTAGAATTATTCTGCAAAGCATAAAGGAGTGTTTGAAAGGATTTTTTTTCAAAGAAAACCTCGGTGAAGCTACCTACATATTGAGCATCAATATCTATAGAGATAGATCAAGATGCTTGATAAGTTTTTTCAATGAGTACATACCTTGACAAGATTTTGAAGTAGTTCAAAATGGAACAGTCAAGGAAAGAATTCGTGCCTGTGTTACAAGGTGTGAAGTTGAGTAAGACTCAAAGCCCGACCACGGCAGAAAATAGGATGAGAATGAAAGTCATTCCCTATGCCTTGGACATAGGTTCTATAAAGTATACCATGCTGTGTACCAGACCTATTGTATACCCTACACTAATTTTGGCAAGGGAGTACAATAGTGATCTAGGAGTAGATCACTGGACAGCGCTCAAAATTATCCTTAGTGGAATAAGGATATGTTTTTTGATTATGGAGGTGACAAAAGGTTCGTCGTAAAAGGGTTACGTCGATACAAGTTTTGGCACTGATCCAGATGACTCTTAGTCTTCATCTGGATACATATTGAAAGTGGGAGCAATTAGCTAAAGTAGCTTCGTGCAGAGCATTGTAGACATAGAAAATTGCAAAATACTTACGGATCTGAATATGGCAGACCCGTTGACTAAACTTCTCTCACAGGCAAAACATGATCACACCTTAGTACTCTTTGGGTGTTAATCACATAGCAATGTGAACTAGATTACTGACTCTAGTATACCCTTTGGGTGTTGGTCACATATCGATGTGAACTATGGGTGTTAACCACATAAAGATGTGAACTATTGATGTTAGATCACATGGCGATGTGAACTAGATTATTGACTCTAGTGCAAGTGGGAGACTGAAGGAAATATGCCCTAGAGGCAATAATAAAGTTATTATTTATTTCCTTATTTCATGATAAATGTTTATTATTCATGCTAGAATTGTATTAACCAGAAACATAATACATGTGTGAATACATAGACAAACAGAGTGTCACTAGTATGCCTCTATTTGACTAGCTCGTTTATCAAAGATGGTTATGTTTCCTAACCATAGACAAAGAGTTGTTATTTGATTAATGGGATCACATCATTAGGAGAATGATGTGATTGATTTGACCCATTCCGTTAGCTTAGCACTCGATCGTTTAGTATGTTGCTATTGCTTTCTTCATGACTTATACATGTTCCTATGACTATGAGATTATGCAACTCCCATTTACCGGAGGAACACTTTGTGTGCTACCAAACGTCACAACGTAACTGGGTGATTATAAAGGAGCTCTACAGGTGTCTCCAAAGGTACATGTTGGGTTGGCGTATTTCGAGATTAGGATTTGTCACTCCGATTGTCGGAGAGGTATCTCTGGGCCCTCTCGGTAATGCACATCACATAAGCCTTGCAAGCATTGCAACTAATGAGTTAGTTGCGAGATGATGTATTACGGAACGAGTAAAGAGACTTGCCGGGAACGAGATTGAACTAGGTATTGAGATACCGACGATCGAATCTCGGGCAAGTAACATACCGATGACAAAGGGAACAACGTATGTTGTTATGCGGTCTGACCGATAAAGATCTTCGTAGAATATGTAGGAGCCAATATGAGCATCCAGGTTCCGCTATTGGTTATTGACCGAAGACGTGTCTCGGTCATGTCTACATTGTTCTCGAACCCGTAGGGTCCGCACGCTTAAGGTTTCGAGTACAGTTATATTATGAGTTTATGAGTTTTGATGTACCGAAGTTAGTTCGGAGTCCCGGATGTGATCACGGACATGACGAGGAGTCTCGAAATGGTCGAGACATAAAGATTGATATATTGGACGGCTATATTCGGACACCGGAAGTGTTCCGGGTGATTTCGGAGAAAACCGGAGAGCCGGAGGGTTACCGGAACCCCCCCGGGAGAAGTAATGGGCCATATGGGCCTTAGTGGAGAGAGAGAGAGGGGCAGCCAAGGTGGGACGCGCGCCTCCTCCCCCCTGGTCCGAATTGGACTAGGAGAGGGGGGGCGGCGCCCCCCTTTCCTTCTCCCTCCCCACTTCTTTCCCCCTCCTAGTAGGAGTCCTACTCCTACTAGGAGGAGGACTCCTCCTTGGCGCGCCATAGGGGCCGGCCGGCCTCCTCCCCTTGCTCCTTTATATACGGGGGCAGGGGGCACCCCTAGACACACAAGTTGATCCACGTGATCATATTCTTAGCCATGTGCGGTGCCCCCTTCCACCATAATCCTCGATAATATTGTAGTGGTGCTTAGGCGAAGCCCTGCGACGGTAGTACATCAAGATCATCACCACGCTGTCATGCTGATGGAACTCTTCCCCGACACTTTGCTGGATCAGAGTCCGGGGATCGTCATCGAGCTGAACGTGTGCTAGAACTCGGAGGTGCTGTAGTTTCGGTGCTTGATTGGTCGGGCCATGAAGACGTACGACTACATCAACCGCGTTGTGCTAACGCTTCCGCTGTCGGTCTACAAGGGTACGTAGATCACACTCTCCCCTCGTTGCTATGCATCACCATGATCTTGCATGTGCGTAGGAATTTTTTTGAAATTACTACGTTCCCCAACAGGAAGCATAGGCCAGACACAATGCTTGCAAGTTGCAACTACTCCATCAACCCATGGGCTTCAAGACGGCGGTGTTGGGGCACTTGTGAATATCTCAGGACAGATGCAACATGTTAGGCCGCCACCGCCACTTGTTGGTCAATACCCATATTGTCTTCTAGGGATGCCCTTGTCGCAAACAGTGATTCGATACCTGTGCCATGTTCATTCATTCAAACAGAAGAAGAATTACAAGACAAGGAAGGAAGGGCCAGCGGTGAGTAGTGGGAGCTAGTGTTTGATTCATCCATGAGCTCATTGAGTTAGTTGTGGTGTTGGGTAAATGGTTTGGTAGGATGATGATATGGAACTGTATCGACTGATTTGCACTTGGTGTGCATGATTGAATCTTGGAATGAAAAACATGACACCATTCTTTTGATTCTGATTCTTATGCGACGCATTATGCTGCCAAAATTTCCAGTTGGAATTCCCATGAAATGTTGGCCTTCTATGTAACGAAACAAAAGCTTTAGGGTGTTGAATGCAAAATCATGGACCCTTGTTTGTAAGGAATAGGAAAGACCGTGGACCAAAGAGGCATTGTACTCCGAAGGGCCCCATGGGATTTTGGTCCTCAATCGGTCTACCTTGGTGCTGGGTCCGTAACTTGAGGGTTATCCTCATTGCTGCACAGAAGAATCACGTCCTTGATGCACCGCTAGGTGCAAGGCCTGCTGCAAGAGCAACTGCTGATGTTATGAGCGTCTGGCAAGCTAAATCTGATGCTACTCGATATATATTAAGATAAGATCCGATAGCGAACCAATCTATGGTTGGATGGTTAGGAGGACAATGGTATCCCTAACCCGTCAAGGTTCAAGTCCTAGACATGACATTGGTGCTCGCATTATCCATGGATTTATTTCAGGCTTCCGGCTATCTTCGTTCAGTGGGAGGAGACATTCCCGTCGACTGCGAGGCGTCTGTGATGACTTCGTAAAATCCCTAGATGCTATGCTGGCTCATTCTCTCGAGGTGCTCATAGGGGTGCGTGTGTGCATTGATAGGGGTGAGTGTATGCTCGTATATGTGATTACTTCAATTGTACCATGTTAAAAAAAGATGAGACAAAGCGGTAGGACACCATGTTCAACTAGGGGATTACAGCGGATTGCGAGGGAGTGAACCGCGAAAAAAATGAGGAAGGTGATGAAGACGACGACGTTGATGAAGATGATCACCGCGGCGATGGTTCCCGCGGCGGCACTCTGACCTGACTCCGGCGCCACCGGGGGAGAAGGAGAGAGAGGCTCCCCTCCTGCTTGCTCCTCCACAACCTCCCTGATGGTGTCCTGGATTAGGAGGTACCTGATGACCCACAAGTATAGGGGATCTATCGTAGTCCTTTCGACAAGTAAGAGTGTCGAACCCAACGAGGAGCAGAAGGAAATGATAAGCGGTTTCCAGCAAGGTATTCTCTGTAAGTACCAAAATAAGTGGTAATAAATAGTTTTGTGATAAGATAATTGTAACGAGCAACAAGTAACAAAAGTAAATAAGGTGCATCAAGGTGGCCCAATCCTTTTTGTAGCAAAGGACAAGCCTGGACAAACTCTTATATGATGTAAAGCGCTCCCGAGGACACATGGGAATATCGTCAAGCTAGTTTTCATCACGCTCATAAGATTCACGTTCGGTACTTTGATAATTTGGTATGTGGGTGGACCGGTGCTTGGGTGCTGTCCTTACTTGGACAAACATCCCACTTATGATTAACCTCTATTGCAAGCATCTGCAAATACAACAAAATTATTAAGGTAAACCTAACCATAACATGAAACATATGGATCCAATTCAGCCCCTTACGAAGCAACGCATAAACTAGGGTTCAAGCTTCTGTCACTCTAGCAACCCATCATCTACTTATTACTTCCCAATGCCTTCCTCCAGGCCCAAACAATGGTGAAGTGTCATGTAGTCGACGTTCACATAAAATCACTAGAGGAGAGACAGCATACATCTCATCAAAATATCGAACGAATACCAAATTCACATGACTACTAATAGCAAGACTTCTCCCATGTCCTCGGGAACAAAAGTAACTACTCACAAAGCATAAACATGTTCATAATCAGAGGGGTATTAATGTGCATATAGGATATGAACATATTATCTTCCACCAATTAAACCAACTAGCATCAACTACAAGGAGTAATTAATACTAGTAGCAACCTACTAGCACCAATCCCGGACTTGGAGGCAAGAATTGGATACA
Source organism: Triticum aestivum (assembly GCF_018294505.1). NCBI lineage: Eukaryota > Viridiplantae > Streptophyta > Magnoliopsida > Poales > Poaceae > Triticum > Triticum aestivum. The sequence goes on from NC_057812.1 coordinate 636,154,855, forward strand.
AGAGATGAACTAGGGTTTTGAGATGAGATGGTGCTGATGAAGATGTTGATGGAGATTGCCCTCTCCCGATGAGAGGAGCATTGGTGATGACGATGGCGATGATTTCCCCCTCCGGGAGGGAAGTTTCCCTGGCAGAACAGCCCCGCCAGAACCCTAGATTGGCTCCACCAAGGTTCCTCCTTGTGGCGGCGGAGTTTCGTCCGAGAAGATGGCTTATGATTTTTTTCCCATCGAAAGAGTCCATATAGCAGAAGATGGTCACCGGAGGGCCACCAGGGGGTAGGGCGTGCCCCCACCCTCATGGGCAGGGTGTGCCCCCCTGGTGAAGTTCTTGCGCTCAATGTTTTTATATATTTGGAAAACATCATCCGTGAAGTTTTAGGACTTTTGGAGATGTGCAGAATAGGTTGCTAATATTTGCTCCTTTTCCAGCGAGAATCCCAGCTGTCGGCATTCTCCCTCTTTATGTAAACCTTGTAAAATAAGAGAGAATAGGCATAAGTATTGTGACATAATGTGTAATAACAGCCCATAATGCAATAAATATTGATGTAAAAGCATGATGCAAAATGGACGTATCAACTCCCCCAAGCTTAGACCTCGCTTGTCCTCAAGCGAAAAGCCGAAATCGAAAAATATGTCCACAGGTTTGGAGATGAAGGTGTTGATAAAAATAAAATATGGACATGAGGGCATCATGATCATTCTTAGAACAGCAACTTATATAATTCTTGTCATATGATATCTTATGCTAGAGTAATAATTCAATCACAATATGAAGTATGAATCGTAAACTTCATTGAAAAGTAACAAACTATAATTTCAGTCATTGAGGCAATTGCAATTTATCATAACATAGAAAAGAGTCAATGTATAAGAGCTTTTCAGCAAGTCCACATACTCAACTATCATATAGTCTTTCACAATTGCTGACACTCACGCAATACTTATGGGTATGGAGTTTTAATTGGACACATGGAAAGATAGGGGCTTATAGTTTTGCCTCCCAACGTTTTACCTCAAGGGTAATGTCAACAGTAATAGTTCATGAAAACCCACATCCAATTAGCCATATATACCGGGATCTTTCCAACATATTTTGCTTGCCAAAGGGTAAAATGTAAAAAGGAAGGTTGAAGATCACCATGACTCTTTTGCAGTGTAGGAGATAAAAGTAAAAGATAGGCCCTTCACAGAGGGAAGCAGAGGTTGTCATGCGCTTTTATGGTTGGATGCACAAAATCCTAATGTGAAAGAACATCAATTTATATTGCCACTTGTGATATGGACCTTTATTATGCAGTATGTTGCTTTTATTACTTCCGTATCACACGATCGTATAAAGCTTATTTCCTCCACACCAATCAATCATACATATTTAGAGAGCAATTTTTATTGCTCGCACCGATGACAACTTACTTGATGGATCTTACTCAATCCATGGGTAGGTATGGTGGACTCTCATGGCAAAACTGGTTTAAGGGTATTTGGAAGCACAAGTACTATCTCTACTTGGTGCAATGAATTCGGCTAGCATGAGGGAGAAAGGCAAGCCCAACATGTTGGAGGATCCAAGACGATATAATTTATCTCAGATGTAAGAAAACATAACTCATTATGTTGTCTTCCTTGTCCAATGTCAACTCTTTAGCATGTCATATTTTAATGAGTGCTCACAATCATAAAAGATGTCCAAGATAGTATATTTATATGTGAAGACCTCTCTTTCTTTATTACTTCCTATACCAGATACTCAATTCTTCTTTGTTGGTGGAGACGGTGGTGATCTTGTTGACGGTGTAGGCTTCTTCCTTAATTTGCGCTTGAGGACAGAATTTTGGTCCCTTAGGTCCTCGACCTCCTGCTCCAAGCTCAGTATCTTTTTGCATAGTTCCTGCTTGTTCTCCTGCAAGAGGCGAAAAGGGATAAACTCGATCTTAGGTTTCTTTACCCTATCCGGGAGGCTTGACTTTTTGAACTCCACATGCATGTCCCCAGGTTGAGGTAGTGGGACTGCATCTTCATCTGAGCTCGTCTCCTCCTTTCCCTTGGGTTCATAGTCATCTTCTTCTTCTGTAGTCCAACCGCAATGCCCTACATCCCCATAGACCTTAGGATCTGCAAGGTAATCAGCCACATAGATTTCTCCTTCCGAATCCTTGGACGACATGTTGCTCTGTCTGCAGCAGGACAGCTCAAAACAAAAACGAGAGATTTTTGCGTGATACGGGAGTCAAAACTCTAGGGAGGTTATATAATGAATTTTGTTCGACCAAAATACGTGTTGTGCAAGAAAACAGAGTCCGGAGAGCACACGAGGTGCCCACGAGGTAGGGGGGCGCGCCCAGGGGGGTAGGGCGCGCCCTCCACCCTCGTGGGGCCCTCGTGTCCTTTCCGGACTGCTGCTTATTTTTCTGTTTTTCTAAATATTCAAAAACAGAGAAATATTGCCTTAAAAACAGTTTTGGAGTCGGTTTACTTACCGTACTAGATACCTATTCCTTTTTCGGAGTCTGAAACGTTCCGGAAAGTGTCTTTTATGTACTCCTCCAGGGTTATGGTTCCAATAACATTGGTTTCAACATTTATGGGATTACCTGAGATATAATGTTTGATTCTTTGACCATTTACCACCTTCGGATTTGTGCCTTCGAAGTTGTTGATTTTTATGGCACCGGAAGGGTAGACCTCCTCGATAACGTAGGGACCTTCCCATTTAGAGAGAAGTTTTCCTGCAAAAAATCTTAAATGAGAGTTGTATAGCAATACATAATCACCTACATTAAACTCACGCTTTTGTATTCTTTTATCATGCCACCTTTTAACCTTTTCTTTAAACAACTTGGCATTTTCGTAGGCTTGGGTTCTCCATTCATCAAGTGAGCTAATATCAAATAACCTCTTCTCACCGGCAAGTTTAAAATCATAATTTAGTTCTTTAATAGCCCAATAAGCCTTGTGTTCTAGTTCGAGAGGTAAGTGACATGCTTTTCCATAGACCATTTTATACAGAGACATACCCATAGGATTTTTATATGCAGTTCTATAGGCCCATAATGCATCATCAAGTTTCTTGGACCAATTCTTTCTGGACCTATTAACAGTCTTTTGCAAAATTAATTTCAGTTCTCTATTACTCAATTCTACTTGACCACTAGACTGAGGGTGATAAGGGGATGCAATTCTATGATTAACATCATATTTAGCAAGCATTTTACGGAAAGCACCATGAATAAAATGTGAACCACCATCAGTCATTAAATATCTAGGGACTCCAAACCTTAGAAAGATAACTTCTTTAAGCATTTTAATAGAAGTGTTATGATCAACACTACTAGTTGGAATAGCTTCTACCCACTTAGTAACGTAATCAACAGCAACTAAAATATGTGTATAACCATTAGAGGAAGGAAAAGGTCCCATATAGTCAAAGCCCCAAACATCAAATGGTTCAATAACAAGTGAATAAATTCATAGGCATTTCTTGACGTCTACTAATATTACCAATTCTTTGACATTCATCACAAGATAAGACAAACTTACGGGCATCCTTGAAGAGAGTAGGCCAATAAAAACCAGATTGTAGTACCTTATGTGCGGTTCTATCTCCAGCATGGTGCCCTCCATAAGCTTCGGAGTGACACTTGCGTAGGATCTGTTCCTGTTAATGCTCAGGTACACAACATCTAATAACACCATCTACTCCTTCTTTATAAAGATGTGGGTCATCCCAAAAGTAATGCCTCAAATCATAGAAGAACTTTTTCTTTTGCTGGTATGTGAAACTAGGTGGTATAAACTTAGCAACAATGTAATTAGCATAATCAACATACCATGGAGCAGTATGAGAAGCATTTATGACATTTAATTGCTCATCAGGAAAGCTATCATCAATAGGTAGTGGGTCATCAAGCACATTTTCTAACCTAGACAAGTTGTCTGCAACGGGGTTCTCGGCTCCTTTTCTATCAACAATATGTAAATCAAATTCTTGAAGCAAGAGAACCCATCTAATAAGTCTAGGTTTAGCATCTTTCTTTTCCATAAGATATTTAATAGCAGCATGATCAGTGTGAATAGTTACTTTAGAATCAACAATATAGGGTCTAAACTTATCACAAGCAAATACAACTGCTAAGAATTCTTTTTCAGTAGTAGCATAATTTCTTTGAGCATTGTCTAGAGTTTTACTAGCATATTGAATAACATTTAGTTTCTTATCAACTCTTTGTCCTAGAACAACATCTACAGCATAATCACTAGCATCACACATAATTTCAAAGGGTAAATTCCAATCAGGTGGCTGAACAATAGGTGAAGAGATCAATGCTTTCTTAAGTATTTCAAATGCTTCTACACAATCATCATAAAAAAATGGTATATCTTTTGTAATAAATTAGTCAGAGGCCGAGAGATTTTTGAGAAGTCCTTAATGAACCTCCTACGAAAACCGGCATGACCAAGGAAACTTCTTATACCTTTGATGTCCTTGGGACATGGCATCTTTTCAATAGCATCAACCTTGGCTTTATCAACTTCAATACCTCTTTCAGAAACTTTATGTCCCAGGACAATACCTTCATTAACCATAAAGTGACACTTTTCCCAATTCAAGACAAGATTAGTTTCTTCACATCTCTGCAAAACTCGATCAAGGTTGCTCAAGCAATCATCAAAAGAAGATCCATAGACGGAAAAGTCGTCCATGAAAACCTCACAAATCTTTTCACAAAAGTCAGAGAATATAGCCATCATGCATCTTTGAAAGGTAGCAGGTGCATTGCATAAACCAAAAGGCATACGTCTATAAGCAAAAGTACCAAAAGGGCATGTAAAAGTAGTCTTTGATTGATCTTTGGCTGATACCGGTATTTGAGAGAAGCCAGAATAACCATCTAGAAAGCAAAAATGTGTATGTTTGGATAATCTTTCTAGCATTTGATCAATAAAAGGTAAGGGGTAATGATCCTTTTTAGTAGCCTTATTTAATTTGCGGAAATCAATTACCATCCTATAACCAGTAATAATTCTTTGAGGAATCAATTCATCTTTATCATTAGGAACAACAGTAATACCTCCCTTCTTAGGGACACAATGGACAGGACTTACCCACTGACTATCAGCAATGGGGTAAATTATACCTGCCTCAAGGAGCTTTAGTATCTCCTTTCTTACCACTTCTTTCATTTTAGGATTCAGACGGTGTTGATGATCACGAACTGGTTTAGCATCTTCTTCCAAATTAATTTTATGTTGGCATAGCGTGGGACTAATGCCCTTATGATCATCAAGAGTATACCCAATAGCAGCACGGTGCTTCTTCAGAATTTTCAATAATCTCTCTTCTTCATGTTCTGAAAGGTGAGCACCAATAATAACAGGATATATCTTTTTCTCATCAAGATAAGCATATTTAAGAGTATACGGTAATGGTTTAAGCTCAAACACGGGATCACCCTTGGGTGGAGGAGGATCTCCTAGGATTTCAACAGGTAAATTATGTTTCAGAATAGGTTCCTGTTTAAAGAATACTTCATCTAATTCCCTTCTTTCATTCATAAACATATCATTTTCATGGTCTAGTAAATATTGTTCTAAAGGATCACTAGGAGGTACGGCAATAGAAGCAAGACCAATAATTTCATCTTTACTAGGTAATTCTTCTTCACGATGTTGTCTACTAAATTTAGAAAAATTAAATTCATGAGTCATATCATCTAAACCGACAGTAACAACATCCCTTTTGCAATCTATGGTAGCATTAACAGTATTTAAGAAGGGTCTACCAAATATAATGGGACAAAAACTATCTTGTGCGGAGACAAGAACAAGAAAATCAGCAGGATATTTAGTTTTCCCACACAACACTTCAACATCTCTAACAATTCCCATTGGTAAAATAGTATCTCTATTAGCAAGTTTAATTGTGACATCAATATCTTCTAACTCAACAGGTGCAATGTCATGCATAATTTCGTTGTATAAGTCAATAGGTATTGCACTAGCATTAGCACCCATATCACATAAGCCATGATAACAATGATCTCCTATTTTAACAGAAATAACAGGCATACCTACCACAGGTCTAGGTTTATCTGTATCACGGGGTTTAGCAATTCTAGCAGTTTCATCACAGAAATAAATAACATGCCCATCTATATTATCAGACAAGAGATCTTTAACAATAGCAATATTAGGTTCAACTTTAACTTGCTCAGGAGGTGTATATGTTTTAATATTGCTTTTACGAACCACAGTTGAAGCTTTAGCATGATCCTTGATCCTAACAGGGAAAGGTGGTTTCTCAACATAAGAAGTAGGAACAATAGGATTATTATAAGTAATAGTCTTTTCTTCAACTTTAATAGGTGCAGCTACTTTTACTTCTATGGGAGGATGATATTTAAACCACTTCTCCTTGGGGAGATCAACATAGGCAGCAAAAGATTCACAGAAAGAAGCTACTATCTCAGAGTCAAGTCCATATTTAGTGCTAAATTTACGAAAAATATCGGTATCCATAAAAGATTTAACACAATCAAAACTAGGTGTCATACCTGACTCCTTACCATTGTCGAGGTCCCAATCTTCGGAGTTGCATTTAATTCTTTTCAATAAATCCCATTTGAATTCAATAGTCTTCATCATAAAAGAGCCAGCACAAGAAGTATCAAGCATGGTGCGATTGTTATCAGAAAGCCGAGCATAAAATTTTTGAATAATCATTTCTCTTGAGAGCTCATGATTGGGGCATGAATATAACATTGATTTAAGCCTCCCCAAGCTTGAGCGATGCTTTCTCCTTCGCGAGGCCAAAAATTATATATATAATTGCGATCACGATGAACAAGATGCATAGGATAAAACTTTTGATGAAATTCCAATTTCAATCGTTTGTATTTCCAAGACTCCATATCATCACATAGCCTATACCATGTCGATGCATCTCCCCTCAAAGATAAAGGGAAGACCTTCTTCTTAACAACATCTCCGGGTACACCTGCAAGCTTAAATAATCCACAAACTTCATCCACATATATTAGATGTTCATCAGGATGTTTTGTTCCATCTCCTAAAAAAGGATTAGCTAGCAGTTTTTCTACCATACCCAAAGGAATTTGAAGCAAGCATTTTCATTTTCAGTAGGTTCAGTAGGCTGAGGAGCAACTCTTTGCTCTACTGGTCGGGGTGAAGATACCCTGAACAAGCCCCTCAGAGGATTACTTTCCATAGTAACAAGTGACAGTAAATTTCAGCACACTATATAAATTTTTCCTTACAAATTCCACCTACCAAAGGCGCTTCACTCCCCGGCAACGGCGCCAGAAAAGAGTCTTGATGACCCACAAGTATAGGGGATCTATCGTAGTCCTTTCGATAAGTAAGAGTGTCGAACCCAACGAGGAGCAGAAGGAAATGATAAGCGGTTTCCAGCAAGGTATTCTCTGCAAGTACTGAAATAAGTGGTAACAGATAGTTTTGTGATAAGATAATTTGTAACGAGCAACAAGTAACAAAAGTAAATAAGGTGCAGCAAGGTGGCCCAATCCTTTTTGTAGCAAAGGACAAGCCTGGACAAACTCTTATATGATGTAAAGCGCTCCCGAGGACACATGGGAATATCGTCAAGCTAGTTTTCATCACGCTCATATGATTCGCGTTCGGTACTTTGATAATTTGGTATGTGGGTGGACCGGTGCTTGGGTGCTGCCCTTACTTGGACAAACATCCCACTTATGATTAACCTCTATTGCAAGCATCCGCAAATACAACAAAAGTATTAAGGTAAACCTAACCATAGCATGAAACTTATGGATCCAAATCAGCCCCTTACGAAGCAACGCATAAACTAGGGTTTAAGCTTCTTTCACTCTAGCAACCCATCATCTACTTATTACTTCCCAATGCCTTCCTCTAGGCCCAAACAATGGTGAAGTGTCATGTAGTCGACGTTCACATAACACCACTAGAGGAGAGACAACATACATCTCATCAAAATATCGAACGAATACCAAATTCACATGACTACTAATAGCAAGACTTCTCCCATGTCCTCAGGAACAAAAGTAACTACTCACAAAGCATAAACATGTTGATAATCAGAGGGGTATTAATGTGCATATAGGATCTGAACATATGATCTTCCACCAATTAAACCAACTAGCATCAACTACAAAGAGTAATTAACACTACTAGCAACCTACTAGCACCAATCCCGGACTTGGAGACAAGAATTGGATACAAGAGACAAACTAGGGTTTTGAGATGAGATGGTGCTGATGAAGATGTTGATGGAGATTGCCCTCTCCCGATGAGAGGAGCGTTGGTGATGACGATGGCGATGATTTCCCCCTCCGGGAGGGAAGTTTCCCCGGCAGAACAGCCCCGCCAGAACCCTAGATTGGCTCCGCCAAGGTTCCGCCTTGTGGCGGCGGAGTTTCGTCCGAGAAGATGGCTTATGATTTCTTCCCATCGAAAGAGTTCATATAGCAGAAGATGGTCACCGGAGGGCCACCATGGGGTAGGGCGCGCCCCCACCCTCATGGGCAGGGTGTGCCCCCCTGGTGAAGTTCTTGCGCTCAATGTTTTTTTATATATTTGGAAAACATCATCCGTGAAGTTTCAGGACTTTTGGAGCTATGCAGAACAGGTCGCTAATATTTGCTCTGTTTCCAGCGAGAATCCCAGCTGTCGGCATTCTCCCTCTTTATGTAAACCTTGTAAAATAAGAGAGAATAGGCATAAGTATTGTGACATAATGTGTAATAACAGCCCATAATGCAATAAATATTGATATAAAAGCATGATGCAAAATGGACGTATCAACTCCCCCAAGCTTAGACCTCGCTTGTCCTCAAGCGAAAAGCCGAAATCGAAAAATATGTCCACAAGTTTGGAGATGAAGGTGTCGATAAAAATAAAATACAGACATGAGGGCATCATGATCATTCTTAGAACAGCAACTTATATAATTCTTGTCATATGATATCTTATGCTAGAGTAATAATTCAATCACAATATGAAGTATGAATAGTAAACTTCATTGAAAACTAACAAACTATAATCTCAGTCATTGAGGCAATTGCAATTTATCATAACATAGGAAAGAGTCAATGTATAAGAGCTTTTCAGCAAGTCCACATACTCAACTATCATATAGTCTTTCACAATTGCTGACACTCACGCAATACTTATGGGTATGGAGTTTTAATCGGACACAGAGAAAGATAGGGGCTTATAGTTTTGCCTCCCAACGTTTTACCTCAAGGGTAATGTCAACAGTAATAGTTCATGAAAACCCACATCCAATTAGCCATATATACCGGGATCTTTCCAACATATTGTGCTTGCCAAAGGATAAAATGTAAAAAGGAAGGTTGAAGATCACCATGACTCTTTTGCAGTGTAGGAGATAAAAGTAAAAGATAGGCCCTTCGCAGAGGGAAGCAGAGGTTGTCATGCGCTTTTATGGTTGGATGCACAAAATCCTAATGTGAAAGAACATCACTTTATATTGCCACTTGTGATATGGACCTTTATTATGCAGTCTGTCGCTTTTATTACTTCCATATCACACGATCGTATAAAGCTTATTTCCTCCACACCAATCAATCATACATATTTAGAGAGCAATTTTTATTGCTTGCACCGATGACAACTTACTTGATGGATCTTACTCAATCCATAGGTAGGTATGGTGGACTCTCATGGCAAAACTGGTTTAAGGGTATTTGGAAGCACAAGTAGTATCTCTACTTGGTGCAATGAATTTGGCTAGCATGAGGGAGAAAGGCAAGCTCAACATGTTGGAGGATCCAAGACAATATAATTTATCTCAGATGTAAGAAAACATAACCCATTATGTTGTCTTCCTTGTCCAATGTCAACTCTTTAGCATGTCATATTTTAATGAGTGCTCACAATCATAAAAGATGTCCAAGATAGTATATTTATATGTGAAGACCTCTCTTTCTTTATTACTTCCTATTAATTGCAACGATGACCAAAACTATGTTTGTCAACCCTCAATAACTTTTATTCATCATACTCTTTCTATGTGAGCTCATTACTCTCCATAAGACTCACATGATCTCTTTGTTTCTTTTTATTTCTTTCTCTTTTATTTTATTTTATTTGGGATCATGGCAAAAATAAGCAAGCCCTTGACTCAACACTAATCTTTATTATATAGCTCACGGACTCAATTACATAGAAGGATCATAAAGCAAAACTCACAACTAGATCATACTAAGAACTTTTATTCTACTAGATCAAAATATTACCAAAAGGATCGAACTAAGAAAAACAGTAAAGATAAAGGTGATGGTGATTCGATACCGGGGCACTCCCCCAAGCTTGGCAGTTGCCAAGTGGAGTGCCCATACCAGATACTCAATTCTTCTTTGTTGGTGGAGACGGTGGTGATCTTGTTGACGGCGTAGGCTTCTTCCTTAATTTGCGGTTGAGGACAGAATTTTGGTCCCTTAGGTCCTCGATCTCCTGCTCCAAGCTCAGTATCTTTTTGCATAGTTCCTGCTTGTTCTCCTGCAAGAGGCGAAAAGGGATAAACTCGATCTTAGGTTTCTTTACCCTATCCGGGAGGCTTGACTTTTTGAACTCCACATGCATGTCCCCAGGTTGAGGTAGTGGGACTTCATCTTCATCTGAGCTCGTCTCCTCCTTTCTCTTGGGTTCATAGTCCTCTTCTTCTTCTGTAGTCCAACCGCAATGCCCTACATCCCCATAGACCTTAGGATCTGCAAGGTAATCAACCACATAGATTTCTCCTTCCGAATCCTGGGACGACATGTTGCTCTGTCTGCAGCAGGACAGCTCAAAACAAAAACGAGAGATTTTTGCGTGATACGGGAGTCAAAACTCCCGGGAGGTTATATAATGAATTTTTTTCGACCGAAATACGTGTTCTGCAAGAAAACGGAGTCTGGAGAGCACACGAGGTGCCCACGAGGTAGGGCGCGCCCTCCACCCTCGTGGGGCCCTCGTGTCCTTTCCGGACTGCTGGTTATTTTTCTATTTTTCTAAATATTCCGAAACGGAGAAATATTGCCTTAAAAACGGTTTTGGAGTCGGTTTACTTACCGTACCACATACCTATTCCTTTTTCGGAGTCTGAAACGTTCCGGAAAGTGTCCTTTATGTACTCCTCCGGGGTTATGGTTTCAATAACATTGGTTTCAACATTTATGGGATTACCTGAGATATAATGTTTGATTCTTTGACCATTTACCACCTTCGGATTTGTGCCTTCGAAGTTGTTGATTTTTATGACACCGGAACGGTAGACCTCCTCGATAACGTAGGGACCTTCCCATTTAGAGAGAAGTTTTCCTGCAAAAAATCTTAAATGAGAGTTGTATAGCAATACATAATCACCTACATTAAACTCACGCTTTTGTATTCTTTTATCATGCCACCTTTTAACCTTTTCTTTAAACAACTTGGCATTTTCGTAGGCTTGGGTTCTCCATTCATCAAGTGAGCTAATATCAAATAACCTCTTCTCACCGGCAAGTTTAAAATCATAATTTAGTTCTTTAATAGCCCAATAAGCCTTGTGTTCTAGTTCGAGAGGTAAGTGACATGCTTTTCCATAGACCATTTTATACAGAGACATACCCATAGGATTTTTATATGCAGTTCTATAGGCCCATAATGCATCATCAAGTTTCTTGGACCAATTCTTTCTGGACCTATTAACAGTCTTTTGCAAAATTAATTTGAGTTCTCTATTACTCAATTCTACTTGACCACTAGACTGAGGGTGATAAGGGGATGCAATTCTATGATTAACATCATATTTAGCAAGCATTTTACGGAAAGCACCATGAATAAAATGTGAACCACCATCAGTCATTAAATATCTAGGGACTCCAAACCTTGGAAAGATAACTTCTTTAAGCATTTTAATAGAAGTGTTATGATCAGCACTACTAGTTGGAATAGCTTCTACCCACTTAGTAACGTAATCAACAGCAACTAAAATATGTGTATAACCATTAGAGGAAGGAAAAGGTCCCATATAGTAAAAGCCCCAAACATCAAATGGTTCAATAACAAGTGAATAATTCATAGGCATTTCTTGACGTCTACTAATATTACCAATTCTTTGACATTCATCACAAGATAAGACAAACTTACGGGCATCCTTGAAGAGAGTAGGCCAATAAAAACCAGATTGTAGTACCTTATGTGCGGTTCTATCTCCAGCATGGTGCCCTCCATAAGCTTCGGAGTGACACTTGCGTAGGATCTGTTCCTGTTCATGCTCAGGTACACAACGTCTAATAACACCATCTACTCCTTCTTTATAAAGATGTGGGTCATCCCAAAAGTAATGCCTCAAATCATAGAAGAACTTTTTCTTTTGCTGGTATGTGAAACTAGGTGGTATAAACTTAGCAACAATGTAATTAGCATAATCAGCATACCATGGAGCAGTATGAGAAGCATTTATGACATTTAATTGCTCATCAGGAAAGCTATCATCAATAGGTAGTGGGTCATCAAGCACATTTTCTAACCTAGACAAGTTGTCTGCAACGGGGTTCTCGGCTCCTTTTCTATCAACAATATGTAAATCAAATTCTTGAAGCAAGAGAACCCATCTAATAAGTCTAGGTTTAGCATCTTTCTTTTCCATAAGATATTTAATAGCAGCATGATCAGTGTGAATAGTTACTTTAGAATCAACAATATAGGGTCTAAACTTATCACAAGCAAATACAACTGCTAAGAATTCTTTTTCAGTAGTAGCATAATTTCTTTGAGCATTGTCTAGAGTTTTACTAGCATATTGAATAACATTTAGTTTCTTATCAACTCTTTGTCCTAGAACAACACCTACAGCATAATCACTAGCATCACACATAATTTCAAAGGGTAAATTCCAATCAGGTGGCTGAACAATAGGTGCAGAGATCAATGCTTTCTTAAGTATTTCAAATGCTTCTACACAATCATCATCAAAAACAAATGGTATATCTTTTTGTAATAAATTAGTCAGAGGCCGAGAGATTTTTGAGAAGTCCTTAATGAACCTCCTATAAAATCCGGCGTGACCAAGGAAACTTCTTATACCTTTGATGTCCTTGGGACATGGCATCTTTTCAATAGCATCAACCTTGGCTTTATCAACTTCAATACCTCTTTCAGAAACTTTATGCCCCAAGACAATACCTTCATTAACCATAAAGTGGCACTTTTCCCAATTCAAGACAAGATTAGTTTCTTCACATCTCTGCAAAACTCGATCAAGGTTGCTCAAGCAATCATCAAAAGAAGATCCATAGACGGAAAAGTCGTCCATGAAAACCTCACAAATCTTTTCACAAAAGTCAGAGAATATAGCCATCATGCATCTTTGAAAGGTAGCAGGTGCATTGCATAAACCAAAAGGCATACGTCTATAAGCAAAAGTACCAAAAGGGCATGTAAAAGTAGTCTTTGATTGATCTTTGGCTGATACAAGTATTTGAGAGAAACCAGAATAACCATCTAGAAAGCAAAAATGTGTATGTTTGGATAATCTTTCTAGCATTTGATCGATAAAAGGTAAGGGGTAATGATCTTTTTTAGTAGCCTTATTTAATTTGCGGAAATCAATTACCATCCTATAACCAGTAATAATTGTTTGAGGAATCAATTCATCTTTATCATTAGGAACAACAGTAATACCTCCCTTCTTAGGGACACAATGGACAGGACTTACCCACTGACTATCAGCAACGGGGTAAATTATACCTGCCTCAAGGAGCTTTAGTATCTCCTTTCTTACCACTTCTTTCATTTTAGGATTCAGACGGTGTTGATGATCACGAACTGGTTTAGCATCTTCTTCCAAATTAATTTTATGTTGGCATAGAGTGGGACTAATGCCCTTATGATCATCAAGAGTATACCCAATAGCAGCATGGTGCTTCTTCAGAATTTTCAATAATCTCTCTTCTTCATGTTCTGAAAGGTTAGCACTAATAATAACAGGATATATCTTTTTCTCATCAAGATAAGCATATTTAAGAGTATCCGGTAATGGTTTAAGCTCAAACACGGGATCACCCTTGGGTGGAGGAGGATCTCCTAGGATTTCAACAGGTAAATTATGTTTCAGAACAGGTTCCTATTTAAAGAATACTTCATCTAATTCCCTTCTTTCATTCATAAACATATCATTTTCATGGTCTAGTAAATATTGTTCTAAAGGATCACTAGGAGGTACGGCAATAGAAGCAAGACCAATAATTTCATCTTTACTAGGTAATTCTTCTTCACGATGTTGTCTACTAAATTTAGAAAAATTAAATTCATGAGTCATATCATCTAAACCGACAGTAACAACATCCCTTTTGCAATCTATGGTAGCATTAACAGTATTTAAGAAGGGTCTACCAAATATAATGGGACAAAAACTATCTTGTGCGGAGCCAAGAACAAGAAAATCAGCAGGATATTTAGTTTTCCCACACAACACTTCAACATCTCTAACAATTCTCATTGGTAAAATAGTATCTCTATTAGCAAGTTTAATTGTGACATCAATATCTTCTAACTCAACAGGTGCAATGTCATGCATAATTTCGTTGTATAAGTCAATAGGTATTGCACTAGCATTAGCACCCATATCACATAAGCCATGATAACAATGATCTCCTATTTTAACAGAAATAACAAGAATACCTACCATAGGTCTAGGTTTATCTGTATCACGGGGTTTAGCAATTCTAGCAGTTTCATCACAGAAATAAATAACATGCCCATCTATATTATCAGACAAGAGATCTTTAACAATAGCAATATTAGGTTCAACTTTAACTTGCTCAGGAGGTGTATATGTTTTAATATTGCTTTTACGAACCACAGTTGAAGCTTTAGCATGATCCTTGATCCTAACAGGGAAACGTGGTTTCTCAACATAAGAAGTAGGAACAATAGGATTATTATAGGTAATAGTCTTTTCTTCAACTTTAATAGGTGCAGCTACTTTTACTTCTATGGGAGGATGATATTTAAACCACTTCTCCTTGGGGAGATCAACATAGGCAGCAAAAGATTCATAGAAAGAAGCTACTATCTCAGAGTCAAGTCCATATTTAGTGCTAAATTTACGAAAAATATCGGTATCCATAAAAGATTTAACACAATCAAAACTAGGTGTCATACCTGACTCCTTACCATTGTCGAGGTCCCAATCTTCGGAGTTGCATTTAATTCTTTTCAATAAATCCCATTTGAATTCAATAGTCTTCATCATAAAAGAGCCAGCACAAGAAGTATCAAGCATGGTGCGATTGTTATCAGAAAGCCGAGCATAAAATTTTTGAATAATCATTTCTCTTGAGAGCTCATGATTGGGGCATGAATATAACATTGATTTAAGCCTCCCCCAAGCTTGAGCGATGCTTTCTCCTTCGCGAGGCCAAAAATTATATATATAATTGCGATCACGATGAACAAGATGCATAGGATAAAACTTTTGATGAAATTCCAATTTCAATCGTTTGTATTTCCAAGACTCCATATCATCACATAGCCTATACCATGTCGATGCATCTCCCCTCAAAGATAAAGGGAAGACCTTCTTCTTAACAACATCTCCGGGTACACCTGCAAGCTTAAATAATCCACAAACTTCATCCACATATATTAGATGTTCATCAGGATGTTTTGTTCCATCTCCTAAAAAAGGATTAGCTAGCAGTTTTTCTACCATACCCAAAGGAATTTTGAAGCAAGCATTTTCATTTTCAGTAGGTTCAGTAGGCTGAGGAGCAACTCTTTGCTCTACTGGTCGGGGTGAAGATACCCTGAACAAGCCCCTCAGAGGATTACTTTCCATAGTAACAAGTGACAGTAAATTTCAGCACACTATATAAATTTTTCCTTACAAAATTCCACCTACCAAAGGCGCTTCACTCCCCGGCAATGGCGCCAGAAAAGAGTCTTGATGACCCACAAGTATAGGGGATCTATCGTAGTCCTTTCGATAAGTAAGAGTGTCGAACCCAACGAGGAGCAGAAGGAAATGATAATCGGTTTCCAGCAAGGTATTCTCTGCAAGTACTGAAATAAGTGGTAACAGATAGTTTTGTGATAAGATAATTGTAACGAGCAACAAGTAACAAAAGTAAATAAGGTGCATCAAGGTGGCCCAATCCTTTTTGTAGCAAAGGACAAGCCTGGACAAACTCTTATATGATGTAAAGCGCTCCCGAGGACACATGGGAATATCGTCAAGCTAGTTTTCATCACGCTCATATGATTCGCGTTCGGTACTTTGATAATTTGGTATGTGGGTGGACCGGTGCTTGGGTGCTGTCCTTACTTGGACAAACATCCCACTTATGATTAACCTCTATTGCAAGCATCCGCAAATACAACAAAAGTATTAAGGTAAACCTAACCATAACATGAAACATATGGATCCAATTCAGCCCCTTACGAAGCAACGCATAAACTAGGGTTCAAGCTTCTGTCACTCTAGCAACCCATCATCTACTTATTACTTCCCAATGCCTTCCTCTAGGCCCAAACAATGATGAAGTGTCATGTAGTCGACGTTCACATAAAACCACTAGAGGAGAGACAGCATACATCTCATCAAAATATCGAACGAATACCAAATTCACATGACTACTAATAGCAAGACTTCTCCCATGTCCTCAGGAACAAAAGTAACTACTCACAAAGCATAAACATGTTCATAATCAGAGGGGTATTAATGTGCATATAGGATCTGAACATATGATCTTCCACCAATTAAACCAACTAGCATCAACTACAAGGAGTAATTAACACTACTAGGACCTACTAGCACCAATCTCAGACTTGGAGACAAGAATTGGATACAAGAGATGAACTAGGGGTTTGAGATGAGATGGTGCTGATGAAGATGTTGATGGAGATTGCCCTCTCCCGATGAGAGGAGCATTGGTGATGACGATGGCGATGATTTCCCCCTCCGGGAGGGAAGTTTCCCCAACAGAACATGTTGGAAATATGCCCTAGAGGCAATAATAAATTAGTTATTATTATATTTCCTTGTTCATGATAATCGTTTATTATCCATGCTAGAATTGTATTGATAGGAAACTCAGATACATGTGTGGATACATAGACAACACCATGTCCCTAGTAAGCCTCTAGTTGACTATCTCGTTGATCGATAGATGGTTACGGTTTCCTAACCATGGACATTGGATGTCATTGATGACGGGATCACATAATTAGGAGAATTATGTGATGGACAAGACCCAATCCTAAGCCTAGCACAAGATCGTGTAGTTCGTACGCTAAAGCTTTTCTAATGTCAAGTATCATTTCCTTAGACCATGAGATTGTGCAACTCCCAGATACCGTAGGAATGCTTTGGGTGTACCAAACGTCACAACGTAACTGGGTGGCTATAAAGGTGCACTGCGGGTATCTCCGAAAGTGTCTGTTGGGTTGGCACGAATCGAGACTGGGATTTGTCACTCCGTGTAACGGAGAGGTATCTCTGGGCCCACTCGGTAGGACATCATCATGATGTGCACAATGTGACCAAGGAGTTGATCACGGGATGATGTGTTACGGAACGAGTAAAGAGACTTGCCGGTAACGAGATTGAATGAGGTATCGGGATACCGACGATCAAATCTTGGGCAAGTATCGTACCGATAGACAAAGGGAATTGAATACGGGATTGATTGAATCCTTGACATCGTGGTTAATCCGATGAGATCATCGTGGAACATGTGGGAGCCAACATGGGTATCCAGATCCCGATGTTGGTTATTGGCCAGAGAGTTGTCTCGGTCATGTCTGCATGGTTCCCGAACCCGTAGGGTCTACACACTTAAGGTTCGGTGATGCTAGGGTTGTAGATATATTAGTATGCGGTAACCCTAAAGTTGTTCGGAGTCCCGGATGAGATCCCGGACGTCACGAGGAGTTCTAGAATGGTCCGGAGGTAAAGATTTGTATATAGGAAGTCCAGTTTCGGCCACCGGGAAAGTTTTGGGGGTCATCGGTATTGTACCGGGACCAGCGGAAGGGTCCCGGGGGTCCATCGGGTGGGGCCACCTATCCCGGAGGGCCCCATGGGCTGAAGGGGCGTGGGAACCAGCCCCTGGTGGGCTGGTGCGCCCCCCCTTGGGCCTCCCATGCGCCTAGGGTTTGGAAACCCTAAGGGGTGGGGGCGCCTCCACTTGGCTTGGAGGCCAAGCCACCCCTAGGGCTGCCGCTCCCTTCCCTAGATGGGATCTACAAGGGGCCGGTGCCACCCTAGGCCCCTATATATAGTGGAGGGGAGGGAGGACAGCCGCACCTGAAGCCCTGGCGCTTCCCTCCCTCCCGTGACACCTCTTCCTCCCCGCTTGTGCTTGGCGAAGCCCTGCCGGGACCCCGCTACTTCCACCACCACGCCATCGTGCTGCTGGATCTCCATCAACTTCTCCTTCCCCTTGCTGGATCAAGAAGGAGGAGACGTCTCCGCTCCGTACGTGTGTTGAACGCGGAGGTGCCGTCCGTTCGGCACTAGGATCATCGGTGATTTGGATCACGACGAGTACGACTCCATCAACCCCGTTCTCTTGAACGCTTCCGCTTAGCGATCTTCAAGGGTATGAAGATGCACTCCATCTCTCTCGTTGCTATATGACTCCATAGATTGATCTCGGTGATGCATAGAAAATTTTAAAATTCTGCTACCTTCTGCAACAGTGGCATCATGAGCTAGGTCTATGCGTAGTTTCTATGCACAAGTAGAACACAAGTTGTTGTGGGCGTCGATTTTGTCAATTTACTTGCCGTTACTAGTCCTATCTTGATTCGGCGGCATCGTGGGATGAAGCGGCCTGGACCGACCTTACACGTACTCTTATGTGAGACAGGTTCCACCGACTGACATGCACTAGTTGCATAAGGTGGCTAGCGGGTGTCTGTCTCTCCAACTTTAGTCGAATCGGATTTGATGATAAGGGTCCTTATGAAGGGTAAATAGAAATTGGCATATCACGTTGTGGTTTTGGCGTAGGTAAGAAACGTTCTTGCTAAGAAACCTATATCAGCCACGTAAAAAAAATTGCAACAACAATTAGAGGACGTCTAACTTGTTTTCGCAGCATATGCCGTGTGATGTGATATGGCCAAAAAGGACGTGATGATTGATATATGTGATGTATGAGATTGATCATGTTCTTGTATTAGGAATCACAACTTGCATGTCGATGAGTATGACAACCGGCAGGAGCCATAGGGGTTGTCTTAATTTATTTATGACATGCGTGTCAACATAAACGTCATGTAATTACTTTACTTTATTGCTAAACCATTAGCCATAGTAGTAGAAGTACTAGATGATGAGACAACTTCACGAAGACACGATGATGGAGATCATGGTGTCATGCCGGTGATGATGATGATCATGGCGCCCCGAAGATGGAGATCAAAAGGAGCAAAATGATATTGGCCATATCATGTCACTATTTGATTGCATGTGATGTTTATCATGGTTTACATCTTATTTTCTTAGAACAACGGTAGCTTAAATAAGATGACCCCTTGCAATAATTTCAAGAAAGTGTTCCCCCTAATTGTGCACCGTTGCGAAGGTTCGTTGTTTCAAAGCACCACGTGATGATCAGGTGTGATAGATTCTAATGTTCGAATACAACGGGTGTAAGCCAGATTTACACACGCAATACACTTAGGTTGACTTGACGAGCCTAGCATGTACAGACATGGCCTCGGAACACGGAAGACCGAAAGGTCGAACATGAGTCGTATAGTGGATACGATCAACATGAAGATGTTCACCGATGAGGACTAGTCCATCTCACGTGATGATCGGACACGGCCTAGTTGACTCGGGATCATGTATCACTTAGATGACTAGAGGGATGTCTATCTGAGTGGGAGTTCATTAAATAATCAGATGAACTTAATTATCATGAACATAGTCAAAAGGACTTTGCAAATTATGTCGTAGCTCACGCTTTGGTTCTACTGTTTTAGATATGTTCCTAGAGACAATTTAGTTGAGAGTTGACAGTAGCAATTATGCGGACTGGGTCCATGAACTGAGGATTGTCCTCATTGCTGCACAGAAGGGCTATGTCCTTAATGCACCGCTCAGTGCGTTGAACCTTGAGCGTCATCTGTAGATGTTGGGAAACATCTGACATACATGTTTTGATGACTACGTGATAGTTCAGTGCGTAATGCTAACGGTTTAGAATTGAGGCACCAAAGATGTTTTTGAAACATCGCAGAACATATGAGATGTTCCAAGGACTGAAATTGGGATTTCAGGCTAGTGCCCACGTCAAGAGGTATGAGACCTCCGACAAGTTTCTTAAGCCTGCAAACTAAGGGAGAAAAACTCAATCGTTGAGCATGTGCTCAGACTGTCTGAGTACTACAATCGCTTGAATTGAGTGGGAGTCAATCTTCCAGATGAGAAAGTGATGGTTCTCCATAGTGACTGCTACCAAGCTATTGGAGCTTCGTGATGAACTATAACATATCAGGGATAGACATGATGATCCTTGAGCAATTCGCGATGTTTGACACCGAGAGAGTAGAAATCAAGTAGGAGCATCAATTGTTGATGGTTAGTAAAACCACTAGTTTCAAGAAGGGCAAAGGAAAGAAGGGATACTTCATGAGACGGCAAATCAGTTGTTGCTCTAGTGAAGAAACCCAAGGTTGAACCAAACCCGAGACTAAGTGCTTCTGTAATGAGGGGAACGGTCACTGAAGCAGAACTACCCTAGATACTTGGTAGATGAGAAGGCTGGCAAGGTTGACAGGAGTATTTTGAATATACGTACTTTACTAGTACTCCTAGTAGCACCAGGGTATTAAAATACCGGTTCAGTTGCTAAGTGTTAGTAACTCGAAATAAAAGGCTACGGAATAAACAGAGACTAGCTGAAGGTGAGATGACGATATGTGTTGGAAGTGTTTCCAAGGTTGATGTGATCAAGCATCGCATGCTCCCTCTACCATCGAGATTGGTGTTAAACCTAAATAATTGTTATTTGGTGTTTGCGTTGAGCATAGACATGATTGGATTATGTTTATCGCAATACAGTTATTCATTTAAGGAGAATAATGGTTACTCTGTTATTTGAATAATACCTTCAATGGTCTTGCACCTAAAATGAATGGTTCATTGAATCTCGATCGTAGTGATACACATGTTCATGCCAAAGGATATAAGATAGTAATGATAGTACCACATACTTGTGGCACTGCCATTTCAGTCATGTTGGTATAAAACGCATGAAGAAGCTCCATGTTGATGGATCTTTGGACTCACTCGTTTTTGAAAAGATTGAGACATGCGAACCATGTCTATTGGTAGATATGCATGAAGAAACTCCATGCAGATGGATCGTTTGGACTCACTTGATTTTGAATCACTTGAGACATGCAAATCATACCAAATGGGCAAGATGACTGAAAGGCCTCATTTTTAGTAAGATGGAACAAGAAAGCAACTTGTTGGAATTAATACATTTTTTATGTGTGCAGTCCAATGAGTGCTGAGGCACGCAGTGGATATCGTTATGTTCTTACTTCACAGATGATTTGAGTAGATGCTAAGTATGTTTACTTGATGAAACACAAGTCTGAATTATTGAAAGGTTCAAGTAATTTCAGAATGAAGTTGAAGATCGTCGTGACAAGATGATAAAATGCCTATGATATGATCATAGAGATGAATATCTGAGTTACGAGTTTGGCACATAATTAAGACATTGTGGAAATTGTTTCACAACTAATACCGCCTGGAACACCATGGTGTGATGGTGTGTTTGAACATTGTAACTGCACCCTATTGGATATGGTGCATACCATGATGTCTCTTATCGAATTACCACTATAGTTTATGGGTTAGGCATTAGAGACAACCGCACTCACTTTAAATAGGGCACCACACAATTCCGTTGAGACGACACCGTATGAACTATGGTTTAGAGAAACCTAAGCTGACGTTTCTTAAAAGTTTGGGCTGCGACGCTTATGTGAAAAAGTTTCAGGCTGATAAGCTCGAACCCAAAGCGGATAAATGCATCTTCATAGGACACCCAAGACAGTTGGGTATACCTCCTGTCTCAGATCCGAAAGCAATAGGGATTGTTTCTAGAATCGGGTCCTTTCTCGAGGAAAAGTTTCTCTCGAAAGAATTGAGTGGGAGGATGGTGTAGACTTGATGAGGTTATTGAACCGTCACTTCAACTAGTGTGTAGCAGGGCACAGGAAGTTGTTCCTATGGCACCTACACCAATTGAAGTGGAAGCTTATGATAGTAATCATGAAACTTCAGATCAAGTCACTACCAAACCTCATAGGTCGACAAGGATGTGTACTACTTGAGAGTGGTACGTAATCCTGTCTTGGAAGTCATGTTGCTAGACAACAATGAACCTACGAGCTATGGAGAAGCGATGGTGGGCCCGGATTCCGACGAATGGCTCGAGGCCATAAAATCCGAGGGAGGATCCATGTATAAAACAAAGTATAGACTTTGAAAGAACTACTTGATGGTCGTAAGGCTGTTGGGTGCAGATGGATTTTAAAAGGAAGACGGACAATGTGTCACCATTAAGAAAGCTCGACTTGTCGTTAAGATGTTTTCCGACAAGTTCAAGGAGTTGACTACGATGAGACTTTCTCACTCGTAGCGATGCTAAGAGTCTGTTGGAATTATGTTAGCAGTTACTGCATTATTTATGAAATCTTGCAGATAGGATGTCAAAACATTGTTTCCTCGACGTTTTTCTTGAGGAAAGGTTGTATGTGATACATCCAGAAGGTTTTGTCAATCCTGAAAGATGCTAACAAGTATGCAAAGCTCCAGCAACCCTTCTAAGGACCGGAGTAAGCATCTCGGAGTTGGAATGTACGCTTTGATGAGATGATCAAAGATTTTTTGTAACATCCCAAATTTTCAATTTGGAATGTTATACATCAGATCATCATGCATATCATATTTTATTTTTGCATTTTGGTGGATCCTAGAAATTCTACGCAACTCAATGGCCCACGAAGAGAGTTGGGGATTTCGTTATTTTCATATTTGAGTTTTCTCAAATTTTGAGAATATGATCATTTGATTTTATTTATTTTATCATCAGTTATTTCTATTACAAAAATATGAGAGAGGGAATAAAACGACTTTCGCAAAATAAAGAAATATTGAGGATTTAATAATAAAATCAAATAAGATTTTATTTCGGAGTTTTTCGGTGTTTTATTTGAATTTAGGAAAAAGTGTGTTTTTCAAAATTGCATTTAGGCCCAAATAAATGTTCACCTTGTGCGGCTTGATTTTAGAAGCCCGTGAAAATTTATTTCAGAATTTTTGGAGTCCGTTTAGTATTTCTTTTTATTTTTCTTCTTCTGAAGGAATAATAAAAAAACAAACCGACTTCGGGCCGTACCCGAGCGGGACACCGCCCGGGAGCAGCCTTTAAATAGCGCCGCCCCGAGCCGCCCCAGCCCATCAGCCCCGCCTCTATCCATGCGCGCCGCCGGAGACGCCGCCGACGACGACGATGCCGCCGCCCGAGGTTCGTCGCGCCTCATTTTCCAT
This sequence comes from Triticum aestivum, assembly GCF_018294505.1. NCBI lineage: Eukaryota > Viridiplantae > Streptophyta > Magnoliopsida > Poales > Poaceae > Triticum > Triticum aestivum. Next base: position 636,178,454 of record NC_057812.1, read on the forward strand.
GCTGAAAAAAAAGAGAAAAAAAATTCGGTGTTCGTCGTTTTTCTTTTTCTCGGATTTAATCCGCGATTTTTCTGATCGCGATTCCTGATCCGATTTTCGTTTTAGTTTAACTTTTCGCTCGTTTATCGGAATCAGGCGATTCAAGCGCCTAGAGTTTCGTCTCGAAACCCTCTATCCGTTTAACCAACTTAAACAAGTTTTTGTTACTGTAAAATTTTCCCTAGATCCAGATTACTAGAACGAAGTTGTTTTCTTTCGCCGTTTGTTTTTCGTTGCTTTGTTCGATTTGATTCTTTTTGCCAACCGGAGTTCTTAAGTTGAACCTTCTGGTTAGATCTCTTATTTGAGTTTTACCTGTGCATTAGATGAGTACTTATTGTATGCTTGTTTGTTTGTCTGCGATAGAATACCCGGAGTGTGCCGCCTGTTACTTCGAATCGTTAGGTTTCGCGGATCATCAGCAAGGCAAGTAACACTTTGATCATACCTTTTCCTACTACCCAGTTTTATTGCATTAGATCAATCCTCACACATTGTATGATTAGGATCTAATTAAATTGTGGGATGGGAAGTAGATGAGGTAGTACCTATTACCTGTTATTATCAAACCTTTGGGAGTTACTTCTACGTTTGCTTATTATGCCATGCTATGCTAGTAGACGTGGATTGGGTGAGTGATATCCATGACAGATGTGAGATTGTTAATTAATGGTTTATCTAAGGTGGCAACTTAAACACACATCTGGGTGGATTGAGGCACCTGGGTATTCCAGGACTTGCCTGTTTTCTTTTGGACCGCCACCCAGGCTCAAAGGGATCATGAGACTATTCATACTAGAAACTTCCGTGTGCAGCCACAAGCTATTATGGGCTCTAGCATAGTTGACTAAGTTGTGCGAACTCTTACAGTGGTAGACTAGCAGATGTAGGGGATGTAGGTGGTACGGTCT